>NC_081420.1:110877118-112095868 GCF_949786415.1 Peromyscus eremicus | reverse complement strand
GAACAAGCCACAGCTAACCTCACCTGGCCAACTTCTCAGCTGTCTTGTTTCCTCAGACTGGAAGCCTCTGTGTCCTCATATCCGAATGACTCTCAGCTGAACTGTGCTGCTAGAAGCCTTAAAGCTTAACCAGCCAAATGCTTCTAGTTTCTGGTCCTCATGCCTTATATACCTTTCTGCCTTCTACCACCACTCCCTGGGATTAAAGGCTCGCTTTCTGGGATTAAAGGCGTGTGTCACATGCCTGGCCGTTTCCAATGTGGCCTTGAACTCACAGAGATCCAGAGGGATCTCTGTCTCTGGAATGCTAGGATTAAAGGTGTGAGTGCCACCATTTTCTAGCCTTTGTATCTAGTGGCTGTTCTGTCTCTGACCCCATATAAGTTTATTAGTGTGCACAATATTTTGGGGAACATAATACCACACTAATGCTTTTGATCAATTTCTAATTGATCAAAGCAAAATAATTAATTCTTCTAAATATGGGTATTTAGATTCTTCTAAATATGGATCTCCAGTTTCCTCACAATTATTTGCTGAGTCTGACTTTTTTTCTGATGAATGTTCTTGACATTGCCAACATTGCATATCTCTAAATGTGTGGGTTCATTTCTAGGTGCTCTGTTCTATTCTGTTGCTCTGAATGTCTGCTTTTGTACCACTCATATGGTTTTTGGTACTGTGACTTTATTGTAGTTTGAATCAGATATTGTAATACCTCTAGCACTGCCTTTTTTCACCCTTAGGATTGTTTGACTATTTGTGATATTTGGTGCTTCCAGATGGGTTTCAGGACCGAAGTTCTTCAGTTGTGTGAAGAATGTTATTGGAATTTCAATGGAAATTGCCCTGAGTCTGTAGAGAACTTTCAGTAATGCTGTCATGCTCGTTCCCTTTGCCAATCCATGAATATAAGAGTTCTTTTCCAATCGCCTTTACTTCTTCCTTCAGAGTCTGAAAGTTTTCAATGGAGAGGTTCCTTACTTCCCTGAATAAGTTTATTCCAAGGTATTTTGTTTTGAAGTGATCGTAAATGGAATTATTTTCCCTGATTTGTGTCTCCGTGAGTTCATTATTGCTGCACAGAAAGGCTGCTATAAGCTGACTTTGTTTAGGTTTTTTTACAGTATAGGATTATTCACCCGAAAATAGAGATAATTTTAGTTTTTTTCTTTTTTGTTTGTATCGTGTGTGTGTGTGTGTGTGTGTGTGTGTGTGTGTGTGTGTGTGTGTGTTGAACCACTCACATGAGGTCTGAGCAAAATGTGATAAATCCATGGGAGTCTGTTTAAGAAGTATTGGGGAAATTTATTAAGGCAAATTGAAGAAATACATTCACGAATACAGAATGGAGTAGACAGCTGAAGTTGTCCTCAGATCTGACCAGGAGCGAATCCATCTCACAGCGAGGAGCAGGGAGAAGGGCATGTGACCTTTCTCCCTCTTCTTTTAAGAGGTCATGTAAAATGGCAGGAAGCACGGCCTCCTTTGGGCCCTATAGCCCAAGACCATGGACAAAGCAAATACCACTACACTCTTCCTTTCACCTCTAGTCTCATTGTCTTGAGACATGGTTTCTTACTGAAGCAGAAGCCATTGTTTTGCTTATAGGGGCTGCCAATGAGGGAGCTCTCTGGATCTCCTTTGTCCTTGTTCCTCCAGTGCTGGGGTTATAGGCACAAGCATCAGTGCCTATCTTTTTAATATGGGTGCCGGGGATTCAAACTCAGGGCCTCATGTTTCCAGAGCAAGAGCTCTTTCTGATCTGTCCTACTCCCTATCCCGTTTCTTCTTTCCTTTCTACCTTTCTACCTCTCCTCTCCTTTCCTCTTCTTCCTTCCCTCCCTCCCCAGTCCCCCTCTCCTTACCTTCATCCCTCTCCACCTCCCTGCACTCTCTCTTTTTTTTATTTAGTTAAGACTTCCGTTCTGTATTCAAGAGCAGAGAGAGTAGGTACCCTTGCCTTGTTCTTGATTTTAAAGGATACTTTCAGTTTTCTCATAGGTTGTATTATGCTGGCTATAGATTTGTGATGTTTCCTTTTACACTGAGGTATGTATTTTCTATTCCTAGTTTTTTCAAGGTTTTTAAAATGAAGAGAATGTTGAACTTTGTCAAATGGCTTTTCTGTGTCTAATGAGATAACCTTGACTTCTGTGATTTATTGTATTCTCACTTTGTATTGAACTTATTAATTACTAATTTGTATGTTCTTGAGTTGAAGGGTTTCTTAATGTACTCTTGAATTTGGCTTCCAAGTATTTTATTGAGAATTTTTACATCTTGTTTTCCTTCCTAACTTCCTTTTTTCTTTATCTTTCTTTTTCTTTCCCTTTCTTTCTTTCTTTCTTTCTTTCTTTCTTTCTTTCTTTCTTTCTTTCTTGTCTTTCTTTCTGTCTTTCCTTTCCTTCCCTCCCTCCCTCCCTCCTCCTCCTCCTCCTCCTCCTCCTCCTCCTCCTCCTCCTTCTCCCCCCACTCTCTGGTATGCATGTCCTTATCTAGCTTTGGTTTTGGATTTAGGGGAATATTGACCTCACAATTTGGCAGTGTATTTTCCTTTATAGTTTGTGAATTATATTGAGGAGTATTTGTCTTCATCCTTAAAGGAGGTCATAACAACAAACATGGAAACAACCTAGATGCCCCTCAACTGCAGAATGGATAAAGAAAATGTGGTACATTTACACAACGGAGTATTATTCAGCTGTGAAAAACAATGACATCATGAAATTTGCAGGCAAATGAATGGAACTAGAAAAAAATCATCCTGAGTGAGGTAACCCAGACTCAGAAAGACAAACATGGTATGTATTCACTTATAAGTGGATATTAACTGTAAAGGATAACCATGCTGCAAGCCATAGACTCAGAGAGGACAGGTAACAAGGAGGTCCCAAGGGGACATTTGGATCTCCCTGGGAAGGGGAAATAGAAGAGATTTTACGGGTGGACTGGGGACAGGTGGAGGATGACTGTGTGTTCTTTACTCCCTCCTCTGTTAGTATCAGAAGTTTGCAGTTTGCTTGTCTACTGTGTTGGACCTGATGGATTCCTTACTAGTTCTCCATTTGTTCAGCAATTCATCTCAGGAAATTCATTTTTCTTATGCTGTCAGTGTTAAGATTCTTCCTTCCCTATCCGTGTAGTGTAGCAGGAATCTTAAAAGTTCTTATTAATAAAATCAAAAGAGGCCAGTTATTGGGGTGAATACTGGAAGATCAGAGAAGCAGAACAAGCCACAGCTTCCTCACCTTACCAATTCCTCAGCTGATGCTGTTTCCTCAGACTGGAAGCCTCTCAGTCCTCATCCAGAATGGATCTCAGCTGAACCGTTGCTCCAAAACCTGAAAGCTTAACCAGCCAGATGCTTAACCAGGCCAAATGCTTCTAGTTTCTGGTCCTCATGTCTAATATACCTTTCTGCTTTCTGCCATCACTTCCTGGGATTAAAGGCTCACTTTCTGGGATTAAAGGCGTGAGTCACCATGCCTGGCTGTTTCCAATGTGGCCTTGAACTCACAGAGAACCAAAGGGATTTCTGCCTCTGGAATGCTAGGATTAAAGGCGTGTGCTACCACTGCCTATCCTCTATGTTTAATATTGTGGCCCCAGAGAAGTTTATTAGGGTGCACAATATTTTGGGGAACACAATACCGCCACAGTGTAGAGAATCTTCCACAGCCCTGGCTTGGTGGCCATGAACTGCTATAGCTGGTGACTGTCTTGATTTTTTTTTTAATCTCTCTGTCAATTTTAAAAGACAGTTTTTTTTTTTTTCTGGACATGTGAGTCTTGGTTGACAACGTTATATTTTAATGCTTAAAATATACCTACCCATGCTTTTCTGAGCTTAAGGTTGTTGATCTGAGACCTGATATTGCTATGATGTATTTCCCCTTGTAGGTCAGTTGTTTTATTCTTAGATCTTTTAATAGTTCTTTGTAGTTTTGATATCTTGAGTATAATGCGTGAAAGTTTATTCTTCTCTGGCAGTCTCTATTTGGCATTTTAAAGCCTCCTCATGTCTGGATGGCCATTCCTCAGTCTAGATTTGAGACATTTTTTCACTATTATCTTCTTTAGATAGATTTTGCAAGCTTTCATTTCTAGATCGGTTCCTTCTACCCCGGGCTGTCTTTGGTTTGATTTCTTGATTTTATCCTAATATTTTGTATGTTGTGGTCATGTTCATTCTGAATTTTTCATCTTCTTAATTGAAGTATGAATTAATATTTCTTTGCCCTCTTCCTCCATCACTGGCATTCTTACTTTTTATTGATTGAGTCTGTTAGTGAGGTTTTTCACTTGATTCATCAAATTTTGTTTCATTTGATTCACTGAATTTTTAATACTCTTCCTTCCTTCCTCCCTCCCTCCCTCCCTCCCTCCCTCCCTCCCTCCCTCCCTCCCTCTCTCCCTTCCTTCCTTTCCTTTCTGTTTCTTCCATTCTTTGTTTTTTGAGACAGGATTTTCACTCTAGTTCAGGCTGGTCTTCAAAACACCAAGAGCCCAGGCTGGGCTGAAATGCACGGAAAATTCCTGGGATCAGCCTTCCAAGTGCTAAGATTACAGACATCAGAAAACATGCCTGGTTCATTATTTGCCTTTTGGTTTTGTGATTTTTTTTTTCAAGCCTCAATTTCACTCTTGAATTTTCCTTCTACCTTTCTGATGTTTTCATCTATGCTGCTGATTTGTCAACCATTTGAATGTTATCTCCCTCTGTTTTTTACTTTCCTCAGCAGCTCCTGAGTTGAATATGCATCATGTTTGAGATATTTCAGCTGGTAAAGTTTGGAAATCTTGAACTGATAGTATATATATGTATGTATTTTTGAGTTTAGTAGTTGTAAAATGTATCTAGGATGGACCATGTTGCTTTGTTTTTCTGTCTTTTGTGTGTTCTGTGTTGCCATTTGTACATGTATTATTTGTGTCTCTTCTGGTTTTATTTAGGGGATATTTTTATTTAGGAGCCTCCTGACCTACTGTTCTTTGTTGCTGCTGTTTTTTTTTCTTTTTTTAAAGGCAGGATCTTTTATAAGCCAGACTAGCCTTGAATTCTTTGTCTAGCTGAGAGTAATCATGTATTTCTAGTCCTTCACCTCCACAGTGTTGTGATTTGTGATTACAGAAGTGAACTTGAGCATGCCTACCTTAAAGGCTCATAGATCTCTCTCTCTCTCTCTCTCTCTCTCTCTCTCTCTCTATATATATATATATATATATATATATATATATATATATAAAATTTTTGAGATATGGTCTTATTATGCATTATACCATTATGCCATCTAGGCTGACCTTAACTGAACAATTACAGGCATGGACTACCTTACTCAAATTTTACGTGTATACATTTAAAACCTATCCATAGTAATGTAATTTGGTAGTTACTATTCTGATTTTAGATTTCAACATATTTTTGTTTATGTAAGAAATCATCAAATGTTTTTTAACCAAGAGCTAACTTCAAAGTATCATAATAAGAAACTTTATATTTAATTGAAACGCACACTTTCTGACTGCAGAATAAAGTTCCAGCTTTTTAATAGGCTCTAAAATAATATAGATATCACATAATTTCCCTTGAACTCAATGCATTTTAACTTAACAAAGAGAAACCTTGCCTTTGCATTTGGGGAATATATTTCCTCTAGAGATAAATTTGTATAATATTTTCTTCAGAACTCTAGAATTTAATTTATAATTCTCCATTCTATTCCACAATTGTCAGAGAAGACAATAATAGATGAAAGAATAAGGGAATGAATGTATAAAATTGGAATTACTGGCCATAGACATTTAAATTTTCCTATAGATAACTTTGCACAGTTTATATTAGAATGTAAAACTCATTGGTGGCTGTCTTAGTCAGAGTTTCTATTGTTGTGATAAAAATATCATAACCCAAGCAACTTAAGGAAAAAAGGCCTTATTTGACTTACATATTGTAGGTCACAGTCCATTGAGGGAGGCCAAGGCAGGAAGTGAGGCAGAAGCCATGGAGGAATGTTTCTTACTGGCTCGCTCCCCTTGGCTTGCTTAGTTTTCTTTCTTATATAATCCAAGACCACCTGCCCAGGGATGGCCCCATCCCCAGGTGCCTCAGCCTTCTCAAATTAATAATTTATCAATGAAGTGTCCCACAAACTTGCCCACGGGCCAATCTTGTTGAGGCATTTTCTTTACTAAGATTCCCTCTTCCCAGATATGTGTAGGTTTGTGTCAAGTTAACGGAAAACCAACCAGTCTGGTTGCTTTGCAAATTTCCCTGGAGAAGTCACCTTTGGCAGTGAGATGTACTATAGGGGAATGTGTTAAAATGCTGTTTTGCTCAAATTGTGTATGGAGCTACATACTGATGATATAGAAGCTGGGTTAGTAGAAGTCACTATGAAAAGAATTCCTACTCTGTTGTTTGTCTATGTGATTTAAGTAATTGAAATGTAATAAAAATACACAAGTATAGAGTGAAATTTTGTTTTCTAAAACATGTTAAAGCCACTCAGATTAAAAAAGGGAGTATATAAGAAATACTCTTGGTGATTCTTCCCCAAAATGATCCTTGCTTTCCAGTTACAACTTCTGTTATTATTTCCACAATCTGAGATTAATCTTTTCTGCTTTCAAACATGTATTCTCATTTTGCCTGATCTTTTTATCTTAGTGTTTTATAATACTTACCTAGGTTGCTCTGCTAGATAATTTATTGTAATTTATATAGGATGAATTTAAGAAAATCATCATTTAGTTATTTTTATTGATAATTAGTTGCTAAGTTTGACTATTACAAATCGTTCTGTTCTGTTTCAGCCCTGAGCACAAACACCACTGTCTCTTTCTTTTCTCCATGTTGTGTTTCTATTGGTGTCATCCTTGTTCTGGTCATGATCAGGTTGTCGTGTTGGTGAGATTTTGTGAGTGTAGCTTCTGACATTTCTAGGAGTCACAGTCTCACAGTAAACTTCCTGCTCCTCTGGTTCTTAAAACATTGCTGCCCCTTCTTCTCAAGGATCTCTTGAGGATCTTAGGTGAAGAAGTTGTGTTGTAGATGTGTAGTTGTGGACTGAAGTCCACAACTCAGCATTTTGATTGATGGTTGTTTTCTGTAGTGGTCTTATGTTTCAAAGAGAAGTTTCCTGGATGAAGACTACATTTGTCTATGGGAGGCCTCAACCTCACACAAAGAACTATAGGCAACTAAGGAATGTGGAGAGTAGGAGAAGGAGTCTTCTCCAGGGAAGAGCACACTAATTGGAGAGCCAATACCAAATGATGAGCCCTGAGAACATATACATACAAGTAGCATTATATAGACTGAGCAGATGACGTTTATGTATTTAGGCATATACCCATATAACATACACACACACCACCACCACCACCACCAACAACAACAACTAAAGAAAAAAGAGGCTATGAACTTGAAAAAGAGTGAGGGGGTGTAAGGGGATGGTTTGGAGGAAAAAAAGGTAAGGGAAAATTATGTAATTATACTATTACCTCAAAAATACCAGTTATCTATAAAGAAATGGAGATTTATTTATTTATTTATTAATTAATTTTTTCAGTCTTTCAAATTGAGCCTTGAGCCTTGAACATGCTAGGCAAACTATAGCACTGCTGCACCCTAACCATAAAGGGATTTGTTCTTGATTATAGTTTAGAATAGCATTTATGAAAGAATTATAATGAAATATAAGATAGGCCATTGGTCTTTTTTGTCTGAAAAAGACTTGTTTTCACTTTTCACCCACTACTTTTACTGAGATGTATCAATTATGCTTTATTTATGTGTTTGCACTTCTTGATGTTTGTGGTGCTTATAGTATTTATTACTTGGTTGCTTTCATTAGTTTTATAAAATTTTTGGTTATTACCTATTTAAAATTGTTTCTCTGTATTTCATGTTCCTTTTTCTCCCCATGTATTTTTCTTTAGACTATTTCTTTATTATTATGTATGTTTTTCCTTTTTTTGATTCAGGTTCAAATATTTTCCCACTTTATCTTTCATTTTACTAATTCTCTCTTTATCTCCATTTAGTCTATTAAACTCGTTTCCTTGTGTTATAAAGTTTAATAGTTATATTCCCACATCTAGTATTTCCATTTTATTTTTTATAGGTTCAAGTTTTCTGCTAGCATGTATCTTTCTATTTTTTTTTCTTGAAAACACAAATTAGTTAATTTTAGTCCCTTTTCTGAAAACTCTAGTAACTGGGTTGCTTGTGAGCTTCTAACTATGTTAGCTGCTTCTTCCTGCTCTTCCTCATCTTCCCCTCCTCTTCTTTCAGCTCTTGATATTTCCTCTGCTGAAAGATGACAATTGAAGAGGCCCTTTGAGGTGTTAGCTTTTTGCTAACTAGAGGTAGATTATCACAGTTCAGTAAACGCTGAACTGTTTCAAGACAGGTCATTATTTATTTATTTATTTATTTATTTATTTATTTATTTATTTATATTTTACACAATACTCCTATTTCTGGAATGCAGGATATTAGGATATTTGGACTCCTAACTGCATAACTGAAAGTGTGAATTATTTATGAGTCTGTCCTCTGTTAGGATATTTTACATCAGCATTTCCTCTCACACTCTCTGTGAAGCTTTAGCATCTGATTTGGGCTAAGTTTTCATTGATCAGTACCTACATACATCTGTGGAAAACTCAGGGAGAGAACAATAGTGGAATTTTGGCTTAGATTGCTTTAGTTTTCCTTCTCTGCAGGGACTTGAACCTTCTAGTTGATGCCTTGATAGCTCTGGTTGATTGCTCCTGGTAAATGCTCTGGTTTTTTTTTTTTTAACTACAAGTTAGTACATAAATGGGAATGTAAATTCTAGTCATCCCTTTACATGTTCCTATTTAAATACAGACTTCTATCTTGTAGTATTACACAGGAATTCCCATTTTGCCTTTACTTTTGTGAGTAACATATCTCCTTCAAATAGCATATGTCCATCCCTTAAAATATAAGTTCTAAGAGGGCAATGGCTTTGTGGTTTTTAGTCCCAAGAAACGAGAATAGTACCTCATGAAGCAAACATATCAGTGATTGAAAGAATGAGAGTATAAAACCTTGACCCAAAACAATAGATGTGCGAAGGTCATTAGTAAACATACTAAGGTGTTGCCTGAGACAGAGCTTGGAAACAAGACCTCAGTCAACAGTGTGAAGAGAGAATGATTTTTAGGAGAGCATGTAGACAGAGAGTGTTAAGGTCTCTGATAACTTAGATAGGTGGGCCCCAGAATAGTTACGATGATCAAACAAGACATTACTTTATAATTGCCTCTTGTAGTGCTTTGAGAAAAGCTATTTAGTCTTACTGTCTGCCACTGGTTCACTCTCAAATAATGAGAGCAGGCTCTTAGAATTCAGTGTGCTCAGAATTCCCATACTCCATTATTTCACAAGAGAAAATGCTGTTGATTATAGAAATTCTTGGAATGTCATGTTTGAAAGGGTGTTTGGATATCATTGATATCAGATAAAACATACTGGAAGCATGTTGACTCCCTGAGGGTTCTAACTAAAAATAAATAAGTGCCTGGTCTATTTTATAGCTCTGATATTAGAATTACTTTGTGGATAAAGATCTAATAAGTTTGTTTTAATGAATCAAGAATTACCAGAATATTTTATATATGATAGTTCAAGCTCAAAATAAGGAACAGTAATTATTTTTCAAATTCTAATTGTTACTGATTGTTTCCAAGTTAAATCAGATTTTAGAAAATCGTCTCTGTAGTCTAACAAGCATTGTGTTTTGTGAGAGTTGAGTATTAGCATATTCTTTCCCTGAACTTGGGTGGGGAAGAATTGTTTATTCAAAACACCGTGTTGAGTGAATATCATGTGCCTATCTCTGTTCTGAGACCATGACAGAAAGCCAGGTGGGTGGAGGATGTCACTGCACCTGAAACCTTAGTGTACAATGGGATACACTGATTTGAATGTACCCAACAGAATGTCAAGAAGGCTTGGAGAGGTAGGAAATAAATTTTGAGTGCATTGTTTTCATGGAGAGCCCAACAGGATTCATTCCATGCATAGAGCAGCATGTGTGACATAAATAGATTCTAGCTCTGGGCTGCTATAGAGTGTAGGTATTTCATCATTTTCAATAATTCTACTATTAATGGATGTCTCCATGGGATAGTACAAGACTGGACGAGTGGATTTAAGAACAAAGGCTAATGTCATAAATAGCAAATGCTGTGAATGTCTCTTTTATGAGGCAAGTCAGCTTAATAATGAACAGTTAATGTAAGCTGATGTCAAATTCCATTTATACTACTTGTTAACCTGGTAAACTCAGACAAAATCCTTAATTCCTGCATATTTATCTGAAACTTGGTGCTAAAATCTACTTATAACCTTTAGGTGTATTCCTTTTCTGATGGAGATTCTAAGAAAATAGAGTAATTCACAATGTAATTGAAAACAATGTCTTAGTATTATAGAGCACAGGGGTTATGAAAATTGCCTTGGGTGCTCAGAACAACCTCTCTCACTCTTTAATATGTTCTGAGTCTCCTGGGATGTTGTCGTCTATCTAGTGCCACAAGCCTTCTACTCTTCATGCCATGGCCATAGATATTTTTATAGGAAGAGAGCTTCCCTTATGGGAAGTAGCAGAGTCTACCTTTTATACAGAGTCAAAGTACTGATGCTGGGATCCTTTATGATGTTTTAGACTTGCCATTACAACTCAGACTAGATCAGCAGTTTCTAGCCTGGGTGTGAGAAGGTGGAAAAGGCACTGTGTGATGTGTAGATCTTGCACACAGGGAGCATGGGTTACTCAGCAGACATTTAATTAGTATCTCATATTCCAAATCTTGTGTTTTAGGGTCAGAATCACTGAAATTCTCTGCCAGACTCTGTTGTGAAATATTATTTTAAAGTGTATTATGTTTAGCCGGGTGGTAGTGGCACATGCCTTTAATCCCAGCACGTAGGAGACAGAAGCAGATGGATCTCTGTGAGTTCGAGGCCAACCTGGGCTACAGAGTGAGTTACAGCAAAGGCACCAAAGCTACACAGAGAAACCCTGTCTCAAAAAAATATGTAACATTCACTTATGCTGTGGAACATTTTCTTTAATGATGCAAAGATGTGTTGTATTCTTTTGTGTTGCATTTGTTTAACTCTGTGAAGCTGTGTTACTGTGCCTGTCTAAAACACCTGATTGGTCTAATGAAGAGCTGAACAGCCAATAGCAAGGCAGGAGAAAGGATAGGTGGGGCTGACAGGCAGAGAGAATAAATAGGAAAAATCTGGGAAAAAAAGATGGTGGAGCAAGAAAAGGAGGAGGATGTCAGGGGCCAGTCACCCAGCTATACTGCAAGCCATGGAGTAAGAAATAAAGCTAAGTGGTAATCTTCTTTCTCATCTGTATCCTGTACCCTCATCCCTGCCTCTTTCTTCTCCTGATGCCATGACTCTACCAGATCTCCAGTCTTCAGCTTCTTCACTGTATGACTGAACAGGTTCTCTGCTGTAATAGTTCCCACTGGCATCTTAAGTTTCTGCTCATGCTTCAGCTAAGTTCTTTGCTAATGCTTTAGCTAAATTCACTTACATACACACACACACACACACACACACACACACACACACACACACATATATACAGATACATATACATGTACAGTCTTCATTTCTTTTTTTTTTTTTGGTTTTTCGAGACAGGGTTGCTGGCCTCGAACTCACAGAGATCCACCTGGCTCTGCCTCCTGAGTGCTGGGATTAAAGGTGTGCACCACCACCGCCTGGCGCAGTCTTCATTTCTTAAGAAATAGTCCTTAAACATCTAGCTACCAGGACAACTGAACTTACTTTGTGTTATTTTTTATATTACCTTATTATATCTTTGTGTCTATCCATTATCACTCCTCTCACTCCTCCCATCAATGTTTGATTAAGTGGAAATCATTTTCATGGGAACATTTCCACAGCCCTATAAAATATCGGACAGATATTGTATATACATGTATACATACACATTTACATATACATAAAACATATACACACACGCATAAACCAAATAATTGTTGAGTAAACAAGTGGATGGGCTTGACATTTGAAGAGAATGGACAGGAACCTGGATGACTGAAGAAAGCCGTCTAACACCCACAGTGAACCAGTTATTTTTCTAATGCAGGCTCAGAATCTTTCATCTAAACCTTTGATGGAACAGTTGTATTTTGGGTTTCAGAATCTAGGGATTGGGCCAATTTAGAAGCTAGTATGAAGCACATTGTGCATACTTTGGGTTAGCAACAAAAAGAGTGAGCCTGTGTTTCCTGATCAAATACACCTGCATTTCTTTAATAAAATGAAATACATACACATCTTAAATAAAGATGTAAGTTATGTCATATTGGTTCAAGTGGTTCTTTTTTAGGACTATTTTAGTTTTTCTAGATTTTGTGAGAAAAATATTCACTATTTAGAGCTGTTTGGACTGTGGAATTATGGATAAATGATGTTGGACCTAAATTTTGATCAGATAATTTTCTGCTGCTTTTCACAGAGGCTGTTGGTTTAAGGATAGAATTGTGGGTCAGAATTATTTTTCTTTCCTCTGTATTAAGTATGTACATATTATGATGAAAAAATCAGTAAGTAAGTTTAGAAATCATAAGATTTCATATTAAAATTAAAAAGTCCAAGCATCTAGTCTGGCATGGTTGTGTACGCTTGAAATCTTACCATTTGAGAAGCTTAGACAGCGAGATCCTGCATTCATGTGAATCAATTCTGTTGTTTCTAGAAGACACTGTTTCCTTAGTGTCTTCCATATCCTCTGTTTCCTATAGTCTTCCCACCTCCCCTTCTGCAAAAATATTAAAATTAAATGCTTCTAATTACTATAATAACCCAGGAATATCTTTGCCAAAAAACATGAGAAACATCTGTTTATAATTTAAAGTTGGAAGGAGGTAGCTCATCTCCCTCTTTTCAGGAAAAAGTAAAAAATACAAACAAACAACAACAACAAAAACACAAAAAACAAAACTACCACACCAACAAAACAAAAAAACCAAACACAGCAAATCTTCCCTGGATGCCACTTAGCAAACACAGATGAACTAATTATTGAGAAAGAAGGACATTTGAAATTAGGGAAGAAGCCAATGTATGGGGCACATTCTATTGATCCACCTTCCCTTACCATCTCTAATACTTTCTAACTAGCACTCACATATATCCTGATTTTTGTTGAAGTGGAGTTGAGTTGTGCAGCCTTGGGTGGCTATTCCAGTTTTTGCAGGTCGTTCTTTACTTCTGTGGTTGTAACAGAGTGATTGCTATTTTCCTTTTAGCAGGTGACAGTCTTACTGCCTTGCTACTTGGCAGACAACAGTGGAAGAGTGGAGTGCCCTGTTGTCCCTTGTCATTAGGACATCAATCCCATCAAGAAGGCTCCAACCTCATGACCTCATTTACCTCCAATTCTCTCTCAAATTCCCACTTATTAGCATCTCAGTGTTTCAACTTGAGGGTTTTTTTGAGGCAGGGGGATGAGGGAGAACCCAAGTATTCAGTCCTAAGCAGTTATACTCTGTGGGAAGAAAGTGAGGATTAAAATACATCTTTATTTCATCTTCCCAGAAGTGAAATTCCTGTTTATATTATTTTAAAAGACATCTCCAAGCCCCTCAGTGGCTCCTTGACTCCCTTTGTTTTGACTCTTGGAGGTTGTTATTATGAGCAAAACTTTGTCTCCATAAGTGATAATGCATTGAAATATTTTTAGAGTTGTTAAAAATATGTATAGCAGTTGACACTGTAGTATAGGAATTGGACTGTTTATCGTTCAAAGGGAAAAGTGAGGTTGAAACAAGTGATCATAATGGAAATGTCTTTGGGATAAAATCAAACTTATGCCAGCCATTTCAAATCAGTGATGAGACAGCAATTTGTGGAGCATGACCCTGACTTTAAAAATCATCTTGAAGTTACCATGTGTCCTGGAAAAAAAAAAAAGAAAAGAAAAGAAAAGAAAAAGTCCAGCTACTCCACACAGCCTTCAAATGGATGGCCACAGGAGAAATATAAGGAGTTATCTTGTTTCCTGAAGTCTCTGAATACATGTCCTTTCATCCCCTCAATCTCAACAGATCACACCTTGGACCACCTATCGTGTTCTTTGGGTTCCTCAAACCAAATCTCCTTGCACCTGATTGCTGATAGAGTTGAAAGGTGGAGGATATGGAAGCTCTTTGGCCAAGTGTGGCTTGCCATGTTGGGCAGTGCCCATCAGTGCACAATGGCTCTTCTAATTAGAGGGCTGGAGGAATGGAAACATACAGCTCCCACATAAAGTAACACAACAATTCCGCCTATTGAGGAAGATGACCAGCTAGGAAGTCTCTGGTCACGGCTATCTCTGAAGCTGGTAATATGGTCATTGTTCTATGCACATCCATAAGCATAGCACTGGGAAATGAGGCCTTAAGTACAGAGACATGCTTCTCTTTCTTCTTACTCTCCCCAGCTCCCTCACAGTTCCAGGAGGCTAACAGGTGTCAATAAGCAGTCATTGAAGAACAGGCACCATTACCTCTAAGTTTTTGATGCTCAGAATAGGTCTAACTTTTTATCATTCATTAAACTCTTCCAATTCTAAATGATCAGCCCCAAATAATGCAAATATGGGCAACATTAATTGGACTAGATATTTATTCAGAACAGGTCATAAATTTGAGAGAAGATGGTTGGGGAGACACAGGAAGGGATGGAGAGGAGGAGGTAAAATTATGTTATTTCAGTGTACTTGTGAATGAAATTCTCAAATAAAAAATTATTATAATAGCAATAGATTTTGAAGTATCAGACATTCTGCCCATTGATCCTAGAAATGCTAGAAAATGCTCTACCACCAAGCTGTACTCCCAACCACTGTATAAATTTTTTTGAGACAAAGTCTTGGTAATTTGCTCAGGCTGGTTTTGAACTTACTGTGACCTCTTGGCTTAGCCTCCCAAGCAGGTGAGATTATCAATTGTCTACTTAGACAGGGTCTCTCTGTGTAGCCCTGGTTGGCCTGAAACTGCCAGAAACAGACCAGATATAAGGTATGCTTCACCATGCCTGACTAAACCAAAATAGCTGAGATCATAAGCCTGTACCAGCAGGCTGGACATTAGAGATTTTAGAATTTTAGGAGGTCCAGGAGGAATGGAAACAATATAAAAACTAAATTACAAAACTAATAATACATTTCAGCTTTAGTTCTGTCTGGAGCACAGATTCCATTTTATACCTATAGTGAGAGCTACTTTGAAATTTCTCTGGTCTGCACAGATGTATTCTGCTGTTGAAAACATCAAACCCTAGACTGACAGTTAACATCACAGATGTCTGAAAACAAACAAAAGACAAATACAATTTGGTTATATTTGCTTATTTCTGAAACTTCTGAGAACAATGTGCTGATACTTCATTTGGCTAATGTAGAAAAAAAAAGAAAAAAAAGAAAGAAACGCCTGTGTGTACACTGTTCCCCATCACAAATGGGGACATTTTCCTGCCATGCTTGTTTTCTTTTGTGATTGCTCTACATTTCATTGAAATATATCCCCAGTATGTTCTTCTAAAACTGGTATTTCTTTAAAAGCCCAGCTTCAAAAATGTCAAATATAATGAAAAACGAAAATCACAAAAGAGAAAGTTGTTCACAGCCACTCCCCTGGGGTTCCCTCATGTTTCTGGGTCACCATGCTGACTCTCCATGTGTTAGAAATAACATCCATAGTGTACTTAGCAGGGAACCCCTTGTGGTCTGGGTCAGAGTGGGCTCCAAATAAACAAAGCCAACCTTTTCCTTGAAGACAATGTCCCATCCGTTCAGAAATACTCCACACCATCTGACAAAGCAGCTCAAACAAAGTTCTTTATTTTTTTCAAAGTATCACAGAGGAAAGCTCTTTTGGAAACATGTTAAAAGAATATTTTATTTTCATCATTTGAGGCTAGAGAAAGATGAAGGATATAGAGCTGAAGCTAGCCCATAGTGAAATAGTATGAGAGCCAGGACCAGCCCGTAGGAGAAGGACATGCCTACTGACAGTTCATAGGGAAGCTAAGACCTGCCCATGGTGAACTTGCTGAAGAATGTGTGAGAGAGTAGTGGGTAAACACTGATGAACTAAGGACTCACAAACTCTAATCTAGAGAGCCTGAGTGTAGAGGAGACACAGAGCGGCTGCAGGTTAGAGCTACACATGAGCTTAAAATCCACAAGAGGACTAACCTGCTCAAAGTTCCTCCCAGCCAAGCACCCACACTCATTAGCAAAGATAACCTTGGTGATTCTCTCAGCCACAGCTTAGCCAGCACATGCCACTGTGCTATCTCCCTGGGAGGAAGTGCTGAAAACCTTGGGTTATGGAATCATGTACTGCAGAATTTGAACTCCAGCTTACCAGCTCTGTGACTCTAACCAGACTCTATGAAACAATAATTTTCTCATTAATTTGGATCTCATTAAGTTGTGAATGTAGGTAAAAGGCCCAATAGGTCACTAGTACCACAAAATTGCCCATTGTGCTCACATGTTGCAAAAGATCTGTACATAGTTGTTATTTATATTTTTATCTATATCACATATAGCAAATATTCCTTTCATCTGGTGCTTGCTCCACAAACTGAAAAGATAGATAATCATATGTGTAACTTCAGAAAATTCTCATTAAGCATCAGTAATCTTTGTGTAGTTATAGGTATCTATAAGAATTACTTATTGAATCCCATTGGTGTATCACTTTCAGGGTTGAAATATAATGAATGCACACTATGTTCCATGTATGGTGTCTTAGAGTTTCTGTTGCTGTGAAGAGACACTATGGCCATACAACTCACATAAAGGAAAACATTTAATTGGGGCTGGCTTACAGTTCAGGGGTTTAGCCCGTTATTGTCATGGTTAGAAGCATGATAGCATGCAGGCAGACACGGTGCTGGAGAAGTAACTGAGAATACTACATCTGGATCAGCAGACAGCAAGATGAAAGAGAGACCCCTGTGCCTGGCTTAAACATCTGAAACCTCAAAGCCCACCCCCAGTGACACACTTCCTCCAAGGCCACACCTCCTAATAGCGCCACTCCCTGGTGACAAAACATTCAAATCTATGAGTCTATGGGCCCGTTCTTACTCGAACCAAAACATTCTCTCCCTAGCTTTAGTGAGAAATGCAGTTGCCACTGAAGATTTTCATCTTGACATTTGTAGCAGACCCAATAGTGTCCACGTTTTTCTAATTCTAAAAATCACACTGCACAGATATTTTTTATAAAGGGGACTCACACAGAGAGGACACACCAGGCAATCAAGTCAAACCCAAACTCACACTGCTCCTAGCAAGTAGCCTAAACGGCCAAATGCCCCTCACAGCTTTGGAGAGGGCCTCTCTTTCTGTTAGCTTTGTTCCAAATTGTTTCATTTGGAAACATCCATTGCACATCAGTGTGCTGTTGGCATGCCTGAATATGATTCTGACTGTCAAAGGCCTGAGTTCTTCTCTGGGTTTGTCTCTGCTGCCAGCCTGGTTTGGAGTATCTTTGGGGAAAATGAATACCATTTTCTCACTGAATTACACAGTGAGATCCAGAAAGCATATCATTTGGAAATGTGGATTACTGACTTATATTTCAGTATGATATCTATGAGCAGTATGTGGACATGCCAGAAACGGTGAAGGATCTGAGATTTTACTCTCTACAAAAGCCAACGAGTTATTTTCATTGATGCTGGCAGAAAACAGAGACTCCTGGGTCAGAGACAAAGGATTTTAGTATTCAGAGCATGAGATTCATGTTCACATCGTTTTCTGTTGTCTTCAAAGGCCATAGAACAATATAGGTAGAGTGAGGCACGGAGAATTTGTGCTTCAGCTGAGGAGCTGAGTTTAGGGGAAAGATTCAATCTCATGGGTTGTGATGTGCTACCAAACCTTTCCAAACTTTGCTCCTATGCCTTTTGCTCACCTGCAGCATCATAGGGAGACATTATCCTTATCGCCTCAGGCCGTTTGCAACACAAGTGTCTTTGACAAGATGATTCAGAATGAAAGTGCTCAGTGAATTGCCTAGAAAATGAGAAAGACACAGGAGCCCAAGGGGAGCTGTCCCACAGCAGGGTGTGGGTGTGAGAAGAAGTGAGATCTTGTTACCTCAGTTGTGCCTCAGGCAGGACAGGACAGAAACACAGAGAAGGGTTGTATCTGTTTCATAACTTACAGAGTAGATTTCTCTGTAAGTTTCATGGAGAGAAAGGTATCTACTAATAAAACCAAACTAGTGTATCAAATAAGAACTGAAAAGAAAATAGACATGTAGCATGACATTAGTGTGGAGAAAGACAACAAGCTAAGGGGTAAGAGGATTGTGTAATGAACTCTTGCACTAACTAAGGTGTGACATGAACGAATTGCTTGAGCATCAGGAGCCTCGAATTTGTAAATGTTAATAATATTGCATCTCTAACAAGGTAAAGTGGGGAATTGGAGTGTGAAAATGTGTTGGATTCTGACACATAGCAGTTAGAAAATACTGCTTGCCTTCTGTAGCCAACATAGTTGATGTGCTAAACAGATGATGGGTTCATCCCCCACCATTTCTTCAGAAGTTTATCACTGTTTGATTTGGAACCCATGGTGGATTGAATGAAATATCCTCCATAGTTGCCAGCATTTGAATGCACGGCCCCCAGTTGGTGGTGATGTTAGGGAAAGTTTAGTAGATTTGGCTTTGTGGGAGGAAGAATGTCACTGATGTGAGCTTTGAGGGTTTAGTCTCGTGCCAGTTCAAATTTGCACCCTGCCCTCTACTTCTTGTTTGTGGCTTAAGATGTAAGCTCTCAGCTTCCTCTTCTAGCCACTATGTCTACGCTCTGCCTTCACAGACTCCTTTCCCTCTGGAACCATAAGCTCAAACACACTCTTTCTTTCCAAGTTGACTTGGTCTCCCTATTTTACCACAGCCACAGAAAGGCAGCTAATCCAGGACTCTTTCCTGGACATGTGTTGTAATTACGTTCTCTCTCTACCCATTTGGGAGGAGGCCAAGGCAGAGATTCACAACCCAACTCCCTTTCAACAAGGTGGGGCAAACTGCAAAGTGCATCCTGCTTTCCAGAGCCCCCAGGGTGGTCATGTTGAAATGGAATTGTGCCTGGAAGCACGTGGTTTAGCTTCCGCCCCTCCTGCATCTTTGCTCTTCTTACATCTGCCCTTGAGAGCAGCTCCTTCATAAATCACTAGTTTATTAATGAGTAGTGAATCTCCTCTCATGAATAGAGCATGAGTATCTATCTCATGTTCTGCTTTTAGGGAGCTTGTCCCAAGACATTATTCAAACATTGTCTCCATGTCACCACAAATTGAACAGCATTCAGCTTTACCACGCATATTAATATTCTGATTTCCTCTAGTATACATCTCTAATTTGTCTTTGTAATTGCAGAGTATTGAAGACATAAGGACTATCCATTTTGCTGCATGCACTTAAAACAAGTATTTTCCCAATACAAAATGTATTAAGAGAGGTCAGAATATTTTAGAGAAACCTGAAAACATGCTGTTTATTTTTTTGATCTAGATTTGTAATTAGTAATTTAATTAGTTAATTATTTTAAATATTTATTTTATTTTATGTATATGTAGATTTTGCCTGCATGTCTGTATGTGCACGACTTGTGTACCTGGTGCCTCCTGGAGATCAGACATATTCCCTGGTACTGGAGTTACAGGTGGTTGTGAGCCACCATGTAGGTGCTCAGGCCTGAACCCAGTCCTCTGTAAGAGCAATAAGTGCTCTGAGCCATCTCTTCAGCCCCAGTACTTTAATCTATAATTAGTATTTTATTATATATTGTCAACGTACACACACACACACACACACACACACACACATCTCTTCTGCTATCATATATGTTTGAGAATGCATGCTTGTTTCAACACTGTTGATCTATTAGCGGGAAGTGTGAGTATGAACTACATTTTACATTTACATATGTGAATTTCCCCCATGAGAAACTTTAGGTGAGTTCCAATAGCTGCACTGAGCTGACATGAGCCCTGCAGGTGAGCCAAATGCATGGGGAACCTGTATGTGCACATACTTACACACATACACTTCATCTACTGGAGACTGGAGTTTGCTGTGCTTATGAGTTTATATAGTGGCTTGCTCTCACTTTGTGTTTCTGAACTTTATAAAGCAAAATGAAGAGGCCAACATAAAAACACAAACCCCGCTCGTTAGCACTCCAAACATTTTTCAGTAGTCTGGATCAAAATCACAAGCAATATATAAAAGAAGTTTTGCAGAAGGGCATGAATGAGAGAATGTGTTATGTTTTCTGAGCCAAAGGAATTACACTGTGGATCATCAGAAATAATGATGCAGAGAGAAAAGAAAAGTCTGTGAGCTGGAATGATGTGACGACAATGATAACATGGTCTAAAGAGATACAAGAGACAGAAGGACTATGATACACGTGGATTGAAGAGGAAAGACTGAGAAGGAAAACTAGGAAGAACTTTTCTTACCATAGATTGCAATTCCTATCTACAGGTGAGGATCTTCTATGAAACTGTCCAGTTCTGCAGAAATGGTTCCCTTTTCTCCCTAGTAGTGTCCAGTGTGGTGATTTTCAGAGTGATTACAACTTCCAAAGCCTGCAGCTGTTGGGCGAAGCCTTCAGTGCAGAGGAGAAAGCCATGGAAGAGACCAACTCTAGTGCAGTTGGCACTGGGAATTAACCAAAGTAGGTTTTCAATGGATGGAACTTCATTTGTGTTGAAATTGGTTTCTATCATTAAAAGATCTCTCAAAGGACACATTTCACAGGCAGAGGAATGTGACTCAGGATTTACATCTGCAAAAGATCTCAAAATGTGATGACTTCCTTCCATTGTTTTCCCAATAAGCCATAAACTAGAATCCTTTTTTTCTTTTTCCTTAAAAAGCATTCTTCACTATTTATTTTCATTGACAAACACAGAGTATGTACAATGTTTATTTAGAAATACGTATCCATTGTGGTTTCTTTTTTCTTTTTTCTTTTCTTTCTTTCTTTTTTTTTTTTTTTTTTTTTTTTTTTTTTGAGACAGGGTTTCTCTGTTTTCCAGACAGGGTTTCTCTGCTTTGCGCCTTTCCTGGATCTCTCTCTGTAGGCCAGGCTGGCCTGGAACTCACAAAGATCCACCTGCCTCTGCTTCCTGAGTGCTGGGATTAAAGGCGTGCACCACCACCGCCCGGCTTCCATTGTGGTTTCTAAAGGATCACTCTAGGTGGGGAAACATTGATTCAAGGATTTTCTGTTACTTGGGAAGAAAAAGTCCAAGAGGAATATTATGCAACATGGTGACTGTAACTATGACTTGCTATATTCTTGACACTGGAAGGAATACACATGTTGAGTGTTCTCAGCACACACATGAATGATCAGTGTGTAAGCAACAGTCTCTTCCTTATGCTTTATTCTGCCAGCAAGGTATACATTCTTAACTATCTAGTACACATAAAATGCAGGACCATTTTATTAGGTTCCAGTAGATTTTGTATGCCAATCATGAATATGTTGACCATTTTTCTTGTAACTGTTTCAGCCACATAATTTTTATTTGTGATTTACATATTATTATGATTTTCAGAAATAAACACACCATGTTGTAATAGTATATACATATGTGTAAATGGGTTTTGCTTCTACCTTTAGCTAGAATATACTTTCCTCTTTATTTTATTATCTGACCCCTCTTTCTTCCTATATATCTTTATTTGATAGAATAATAATTACCGTGTTTGTCTCATTGTTCATTAACACAGCGACTTGAGGATGCATATGTAATAACTGGGAGGTGGTTCTTGTAGGAGACGGTAGCAGATATACAGAAAACATTGATGAGCTGTTTTCCTGAAGCTTACTGAAGTTTTCTGAGGGTGATGTGGAACACATTTTCAGTCTGTCACACCTGGGGATGATGAATCTCAAATGTTTGTCTTCCTATTCCCATCTGTCATTGTCTGAGAACAGCTCTCAGGGGCATTAGTTCCCTGGCACTTCTTTTTGGGCCCATGTGTGGCCAGAAAAAAAGCCTTCAGATGGGAAGTCTCAGGTGTGTATAGTGGAATGCTATTAGCATGTAATGACATGGCCGAATATGCATGGGGCGTAGTGTGTATGTGTGTGTGTGTGTGTGTGTGTGTGTGTGTGTGTGTGTTTTGTTCATGTGTCATCACCTGCTCTTCCTCTATTGACACTTTTTGTTGTTGTTTTTTGAGACAGGGTTTCTTTGTGTAGCCCTAACTGTCCTGGAACTCGATTTGTAGACCAGGCTGGTCTTGAACTCATACGGATCTGCCTGTCTACTGAGTGCTGGGATTAAAGGTATGCACCACGTCTGGCCTCTATTGACATTCTTGCCAATGAAAAATATTCCTGGTACACAGTTCTTTGAATTTACATTCATTTCTTTGCAGCACTTACCACTCTGGACATTTTTTTTTTAATTAAAACTGTTTGGCCATTAGCTCAGGCTTTCCACTGACTAGCTTTTACACTTAAACTCAGCCCATTTCCATTAATCTATATGTCGCCACATGTTCCGTGGCTTTACCTGTGTGCCATTACATGCTGCTCCCTGGACAATGGGCTGGCGTCTCCTCCTCAGTTCTGTTTTTCCTTCCCAGAATTCTCCTTGTCTGCTTATTCTGCCTATACTTCCTGCCTGGCTACTGACCAATTAGCGTTTTATTTATCAACCAATCAGAGCAACACATTCACAGCATACAGAACATCCCACGGAACTTCCCTTTTTCTGTCTAATCAAAAAGGAAGAGTTTAACTTTAATATAGTAAAATTACATATAACAAACAGTTATCAAGCATTTTTTTGATTTATGGAATCATGTGGTAGATATCCAGTGATAGGCTGGAGTCAGTTCACAACAGCTCCCAATAGCTCATTGTTTTGTGGAACCATTGATATCACAATGGCGTCCTGAAGTAGGCTGTAGTGGTCGTATTTGCAGCATGGAAATTGGAAAATGCCACAAGATGCTGTTTCCCTTCAACCTCTGTGTCTCCTTTGGAGAGTATTTGCAATCACATTTGCTGTGTGAGTCTGGTTTGTGTGACTAGTGTGTGAACGCCCACATTTTCCTCCAGGCAGGGCTGTAGACCGTTAGGCCTTCTCATGACTACATCCACTCGCTGACTGTGTGAAGCAATTGGGAATGGCTGCTCAGACTGAGAAGGATACCTGCCAAGAACTGAGATCTTAGCCTCAGCAGAGTGGATATTGACCTCTTCTTGGCAGTAATTAGGACACAGGAACCACTGCAACTTGAGGCCAGCATGTCATCAGTGGTCAGTGGAGAGGTAGATCATTCTTCACCTTAATTATTCTGGGGAAAACATTTGTCTAGTATCTCTTAGTGCTGAATATCATTAAAACCTGACTATTATCTAAGACTCGGGTGGGGTGGGGTGATGGATGCTTAGAGAGAACTTTTGTCTCTGGAGAACACACTGACTATTATCTGAAGTGTTATTAGACAGGTTTTTGTGAAACCAAATAAAAGGAACAGGTTCTCCAAACTTTGTTGCCAGTAGGTCTTATGATTTCAAGTATCTGTGGTAACCTGCCAATGGCATCCACTGTTTATGAAAAATCACAACATTAAGATTCATCACTTGAGATAAAACATCAGCGAATGATAACAATCGCCAAGGAAACAACATGCTTCATCCATGTCAGTGAATGAGTGGATGGGGATTCCCTAGGAGAATAAAACAGATGCCTCTGGGGGAAAGGACCAGAGGCATCTAGATTCCAGCTGATTTGCTACAATTTGATACAGTCACACACTTCCATAACCACACTGTGATAATTCACTCTCGAGTGACTGGCACACAGTCATACTGTAAAGAAATGCAACAACCTCATAACTGGTAAGTTTCCAGCCCCACACTCAGTCACAGAGAAACTACTTCTAATTCGCAAAATATTTTTTCCTGAGTGTGAAGGTTTTTGTAATATTGTCAGAATCTTAGAGGAAGCAGATCCATTGAAGAGAGTTTTCACGTTTTAATGCATGCTGAGTGTTTCTGTGTATACAAGGGTGAGACTTCACACAAAGCTTAATATTTAGGAAGGTTTTTAAAACCTTGCTTGGATTCCAAACATGAGTAATAATTTTGTATTAATCTTTGAAATTTCTGAAAATCACTTCTACCCGGAATGTTGCCATCAAGTATTTGGTGTAACACAAAAGTCACATCTGGGTAATAGAAGTGTCACCTGCTTCAAATAACCATTGGTGGTCCTTGTAGCTGCAACTCAGTGAGCCAGGAACCCTTGACTTCTGGAAGTAAGCTCTCAAAGTTCTACCAGTGTGGCCAGCATCATGTTGACCAGGAAAGGTCGCTTCTATTTCTACTTTTAAATCAAGCTCAGAATAGGATCAATCCACACATGCTTACTTTTAATTTATTTTAAGTCAGTTTCATTTTAATCAGAACATTGCATCTAGAAAAGGCTCATTGGGTGACATATAGAAGACATAAATAACTGACTTTCCATACTGAGTTGATGTTTTTAAATGTAACATTTCAGCATGAAATTTTTCTAAGGAAAAGGTGAAATTGGAAGTACCCACAAATAAGGAACTCTCTACCTGTGTAATGCAAACAACTAGTCTCAGGACTGATATTTTTGAAACCCTTTCCCAGGACCTTGTGATCTCATTTTCCTGTATAATAATGTACAGGTATTGAAAAAACAAAACAAAAGAAGTTTGTAGTTTTGATAGCATAATACATTACCTGTCAATCATTAATGTGATTCACAAACAATGACTGACCACTAGGGGTCTCAGCACTTGTTAATACAACAAAAAAAATGTCTCAGAGGACTTACAAGAGTTATTTTTTATAGGTTGATGCATACTAAATTTTATAATTTTAACCTAGATGCGATATGATACACTCCAAAAAATATGCGTTGATTCTGTGTGGAGGAGATGTGTCATCAGGAAAAGGTATTTGCTATTAAGCTTTATGACCTGAGTTCAACCTGAGTTTGGTTCCCATGCCCCATATGGGAGAGAGAACCAACCCTCATAGCTGTCCTCTGAATGTGACAAGTATTCCACACTTCATGCCCAATATGAACATACACACACATTAAATAAATACAATGCCAATTGAAAATTGTGCATTGAGACATTAGATTATAAAGATGAACTCAATAATTGATAGAATCAAATCGTTTGGGTTAAAACCTTAGTTCTCTCTGTCTCTTAGCAGCTCTGCAACCTCTTAACAGATGATGCTCATAAAATGGGCATGTTAAGAATAAAAATTAAATACAATGGTTTTATGTTATTCGGAATAGTGCCTTAAACACAGTAGCCACATCTTCAACCAGCTCTAATCATGAATCCAGCAGTCACCAATACCAACATATGTATAGGGCTTAATGTGAGCCATGCACTAGTTTGTATTACCAGAAAGGGGAAAACCTTAAAGTAAGTATTTTTCATTCTAAAAGAGAAATTCTAACCCATGAGCAGCTGCTGCTTAGGAACATCGTGAGACAACAGATGAGCAAGTGACATGTGGTGGGGATCAGAGAGAGAGGCAAAACTTAAGCTGAGGTTCAAAACCAGACAGTTGTCTGAGGAGAGGAGGGAGTGCCTCTCAAGCAGAGGAGGGGGCACCGATACAGAGGCTTGCCCACCGGGAATACAGCTCTGTGTCTTAGGGAAATTAAACCTGATCACAGAGGTGTTCCATGTGAAGGTGGCATTGTTTCCTTTTTATTTATTCTTCTCTCATACAGTATATCCTGACTTCAGCCTCCCCTTCCTCTCCTCCTCCCAGCCCCGCCCCGCCCCCCAAACCCCCTTCCCCAGATCCACTCCTCTGCTGTTTCCCTTCAGAAAAGAGCAAGCCTCTGAGTGATATCAACTGAACATGGCATCACAAGATGCAATAAGACTAGGCACAAACCCTCACTCATATCAAGGCTGGAAGAGGCAACCCCATAGGAGGAAAAGGGTCCCGGCCAGAGAGCAGGCAAAAGAGTCAGAGACATTCCCACTCCCACTCTTAAGAGTCTCACAAAACCCCAGAGCTAAACAACCACAACATAAATGTAGAGGACTTAGCACAAACCCATGCAGGCTCCTTGATGGCTGTTCAGTCTCTGTGAGCTCCTGTGAGCCCTGCAGTTGATTCTGTGGGCTAAGTTCTTTTGGTATTATCCACCCCTCTGGTTCCTACAATCCTTCCCCCTCTTCTGGGAGGTTCTTCCAGCTTCTTCTAGTGTTTGGGTTTGGGTCTCTGCATCTGATCCCATCAGCTGCCAGTGGAAGGGAGGTGGCATTTTAAAGATGTCTCTTTCAGTAACCGAAGAAAAAATTATTTTAATTCCACCTAAAGAATGGTGGAAAAACTTCTTAATTCCACCAAAAGCTGGCTTGAGAATGGAAAGTTCAGGTTTTGATTATTGTAAATATCTATGAAACTTAAATTTTTTCTTCAAGCCACGTGAACTTCGATGTTCTTTTACCTCCCTAGTTTGGCCTTTTTAATTTTTTTCACTTTTATACTACTGAATTGTTTGCAATTCAGTGAAAAAAAAAAAAACTAGACAACTATGCAAATGAGGTTTAGATGTTAGGGAGAAAGGTGAAACCAGATTTCCATTTCTGCTTTGTTAATTCTCTTATAGTTTTTACAGGATGGGAAACAATGAAGGAAAAAAACGAAAGCCACACTTAGATTGATTATCAATTAAGTATTCCTTACTCCCAATACTTGAGATGAGGCAGGTTTTGAATTTTTGTTTTTGTCTGTTTTTTTTTGAATATTTGTATGTATGTAATGTGTATCTTGGGGATGGGCACAAGTATAAAGATGAAATTCTCTTATGCTTCACAGAAGACTGGAGGTGATTTTAAACAGCAGTCTGAATAATTTTGTGGTTGAAGAGAAAGGTTAGGTTGTGAATTTTTCTCCCTCCATTGTGTTGGCACCCGTGTTTTCGCACTGGGGTCGTTTGGTATATGTTTGGTGTAGTTATGCTCAACACATATGGATAAGCTGATAAATATTTGTTAAAGGGTAGTTCCTATTGGTGAAATTATTAAGGCCACTCCAGGTAGTTAAAAGGAAGATTTTTTTAGTGGGTAACTTACAAATGAAGGGATAGGTAGGTGGCGGGTTCTGGAAAAGACGCAGCACAGTCTGGCAGTGTTCTCTGGGGAACTCTCCTTGGTCTACCTCTAGCTTCCAGGTCCAGGAAACAAGAGAGCATGGCGCATCCTGATCTCGGGTCTTCAGGGCCCTCCCTTGGCCACGCCTTGTAGGCGTGATAGTTACTGAAGCCTCAATGGAGGTTGGAACTTCCAGACCAAAGCTGGAATGGCTACCCACTACATCTTCCCACCCCACCCCCCAAGAAAACCCTTATTTAATCCTCATGGTTACTGAATTGGGATTGTGAACTAGGAAGATGTTCCTTCTGTTGTGACCGTGAGGTTCCTTGTGAGATTCAGGCCAGAGAGGTTACTTCCACAGCAAGCAGCGCCCCAACCCTACGCCTGCCTCAATGCCTGTCAAGCTCTGTCCTAAGCAGTTAAGCAAAGGTCCTAGAATTGAGTCTGTTGTCTCTGAGTCCCATCCTGGATTACTGGTGCCAAGAAAAAAGCTCTGATTCTGATGGCTTTTGTTGTAAGCCTTCTCCTGAGGCTGGAGGTAAACCAGTCTCCCAAGCCACTTGTATAGATGTCTATTTCCCCAAGTTTGCATCTGAAAAAGTGGGAGAAGATACTTTTCGGTAAAATAAAAAAGTAATAGATTTCCCTTGTAGCCAAGGTCAAGCCAGACACAGGGGTCCACAAAGAGACCACCTTCCATCTATGAGTCATAAGGCAATGATGGAAGCTGTAAATAACTTGACATTTTCTTTTCGCTCAGTTGTCTCATTTTGGGACTCTCTTTCATGAAGAAGCTGATGAATTATTATGCCCATTAGTATCTGAAATGATGTAATGGCACTCTATCTGTCAAATCACTAAAAATTACTTGTGTTAAGGGCACAGAATGTGTCCCTAGCTTTTGCTCAAATAATATTTGGCTCTTTATTTAAAGATAATATATCCTCTAAGCAGAAAATAAATGGAAAGCAAAAAAAAAAAAAAAAAATCTGGAGGCACATTCTGTGTAGGACAGATGAATAAAAATTAGATCTAGAAATTAATCATGTGGGCAGTTATTTTTAGATTAATTCAAATAAAAATGTAATATTAGCATATATAGCTGTTGGTCATTGCTGATGCCCAAATAATATGTTAATGAAAGAAAAGATTGTCTCCAGGACCCAAGTACATTTTTTTCTCAAATGCGGTCATGGCGTGTGCTAGAACAGATGCAACTCATATTGGATTCAAGGATATAACAGATGAAAAACACTCATATTTTAAATATGAATTTTAAAGAAGAACCCCTGCACAGCAGATAGTGTTTGGTTCTGAAACCTGCAAGTCTTTTCTGTGTCCTTTCCTACAACTGACGAGCTGTGGAGCTTTGGGTCATTCACTTTAATCTCTTTAAGCCTACATTTTCTAAAGAATAAAATAAGGATGGGAAAATAGTGCCCCCTTAAAGGAGTTATTCTAGGGATATGTAGGATAGGTTATTTAAGTCACAGAGTCATTTTCCCCAGCTACTATCACTTAATTTTTATAGTAGGCACTATATACAGGTGTATTCACTTTGTCATGTCAGAGATTTTAGTCTGTTTTTGGATTTCTAAATAACCTTGAAATGAACATTTTTTTTATATAAATGTTTTTCCTGGTTACTTAGCTTATTTCCTTGGAATATAATCCCACAAAAATTGCTCCCAGGTCAAGCATTTCTAGAGTTACAGCAATGTTTTGAAATTCTATTCTGGTGCCCCCGACCAAGAGTGACAGGGTTTATTCCCGGACAGGAGGCTCTTATTGCATTGCAAATAGTCACAGGAACGTGGCTTGTTTTCTGTGGAGTGACCCACACCCAGTGGTCTCTTTTCTTGGTTGCTGGCCTTTAAAAAGGCTAACTAACAAGCTGTTAGACGTCTGCCCTTTGAAAGGGCAGATCCCAGACTGTACTCCCAGACAAGAATTGCTTATTTGTTCTCGCCTGATATTTTTGTTCTGCACATGCTAGAAGATTTTCAGATTGGTCCTAGCATTTGTCCCTAAGAGCTGCGAGCATTGCAGGTAGCTGGAAATGAAGAAAAACATGTCATCAATATGGCTGTCATATAATGTTGCCCTCCATTACTTCAGGTTTGCTACACATTTATTTCCTTAAAGGGGATAATTAGAAAGCAGAGAAGAAAGCCATTACCTACCATTTGTATATGATGTATATGTGTCTCTTTATCTATCTGTCATCTATTGATTATCTACTTACCATCTATTTTCTATCTTCTATTGTTTATCATCTATATTCTATCTATCTTTCTATGTATCTATGTATCTATCCTCATCTATCATCTCTATTATCTACCTATCATCTATTTTCTATCCTATTCTATCTATCTATCTATCTATCTATCTATCTATCTATCTATCTATCCATCCATCTATCTATCATCTGTCATCTATCATCTCTACCAATTATCTCTGTCTATTAACTAGTGTTTGTTAATGATAGATTTAAATTAATTTCATAAAGAAATAATGTAAGAGAAATCAGGGTGATACTTTCATACATGGAGCAGAAAGAACATTACAAAAGGATGAGCTGAACTGAGTTATGGATAGCTCATCATCTGCTTTAGTGATTTTTCAGGAATGTGGGACTTCAGAGTTGAGCTGAAAGAACTTCGGACTGGGTTGGTTGGCAGACTTCTGATTTTTAAATCAGAGGAAACCTTCTTACAGGTCAATAACCTTTGTAACAAAGGCCCACTTTGGCTCAGTCTATTTTGCCATGGAATTTTGCCTCTTGTAAAGAAGAACTCCAATTAAGAAGCCAAACCATGCTGCATCTGGACACACTTTTCTTCTGCCTGCACCAAGCTGAAACAAGTAGATTCTCTGTATGTCCCAATGACGGTCCAGCTTAGCTGTTCTCCAGCATGATAGGCTGGGATTTGTTGCATCTGTCTCTGCAAGAGTCTTCCGCCTGGGTTAAGTTGTTGCAGCTTTTCTTGTCAGTCACACAAATGGAGGGACAAGGGATTTTTGTAGGAAGGATCTTTGATGAGATTGGTCTTGGTAGAGACATGTTATCATTTATATTTTATTTCTCTTGTTCTTTATCAAACATTTCAGCATTTGTTTCAGACTCATTTGTGCCATCTCTGTGGCCCTTAATGAATTCTGTGACATAGATTTTTCTACATTGTCACTCCTACCAGCTGTAGTTATTTACTTATTTATTAGGTTGATTTTTAAATACATTTTTAATTAAAATGAGATTATGTCACTATCCCTCTTCCCTTTCCTCCTTTGAGCAACTCCCAGGTACCCTCCCTCCAACCCCTACTGTGTCCCTCTTCCCAAACTGATGACCTTTTTTCTTTGATTATTATTGTTACATGTGTATATTTATACATAAACAAACATATAAATACAGTCTGCTAAGTCCGTTTTTATTGTTGTCCAATACAAAGTGATCAGCTCTGAAACTGTAAACCTGGAAACAAGAAAAACAGATTCAGAATGTTGTAGTTGTAATTTATTACTAGTGCTGTTATTGTTATGTCATTGCCAGCTTTTATTGCTGTCCATGGGCCACCATCCGTTATATAAGTACTAGTGTAAATACTTTCCATTCCACGTCATGAATTTCATCATGACTTTTAAGTTAGATGTAATCACTCTCATTTCACTTTTTGGAGCAAAGACTCAGGAGTGTAGGTATTTATGGCTGACAGGGGACAGCCATCACAAGAAGAAACATGAAAGTTAGCAAGTTGAGCAAACCCAGGTTCAAGTCATGGTTGCTTTAATTTGCTAAAGGCCATATGGCCATGGAAGCTGGAGCCTTTGTCTCTAGAATTCTCTCAGATGCTCCTAGAAAACACCAAAATCTGTGCTTACCAAGCTTTAGCAGCGCTGAAATTGCAGGGTGTCTTGTGAAGAACTAGATTCTCAGTCAATAGGTTCCACCTGGGCTGTGGAATTCTGCATCTTTGTCAAGGATTTCACAGCTGAGTTGTGTTTCTCAAGGTGATACTTACACCAGCAAGAGTCATCACAGAAGCCGGTGTCTGCAGTGGCAGCAGGTCAGAGTGAATCTCTGTGTACACAGGGGTCACACATTCATCTTGTCCAATGCCAAGTTCTTTGGAACCAGTAACCAAATAACCAATAGCTCAAGTCTTCAAGATAGCTCAGCAGGTAAAGGTAGTTGCCACCAAACCTGGAGACCTAAGTTGGATCCATGGAACCCAAAAGAAGGAAGAAGAGGACAGACTCTGGTGAGTGTCTTTTGATTTCTACATGCATGCCTTGGCATCTGTGCCACCCCACCCCTGATAAGTAACTACTACACAAATAAACAAGTAAACAAAAGTCCATAGCCTCTCACCTAAGATAATCTTTACATCGTAAGAGGAAGTTTCACTTTCATCAGAAGTTATATTTTCCTTTGTGATACTTCCCGGTAAAAGATAAATTTTATGGAGTTAAGAAGTAAAGAAAAGGACAGTTGGCTTCCCCCGAGTCCAGAAAGTAGTGGCAAATTTCAACTTTGTTTTCTTAGACACTAAAAGGCATTTCTCACCTGTTTCTGCTTTTTTCATTGGTTAGTGTGAGTAATGTTCATTATGTTTGTAAGTGCCTTAATTTGTTGTCAGTAGAACACTCCTCTACTTTGTGTGTGTGTGTGTGTGTGTGTGTGTGTGTGTGTGTGTGTGTGTGTGTGTGTAGAACAGAGGATGACATTTGGTGTCTTCCAATATTACTTCCCATCTTATCTTTTGAGACATGGTCTCTCTCACCAAACCAAGATTTCACAGATTGTCTATACTAGCTGACTAGAGACTTCTGAGATCCACTTGTCTCAGCACACCACCAGCACTAGGGTTACAGATGTGTGTGGTGCTTGGGATGTAAAGTCAGGCCATTATGCCCATGCAGCAGGTACTCTACCAAGTCAGCCATCTCCTCAGTTTACCAAATGGGCCACTTCCTCAACCCCTGTACTCTCTACTTCTTAAGATTGCACATGAAATAAATGGACCATGTCAAAGAAATTTTAAACATTGTATAATATTCCCCATTCCTGGAGATTCTTGGTATGCAGAACAGTGCATTCTTTTCACACGTTGCTTTCTTGAATTATCTGGCCCTGTTTGGTGAAACTCAGGAGTTTACGGTTTCAATTGTATGGTGGAGGTGTTACAGTTGCATCAGCTTCCCTGCAGGTGAGACTAAGCATCAGTACTTGACTGTTTAACTAAGCACCAGTACTTGACTATTTAACTAAGCACCAGTACTTGATGTCCTATAAGCACAAACCAAAATAAGAAATGAGACTACAATCCTCAGCTTCCTGTTCATGCTTCTGGCCTTTCATATTTAACCTTATAAATGCCACACTTTATTTTTAAGGAAGCCAAATCTTATATTTACCAGGATTAAGAATACAGTCTATGAACATAAAAAGATTTACATCAATCTCTCTCTAGGAATATACCTAGTTTTCTCCTTTTGAATGTGTAGTAATCAGCAAGCCTTTGATCTTTATGGCTAGCTGAAAACTCATATATTTTCTCTTGGATAGTCAGGAGTAGTGGTGGCCCCAAACTGAAGTGGAATGATAAATAGTCAGGTATTAGTACTGTGTGCACATATAGAAAGTGATCACTTTACTATTATTGTTAGGGTTATTCTTCTTGGGTGGAGTACAGCACTCATTAACTGTATCCACTGTTATTTAAAACATATTAACAGTATTGGCAAATTGTGGAATGAGTTTCTCAGAGTTAGCCATCCTGTTACTCTTTCCCCTCATTTTTTTTTGGTTTATCTTAACTAACATTTACCCTGTTTGCATCTGTTTTCGAGTCAATCCTTTTGCAAGTATTATTATAGCATTTCAGGAAAAGTGGACATACTCAGGAGTGATTTCCATGGAATTCCTTTAATATAAGTCAATAAAAGTCATGCTGGATGGATCATGTTGCTGATTAATGTCTATTTAAGTGATAGTTATTTTTTTATTTAGTGGAAAGAGAATTAGCACAAAAATAAGATAATTTGGGTATTAATTTTATTCTCTCAAACTTTATGTTTTTGGGACAGTCATTATATTCCTCTATGTTACCCACTTTTCTGTGAATGGAAGGTCATTGAAAGTTTTCATTAAAAGGTGACAAAACACTGATAGAGAATTAAGGAGACACCGTGTGTGTATCAAATAAGGCTCTCTCTTCTCTGAGTCTCAGTTTAGTTATTGGTAAAGCTATGTTGAAATTGATTTGATGCTTTTATTTCTTTTCCAGGTCTGTTAGCTCCAGAATCCTCAGTTTTAAATTATGTAACTGTATAACTTGGTCCCTCTACTGATGTTCTTACGAGGGCCCAAGCCAATAGAATATGTGTCTTTTTGTATACATGTAGGTTTATAGATAGATAAATATAGGTACAGATAGAAGAATGATGGAGAGATGATAGATAGATGAAGGGTTTATCAGGGGAATGACTCCCAGGATTGTGTAAGCTAAGGAATCACATGAAGATCATCTATAAGGGGAAAGGTCAGGTATGAAGACTTCAGAACCAAGAAAGTTGATGGTGAAACTGAATTAGGTTCTAAAGGCCTGAGAACCCAGCAGGCTGCTGGAGAATATCTCATAATTCAAGAGAGCTAGAGAACTTGGAATTTTTATATCCAAGGGGTGGGGAATAAAGATGTTCTAGCTTTGGGAGATGGGAGGAGAGGAGAGAAAAGATTACCTTCCCTCTGCTTCTTATGTTGGCTTAGCCAATTGGGTTGTAGCCACTCATGTAGAGGGTGGGCCTACCCCATTTGTCCATTGGCTCACAGGTTAGTCTCATCCAGAAACACTCATAGCTACACCCAGCAGTAATACTTTACTAGCTACATGGCCATCTCTTCATCCAGCCAAGTTGACTTGAAGTTCTCTGTCACTGATACCCTCCATTCCCAGGTTGAAGGCATAGGCAGATATAATTTTAAAAGAAAGTCTTAGTTTTGGAAAATAATTTTATTTTTTAGGGAAAATAAAACTGACAAATAACTTACAGGGATTATTTGGGCTAATGTGAGTCATTTATGTATAAACATAAGTCCAGTCAAATCATCATGTAAATTCCACTAGGAACAGGGGTTTTGTTTTGGGCTGTCTCAAATTTCAGCACCTTTGCCAGTGCTCCAACACAGTTGGGTGAATAAATGTATTTTCAAATATCAGAACCATTGAGTGGAAAACCTAGTAATAGAAAACTAGTTTCTCGAGTAATCTTGCATCTTAGAAGTTTATGGCCATTATAATTTTGGTGATAAAGGATGCTCAAAGAAGTTAGTGTTAATGTCTGGAGGCTGATGACAGCTAACACCTCAGCTTCCCTCAGGGGCTAAGGGAAGATGTGCGTGATGATTCTAAATTAGGGATTGTCTTCCCCCTCCTCACACTGTCAGAGTTGAGAGCATATGAAATCACAGGGGATGACAATGTCTTTTTCACTTTAGTAGGGGGTGGCTAAATCACCATGGTGATTACTAAAATTATGACATAGCCTCGTGAGACATGTGAGCAGAGATTTCAGAATTGTCAGTCATGAGTTTTCATGCACAGAGTCCACAATAAGACCAGAGGATATTTTAAGTACCCTTTTATCCATCAGAGTCACTAGTAAGATTAATGTCTAGAGATAAATGAACAAACCACTGGGTTTAAATGAACTCTTCGTTGTTTTGGTCAGTTCAAGGTACTTTGTAATTGTACTTTGGTTCTCTTGAGTGCTTTTTGCCTCAGAGAATGAAGCTCAGATACCTCAGAATTGTGTTTGAATGGCTTCCTGAATTTTGTAGACTACCTCTCATCTTACATTGTTTCTTTTTCATTTTGCACAGGCTTCTGTGAATTTACGTATAGAGATTCTTCCACTATGCATTATTTCAGAACAAATTCTGTGCATTGTTTTCCTGTCTGGAACCCTTCTCATTCCTGAGGGCCCCAGTGAAATGCCACCACTTCAAAGAAGCCTTTGTCAACCACTTTGTCCAAAGAAGCTGGCCCTTCATAGTAACAGTCAATTCATATTCTTTGTTTCCTTTACACAAACACTATTTTAATTCTAAAGGATCATTTATCCTAGTATACCTGCTTATCACTACTCTTTTCATCACTAAAGTGTGACTTCCATACTAGAAAGGATTTAAAAAAAAAGTCTTTTTTACATTTTTCAATCTGTCATGCATTGTGTTGGATCCTAGTTGTAGAACATTGACTAGAATAGACTTTGCATAAACAATAAATCTATAGACTAAGAGAAAGGAAATCCAGTCCACCAATTTTTCTTCATTTCTTTAGAAATAGGAATTAAAATGAAGGTATGCTTAAAGTTGTGCTCAAGAGCTCTGGTTTCATTATCTCTATGAATTACTTACTCAAAGTTTTTGAGCAACACAGGTTAGACTGGATATTCCTAAATGAATTAGCTTAACAACTTTCATTTATTTAGCTATTAGACAAATAATCAGTATTTAACTTTCTTAAAGATTTTATTGGAAGATTAACAGAAACAATAAAAAAAAATACTTTGTGTTTTTACTTCATTTGAACTGGCAGTAGCTAAGATGGATTTTCTTAAAGATACTAGTCATGTCATATCTCCAGTAATGTTAAAGATGCTTATGAAGCCAAATCTATAAATCATATTTTTTACATATGAAGAGTAGAATTATTTGTAGGCAAGGCTTAAACATATACCAGGTGTGAGAGTATATACAGATGGTATGTCTTCCCTAAGATTAAAAAAGAAAGATAAGTGAGTGATTTCCTAACACAAGGGTTGTTGAACTATGTTCTCACAAGGTCAGCAATTGCTTGTTTTTATACAGCCTACACATTAAGACTGGTGATTATACATTGTAAATGTAGAGTATGGGGCTGGAGAGCTGGACCCATGCTTAAGACCATTTGCTCATCTTTTAGACAAGGTGGATTTGGTTTTTATACCTCTAATTCTAGAGGACCCAATGCCCATTTTTGGCCTCCATGAGCATCAGGAATGCATGTGTTGTACATACACATGATATTCATAAAAATAAATTAAATATATAAAATATTAAAGCCTTTCACAAAGAACAGTTAATCAAATTGGTAGAGACATTGGCAGCCCTTAGTCTAAAATGTTTACTTTCTGGTCCTTCACAGCAAAACATTGTCAACCCTTAATTTAATACATGGACTTGTAACACTGTGTGTCTGTTGTAAGTCCTGTTGGAAACCCCATTATAAAAGCCTGTTGTTATGAAGTATTTGTGTCTATCTTGGGGAATGATGCTTACTGTTCTCTTGCTGAAGCTGTAAAATATGTGCCTTTAAGTTTCTCCTGTAAAATTATAACTACTAATGAAAGCAGTAGTTAACATTTATTGAGTACTTACTATGATGTAGGCATTATTCTTTTAAACAAAAATAAACCAATTCTTACCTTGATGCTTTTCGTTAGCCATTGCTATAGAAACTGAATGCCATTAGTAAAGGTATTTAAAACACGCTGGCTGAGATATTCAGTTGTGTCTCCACCTGATACAGCCATTGCTGATTTGCTGAGTGGTCCTTGCAGATAATTGGAAGAAGGTCCCAATGGGCCAGATGCCAGGTCGGAAACAGCAAGAGGAAAATGTTTACTGAGAAGCCTTTACTGCACAGTGATTATTTGTTTCTTCGTTCAGCTTTCTAAGGACACATCACATTCTCCCAAAACTTCCTCACTAGCCTCCTCTTCTAGTGAAAGCCCAATGTGAACTGTATTTTCTTATGGTAAACCAGAGCCATCTGCTATTCAGGGGAAGCTGGGCACTTGCAGTACTTTATTCTCATTTAAATTCCAAGATCGCATGCAAAGAATGTTGACTCTATGGTTACATTTAGCATTGTACATTGTAGCATTGTTTTCAACTGGTCCCTTTGGTTCCAAGGATATAGAATTACTAGCTACCTTATGCTGTGGGATGTATGGCAAATGTGTTGCTAATTAATCAATAAAACACTGATTGGCCGTTGGCTAGGCAGGAAGTATAGGCGGGGCAAGGAGGAGAATAAAGCTGGGAAGTGGAAGGCTGAGTCAGAGAGACACTGCCAGCCGCCATGATGAGAAACAGCATGTAAAGATGCCGGTAAGCCATGAGCCATGTGGCAAGGTATAGATTAATGGAAATGAATTAATTTAAGCTGTAAGAACAGTTAGCAAGAAGCCTGCCACGGCCATACAGTTTGTAACCAATATAAGTCTCTGTGTTTACTTGGTCGGGTCTGAGTGGCTGTGGGACTGGCAGGTGAGAGAGATTTGCCCTGACTGTGGGCCAGTCAGGAAAACTTTAGCTACAACCTTATAAAATCCAGCAAGCTAATGCAAGTACTGCGTATAATTTGTCTGTGGCCCCTAAACTTCTGAGTAGAGCATAAGGGTGTTTTATAAACACACAGAGACGGAATTGAAATAGACTGCTGTCGATACTTCTGTGAGTCTTCATTTCTTGAGCTTTCTCTGAAAGCATTTCAAGGTTGTTTCCTCCAGCCTATTAGTCCTGTCAAGACAAATGGAAATTAACCACCTTCTCATAATTGAGGGAAGAGGGGGAACATGCTGTTCTACTCCACTTATTATTTATTTATTTATCTGCAGAACAATGAATCAAGCTTTGGGTTTAGTACTTGAATTTGAATCTTCTTGACTAGTAATCAATTCCCTGTCTCACCCTGAGAAACTTTACAAAACTAGAAACAATATTACCTATGACTTACATAGAAAGATTACTTTCTAGCCTCTGTTACATCTGGTTATAACCTATATTTAAGCTTTGGAATGATTTCCCAAAGCCCATACTTTATTTTCCTGTTTGTACTATTTAGGGTTACTATTGATGTAATAAAAGTCCATGACCAAAGCAACTTGGGGAGGAACGAGTTTATTTGACTTACTTTCCACATCATTGTTAATTTTTTTTAGGAAGTTAGGATAGGAACTCAAACATGGCAGGATCCTGGAGGCAGGAGCTAATGCAGAGGTCATGGAGGGGTGCTGTTTATTGGTTTGCTCCTTCTGGCTTTCTTAGCTGGCTTTCTTACAGAACCCAGGACCACTAGTCCAGGGGCGGCCTCTCCCACAGTGGGTTGGACCCTCCACCATCAATCACCAAGAAATTGCCCTACAGTTGGAACTTATGGAGGCCTTTTCTCAATTGAGGTTCCCTCCTTTCAGATGACTCTGTCTTGTGTCAAGTTGACATGGAACTAATGAGGACATTATTTATGTGCTGGTGAGTAAATTATATGAAGAGAGAGTCAGCATTTTACAGGGTTCTGACAAACCAAGAAAGGATATGGGAAAGTCCCTTAGACCAACTGGAGGTGCCTGATTACACAAGTTTAAAAGGAATCCTTAACACCACTGGTCTATTCTGAGAAAAATATTTATGTAAAATATACTTCTTATCATACTTCAAATCTACATTTGCCACATGAGGCTTTACTTATTTTGCCTTTACCTTTTTTGCTTTGTAACCTTGAACAATGTTGGATTGTTCCACTGTAGGGAATTATTAACATCTTAATGTCTGAGAACACTTAGGGGATTCTTTCTGTATTTCTTATCCTCACTCCTCTGGCTCCACTGGTCTGGTGAAATCTGGTTCTACTGAAAAGTATACAGAAAAGTGTAGTGTGACCTGAGACTGAGCTTATTGTACCCTCCCTGGCACTTCTGAGAATTTGATAATTTCATCTACTACAAGACCTTTGGACAATGGATCATTATTTGTACTTTTTCCTTTTCAGTGAGAACCCAGCCTTCTTTACCATGATTTAATCTAGTGCCTGGGAAAGGAGGTAATACACAAATGTTTGTTAAAGAACTAATTGAGGATGAGAGAAGAAAGATTTCCTTTCTAGACCTATCAGCTGCTACCTTCTGTTTATGAACTCAGCCACTGAATAGACACTCCGCAGGCAGGTCAAAACCTCTTGGTATTCAATCCTGCATGACTAAATCTTGCTGTCTTCCTGGGAACTTTCTATTCGAAGCAACTTTCCTGCACATCATAACCTTTTTGGTAAAAGCATGTGCAACATCCAAACACTGAAATGATCACTCCCTCACATCCTCCTGTGACCCTTTGTTCCTTTCTCTATTCTGGTGTAAACTCCTTCTAGTGGACATTGGAGTAGTTAGCTCACTTTGCTGCCTCCCTATGAGGGAACTGAAACTCTTGTCTTAAGACAATATGTTTAGTGCATTTAACCTCTAGTGTGCTTTTGTATGGCTCATAAGCTAAGGAGACTGGTATTTACATTTTTAAATAGGAGTGTCAAACATTATCACAACTTCTTACTTTAACACCTGTGTTTCAGACTTTCATCACCAGATATTTAAGCTTCTTTTTATATAACTTTTCCTGGGGAGACAAATGCCAGATGTGGCACCTATGATAGACCAAAAAAAAAAAAAAAAATGAGTCCATCCAAGTCCAGCTTGGTGAACCAGTGAGTTTAACTAGAATTGCTTATACTAACATTGGCAACTTCTCGGTAGCTACACTATTGAAGAAGAGCCCCCCCTCTTCTGGAAATTGTTAACAGCTTATGTATTCCCCTCCCAGTAATTGTTAATAGTTTCTATATCCTGGAGGAAGGGTAGGTCTTGTGCACCTTTTCTCTGTGTGTGGTCCCTAGGGTGCCAACTCACTAGCCACTTCATGAGTTATCCTGTGAGCCCCCCTTTCCATAAGGAAACATTAATGGGCACCATATTGTGAGGATCCCATCAGCTTCTCTGATTTCAGGACAGCAATGGCTGTCCTGCCAAGCCAGAAGAGTTCCATGATGCACTGTCACAAAGTTGTGTTCGTTGTTCAGGTCACTGAACCCTTACTAGGTCTTCAATCATGTTGATTTCTCATTTTGGACAACTATGTAGAAACTCATATAATAATTTTTTAGAAATAAGACTATGGTTTCCTATAAATAAAAGACAGAGTTCAATGAAAGAAAGTTTATATTTTTTATCAGGCAGAAAAGATTGAAAAACCAGAGGGTATAATTCATTCTTAGTTGTATGTATGAAGATATTGTGGATATTCAACAAATCTGTACCCGAACTAAATTTAAATTGTCTGTCATCTTGGTGTTTTGAAATTGTTTCTCTCTAATCTCCATGTGCATGTTTATAGTGGGTTCAAAATATCTGTAGAACGTTTATTCACCAGGAATTTATTTTTAAGAAAGACTACTTAATTTGAAATGGAAATTAGGGAGATGTTTCAGATATTGTTATTCTATGTGAAGATTAAAATTTCCTGAGACCAGTGAGACAAATGCAGGACAAAGGCAAAAATCACATGCAAAGAGATGTCCCAGTTTATTTTTTTGAAAGCCATTGTGGTCCACAAATGAAGCGTCTTAGCTCAAGCAATTTAAAGTTTTGCCTCTGTTATTGTAAGTAAGATTCTCAACTAAGAAAAAAAGTCAAAGTCACATTCTAGTGTTTGAAGAAAATGCAGAATCTGTATGAATATGTGAGGACATAATTTAACTTGAACATTATCTTTCTCTCTCTTATTCTGTTTTGTTAGAGCCAGTTATGATAAAGCTGGTCCTATATTAAAATGGAGACTTTGGTCATAAAAATGATTAAATTTATTACCTATAGACTAATAAGCTTCTACTGATGAATACTCCGAGAAACCAACATCTATCTCCAAGCTTGTACCATGAAATTAATAAATTCTGTAGAGCAGGACATGACTGCAACATATTCTCCAAAATGAACAGAAAGTGTAGGAAGAAGCAGATTGAAATATCAAACTATAAATATAAATAGCCCCATGAAATTGCTAATGCTTTTGGTAGGAAAGTTAGCATGAGAATGGTGTGTGTGTGTGTGTGTTGCAAGGTTTTGTTTATCTAAAACTCTGCCATGAAATTTAATCATTGTACATTCTTTAATTTATTTGTTACTTTCTCTGATGCATATCACCATTTTCCAAAGGCTGCTATGCTCACCACTATTCCATCAATGTGATACTATATCACCATGTTAAAGGTTAAAATATTTTGAGGAAACATGACACTGTAAAGTAGGTGTGGTGATATATTGTATACCCTAATAAAATTTGCCTGAAGATCAGAGTACAAAACAAGCCACTAGATTAAACATAGAGGCCAGGCAGTGGCGGCACATACCTTTAATTTTAGCACTTGGGAGGCAGAGATGCGTCTGGATCTCTGAGTTCAAAGCCACCCTGGACTACATGAGATTAATTCAGTCTAGGAGAGAAATAGAGCCAGGCAGTGGTGGCACACACCTTTAATCCCATCATTTGGAAATCATATGCCTTTAATTCTAGCACTTGAGATCTCATGCCTCTGCTACCAGTATTGGGGAAGTCACACACCTTTAATGCTAGCACTAAGAAGGCAGTGAAATGGCTGGGCAGAGAAAGGTATATAATGTGTGAGGAGACAGAAACTAAAGGCTTCTTTGGCTGAAGTTTTCCGGCTGGAGAGCCTTTTCATGCTGAGGAGTCCTAGAGGTAAGATATGGCAGTGGCTTGTTCCTTTGTCTCTCTGATCTTTCAGCATTTATCCCAATATCTGGCCCTGTTTTTCTTTTATTAAAAGATCATTTAGCAATTCATTTTACAAGTAGATTTCCTATTTTGTTAAATTTTGCATTTCTTCTTGAGTTTTGGATTGTGTAACAATCTTATTCATGCATTTATAATTGAACAGAGAGAACAGTGCTACTTAGTAATAATGTATGTCATTCATTGAGGAACTATGTTCCAAGCAGTCTTCCAAAGTGCTGTTGGCATATTATTTTTGTCTACTCCTTATAAATTAGGATAGGGTAGGATACTATTATACAAATTAGTAAAATTAGACAAAAGGATTTGAGTATCTTGTCTGTGGTTATGTAGCTACCAAAGTGTCATTCAGGACATAAACTTAGAGCCAGGCTATTGAATCCTACATCAGCACTCAGTAAATGTATTAGGAAGCCCAAGTCTATGCCCCAATTCTATGAGATCATACAATGTACTTCTTAGCCTATTTCCTGTTTTGCAGGTAAGATAATCTGCTTTACTGGGGTGTGAAGATCTAATAGACAGCATTGTTTACTAAGCAATGTGAGTACAACACATGATCAATCAATATAGTTTTATTCTTTATAATTAAAAAGAGGTTTTACATTCTTTATTTTTTAAATTATATGTACGTATATCTGTATGTGTATATAGTCATGTAAATTCAGGTACTCATGAGGTCAAAAGAGTGTGTTGGATAATTGAAGGTGAAGTTAACAGGCAGTTGTGGGCCACCTGACATGTCTGCTAGGAAATGAACTTGAATCCTCTTCAAGAGCACCACATGCTCTTAACTGCTGAGCCATTTCTCTAGTTCCAAGGTTTACTGACTCTGAAATGTACATCAGAGGTTATCAATAGAATTGTAGATAGATGAAGTTCATATGCCATATGATTTTATGGCTATGTGGTCTCTACAATACTAGGTAAGTCATCTATCACATCAAAAGAGATATGCTAGGTGAATGTTTAACCATCCTTTAAATTGGGGGATCTTTGAAAATGAGAGATTATTTTTGCCAACATAATACTTCTATAATTATTTGAGAATTTCATACAATGGGCCCCATCACACTCACTTCCCATTCTTCCCAGGTCCATCCTCCTACTCTTGTACCCCCCTCAAAAGGAAAAAAAATAATCACCAAGTCCAATTTACGTTGCCCATATACTCATTGGAGCATTGTCAAATCCCCAGTGGCCAGCCCCTTAAAGAAAACTGAGTTTTCAACCCGCATCAAGAGCTACACTCCACCATCTTTATCGATTATTAAGGACTTTCATCACTAGCTTCCTGTCTGGACTGTTCCCTCTTTTTGATTATGGTGGGGGGGAGGTGGGCACAAAAGCCATCAATGCCTCTCATTCTTAGTTATGAGTCTGCAGTCATTGATACCACTGCAAAAGAAGCTTCCTTGCCTACAGCAGCCAGGAGCTGCTGTGGGATGTTCTGTATGGCAAATATCGTTGCTCTGATTGGTTGGTAAATAAAACACTGATTGGCCAGTAGTCAGGCAGGAGGAAGTATAGGCAGGACAAGGAGGAGAATAAAGCTGGGAAGTGGAAGGCTGAGTCAGAGACACTGCCAGCCACCACGATGACAAACAGCATGTGAAGATGCCGGTAAGCCAAGAGCCATGTGGCAAGGTATAGATTTATAGAAATGGATTAATTTAAGCTGTAAGAACAGTTAGCAAGAAGCCTGGTATGGCCATACAGTTTGTAAGCAATGTAAGTCTCTGTGTTTACTTGGTTGGGTCTGAGCGGTTGTGGGACTGGCAGGTGAGAGAGATTTGTCCTGACTGTGGGCCAGGCAGGAAAACTCTAGCTACAAGGAGCAGCATGGGTCATGACTTCTACTTGGTTTCCAGTGGCAGCTCACATCATGAACATCATCATGGTTTCTGGCTTCAGTGTGGAACACAGACCTCTACATCTGGCTGCAGCGTGCAACATGGACCTCAATATGGTTTCCGGTAGCAGCATGGATCATGGAAGTCTTTTGAGGAGATGTGATCTGGGAAATGAACTATTCTTCCTCCCAGATATCTTGCTGCCCAAAGTCAGGGTGTTTGTACAGTTGGGCAGCTTGTCTGGGAGCAGGACCTTCATGAGCTCCAGGCTGCTGTATGCCCTCAGATCAGGCATACTTGGCTATAACATATAGCCGTACTCCCATACCTGTTCTCCCTCACCCCCTACATGGTTGATTTCCAAGAGAAACTAACACTGACAAAATGGGTCTAAGCCTGAACATATGCTCTCTTTATAAATGATCAAAATGCATGTAATTTGCTTTTGTTTATAACTGAAGAGATCAAATTAAACATGATCCTTTAAAGATCTCCAGGTTGTAGATTTATATGACATTTTTCAGTTAAATTCAAATTCAGCTGGCTCCAAATGCCAGTCAGACCATCTAAGACTGACTTTTAACTCTCATCAGTCACTGACAAAATAAACCACAGTAACCACTGCATTTGGTAATTGGAAAAACAAATGTGAAAAGGCAACAAAGAGAATAATCAGAACGCAGATCTGTGTATGAGTGGGTATTGGATTATTCTGTTGTGAATAATTTAGAGGCCATGTTCATTCACTTAAATGTAGATGATGGGGTGATGCCCTGCCTTTCTCAAAACCCTGAACAACAGTGTACTCACATCAGAGTAGAAGGCATCCGATGTCCACTAGGTGAGTTTTATCAGGTTATCTCACATGGTTGTGGGCAACCTATGAGCAACTCTATTAAAAATGTCCCTTTCTCAGCAACTGTTCATTGTCCATAAATCACTGGAGATGGGTGTGGTCTCATAGATTCTTCCTACAGGAGTGGAAAGTTAGTGGGGCCAATCTTATGTAGGTCTCTTTTGGGCAAATTACAACTGATGGCAGTTCAAGAAGGAAATGACCTTTTCCCTCATGGGGGACAATAGTTCATGACAGATTTGGAAAGGTCTCATGTGACTTTATGAGAAACTAGTGAAACCTCCTCATCCCTTCAGGAGGGAATCTTTTCAATGTTTTGATGATGTTTGAGTTGTTTCTTTTTTGACTATTTTAATGATGTTGCTATGAAAATTTGTGTATAAACTTTTGTCTGAACACCTGATTTTAATTTTTTTGGACATATGCTTAGAAGGGAATGTGCTGGGCCTTATGGTAATTTTATGCAACTGTCATGTGACTCAGTACCTTCAAATGTTTCCAGAGCTTTGGACTCTGATAAAGGTAAATACAGACCAGTGTCTTAAAAAGTTTTTAAAAAATATTTGTTGAAATAAAATATGTGAAAACTATGAAATTTCCAAAGAAATACAAACACAAAGGAATATCATTACATACTCTGTGCTGATGGTTTTATGTCAATACAAAATATTGTAGGCTCAAATATGATCCAGCACATGGCTATAGAAAACCATTGTGTATATGTGTTTGTGTGTTATGTATATAGCTACACATTTTTCATCACCTCAAATGGAAACTCTATCTCTATTAAGTAATCATTACCCATCCTTCTCTTTTAGCTTCTTGCAATCACACATGCATCCCCTAACTCTGAATTTTCTTATGCATGATATTTAGCATAATGGGATGATATAGATATGGTTTCTTGTGGCTACCCTCTTTAACTTTTGGGTATTCCTTCTGACTTTGAATATTATTTTAAGGTTTGTCCATGTTGTCATATACTGCCCACACTTCATTATTTTTTATGACTCAACAACTGTTTCATTTTATGGTTAGACTACATTTTGTTTTTCCATTCACCATTTGGTGTGGATATTTGTCACAGCCATATCTGAATGGAATGGCAGAAGTCATAAAGCGAGCACAGCTGCTTAACAAAGATCCAGCAAAGCTGAGCCACATGATGGCTGCCATGCCACCTTTGGTTTTCATCTCCACCTGTTACATACTTGAGGAACTTTTAATATTTGTGCAATTTGGGGATATTGGATTGATGGAAAATTCCTTATGAATCATTTGTGCCTTTTCCCAGGAATGCTGCTTCTAAGCTTCCCCACGAAAGCCCTGAACATACTATTCCCTCCACTTTTAGGAAGATATCCTTATCTATTTGAAGGTCTTCCTCATGCCTTGGAGGTTGCGACACACAAAGAAACCAGAGGTCTCCTCATGAGGTTATGAGACATTCTTAAAACATCTGTCCCTATACTTACATAGGAATAATATATTCAAAACAAAGTAAACTTATAAAGGTCAACAAAATTCGGTGGGCTAGAGGAGTTGTCCACAGTTCAGATTACAAGCCTTTTTCCACTGTACACTCGGACAATTACGTGGCATACAACTCTGCCCTACTTAGAGACATATTGATGAGCAAAGTATGGAATGGAAAGATGGTAAAAGTATGAGGTGTCAGGACCTCCCTGTCTTAGAACATTTAGCTCATGTAGATCCACTATAATGTCATATGACCAAGGAACAACAGAATACCAGGATTAGACATATAGACAAATTCTACAAAGATATAAATATGAACATTGCATTATGCCAGAATTTGAATAATAACTGCAGCAGCTTTGGCCTGAGGATTTTTTCCTGGGCACTCTGACCACTAAGCGTTAATACACTGCTTGGGACATGGCAACATGCCCAGGGTAGCTTAAAGATTTTGCTTTGGTCTAGTGTTCTTGAAGCAAACAAAGCTACCAGCCTGAGAACAAGCTGTCATATGCCTCTAGATTCTCAAAAATTAGGTTATGGGGTTAATGAGTAAGAATGATAACTCTGTTTATTAATAATATCAAAACTTGAGGGAAAATGATTGGAAATGATAACTCTGTTCTGTCATAGTTTATTAATGATGACTAAAAGATGAGCAAAAGTAAGTGAAACACATGCCCCAAACCAAAAATAATATGATTTATATTTTAGAACATCATGGATGTATTCCTGCTTACTAAATTCTTTATAAATAAAGAAATACTCTGGCTGCTAGTCAGTCAGTCTGCAAGATTTTCCCAACCACCATGGCCTGGCTCACTTCCTTCCCCCGCTGACTCCTTATGTCCTCTGCTGGAACCTGTCCCACTGGAGATGACTCCCGTACACTTCCTCTCTGTCCATATCTCCTAAAATGAAACTAAGAAGTATCCCATGTCTGATTCCTCCATCGCCGCTCTTGCATTGACCCATCTTCAGACCCTGTCCTCATCCAGAGGTGGACTCCTGCAAATATTACAGCTCTTTCTACTTTTTGACTCTTGTAAACAATGCTGCTATGACTATTTGTATACATGTTTTCAACTGAAGCATATTATTTTCATTCTTTTGGGCATATACCTAGAAGGGAATTTGCTGGATCAAAGGGTGATTCTCTGCATGCTGTTAAGAAAGAAATGTTATGTGTTATTGTTTTTGTTCTTGACAATATAAACCACAGGACCATCATTTCAACCATTCATTCATATGCTTGATATTTCTCTCATAGTTCAGAGCTTCTTCTGGGAAGAAAGTGCCAAGCTAGATGATGTTTCCAGCATGCTGGTAGAAAGTGAGGTCACATGACTAATTGTTGCCGGTAGAGTCTGAGTTGCAGGATCATGATTGTGAGAAAATGGCTGTGCCTCTGGTTTGTCCATCTTTCCTCAGCTTGAGGTTGATGAGAACAATGATTCTGAATTCAGAGCAGTGGAGATATCTTATGTGAGGACTGTAGTATTGAAATTACTTTTTGACGAATCAAACTTTGATGAAAATTTTCTAGTTCTTTATATTCTAGATACTAATCCTTAATCAGATGTATAGTTGGTAAAGAATTTTTCCCATTTTGTGGGTTGCTGCTTTGCTTGAGTGATGGTATTTTTTGCTGTACAGAAGCTTTTCAGCTTAGTGAGTCCCATTTATTAATTGTTGATCCTAGTGCCTGTTCTCTTGTATTCTGTTCAAGAAGTTGTTTCATGTGCCAATGAGTTTCAAAGTTATTCCCCACTTTCTCTTTTATCAGATTCAGAGTATCTGGTCTTATGTTGAGGTACTTAATCCATTTCGAGTTAAATTTTGTTCAGGGTGAGAGATATAGATCTATTTTCATTCTTCTACATCCATCCATCCAGTTTGGTCAGTACAATTTGTTGAAGTTGCTGTCTTTCATCTAGTGTGGACTTTGGTTCTTTGTCAAAAATTAGGTGCCTGTAGGTATGTGTACTTATTTCTGATTTATCACTTTGATTTTTCCGTGAATAGTGGATAAAATTTTATGATCTAAGATGTCTTGCCCTGTCATAGTGGGAGTGCTCAGAAATGCCTTTCTGCCCTCAGCCTTTGCTGTCTGTCTGTATTATTTTTTATTGAAAACAGTTTTTTCTCAAACAATATGTCCAGATGACAGCTTTTCTTCTCTCTATTCCTCCTAGTCCCTCTGCAGCTCCCCTCTAATCCAGATTCATCCCCTTTCTGTCTCTTATTAGAAAACAAACAGGCTTCTACAGGATAATAATAATAAAGTAAAATATTATAGAATAAAACAAATCTAATACATCTGAATTGTACAAAACAAACAGAAGGAAAAGAGCCTAAGAAGGCATAAGAAACAGATACAGCCATAGAGACCCCACTTGTGTGCACATTCAGGAAGCCCATTAAAATATTAAACTGGAAACTATAATAGATACCCAAAGGATATGTAGGGAAAAAGAGAGAAGGAAAGATATGAATAAATAGAATGAAACAAAAATAAAAAGTAAAAGATACGATAATTTTTTAAAAAGGAAGTGCCCTAACACGACAAGGAACCCTGAGTTCATTTTCTGTTGGCCATCTACTGCTGTACATACAGTCTACCCTTAAGAGTAGTTCTGGATCCCATTGCCTGCGGTTGGATGCCTTAATCACTCCTGATAAAGCAGGGAGGGGCTTGGTCCTGCCTCAACTGAATGTACAAGGCTTAGCTGTCATCCCATGGGAGAACTTACCTTGCTGGAGTAGGGGATGATGGGTGGGGGTAATGTGGGGGAGAGGGAGGAAGAATTAGAGGGGGATTTGTGGTTGGCACATAAAATAAATGAAAAAAGAATAGTTTGTTTCCCCAATAAGCCTTTTCAGGTGGTTATCAATTAGAGATTACTTCTGAATTAGGAATAAGGGCATGTGTCCACTTCTTTCATCTCTAGGAGCCCAACTGGTACAGACCTGTGCAGGCCCTGTGAATGCTGCTTCAGTCTCTGTGAGTTCATATGTGTGTTGATTTATAGGGCCTTGTTTTCTTGGTGTCCTCCATCCCCCCTGGCTCCCACACTCTTTATGCCTCCTTCTTTCCAGGGCTCTCTGAGCTTTGAGGGGAAGGACATGATGGATACATTCCATTTAGTGCTGAGTATTCCAAGGTCTCTTACTCTCTGCCTGTCTTGCTGTGGGTCTCTGTATTTGTTCTCATCTGCTGCAGGAGGAAGCGTCTCTGATGATGGCTGAATAAGGCACTGATCTGTGAATATAGCAGAAAGTCAATAGGAGTCATTGCTATTATTTTATTTTATTTGTTTCTGTTTAGAACAGTAGTATTTGGTTTTACCCTAGTTCCCCAGTATATCTAGCCTCAGGATTTTGGTCACGCAAGCAGTATTGGGCATGGGTTCTATCTCCTGGAATGGACCTTTAGTCAAATCAGATACTGGTTGGTTGCCACCATTGCCCTAGCATATCTCGCAGGCAGATTACCATTATAGATCAAAAGATTTGTGTCTGGCTAGGTCTTTACATTTCTCCTTTGTTAGTATGCAGAGTAATTCCTATACCAAAGACACTAGCTGTAATTGTCAAAGTTCTGTTGAGAAGCTAGGAGAATGCCAGGAACTCATCTACATAGGATCTTAAAGCATCCAGAGGATTAGCCACATGATTTGTGGGGAAGTCAATTTCAGGTGTTTTGTGTGCATGAATACAAGACTTCCTGATAGGAGCTTGGACTTGCCTAGGCTCAGTGTGCTGGGCTCTGCTGACTCCCCATGGGAGACCTCGATTTGGGGGATGTGGGGATGTGGGGTGGTTCGAGAAAGAGGGCTAAGGGGTGGGGAAGGGAGGAGGGGGATCTGTGGATGGTATGTGGAGTGAGTAGAAAATTTCTTAATAAAGAAAACAAAATTCAAAAAAAAATCTTAAATGCCATATTCTGTAGATCTCTGAAGGATTTGAAGATGACCTGTGTATCTAAAATATATCTCTGCTTGACCTTGAAAACATATCTAATATGACTACAAGTTCAATTGTAATGACTACTAACTTTTATTTCTTTATATTCTAATAGTTGGTAATAATAACTTTCAAGGATTAGCAAATTGCATTACATTGTTAAATGAACTCTATAGGTACAATATCTTGAACAAGATTAGAAATATATGTACAATATATCAATCTCAAATTGATATCAATATACACAATTTGTATACAATATATAAAAATCTAATCAAATATAAAATATTTAAAACTAGTAGTTTCTTTTTAAAAGTAGATTCAATAATCTACCTTTTATCTTGTCATATCTATATAAATCAATCTCAAATTTGTAGCAATATACATTATTTGTATAAAATATGCAAAAATCCAATCAAATGTAAAATATTTAAAACTAGTAGTTGCCTTTCAAAAGTAGATCCAATAAATTACTGTTTTATCCATTTCAAAAAAAAAAGAAAAAAGAAAAAAAGATTTCCTAATATTTTTTCCCATGGAACTAACAGTAGGAGAATGTTGCTTGATATTGATACAAGATGGATAGATATTGATACAAGATGGAAAGACTCGGTTGGGAAAAGGCAGAAAAATCTAGAGGTTATTTAGGGGTTAGAATAACATGGTGAAAAGTTAATTATTTTCCTTATAAGTGACAGGAAGATAAATGTTCTAACTTCATCTAGTTATAGTTTTGATTACAGTTTAGAAATGGCCCATTTTGGTGGCCATTAGAGCCCATGTTTATAAAGCAGCTCTTTCAGGGTTAGTCTTGAAGCATTGTAAAGAAGGGCATAAACTACAGGGTAGAATTGCCCATCTTCTTATGGTCACAAGAAATTAGCCATGTACAAGTTCAATTTTTCTGGAGGGTCTTTCATAAAGACTGTTAGCTTCAGCCAACAGGCTTTTTTGAGTAAGCCCCAAAACTGTTCACAGGAGAGAGCAAAGAACACATTTTCTAGGGAGATTGGAGGCGTTAAGCCGGAGTCTCTCCTTTGTCGTGAAGTGTCTACCATGTTAGCAATAGAATAGAAAGATCTGGCATATCTGATTGCAAATAGGCATAATGGAGTCTAATTTTAGCACAAGATGGGATATTAAAAAAAGTGAAGTTTCCCACTCTAACTCTGATTCTAAGACACTCTCAGTAGTTATGAGATAGAGGTTAGTCTTATGTGCAACGAAAATTATGCCAGGATGAAACTTCTGACCCATCCAAAGCTGTTTTGGATGGAAACAGGTTTACCCGAGGTTTTGACCCTGTTCATAATTAGTGGCTTACATCAGGATATCTCAAACACTTGCCCATGGTTAAAACTACTCTACTTTGTTGATTATGTGTACTGTGGCTGTGATGGGTCAATCTTGGTTTTCAATTTGACTGGATCTGAAATTAACTAAGAGATGAGTCTCCAGGGCATACCTGTGAGGAATTGTCTTGGTTAAGATAGCCTCTGAGAAAACCTATGAGGGATTTTCTTGATTATTTTAATTTAGTGGGAGGATATATCCTAAATACATGTGGCACGTTCCAACGGCAACCCAAATGGCAAAAGGCTTCTGCTTCTTACTTGCTTGCCTTCAAGTCTCACAGGTTAGTTCATCTACCATGTTGCTGCCTCTGCTATGGCTGCGTTCTTTCACTGATTTCAGTATCTAACGTCTTCATGCTTCCAATTAAAGGAAGCCAGTGGATTTCCTGGAATCTACCAGGACTTCTCTGCCAGATTGTGACTACTGAGGCATTCAGCCTTGTGAACTGAGCAGCTACTGGGTTCTCAGCATCCCCAGGTGAAGGCAGCCATTGGACTCTGCAGAGACTATTTTGTTTAATACAATCTAATAGATCATTTCAAAATGTATATTAATTCCACATGTTTTGTTTCTCTAGAGAACCACTACTAATTCAGTGTCCTCTGTTGGAGGAGAGATTATTTTTTCCTTCCTTCCTTCCTTCCTTTCTTCCTTCTTTCCTTCCTTTTCCTCCTCCTTCTTCCTCCTCCTCCTCCTCCTCCTCCTCCTTCTCTCTCTCCTCTTTTTTTCTTTTCTTGTTTTTGCTCATGTCAAAAATTTTGTTTTGAGACAAAGTCCTGCTATGTTGTCTAGGCTGGCCTTGAACTCTCAATATTTGCTGCTTCAGCCTCTCAAATATCATCATGCCTGGCTTGATTTCTTTGACACGAAGGTTTTTGTTTGTTTGTGGTTTTTTGTTGTTGCCTTTTCAAGACAAGGTCTTACTATCCAGTTCTGGCTGACTTGGAACTCACTATTTGGATCAGGCTGGCCTCAAACTCAAAGAGATCTGCCTGCCTCTGCCTCCCGAGTGCTGGGACTAAAAGTGTGTGCCAATCCACCAAGCTTCTTTGACAAAATTTATATTTTTTCTAACAATATTTTTATTAGCTTTTATCATAATATTTTTTTTTCTCCTCAATTCTTCTAGTTAGTCTTTATACAAAGGCATTGCTTACTTCCTTTGATAAAAACAACATATAGTTTGGATATTTTTCTTTTATAATGCATCTTTAAAAGCACTATTTGTTTTGTCTTAGAAACCATTTGTCCTTTATTTTTCCAACAAAAATATTTGGGGTTTAATTAAAGCCATCAAAAATGTCGTTAAAAGATCATTAGTAAAAACACCTGCTGCCGTTATTAAACAGTGTTATTTTCTCCAGAGCCCAGAGGCAGCTTCAGTTTGTGGAAATGTGCGTATCATATGTTTTATGGAATTGCGCTGCTGGATTGTGGCCAAGGTTGGGGAATTTTTGCCGACAAATCTCAGATATATTCTACTTTCGACAGCTTGAGAAGTGCTATGCCCAAGTGAACTAAGTGCTTGCTGTATGATTTCTGAGTAAACTTGAACTTTAGACTCGGGCTCCACTGAAGCTCCCAAGCTTTTCTTTTAAAGCAGGACCATGAGGAACCAGGAGTAATCTTCACTCATCATTGTGCCCCCGCTGCCTCTAATTAATCCCAGCTCCCCGCTGTCTGCAGCGGGTTTGCCGTTTACCTCTGGAAGGAGCTAGAGTAAAGATGTTGTCAGAATATACCTAGCCGAGGAGTAGCATGGTTTAAAAAAGACATGGGGAAATCATGGGGCGGGCGGGGGGGTGGGGGGACAGTGTCCTTCCCTTCCGAAAGGCAGAGGCTTAGTTTTGAATTTGCATGGACTGAAATCCATGAGCTCATTTAAAATGTTTGAAACCTGGGACTTGTGCGCGAAAGCCATAAGACAATAGCATAAAAGGCTGCCGTTCCCTTTTATTTTCGCTTGCATCAAAGATTCAAAGGGGAAACAGTAAAGGAGACGAAGAACGAATCACAGACCATTACTGTAAGTTAGAATACCCTTAAATCTTTATTATAAAGAAGCTCTTAGAAGAAGAGATAGGCCGCGAATACTTAACTCTTTACTGGGAAAAGTCCCCATTCTCTGCATCTTTCATAGGGCTGGCATACGCCTAGTTTGGCTGCAAACCTTTGCCTTAGGATACTTGGGAGTAACAATTCATAAGCACAAAAATACAGGTAGAAGATATAACTCAAGTTGAACTGATTCTAAAAATTATTTCCACTTGTTTTTCTGAAAAAAAAAAAAAGAAACGAAAAAGAGATCCAGTAAATATCACCAAAAATAAACCCTGCAATTTCCCTGTATAGTTACAAATTTCTTCTCTGCTTCTAAAAAAACAGAAATGTTTTAATCAGTCCTCATTGGCATGAATTAGTTAATACAAATACAAAAAAATAAAAGCCACAAAACCTCTTTATTTATTATCTCTGGAAAAAGTTTGGTTTATAAAACATAAATGGAAGTAAAGAATCAGGAACCTTTGAGTTATGTTGACAGATTATATAGCTCAAATCACAAACAATGCTCAAAACATTCAAGGTTCTTTATTCCTGGTCAGGGCAGAAAGGTAAACAGGATAATTCTGACTCCTTGCATTTCGCAGAATGTGTGAATTGTCGCTATGACAAAAATTGGGAGAGAGAGAAAATTTAAACATTCTATTATTCTATTTTAGATACATAATTCAACATACATTAGTCAGTAATAATTTTAAAAATTGAGATCATTTCTTATATATGCTGATCATACATGAATAGATTTTTAGATGAACACTTTTAACTCCAAAAGGTAATTTTGTTGGGGGACGAAGTGGGAAGATGAGAATGAATTTTGTTCGAGGAAATTGATTCTCATCAGTTATTTCTTACAGATTCATCATTTTTCCTTAGCATGTGAACATTCCACTTTGGTGAATTCATCAATTCCTGAACTTCTCTGTTCTTAGAAACAAATCACAAATGTTTTCCACCTGTCATATTTTGGGGCATGCTTTGTTATACAAACCAGCTCCTAAGCTTTGCTTTATGAACTACCAAGCAAAGTACAGACAAATGCACATAAAGACATTCAAAGGTATCCATGTACACATGTGCACACACACATGCACACACACAGCTTGTCAATATAAGTAGGCTGACACTTGTATTTCTGTTAAGAAATGTTATTTTGGATTTTGTGGTTTTTATACAGTGTCATTTTGAGTAAGTAGAATGGTATTATATAAAGAAAATAAATGATTATTGAATTTCTCCAACCTTTAGGAGAGTTGATAAAGATGTTGACAAGTAGAGTAGCCAAGGGTCAGGAATATTTTAGATTTTAATCTCTTTTTGTATAATTACCTTGTGTAGTATTTTTGAAACCATAATCTCCTACGTTGTGATATAATTCTTCTAATCTTTTCAGGGACACATTTGTATTTTTTTCCGCTCTTATTTTTATGAGTAAAACAGATTAATATCATGGTAAACCAAACTAATATTATTCTGTCCTTGCATCTTTATCAATGTTAGTGTAATGAGTAATTTCCCTCAATGAAATATTAACTTATCACATCACATTGGGACTTATTTAAATCCTCTGATAAACCCTTTGTATGGTATACTGACAACTTTGCATGCAGCATAACACTGGTCTTCAGCAGTTGCACACAATGTTTTCTAGCTTGTTGAATGATGCTCCCCATCAAACCCCTTGAGCACCTATCTCCCTAAACTAAGAACCAAGTCAGAGATAAACTTTCCTAATCGGGCCTGGTGATGCATTATATAACCCCAGCTAATCAGCAGACTGAGGCAGGAGAATCACAATGTCAAGGCCTGTCTGGGCTGTGAGGAGAGATCAAGGCCGGCACCGGAAACTTAGGGAGACCCTCCCTGTATCAAAATGAATAGCTAGAAAAAGTGAGTGTTCAGCCCCTTGCATAGTGGTAAAGCACTTGCCTGGCATGTGTGAGACACTAAGTTTAATCCCCAGAATCACAAAAACAAAACCCAAAATGAAACCAAAGATTTTCCCACATAAAGTATTTATTAGTCAGTAAAGACTTTGTACAGCCCATTCCTCTACTGGAACTCTGGAAATATATAACTGGGTATATGAAAACGGCTGCCTTGAAAATGAACATGTATTTTGGAGAATGTGCAAAAGCTTATATAGTATTTCCAATGATTAAATAATTATATATATATATATATATATATATATATATATATATATATATATATATATATAAAAGGTCATTTATCAAAATTGATTTTTGACTTTTGCATCAGGAGAAAGATCTATTTGAGCAAATTTTGCTCCATTTGATGACTGGGGTTCTATGCTACATTATGATCTTTAAAGCCAATCCTGTTTCAAGTGCCTGGATGTAATTTCTGATGATACTTTCCTAAAGAATAATTATGTTTGTTTTTGCTTAAATATTGACAATGCTTTCTCCTTGATCTCTTCTCTTAGGACTCAGTATGGGTTGCCAACACAAAACTTGAAAGGATCCCTCAGAAATGTCAAATTAAAATAAAACTTTAAAACACTAAATCAGGGACAAGAACACTTTCCCTGAAGTCCAGGAGATCTTGCATCGTTACATTGCCCAACAGTAATACACTTCCTAGTGGGGTCATCATATTATGTTCCTACATTTTTTTAGATCTGATTCTGGGATGTGCCAAAGATAGAAGGAAAACAATAAACCACTATATTGACACAATGAGTCCTTAGGAAAATAAATGCCAGTATATTCTAGGGAAGTGATTCCAAGTGGACAGGATTATGTGCCCTCTGCCCTACCTATAGTTGCTGTGGGAGTTTTTCTAATTTCCTTGTGCTTTTGGGAGTCCAGACTTAAGTTGCAAAAGAAGGAGTCAGACAGTTCTTGAATATAAAATGCCCCATAGATCTGCTGCTTTATAATTAGTGAACATTACTTTTTTTGTGGTCATCATTGTGGGAGTAGGAGAATGGTATTTTCCATCACATTCAAGTCTCTTAGAATGTCTCATGCCTGCTCACACTCTCTGGGGGCCTGGAAAATCACCATGTGATTTATTTATTTATTACTTATTTTTAAGAAAATTTCAGGTGAAAATTAACCTCTCTAAATTCAGAATGACTTCCACTCTATGAGTATGCATATGCTCATCTATGCATTTCCTCAAATGTCCTAATGATAGACAAATCTCAGAACCAAGACAGGGACCAGTCAGAGGGAGTTGGTCCAATTATATGCAATGGGCATTCTCCTAGAGAATGTTTCCTAGGTACTGAAAAGTCATTCTGATGGGTGAAGACTTGTGAGTACATGCTCTTGTTCTTGTCCAGGAGGAACTGAATGGTGAGCAAAGAGTAGATTGTAGGTTGGTTCACAACTTGAGTAGTCCATCTGGCTGAGTGAATATGTGTCTAAAAAACATAACGAATCAGGAGCCGAGGAGATGTGGCAGTATTGTTTATTTCCTAGTGATGGCACATAGTTCTCCTTTGTTCCAATTACTCCTACTTTAGTTCAGACAACAAAGAGCCTGTGACCTAGAACTTCAGAGTTTCCCTCTGCCTTGCCTTTTCTCGGGATTCTGTTCAAGTGCCACCCATCCCTGCACCTTTCTCATCTACACTTGCCTTTGGCTCCGCTCCATGTATTTGATTCACTTAGGCCACACAAGACCATTGCCAGCATCGACTACCATAAATTTATTTACTCTGAGACCAAACTTCTTTTGCCTCAATGCATTTGCTTTCTACCAGTAACAGTCTTTTCATCCTTACAAACCCGAGATGAATGCCAACTTTCCTAATGAAGCTGACTCCATTGTCCATAGTGTCCTTAGCTTTTGCTGTAAGGAACTAAGTTCAATATTGCACGAACACATCTTATTTTATTTAGGCACTTCATATACATACCCTACTCCAATAATCACAGTTCTTAAACTATGAGCAAATTCTATTCCATACCCTGTTCATCGTTTGTTTTGATTTTCCTGTCCTAAAGATGCAATTCAGGACCCTGTGTATAATGTTAGATAAGTGTCACAAAATCCTCTTTATCTTTTGATTCTCACAAGTGTTCAGTAGAGAGTTTTTTGCATTTTTACTTTAATAGGTTCATTACATAAATTTCTGAAGCAATTTGATGATGCAAAGCTATATAAATGAGAGTTTTGGCTCATTATTTATGCATCACATTTATAATTTACTTTTACATATAATTTGAGAATCTGAGAGCATTTGCATGAAAATTGTTACACCAAATAATTAGTTTAATCCTAAATGAAGAACTATAGTTGGTGGTCATATTTGCCTTAAGATTTCCTTGGATATTCTTACGTTACTTTACATCAATATGCTTCCCCCTTCTCTCTCTCTCTCTCTTTATATATATATATATATATATATATATATATATATATATATATACACACACACACACACACACACACACACACACACACACACATATATGTGTGTGTGTGTGTGTGTGTATAACTAACAAAAATACTTCAAATCAAGACACCAGTTTGGAATTTTTGCACTGATCACATGATTCTAACATGATAATTAGTGATTTTAAACATACTGAGTTACCTTGTTAAATACACAGCACAGTCTATACTTACTGAAAATATACTTATTGACAAACAGTCCTGGACTAAGTTTGATGATTAGAGCCAAGAGTCTGTGTTTAATATAGATAGTCATTCTGTAAGTAGACAGATATGTGTATGTGTGAAAGAGAACCAAAGGCAGTTAAGTAGCTGAGCAGGAAAGAAAAATGGTGAAAAGGAATATATTCTTTGCCAGCTAGGCAGAAGGTAATGTATAAATGACTGACAATCCAATTAGAGAGTTCTTTTCAGGGAAAAATATGGCAGAGTAAAAAGTTATGAACAACATAATACACCATGACAAAAATTCCCAGGGCAGCCAGTACCATCCTGTTTTCAAATATATGTATGAGAAAAGCCATGAATAATGGATTTTATGTAACATCTTTGCTATGCATTATTTAAAATATTGGTGCTGGCTGAAGGTGATCATATTCTTTTTTTTTCCATTTTTCTGATGTGGTTAATAGTCACTGCTTGTGATATTAACCTTAAAACATGATTCTATGTGTTCAGTTTTAAAGCATATAACAGATTATCAGCACTTATGGAACTGTAAACAATAGAAACTGCTGAACAACAATTTTTTAAAAGGAGTCAACAGGAAGTTTGCTGTGAGACTGTGTCTCCTAGTAATGTCAGAAGCTGCAATCATGATGTCTCACCAACATGACTGCCTAACATGGGCTGAACAAGGACAACACTAACAGACATGCCAAAGTAAAGGGGGAAGCCCATGATGCCTCAACCTTACACAAAGAACTATAGACAACTAAGGAATAATCAGATCAAGAGAAACAGTCTTCCCTAGGGAAGAGCACATCAATTGGAATAGTTATATTTAGGGATAATTGTGTGTATGCACGTGTATGTGTGTGTGTGTGTGTGTGTGTGTGTACATATACATATATGCATATATGTATGTAACAAAAATGAATGAAAAGAGGCTATGAATTTGAAAGAGAGCAAGAAGAGGTATACGGAATGGTTTGAGGGAGGAAACGGAAGGGAGAATGATGTAATTATATTTCAAAAGTACAAGATATAATTAAAAAAAAGAATTGAAAGAAATGAGATGGTATAGCTAGAGTTTTCCTGGTCCTGCCTTGCCCACAGTCAAGACAGATCTCTCACCCGCCAGTCCTGCAGCTGCTCAGACCCAACTGAGTAAACACACAGAGACTTATATTGTTTACAAACTGTATGGCTGTGGCAGGCTTCTTGTTATGTAGTTCCTCTATCATAAATTAACCCATTTCTATAAATCTTTACCTTGCCACATGGCTCGTGGCTTAACAGTATCTTACAAGCTGGTACTCATGGCGTCGGCTGGCAGCGTCTCCTTCTCAGCCTTCCTGTTCCCAGAATTCTCTTCTCTGCTTTTCCCGCCTATACTTCCTGCCTGGCCTCTGGCCAATCAGCCTTTTATTTATACAGAACGACATCCACAGCAAGATGGCATTTGTTTTTCTTCCAGAAAGGATGATATAAAAACAAAAGGGACAGGTTTGCACCAAATTGTGATTTTCTAATTTAGTGTCATGCTTTATTGTCCATTTAATGTCTCAGCAAAATCTTACAAAGATGATTTCTCTCTGCATCTCAGTAATTACTTCTAACTTGCAATTATGCAGACAAAGAAGAATATGAATAAAAATCATCTATTGTGTGAAAATATCACTGTACAGGCAAAGTTCATAGACTAAAACTTACATTTCGCCTGGAAAACTCTCAAGGACAGATGTCAGTTTTGGAAGCTTCTTCAGAGACTATCCAGATAATTCATTGTCTTACAAAAGACAATTCTGATTCACACTAAAATTCAGCCATGGTGCATTTATACCATCTTATCAATACACATGCATCATATTTCCCTGACAGTTTCCTTTGATCTTATTTCCAAACTGTGTCTCATTTAATCCTTACCTGCTATGTGGACAGAACTTTAACTTCATATTAGAGGTGGGAACACTAACACACACAGAGAGGTTGATTTTGCAGAATAATCTAATTTCAGCTATTGCCAAAGTTAGAATTTCAAATGATTCCTTTCCTGATAACCAAAGTCCCACTTTTATGATCTTTCCCAAAGTCACATATGGGTGTGCCATGTCCAATAGATTAAAGTGACTAATAAAAAATGGAGAATGTGTATTTTCATAAAGTAAATTATTATTAATATTAGTGTGAATAGAACCTTGAAGACCAGTCTAAATTACTCAGAAAAGAGCATGAGTGTTTGGTTAGTGTTTTTCCTTTGGTTGCAAAATTCGTGGTTACAAAGTCATTGGCTTTTGCCTTCAGAAAGTAGAAATAAATACTCCATCAAATATGTGGGTTAAAATTTGAACGCTTTATCTAAAAAGCTTGAACAGTGATTTTTTTATACAATATTTTATTTTATTTTTTCCTTTTTAATTGAAAATAGATTTTTTATGCAATATATTCTGAGTATGGTTTCCCTCCCCCAAATCCTTCTAGATCCTTCCCACTCACCCAAACCCATACCCTCTCTTTTTTTTTTTAATTTTTATTTTGCAATACAATTCAGTTCTACATATCAGCCACAGATTCCCTTGTTCTCCCCCCTCCCGCCCCCCTCACCTTCCCCCCAGCCCGCCCGCCATTCCAATCTCCTCCAGGGCAAAGCCTTCCCCACAGACTGAGATCAACCTGGTGGACTCAGTCCAGGTAGGTCCAGTCCCCTCCTCCCAGGCCAAGCCAAGGAACCCTGCATAGGCCCCAGGTTTCAAACAGCCGACTCATGCAATGAGCACAGGACCCGGTGCCACTGCCTGGATGCCTCCCAAACAGATCAGGCCAATCAACTGTCTCACCCACTCAGAGGGCCTGATCCAGTTGGTGACCCCTCAGCCATTGGTTCATATTTCATGTGTTTCCGTTTGTTTGGCTATTTGTCTCTGTGCTTTATCCGACCTTGGTCTCAACAATTCTCGCTCATATAAACCCTCCTCATTCTTGCTAATTGGACTCCCAGAGATCCACCTGGGGCCTAGTCATGGATCTCTGCATCCAGATCCCTCAGTAGTTGGATGAGGTTTCTAGCACAACAATTAGGGTGTTTGGCCATCCCATCACCAGAGTAGGTCAGTTCGGACTGTCTCTCGACCATTGCCAGCAGTCTGTTGTGGGGGTATCTTTGTGGATTTCTGTGGGCCTCTCTAGCACTTTGTTTCTTCCTATTCTCATGTGGTCTTCATTTACCATGGTCTCCTATTCCTTGTTCTCCCTCTCTGTTGTTGATCCAGCTGGGATCTCCCACTCACCCAAGCTCTCTTTCCCTCGACCCTTGCCCTTCACTACCCCCACTCATGTCCAGGCTGTTCATGTAGATCTCATTCCATTTTTCTGTCATTGGGCGATCCCTGTGTCTTTCTTGGGGTCCTGTTTTCCAGGTAGCCTCCCTGGTGATGTGAGTAGCAGTCCAGTCATCCTTGTTCCACATCTAGTATCCTCCTATGAGTGAGTACATACCATGTTTGTCTTTCTGAGTCTGGGATACCTCACTCAGGATGATTTTTTCTAGATCCATCCATTTGTCTGCAAACCTCATGATGTCATTGTTTTTCTCTGCTGAGTAGTATTCCATTGTGTATATGTACCACATTTTGTTTATCCATTCTTCAGTTGAAGGGCATCTAGGTTGTTTCCATGTTCTGGCTATTACAAACAATGCTGATATGAACAAGTGCTCTTATGGTGTGGTTGAGCATTCCTTGGGTATATGCCCAAGAGTGGTATAGCTGGATCTTGGGGGAGATGGATTCCCAATTTTCTAAGAAATCGCCATATTGATTTCCAAAGTGGTTGTACAAGCTTGCATTCCCACCAGCAGTGGAGGAGAGTTCCCCTAGCTCCACATCCTCTCCAGCATAAGGTGTCTTCAGTGTTTTTGATCTTAGCCATTCTGACAGGCATAAGGTGGTATCTCAGAGTTGTTTTGATTTGCATTTCCCTGATGATTAGGGATGTTGAGCAATTCCTTAAATGTCTTTCAGCCATTTGAGTTTCCTCTGTTGAGAATTCTCTGTTTAGTTCTATAGCCCATTTCTTAATTGGACTGTTGGGCATTTTGATGTCTAATTTCTTGAGTTCCTTATATATTCTGGATATCAGTCCTCTGTCAGATGTGGGGTTGGTGAAGATCTTTTCCCATTCTGTAGGCTGTCGCTTTGCTTTGTTGACCGTATCCTTTGCCCTACAAAAGCTTCTCAGTTTCAAGAGGTCCCATTGATTGATTGTTTCTCTCAGTGTCTGTGCTACTGGTGTTCTATTTAGAAAGTGGTCTCCTATGCCAATGCGTTCAAGACTACTTCCTACTTTCTCTTCTAGCAGGTTCAGAGTAGCTGGATTTATGTTGAGGTCCTTGATCCACTTGGACTTAAGTTTTGTGCACGGTGATAGATATGGATCTATTTGCAGCCTTCTACATGTTGATATCCAGTTTTGCCAGCACCATTTGTTGAAGATGCTTTCTTTTTTCCATTGTGCACTTTTGGCTTCTTTGTCAAAAAATTATTTGTTCATAGGTGTGCGGATTAATGTCAGGGTCTTCAATTCGATTCCATTGGTCCACATGTCGGTTTTTATGCCAGTACCAAGCTGTTTTTATTACTGTAGCTCTATAGTACAGCTTGAAGTCAGGGATCGTGATGCCTCCAGAGGTTGTGTTATTGTACAGGATTCTTTTGGCTATCCTGGGTTTTTTGTTTTTCCATATGAAGTTGAGTATTATTCTTTCCAGGTCTGTGAAGAATTGTGTTGGTATTTTGATGCATACCCTCTCTTTTTAACACACAACTTTAAGTATAATATACATATAAAAACTCATATGTTATATATGTACTGCTTACAGATGTTCACAAATTAAACATGTACTATTTAGACTAAGATTAAAAAAAATACTAATATTCTTCCTTCCCAAACCCATCATCATCTAGAAGTTACATATGCTCTACTCTTTTCTCTCCTCTCATGAGTAACAATTTCTGTAATTCTTAACCTCTACAAAAATACACTAATTTACACTTCTATGTTTTATATATATATAATCATTGCCCTTATTTTTTGGGTGTTTTGTTCATGTTTTATTCAACTGACCCAAAATATTACAGTTTATTTATTAATACTGTGTTAAGAAATCAACATTTGTTTTTTCCTGGTTTTGAATAGCATTCCTATGAACATTTTAGAACATGTATTTTATTGAACATATTTACACATTATTGCTGAGTTCTACTCAGTGGAATTACTGGATCATAAGATGCATGTTTCATTCATTATAATAGTTATTGTCAAGTATTTCTCCAAATTTAGGCTGCCACTACAATACATGACAGTGCTGTGCCTACGTATCCTTGTTTATAATTTACATTTACACATTCACATTTCCATCTTTATTTTAGCTGTCACATGGGTAAGAAGTAGTATATCACTGTGGTTTTTATTTTTCTTTACTCATGAAAATGTATGACCACTTTTCATATATTTATTGGTGATTCTTTTGTGAAACATATTAAAGATTTTGTCTATTTCCATTTGGGTTGTTTGTGTTTTGGAATTAATTAGTATGAGTTTATTACCTATTTTGAATGCAAGTTCTAAGTCTGATGTTTTGTGTAGTGAGAGAAAAGGTTTATATAGCTAGGGGCAATCTAAGTTTGTACATACTGTCTTAGATTATTTGTACATGCACAGGCAGTGTGAGAGGGCAATTGAAAACAAAACATATGCTTGAGCCATGGCTGTTAATGTTTTTATTCTCTTCACATGTGTGCCAGCATAATTCTCTTCAAGATACAGGGGGAAATATTACAGCTTCTTATGATTTGTTAATCAGTTTTCAGTCCCTGTGATGTGTCCTTCTGCTCTTACACACCCACACAAACACACATTCTGTGCATGCCAACAGCACTTCAGTTACTCTTGGGATTTCATACTCACATTCATACCTCCATGCTAGTATTCTGTATGTACATGCATATGAGTTCAGGTACCAGTGGGTTCCAGAAAAGACATCATATACCCTAGAGCTAGAGTTAAGAGGCAGTTGCAAGTCGCCTGCCAGTTGGGCACTCAACATGGGTATGGAAACTGAACTCAGATCTGCAAGGGCAAAGTTCAAGAGTTCAAAGTTCAAAGTTCAAGGGTTGTTAAAGATGGAACCATCTCTCTAGACTCCAAAATGTAAGGTGAGTATTTTACAAGGAGGAAATGGTAATTAAGGCTTGTTGTTTCAGTAATTTCAGCCATGATCACTTGACTCCATTATTCTTCATAGCAGGAGCTTGAGGCAAAAATCACACTTCATGGTATTTAAGGAGAAAAAGAAGATGAAAGGGGGCTGGCATCCCAATATAATCCCTCTGGTAGTTTGAATGCAATTGTCCCCCACAAGCTCATAGAGAGAGGTACTATCAGGATGTGTGGCCTTGTTGGAGGAAGTGTATTATTCTGGGGGTGAGTTTTGAGGTCTCCTATGCTCCAGCTACACCCAGTGACACAGTTCACTTCCTGTTACCTGCGGCTCAAGATGTAGAATTTTCAGTTCCTTTTCCAATACTATGTCTGCCTACAGGCCATCATAGCCCACCATGATGATAAGGGACTGAACCTGTGAAGTGTAAGCCACCCAATTAAATGTTTACCTTTATAAGAGTTGCCACGGTCTTGGTGACCCTTCACAGCAATAGAATTCTGAGAAATTCCCCAAGGACACACTCTGGTTAACTTAGCTTCCATACACTAGGTCTCATCTCTGACAAGTTCCATCACTTCTCCTATATGACACATGTTGGAGAGCAAGCCTGTAATACAGGGTTTCTCTTTGGGGGGACATTCAAGACCTGAACTCTAACATTGGGGGTTTCAAAAAGGAGGATAAGGCTCTTGGATATTAAGATACACATTTCTTCTTTGAAATGTGAATAAAAAATACTACATGGAAATTATTTTCCAGGGGAACTCTAAACAATCTAGCAGGAAATTGAGATAATAATAAAGTTGTGGACTTGCCAGGGATGAACTAAATTTAATCCCACCGTTTTCTATGCTTAAGGAACATTGAGAATTGAGTGAGGACGACTTTTACAAGTCTGGGTTGAGTTTCAGTGCTTGAATGTCAAATGATATTAAATCTCAATTTCTGAGGGTTAGAAACAGCCCGACACCACTTCCTCTTTTCATGGCAAGACTCCCAGTGCTTTAGAGCCCGTCATGGTGTGTGTCCCAATCGCTGTCAAACAGGCTGGTATCTGTCTTGCTAAATGTAGGTTTGAATTAAAAATCTGCGGGCATTTATAGGAAAGTAGCTTAGATATAGCTGAGGGGATTCTGGGAAAGATAAATGACTTCACATTCTTATCATTAAGAACTGACCAGGAACAGGCACAAGGACATGCTCTGTTTAGACTAACTGAAGACGACCGAGAGTTTAATTAGTTTAAAATAAGGCTTTAAGTGACAAGCCGTAGGTCCTACCAGCTGGGAGATGCCATTAGATGTATATTTTAAAATTTATTCTCTGTCTCTGCTCTACACACAGAGAAAGGACAAGTATATAAGTATATTTAGCCTCCCCCACGAACATAAAAGTCCTTTTTAGAACTGGTTGACACTGTCCATTTAATCTTTGTCACAGTCTATTTCCTAAGTAAACTTGATTCCGTGAACAGTGCTGGAAAGCTGGAAGGTTCAATTCTCCATTTTCATCGACTGATTCATTTATGTGGTCTAGCAAGGCGGAGACTATTGGAGAAAATGGGCGGCTAAAGATGTGCTTTTTTTCCCCTCAGTCGAGTGAGGATCATGAAGTTTGAGGCACATTGACACGTGCTGTTGAGCCTAGTCTTTGTCTACTAGGTCATGTTGCTTTTAGTAGTCAAGATTCTCTGGAGGAACAAAACCAATAGAACACACACACACACACACACACACACACACACACACACACACACACTGGGGGGGGGTTATAAAAGAGAATTCATTCGATTGGCTTTCAGGATTTAAAACAGGCTAGCCCTACAGTGACCTTCTGCAAGTTGCAGAACTAGAGTATCTGGAAGCTGCTCAACCCACGAGGCAGGCAACCTTGGAAGTAGGACAAATGATGCCGCCCCGCTCTAAGGCTTCCTGTCATCTCTCGTGTGAATCTATTGAAAGCACACATGGGGTCTACGTCTGCCAGTGACAGCAGCAGCAATAGGTGCACCTGCAGAGGAAGAGCTGATCTCCCATGTGCTGACAGGTTTTCTTCCTTTCCTATCTGTTCCATTTGACTCTCTGCCTATTGGACTCTGTGACCACATTTAGAGTGAGTAATTTTCTCAAGTGGTCAGGTTTTCGGCAATGGCAAAATATCTGAGAGAAATTCTTCAAAAGGCAGAAGAAACGTGTTTGACTCAAGGTGCCCATCTGTGGTTGTATGGCTCCATCCCTTTGGGGAACACAATGAGGAAGAACATGATGACAGGAGCTTATGGCAGAGGAGGGTCGTTACTTCTTAGTCCTTATTTTTACTGTCATTGTCCATCCCCACATTCCCTGGCTCCGTTCTTGATTTCTGGCTTCTAGAGATACTCACTTCAACTCAAACACAGAAATAGAGAAGTTTAAATCCAAGATACAGATTTGAGAAAGAACATGTGGCATTTGTATTTCTGGACCTGGGTTACTTCGGTATAAGAATTTCCAGTTGCATGCATTTTTCTACAATTTTTTTTTTTTTGTAATTCACTTTTCTTTAGTGCTAAACAGAATTTCATTGTGCATATATGTTCCATGTTTTCATTGTTCGTTCGTCATATGATAGGTACTTGGGTTGATTCCATTTTCTAGCTGTTATAAATTGAGCAACGATGAATGAGACTGGGCAAGTATCTCAATGCTAGGGTACAGAGTCCTTTGGGTGTATGCCCAGGAGTTGCACAGCTGAGTTATATGGTAGCTCTCTTTTCAGCTCTTTGAGCATCTTCTGCACTACTTTCCACAGTTCACATTCCCTCTAACAGCGGTAAGGGATTCCCCTGTTCTTGTCAGTGCTGTTGTTACTTGTTGGATTGATGGTAGCCATTTTGACTTGGAGGAGACAGAACCTCCAAGTGGTTTTAATTTGCATTTCCTTGATAACTGATGAAACTGAAAACTTTTAAGGTGTTTATTAGTCATTTGTATTTCATCTTTTAAGGAATTTCTGTTCAGAGTCTACACTGGCTAGTTTTATTTCAACTTGATGCAAGCTAAAGTCATCAGAGAAGATGGATTGCAATTGAGAAAATGTCTCCATAGGACTGGGTTATAGGCAAGCTCATAGGGCATTTTCTTAGTTAGTGATTGATAGGATGTGGCCCAGCCTAGTGTGTGTGTGTGTGTGTGTGTGTGTGTGTGTGTGTGTGTGTGTGTGTGTGCCATCCCTGGGCTCTATAAGAGGGCAGTCTGAGCAAGCCATGAAGAACAAGCCAGTCAACAGCATTCCTCCATGGTCTCTCCATCAGCTCCTGCCTCTAGGTTGCCACCTGGTTTGAGTCTCTACCTTGGTTTCCCTCAGTGTACTGTGACTCAGGATCTCAGGACATGCAAGTCAAATAAACCCTTTCTTCCTCAAATTGCTTTTGCTCACGGTATTCCACCACAGCAATAGTAACCCTAAATAAGACAGTCATAGTTCAATTTTTTTTTATTGGATTGCTTACTTTCTGATGTTTAGGTTGGAGGGGTTGTGTATTCTAGATAGTAATCTCTTGTCAAATGTATATTTAGCATTATATTTAGGTTTTAAGATACTACTAGAAGTATCTGATTCTTCACCTGCTTCAGTTAGAAAATTAGACTTAATTGCCCATCTTATATACCAAGGGCTACAACAAAATTGCTATGTATGATCAGAAAAACCTTAATAAACTTATGACTTGTTGATTTTTGTCAAAATAATTTATGAATTGGCTATTAGTTTTGTCAGTTTTGTCCCAGCTCACATACATGGGTTCCTTTCTAGTGGGCGCTTCCATCTTGAAATCTAGAAAAGGGTGATTCTAATATTCTTCCCCACAGGTTTCAATACTGCAAAAGGCCTGCTTATAGCAAAACTCCAGACAGATTTAAAAACCTCTTCATGAATTCTAAGTGGCAGGGTGAAATTAGTGATAATTTCCAATTTAAGATTTTTTTTTTTTTTTTTGGTTTTTCGAGACAGGGTTTCTTTGTGTAGCTTTGCGCCTTTCCTGGAACTCACTTAGTAGTCCAGTCTGGCCTCAAACTCACAGAGATCTACCTGTCTCTGCCTCCCGAGTGCTGGGATTAAAGGCATGTGCCACCACCACCCGGCCAATTTAAGATCTTGTACCACGTTTGTTAGTGTGTATTTTTATTTTTGAAAAGATTTGGTTATTGCCACCTACTATTCTTAAATGTTTACTTCTAAGTTGTTTGGTGATGTACTAAGGATGTAGAACTCACTGAGCATGCCAATTTCCTAACTTCCTGCATTTGATTCCTAGCACCTCTCCCCTCCCCAGTCAAGCTGATCTGTTATAAAGCAATTCACCTTTACAAAGACCTTAGCTATTGACTTAGTGAGTGAGAAGCACTGTGATTTTTCAGGTTTTCAACCCTTCAAAGACACTCAATACTGCATTTGTGTCTGTCTTCATTCACACAAACATCTTTCAAAGCAGGTATTATGGTTATTCTCTCCATTCCCATCCTTATATGTAGAAATAATCACTGCATGTTTGATTGAACAGATACTGGTTTTGTCTTGAGCCTTCCTTAGATGCAGACCACATTGCACATAACCAAATCTATTCATCCTTTGTTTACTTATTCATGAGGTTTGGAATGCTGAGATTAAATCCATAGTACATTTAAAATGTATCTAATTACAGATAAGTATATTGTATAAACAAATCTTCCTAAATTTTTCTTTCTACATAGCTGCCTTTTGGAGACATAAAGATGCAGTAGATAATGGAACCATTCTATCGGATTAACAGGAGGAACTGTTTATTCACAACCACAATATGCATACAATATACATTTAAGTTATTCTCTTTGTGACCATCAAGAACTTGTTTCAATTTCCCTTTAAATCTTTGCTGGAAACTATGCCTGTTATCACAAGTTCATGTTATTTGAAAGATATTTCTGCAGAATAAAATTTTAAAGTCATGCAGACTATTTTTGAGAAATGAGCATTTTTTAAATAAAATCATTTTAGGTAAATCTAGTCTACCAGGAGGGATGGTTTTATGAGGCATTTTTAAAACAAGACCCAGAAACTATAAATGCTATATGATAGCTTCTGAGGGAAGAGAGACAAAGGATTTTATGTCGAGCTTTCACACAAATTCCAGAAGAGTTGTGTATTGCTGGAATGATGTTCTCATCTTGGGTGCCTGTGCTACCCCCAAGAAACTCAGTGGCGTCTTCTCTGTCCTAAAGAGAAAAAACAATGCTAGGACTTGAAAGCAATTCTTCAGGAGACTCTTGCCATTGTTGCCCTGCCGTTCTGAGATTTTCCGGTGGGTGGATTTTAAACCCTGCTATTATAGCAAGGAAGTAAAAGTGTATACAAAATATACACGCTTTGTGGCAATGAACAGCTAGCATTTGATTGTATGGACCTTCTCACCCTGCCCCAGGATGTCCAAATTTGAGGAGGCTCAAGTCACTTATACAAGTGAAGACCCAATATAGACAGAACAATTCTGAGCCAAAAGAACAATGTTAGATGAATTACCATTCCAGGCCTTAAATTATGATACAATGCTATATTAATAAGAACAATATGGCACTGGCACATAGGCCAGTGGGACAAAACTGAATACTGGAACATGAGTGCTTGTAACTTCATCTACTTATATTTGAGAAAGATTTCAGAAACATACCCTGGAGAAAAGACAACATCTTCAACAAATGGTTCTGGGAAAACTGAATGTCCTCATGAAGAAGAAATTAGTCCCATATCTGTTATCTTTCACAAAATGAATTCAAAATGTATCAAAGACCTAATATGAAAATTGAAACACTGAAATTGCTAGAAGAAAACCTAGGCAGAACTCTACATGATATATGGGTAAGAAAGGACTTCCCAACAGGAATCTATTTGCCCAAGAATTCAGGCCAACAATTGAAAAGTGGGACTTCATAACCTAAAAAAACTCTGTACATCTAAAGAAACAATGAACCCACAGACTGATAGGGAATCTTTGCCATCTGACTAAGGATTGATATATAGATTATACAATGAATTCCTAGAACAAAGGGTCAAAACAAACAAATGAACAAACAAGCAAACCTACCAAAGGACTCATTTGAAAAATTGGCCTAGGACCTGAAGAGACAATTCATAAAAGAAGGAAAATCTCAAAAATTTTTATCATTCTTAGCAACTAGGGAAATGCAAATCAAAACGACTTTAAAAGTTCATTGTACCCTAGTCAGTATGGTGAAGATCACAAATCCTGGAGAGGATGTAGGGGGAAAGGGGAAGCCTTGTTCACTGTTGGAGCGATTGCAAACTGGTGCAGCCATTATGGAAATCAGTGTGGAGACTTCTCAAAACAAAACAAAACCTGAAACAAACCAACAAAAACCTCTAAGCAACAGGAAGAAGAAGCCCCCAAACAAATCTATCATATGACCAAGCTATATGTGCAAGGACTTGACATCCTGTATTTGGACTTTCTTTGGATTACCAGACCCCAAATAATGACATGCAGACTTCTTATTAATTATGAAAGCTTGGCCTTAGCTTAGGCTTGTTTCCAAGTAGCTGTTATAACTTAAATTAGCCCATTTCTATTAATCTATGTCTTGCCATGTGGCTCATTACCTTTCCTCCACACTGTAGGCCTGCCTACCTCTGCATCTTGCCTGTGAAATCTGCCTCACTTCTTCCCAGAGTCCCACCTAACCTTTCCTGCCTCATTACTGGCCATTCAGCTCTTTATTAAACCAATAGATGCCTTAGGCAGGCGAGGTAAAACAGGGACACATCTTTCAGATTGCCCAAATATCCCACAACAACATTCTACTCCATAGATATTTCTCAGTCACCTTCATTTCTGTTCTATTCACAATAGCTAGGGAATATGAACAACCTAAATGTCCTTCAACCAATGAGTGAACAATGAAAATGTGCTAAACATACACTATGAAATTTTATTCAACTGTAAAGAAAAATGAAATCTTTAACTTTGCAAGTAAAGTGATAGAACTAGAAAAGATCATATTGAGTGAGGTAACCAAGACCCAGAAAGACAAACATCTCATGTTCTCACTTATTAGAGACTCCTAGCTCTAAATCTTCAGACGTGAATACATAGCCTGGAGTAACTACAGAAACCAAGAGAAAAAAAAAAACAGGACCATTGCTTGTATGGTGGGTTGGGAGGGCACGCAGTGCGGATCAACAGATCAAGGCTTAGCAGGGTACAAGAGACCCGATCAGGTAAATGGGAAGGGGGGTATCTAAAGGGAAAAGAAGAGAGGTAAAAACAGAAGAAGGATAGAGGAGGGTTAGACTCTGTGGCAAGTGACTTTCCTACCTATAGAGCTACAGTTCATACTGTACCTTATAGTGTTGGGGGCAGTAGGATGGGTGTTTGTAAATCTTGTAACGTTTGGAGCCTTGTAAGTTTCCTGGTGTTATGAAATGCCTTCCTCCCTCCAGGAATGAAAATTTTAATTCAGAGGAAACCGTTGCACCACTGTGGAGAGAAACAAGTAGAGAAAATATTCAAGGCACGGCAATGTTAGACCTTCAAATTCAAGTCCAATTAGATACACTCATTGCTTACAACTTTTGAAACACGGGCTGCTAAAGCTCAGAGGGAATTTGCCACCCCAATGAAAAACAAAAACTTTTTATCTGAATGTGTACCAGATTGAACTAAATGCTTGCTCACATATTAATAATAAACTCCCAAAGCAACTGAGCTCATTAGCTATTATAATTACCTCTTTCTCCAGAGATCGCATCCAAGTGTGAGAGGGGCTAAATGCACAGGGTTCTGTTTAGGGGTGCTGAGTTCTCATATGTCTGCCTGTGCCCTGTCTCTGAAGCTGAAAAATTCTTCTGTTTCTTCCTGATATTTACCAAAGCAGCTGAGTACTGAAGACTTCTTGGCTACCTGGAGGTGTAGTCCCCATGCAGACCTTCTCCTTTGTTTGAAGTAGTAGTTTAGCGATGCCAGAATTTCTTTCCAATTTCAACTGAGTTTCTTCCAAGCGCTGAATCTATGGGCATTTGCCAATGCACAGGGCTGGAAGACATGATATAATGGTGCCTGCAGGCAAGGAATCTGGTCTGTGGGACATATTGTTATTTACAGAGTTGCCATGAAACTTGGCTAGGGACATAGCCCTCTATGTTGGAGCCAGAGTGAGCATCTTTGGTTAATCAGTATGTGTCCATGGAGGAAAAGAAATAATTGTTGGTAAGCAAAGGCACTGTTAATTGTTAACTGTGTGTCATTTGTTTTTCAATCACATTTCTAAACCTGGATAATCTCATTCTTTTGCAAATGGTTTAATTGATGTGAGTTTTTCTATCATTATAGTTTGAGCATTAGGGGTATCAAGCTAATCCCTGAAGATTTTCAATTTTGTCATTTGCAAAGATGGCTTATTGATTAAAAGATAGACCCACAGAAAGTGATACTGACATGAGTTGTCCTAGACTATGATTATCACTCTTGCCTTACACAAGGAAGTGAAATACATGTTCTATGCAACTTCCTATGTCACAAGATACTCCAGATATATCCAGGAACATGCTCCAAACTAGCTATATCTTTCTATGCACATAAGTACAAAGAATATAACATGTGGCCATCATGTAAAAATGGGTTTGAATCTCAGTATTGACACTAACCATCTGTGTGGCAATGAAAATTAACATTCTCAACACTGGTAACCTCTCCTTTACAATATGGACTATAATTTGTGCCTTAAAGTATTCTTATGAAGATTAAATGGAATGACACATGTAAAATGTACTGGCACAATAAATTGTATCCAATAGCTCATTTACATCCACTACATGATAGTTTCCTTTCTCCATGATATTAGGCTACTGGTATGAAGTCCCATTTTTTTTTTTTATGTTTTATGACTTGGCAAGCAAGAGTCTTCATATGGACAGTAGAATGAAATATTGCCATTTGGCCTGAGCAAGATTTGTGGTTCCCAAAGCTATTAGACATTTGGTTTACAAACACCAAGCCAACACTGTGGTTTTGGATACCAAGCAAAACACTAATGGGTAAGCAGATTTTGGCCTCTCTCAATGAGAATAAAAGGTTCACAAGTCACCAGCCCTTCACTACACGCCCTACAACTGTGAGTGGTGCAGAAGTAGAGAAATGGCTAGCTGAGAATGAAACTGTCTTTCAGCCTATTTCACACGAGAGAAAAAGAGGAGAATTACATTCTTTGAAACTTACGTGTGGTTTTCCAATAGAAAATTATTTCTAAGATAAAAACTAGTAATGACCATTTTTCCCTAAGTATATTCTATGGCAGTAATTATGCTGCCTTTACATTTTTATACTTACCATAAACTTAACTGATTGCAATCTTTTTATTTCAATAAAGAAACCAAGACATAGGAAAGTTAAATATTTTGTCATATAACAAGTAATTGTAAATAACACATTTGGGATTTAAATCCAGAATCTGAGTCTCTTCGAAACTAAAAATAGTAATAATTACAATCGTAATAAAAATACAGTTACAATATTTGTAGAAATGTTAGACCATCTCCAAGAGCCTTGGATTTTTTTTCTGGTGTTTGTCTTTGTTTTTACTCCCAGGAAAACTACAGTTGCAGCAAAGTTTGTTTAGTCTTAATACTTGTCTAGGCTTTGAGGGATCATGAGGTGTTTTGTTGTCTTCTAATGCAGACAACTCCCAGTGGGTCACATATTGGGAGGAAAGATTGATAGTGTTGCTTAAAAGTGTTAAAGGCAATCATAGTTGTCCTCTCCTGGATGGAAATTAAAATGCTTTGGGGGTTCCTAAGGGTCCTTTTGTGATTAACCTGATTTTCCTGATGTGTGCTGCTTTAAAAGTAAAAAAGCACATTTCTTTTTATTTGATTTTGTTGTGCGATTTTGTCAGCCCTTGCTTTTCCAGATGACAAGCTGCGTTTTAGTTTTCTACCTCCCTACCTTCCCAGCTCATGACCTTAGAGAAGTCCCTACAGTGAGGGTCTACTTAAAGTGGCAAAGCTCTTGGTTATGCAAAGAACTTCTCAGTTTTAAGTTATTTTTATTGTGGAAATAACATATGTCCAAGGAAAGGAACAAACAAACCAATGTTTTAGAACTGCTGGAATATGAAAATCTACTTTCTTTTACATTTTCTTGATTTCTCTCCTCATTGGTATAAATACAGTTTTATATATTTTCAGAGGACATATATTTTATTTGTGAACTATGTTCCATACAGATACTTATTTTTTAAATTTTATTTTATAATTTAATTTAATTTTTACGTATCAGCCACGGATTCCCTTGTTCTCCTCCTCCTGTCCCCCTGCCCCCACCACCTTCCCCCCAGCCCACCCCCCATTCCCATCCCCTCCATGGCAAAGACTCCCCTGAGGATTGAGTTCAACTTGGTAGATTCAGTCCAGGCAGGTCCAGTCGCCTCCTCCCAGGCTGAGTCAAATGTCCCTGTATAAGCCCCAGGTTTCAAACAGCCAGCTCATGCACTGAGTACAGGACCTGGTCCCACTGCCTGGATGCCTCCCAAACAGATCAAGCTAATCAACTGTCTCACTTATCCAGAGGGCCTGATCCAGTTGGAGGCTCCTCAGCTATTGGTTCATAGTTCATGTGTTTCCATTCATTTGGCTATTTGTCCCTGTGCTTTTTCCAATTGGTCTCAACAATTCTTGCTCATACAAACCTCCCTCTTTCTCGCCAATTGGACTCCTGGAGCTCCACCTGGGCCCTGGCCGTGGATCTCTGCATCCAGTTCCCTCAGTCATTGGATGAGGTTTCTAGCATGACAATTAGGGTGTTTGGCCATCCTATCACCAGAGTAGGTCAGTTCGGGCTTTCTCGACCATTGCCAGTAGTCTATTGTGGAGGTATCTTTGTGGATTTCTGTGGACCTCAAACATATTACTTTTACATAGATACAGATACATTTCAGATACTGTTGTACTTAGGTCTCTCTCTCTCTCTCTCTCTCTCTCTCTCTCTCTGTGTGTGTGTGTGTGTGTGTGTGTGTGTGTGTGTGTGTGTGAGAGAGAGAGAGAGAGAGAGAGAGAGAGAGAGAGAGAGAGAGAGAGAGAGAGAGAGAGAGAGAGAGAGAAGCATCTCAGAGGGAGGGAGGCATGACCATGGATATGAATATCCTGATTGCTGCCTCAGAACCTAGTCAAACAATGGTAGAAACACAGAAAAAGAGTCATGACTATCTGACACACAATTATTTAAAAAAATGTGTTATCTTTGAATATGGAAGCAAAAGGAGTAAATAAAAAATTCATATGTAATAATGTAATAACTAATTTGGTTTCTCAGTTTGAAAGGAAATCATACTGGATGACACTCAGGTCCTCAGGAAGCAATAAAGAACAATAGGCATAAAAGGTCCCAAAGAAAATAGACTTTTCCCTTAGATTTATGTATGACTTAAAATAAATACTACTGCGTTTTCTTTTGAGCTCTGTAATGTATAGCTATGTCACACATGAGAAGGAGAGAATAAAGGACAGAGGTGAATCAACAAGTTTGTATCATTTTATATGAATAAAGTATCTTATGTATTTAAGAAATAATTAATGAAATATATTTTATTAATTAATAAATATATTAATGAATAAATATAAAATATGATTAATGAAATATATTTCATACTTCATAGGATTATCACAATTCTAGTTTTCAAAGACTAAAGGGTTAATGTTGTATATGACAATCTTTAGATCAAGCATTCAGTGTGTAACAGGGTATACTTAAAATCTAATACAAAAAATAGAATTCTAAAAATAACGAATAGTGTTAAAAAATTAGGAAAAGTACAGAAGAATAGCAGCAATGACCGAAACAGAAGACAAAGAAGCATACCAAAATAATAGCTATGTAGGCCTAACTCCAACCTCCTTGACTATTACAATAAATTTTAAAAATAAGGCATTTCAACTAAAAGTAGTTATTTTATTCATCAATGAAAAAACAAGTACTGTCTATAAAATAAATAGCTTGGATATGTTAAAAACTAGAAGGTAGAAAATACATGCTCTGTATGGAGCTTACAAAAGGTGGAGTAATTAATTTAATATCAGATAATACTGATCTCAAGACAGAAAAAAACACTAATATTATGTTTCATCAAATTAAAAAGGTCAATTCACCAAAAATGCATTTCAGCTATAAGGATGTGTATGAATCCAATAACAGAGTTCATAATTCAGAAAGCAAGAATGATAAAAAGAGATGAATGATTGTAATTTTTACTACCTGTAAGTCAAATAGTTGAACAGCAAATATATATAAAATTTTATAATAGAGCAAATTATTGGTAGACAAAATGTAGTATAGTCATTACTTCTGTGAGATAGAGACAGTGATCAACTTTGAAGGTGCATAAATGAACCTTTTGGAATGATGATAATTTCTTACCTTGACAGAGCTGTGATGAACATATATGTAGACTTGTATTATTAAATTTGTGAGTTTAATTATATGCATACAATTGTAGATATATGAGCAAATGTTGAACCTGTAAAACACACACACACACACACACACACACACACACACACACACACACACACACACAGAGAAGCATATTGGCATCTGTAATTTGTTTTGTAGGTAATTGGTTTCTTTTCTTTTTGAAGCAGGATTTGTCTGTGAAGCCCTGGCTGTTCTGAAACTCACTCTGTAGACCAGGCTGGCCTTGAACTGGGACCCCTATACCTCAGCCTCCCAAGTGCTGGGATTAAAGGTATGTGCTACCACTGCCAAGCTCTATAGCTAATTGGTTTTTATATTACTCAATAGAAAGAGAGTCAGAGGTAGGTTTCATTCAGTAAAGACTAACAGAAGTATACATTCAAGCTTGGTGCAGGGTCATATTAATTCACTGTCATAAAGACTGAGATTTATACAGCTGGTGAACATCAGGGATACTGTTTGGACTCAGCTTTCTGATACCATTCTGGAGTGTTAAGCTTCCCTGTCAAAATATACAATGATGGGCTGGAGAAATGGTCCAGATAAAATGAAAATAGTTTTATGAAGAATATCCCTAACCTTCACTTAAGCCTTGGTACATGGCTTTGTTGATGCTTTTGTGGCTTTATCCTCTCACTTGCTGCCCTGAATCATGAGGGAAAGGGATAAGACTTAAAGAAGGAAAAATTGTGTAAGGGCACACAGCTGTTCTGCCATGATTTGAAACTAAAGTCCAGATTGCTTTTCTTTCCACTATACACTGGTGACTTTGAGACCCAAAAGGGTTACATTATCTATGTTGTGCTGTTTCAGACTTAGCATGGTGACTTGAAAATCCTTGTAGAGTTCATGGGTCTCAGCATCTATATGAGGACTGAATGAACAGTTCCTACCTAGCTCCTCACATTAATTAGGATGGCTCTGTGGAAATAGAGGGGAAACAGATATGAATCATCCAGTAAAGTGGAGGCTCCAAGGGTCAAAGTCTAGAGGATGATTTCTGCATCTCTGGCTGATGCAGACAGTCCAGACAGCCTTAAGACTACAGAGGACATTCACTGACCCACTGTGTCCTAAATGTCCTAGATTTGAATCTTGTCTTTATCTTAGTGAGGTACTGTCTATGTGTTAAAACCAAGTCAATATACAGTTAGAGATATTTGTTTACTTTGCCAAAAGCTTAATTTTATTTTGATTTGTTCTTAATTTTACTTCGTACACCTCAGCCATAGATATGGTTTTCAAAGTTCAATCTGTAAAGAAAGTTACCTTCAGAAAACTTGGGTTTTCCTTAGTGTGTTTCATTGATTTTTAACTCTTCACTCCCATTTTCTATAGGATTTTTTTTAGTATATTGCATACATTCCTTTATTTTTTGTAGCTTATGCATATCATTTGAAAATTATAATTAGAAATACTGTTTTCAATATTTTAAAGATTTACTTTTATTTGTGTGCATGTGGATGCATACACACACACACACACACACACACACACACACACACACACACACACCCCACATGCTGGCAGAGGCCAGAGAGGGAGCTGAATGACCCAGAGCTTGAGTTAGAGGCAGTGTGAGCTACTTATTTTATTTTATTTTTATATGGATGTTGAAACTCAAACTCAAGTGTTCTGGAAGAATGGGAAGTACTATTAACCTCTAAACCATCTGCCAGCCCAGAAATATTATATATTAGAAAAAGCTTTTTTATTTATAGTTTGCTAATTGTATTTATTTATTTTAAATTATTTTAAAGATAGTAAATGTCATTATTTCCTTTCATGGACTATAGGTTTTATAGGGTTTATGTTCCATTTGGAAAGATATTCCTGCTCACAAGTTATTTCAAGGCTGTTGTGCTCTTACTCTGGCCAGGTGATTATGTTTGGAACACTCACTCTTCAGCTTATGGTGCTATTTGGAAGGATGTGGAGCTTTTAGGAGGTAGAGACTGGCTGGTGAAAATAGATCAAAAATGGGCATTTCTTTGAGGATTATACCTGCTTCTGATGCTGTTCTGTCTTCTCTGCTTCCTGGTCCATGCCATATGAGAAGTCTCTGATATAAACTTCCTGGCCCAAGACACATAGGAGTCCCTGCCATAAACCCCCATCATGATGGACTGAATTCTCTTTACAATCGTGTGCCTAAAAGAAGTCCTCTTTCTTATGTGTTTGTTTTCAGATATTTTGTCACAGTAGTGAGGGGGTTAACTAATGTGAATGACATATTTTCTTCTAGAAAAACTCTTAGTACTTTGTGGGTAAGAGATAGAGATTATTTATAGTTGTCTCCTGGTAACCACACCATTAGCTGAACGATCCATCTATCCCCTATTGCTTTCAAATATCCACCCATATCCTACTGCTTTCTAATATTTGCCCATATCCCACTACTTTCTAATATCTGCCCATATCCCACTGCTTCTAACATCTGTTCATATCCTCCTGCTTTCAAGTATCTGCCCATATCCTACTGCTTTCTAATATCTGCCCATATCCCACTGCTTTCTAATATCTGCCCATATCCCACTGCTTTCTAACATCTGTTCATATCCTCCTGCTTTCAAGTATCTGCCCATATCCTACTGCTTTCTAATATCTGCCCATATCCCACTGCTTTCTAATATCTGCCCATATCCCATTGCTTTCTAACATCTGTTCATATCCTCCTGCTTTCAAGTATCTGCCCATATCCTACTGCTTTCTAATATCTGCCCATATCCCACTGCTTTCTAATATCTGCCCATATCCCATTGCTTTCTAACATCTGTTCATATCCCATTGCTTTCAAGTATATGCCCATATCCTATTGCTTTAAGTTCTTCTGTTATCAGAACTCATTGCCATGATTATTTTCAGAACCCTTAGCTTGTATTGTGTGTCACAGGCTTTGTCTTAACCTCTGTGTGCTTTTCTTTTGCTTTGACACTTGAGAAAACAAGTCCTTCTCCATTCCTTCCCCTTAACACATTCTTTCTGGCCATCACTAGTTGCACATCTTCTGAAGATTTAGGAGCTTAAATTCCCTCCATAGGATAACCTCTTTTCTCAGTAGGATCTTGCTGAACTTAAACTTTGTAGTGGTGTGCTTTCTACTGACAATTAAAAAAACTATATTTGCAGTTTCTTGTTAGCATGAATGAGGTGACAATAAGCATTGCTCACAGCACTGGCTATTTCATTTGGATACAGTTCTACAGTCCTTGTACACAGAAACACTTGCCTATGTTTGCTTTTGTTTCTCATTTCCTTTGATGCCATATCCAAGAAATCACTCGGGAGACCAATTTCAAGAATTTAAAATATTTTCTTGTAGGAATCATAGATTTAACGCTCATGTTTAAGTCTTCAGTTATTTTGATTTTATTTTTGAACACAAAATGAATAGTGGGATGGGTTCCAATTGTTCTAACTTTTCATGTTTTGCTCGCAGCTTTCCAGTTCCCAAGCACCGTTTTTGAAGACGTTCTCTCCACTTCTGGCTGTATATTCTTGGCATCTTTGATAAGTGTCAATTCACTGTAAGTGAATGCAATTGTTTTGGAGTGGTCTGATCGATCCATATGTCTGTTTTACGCTGGCATTGTATTGTTTTGTATATTGTAGTTCTGTAATTCATTTTAAAGTCAGAAGGTGCAATGCCTCCATCCTTATATATCTATTTTTCTCAAATATGCTTTTGTTCTTCAAAGTGTCTTCTGTTTTCTATGTGTGTTTTAGGATTGTTTTTTCCTATTTATATGGAAGAAATCAGTAAAATTTTCATAGGCATTTCATTGAACACTTAGGTAACTTCTGGTGGTCTGAAGTTATTTTGACAATAATAACTCTTCCATTTAGAGAATACAGGTTGAATATCTCTCCATAAATGTTTTCTTTAATTTCTTTCATGTGTTTTATAGTTTTTAAGTATTCATGCTTTTTGCCATGTTTATTTTAAACATTTATGATATTACTGTGAGATTATTTTTCTAATTTTATTTTTAGATGGTTTATTTATCATGTCTAGAAATGTTTCTGGGTTTTGTATGTTGATTTTATCTACTGCAACTTTTCAAAATGGTACATTTTTTTTCTAAGCATTTTCTGTGATGTCTTCAGCATTTCTTGCCTATAAAATCACACCATCTGCATCCAATGCTAATTTTAATTTTGACCTTCTCACTTTTTAAACATTCTATTTTCTTTTTCCAGTCAGTTAAAAAATAATGGGCTTCATCATGACATCACTCCATGCATATACAAGAATGTTACTTTGCTTGTTTTAACCTCTGCCATTTCCCCTGACACCATTCCTCTGACACTGGTCTCCTTCCTGCACATAAATAGTCCCCCTTCTGCTTCTTGTCATATCTATAGGTCTGTATGTCTACACGAGTTTATATTTTTACATCTATATTCTACACAGAAGAGAAAAGAGATGCTTTGTGAGTCTTACTTCTATCATTCCTTTCCTCTTCCTCCCTTTTCCTTGATCACCTTTTTCCTTCTCTCACTTCCTGCTCTCATTGCTTTTCTGGTGTTGTGATAAAAATCCATCAACAAAAGCAACACAGGAGAGGGCAGGGTTTATTTCAGCTTATACTTCTAAGAAATAGTCCATTACTGCAGGAAGTCAGAGCAGAAACTCAAGACAGGAACCGGGAGCAGGCACTACCGAGGAACAGTACCTACTGACTCACTACCCTGGCTCATGCTCAGAGGTTTTTAATTTGGCTCAGAGCCACCTGCTTTGAGATGGTGCCACCTCTAGGGATGGTCCCACCAACAGTGGGCTAATCCTTTTTACATCAATTAGCAGGCAAGATAACCCCCTCAGACATGGCCACTGGCCAACCTGATGGAGACAATTCAATTGATACTCCTTCCCAGGTGACTATAGAATATGTTAAGTTGGTAACAACTAACTTGCAGATCCCCTTCTACTCTCAGGTTAATTCTTTTTCTTGGCTAATTATCCTGGCTAGACTTTGAGTGTATCAGGTTTTCACCACGGAATGAAGTATCAGCTGGGAGCTTTTCTTATATAAGCTTTATTAAGTTCCCTTTACACTGGATTCGTTGTGGCTTTTTTTTTTTTTATCATGAATGGTATTTGATTTTGTTAAGTGATATTTTTGCATCTGTTAGGAAGATCATATGATTTTTCTATTCTTTATTCTCTTGATGTATCATTTCACATGGATGTTTTGTATCCCAATCACAAATTCTACTTCCTCATGATAAATAGCAACTTAGTGTACTAGTGAATTTGCTTTGGTCATATTTTGTTGAGGTTCTGAGCATTTGAATTTATCACACACACTGGCTTTTAAACTTTTTCCTTATGATGGATTTGGCTTTGATGGTTTTGACCTCTGTATGTTTTCCTCAAGCATTTGGAGTTGGACCCAGGGCCTCATGCATGCTGGGCAAGTTCTCTGCCATGGACTGCCATTCCAAACCCTGATTTTAGCTTTACAAAACAACTTTAGGAATGTTCCCTTTCCTGGTTTATATTTTTTATTTTTTATTTTTTATTTTTGGAAAAAATTTGAAAGATCTGTATAATTCTTCAAATCTTTGATAGACTTCATCAGGGGCTGAATTTTCTTTGTTGGGAGGTAAATACTGGTTGATCTCTTTGTATATTATTGGTTTGCTCAGGCTTCCTATATTTTTACTTGATTCCGTGTTTGAGATTGTTTAAGGATTTATACATTTCTTTTAGACTTTCCCATTGCCAGCAATCATTTCCACCTTTTTTGCTAGCTCATGACTTTGCTTGTATTTTTCCAATTGTTTAGAGGTAAACTTTGTTCATTTGAGACTTTTTTTTTCTTTCCTGTAGGCTTTATGATGAACTTCTTTTATCTTTTTCTTGGGAAAGTCTTTATGTCTCCATTTTAAAAGCACAGCTTTGCTGGAAATAGTATTCATTTTTTTTTAATTTAAAAAATTTCCTTTATTTTTATATTATGTGTGTGGATGTGTTGCCTGCATGGACATGCACCATGTGTGTGCAGTCTATGTGGAGGTCAGAAAAGGGCATTGGATCACATGGATCACATGGAGGTTGCAGATGGTTGTTGGCTCCCATGTGGGTGCTGGGGACCAAGCTTGGGTCTTACGGAAGAGCAGCCAGTTGAGCTCTTGACAGTTGAGCCTTTTTGTATTTCATATTTCTTTCACCACTTTTACTGCTCCACACCACTTCCTCCAGCCCATAAAATTTCTGCTGAGCAAGCTCCCTTGTGTGTAACAAGCTCCTTTTTTTTTTCTTTCAGTTTTCACACTTTTTTTTTTTCTATTAGTTTCTACACTTTGATTCCACATCTCACTGTGAATTTCTTCGGTTTCAATCATGTCACAATGCATGTGGCTCCTTGAATCCCTGTATTTATTTCATTTCCGAGATACGGGAGCTATTCGGGCACCATTTTCCCAGTGAAGTTTTGTTACCTTCTCTTGGATTTTTGCTCCTTTCGTCTAGAATCAGGTGCTGCACACCTCGAGCGAATTTTTGTTTGGTAATTGTGGTGCAAGTCTAATATGGGTAAAATGAATTTTTTTTCTGTCTCTGTTCTTGGCTTTTTGTTTGCATGGAGTATTACTACTTCTTACCTGGATTTGGGAATTCTTAAAGTTATTTTGGTTTCTTAACCATCATTGCTAAATTGATGTTTCTGTAGGGTAGTAGGGCTACGTCTTCTTTTTCACAGGATACAGTGCTCTGTTTTTCTAGCATTTGGTGATATCTGCATTCTGGAACTTTAGAGAGATTGCATGCATAATATCCAGATAGAAGTGGTTTGTAAAATAAAAATTGTAGCATCTCTTCCAAGTCACAGCTCTCCAAACTTAAAGCAGAAATTGAAACAACAATTACTGGAACATACTTTTATGTTCTACTTCATTTATTTTCAAATCACTCTTTAAGGAAAAAATAAATACACTATGAATACATTAAAAATCATATTATCCATAACGATGGTAATGCAATGGCAAAAGGAGAGTTTCTTATAAATTGTATTGTTTTCAGAGCTATAGATCAAGCACCTTTATGATTATCTCAGGAGGTATATTTATTCGGTACAAATATTTTAAATGTGATCTTATTTATAAGGAGAAAAATTCTAGCCATAGCCACAAATTATAACCATGTAATTATTCCCTGATGTAATTGATTATTGTTAGGTCTGCTAAACTGATTTATAACAATAATTTGACATAAATGTTCCTGAAATATTTTCATGATAAAATCTTGGAAAGTAGTAAAGTCATTCTGTATTTGCTGAACATTTAGGTATTGGGAAGATTTTTGTCAGATGCTCAAAGTGCCATAGAACATGAACCAAACAGACAAAATACGGGCAATTTCCATCCAGCGAAATTGGAAATAAAAGAGACAAGCATTTTCAGATGCCCTGTCGTCAATCTGCGTTAACTTCCCATCAAATTCAGAGGGGAACAAAAATGCCCTTTGGTACTCTCCTTGACAAAAAGGCCTTAGTTTCTGACTTATGAGAGAGCATGAGTGCTTCTGAGAGCTGCTAGAGCCAGCACTGACTTTGAAGAGTTCTAAGTCCAGAAAAAATGTTTTCTGTAAGTGGCCTTTCCAACCCCAGACTCACAACATCTCATTAGCCTCAGCTTTCAAGTGTCCTTAATTGATATGATGAATTTTCTTTAGAAATTGCATTCCAATTTCTTTTTCAAGTTTTCATAAGTGATTATATTAATAACAGGGGGATACAAGTAATTTAAGAATATGCTTGTTAATTCTTTTTTGTTTCACTATTTCTTCTTAGAATTTCCCCCATAGATATCCTTTATATGCTGGTAATGCTAAGTTAGAATCTCAAAATAAAACACAAATTGAATCATCAAGTCTTCTTTTTATTTTAGCCATTTGCTTTTATCCACAGCACTTAGGATTTAAAAGAATGAAGGCATCATGTTGTTTTCAGGGTCTCTTTCATTCTGGGAATCATTTATCCAAATAAAGTTCCTTTTTTCCCCCAGATAGTTATAAGTATTTTTACTGTGATGTTCTTTCCAGTAAGACAGGGGCTTGCTTTTTTATACAGTAATGCAACTTATACCACCCAAGCACTACATGGCAAATAAGAGACATAGGGAAATGGCTTGCCAGATGAAGGGAAGGTGAGAAAAATGAGAACCATTGGGGGTGGGAGTTCTGCTAAGCTGAAGGTAGTAGCTATAGAAGTTTGCCTGGAGAAAGTTATGCTTTGCTACGAGCTATAGAATCAGAAACATCTGCCATGCGCTCATCTAGAGAGAGGAAATCCTAAACAAAGAGTTAGTGGAAAGACTCTAAAACGGAACAGAGATTCGAAGGCCATGAAGCAGCAGGGTCAATGAGGTTGGAGCATCATGATCAGAGTGCAGTAAGGACAGGGAACGGGCACATACCATGGACAGGGGTTTGCCATTCTGTATCTAATGGTTTATCTGTATTTTTTTAAAAGCTTCTGGAATTTTTTATTCAGGACCCTAATAATATGATCTACCTTTAATTACAGACCTCTGTAGTAAACAAGCTTGGAAATAAGCTGTAACAGCTATAGTGGTGTTTGTGAAGGAAGATAGATGCGAGGGTGGGAGGATGTGGAGAGTCAATCCAAGATGATTTCTTCAGCATCTACTCTAAATCTGTGAGCAGGTGGCATATTTTTCAGACATTCTCTGTAAGAAGCTCAGTTTGGAGATTTTTTTTTTAAAAGAGAATAATAAATTTATCACCAAAGAATGCTGTTGGCGCTCCAGGTTCTATATGTACACAGAATATATTTTCTAAGAATTGAGAAGATTTCTGATGTCTTGAAAACAGGTATTGAGGGGCTTCAAAATTTGTGAAGAGATCTTGATCAGGAGGGAGATGGAAGCAATGTGGTGATATATTGTGTACCCTAATAAAGCTTGCTTGAGGATCAGAGGACAGAGCCAGCCTCTAGATTAGACATAGAGGCCATAAGGTAGTGGCACACACCCTTAATCATATCAGTTGGGAGGTAGAGATCTGTCTGGATCTCTGTGAGTTCAAGGCCACACTGGAAACAGAGCCAGGCAGTGGTGGTACATGCCTATAATCCCAGTACTGGGAAGCACACACTCCTTTAATCCCAGGAAGTGATGTCTGGACAGAGAAAGGTATATAAGGCATGAGGAAACAGGAACTAACTCTCTTGAGGCTGAGGATTTCATAGAGGTAAGCTAGTGGCTGGCTGTTCTGCTTCTCTGATCTTTCAGCTTTCACCCCAATATCTGTTTCTGGGTTTTTTATTATAAGACCTTTTAAGATTCATGTTACAAAGCAGAGAACTACACACCCAGACAGTGCACGCTAAACTCTGCAGTATATGTGATCCTAAGACATCATTTATCCAAAATCCTAAAAGAATGAGCCTTTCTAGACGGGAAAATTGTCTGGAAAGCTTAGGGTTTATCTCTCAAAGCACATAATCTTTTATTTCAATAATTTTACTTGGAAATCATGCCATAATGTATTCACTACCCTGCACTCTTCTAACTCATATGTAATTTGAACTTATCCTTGCACATCCATGGTAACTTTAATGTATTAATACCTACCATTTATTGAGTACTTAATATATGCCAAGCACTACATAAAAGATATTTCACTTGAACCTTTTTCTAACCTTTTAAGTAATGGCTGTTATTTTTTCAGTTTTTTTAAGATGAGAAAATTGTGGCTCTCTGAAGTAGCTTATTTAAGTGACCTTTTACAGTGAACAAGTAATAATACATAGAATAAATAAATTAGCCTAATAAATAAATGATTTTAGAAATGCTACAAAAGTCCATAAACAGTGCATACAGTTATGAACAAACTTTTCCTCTAGTGATGGAAATACAATGATGTTATAACAAATATCATTCCCAATAATGGGGATGTTTTTCTTTCAATGTCCAAACTGGAGGAGACCTTGTGGAACAAATGGAATGACATGGCCACTTCACAGGTCAGAAGAGTCTGGGGACATAATTGAGAACTGATAAGGTGCTTTGTGTTTGGAAAGATCTATGGAATCACTCAGTTCTGCTCACATTTTACAAATCACTTTCTCATGAGGCCTTCTTTAGTGTAGAGATCTGTCCTACTCTGCTTTTCTATTGCTGTGATAAACACTATGACCAAAAGCAGCTTAAAGAGGAAAGTGTTTGTTTCATCTTCTAAGCCACAATCCATTTTTTAGGGAAGTCAGGAGCAATTCAGGACAGGAACTTAGAGGAATCATGGAGGTTGGTTATTGGCTTGCTCTGTGGCTTATACTTGGCTAGTTTTATTACACAGCACATGCCACCTCCCTAGGGGTGCCACCCATAGTGGGATTAGTCCTTCCATATCAATCATCAATTAAAATAATTTCTCAGTAGAAAATCTCCCAGATGATTCTAGGGCATGTCAAGTTGACAGCTAAAGCTAATTAGGGCAGGAGGCATTATTAGGACTAAGATTATAAGACAGTAACATAATTATAAAATATAATTTAGCTGGGCAGTGGTGGTGTACGCCTTTAATCCCAGCCTCAGGAGGCAGAGGCAGGCAGATCTCTGTGAGTTTTAGGCCAGTCTGGTCTGTAGAGCGAGTTCCAGGACCACAGAGAAACCCTGCCTTGAAAAACATATATATATATATATATATATATATATATATGCATATATACATATATATGTATATATGTTTAAATATGATGAAAATAAAAGAAGAATGTAATGAAGTGATAAAAAGAAAAAGCAAAAAGAGAAAAGAAGGAAGTAGGCAGAGGTGGGGCAGGAGGGGCAGGGGGAAAGGAAACAGTTGATCACTAATGAGACCAAAGTGTGTAAGGAGTGGATGCGGTGAAAAATGTCACATACATCATTCCCTTTCATTCTCACAGTTCTGCATTTTTCACATGAAGTGTTTGGAGGAGTTTTTAGCTAGAATAATCTCAAATAGGGAGAGAATAGAATGACTTGACTACAGGACTCCTGTGAAGATTCTGCTCTTAGTTTTTGTATCTGTATGTAGAACATGTATGAAAGAAAACAATACTTAAAATTGTGACTTTATCCTTTGTTGAGATGGAAATTTTTTTTATGATAATCCAGTGTCTTCATTTAGATGTTATTATGGGTATATGTGCATGCACACACATGTGCACACACATGTGTATGTACACATATATGTACATATACACACACATATATATACCTATATACATATAAATATATATACACATATACACTCATAAAAATACATACATACATGTACACACATACATACATACACATACACACATACATACATTTGTACATACACACACACACACACACACACACACACACACACACACACACTTAACTTTGCCCACAGTGGTGTTTTAGCTGGGTGTTGGCCATCAGTCTGTGATCAAAGACCTTCAGAAGCAAACACATGCATACCTCTCTCAGACAATCATTTAGTTCCTACCAACCATAAATCAATAAAGACTTCCCAGAGTTGACTAACCTACAGGAAAATCTCACAAGAGACCATGGAGGATATTTTTCTGAATGGGTTGCTATACTCTTTCACAGTTTTTGTGGCTATATCTGTGAGAGACTGTCTTGACTGATGCTCTGTGTGGGAGGGCTAGCCCATGGGAAGTGCTACCATATCCAGGCTGGTGGGTCTGGGATGTATGAGGAAGCTAGCTGAGAATGAGCCAGTGAGCGAACCAGTATTCTTTCATGGGTTCTGCTTCAGTTCCTGCCCCGACTTACCACAGTGATGGACTATGAGCTGCAAATATAAACTTCAACAGAACATTTCCTCCCCTAAGTTGCTCTTGGATTTGTTGCTTATTGCAGCAGCCTCAAATCAAACAAGAACATCCACCAGGAAATTTGTTTTTAGTTCCTATGTGATTGATAGGTAGGAATTCCATTTGGGCTTTATAGTGATGAGTTTTTTACATAAGAAACAGGGAAGGGGCAGAAGTAGTCTTAGGCTGTGTTATTTTAGAATTAAACTCTGGAATAAGGGATGTGCACAAGGAATTTGTCTTGAAGATGATTCAGGGAAGGTAGTTAGGGTTAAGGGAGGTGAACGATGGAGCAGAGGGAACCAATGAACTGTGGTCTTCTGACAGTCAGGATTCACCTCGGCAGGGAGTTTGTGAGACAGTCTTCTCAGATGCTGGTTCTGTTCTGTCAGATACTGATCAGGCTAAGCAGCCAGATCCCACAGCTGAAGGAACAAAGCTATGACCACACACAGCTCTCTCTAGGGGACAGACACTTGAAAGAAATCCATGCTGTTGTTTTCCACTCTTAATTTATTCTATTCTAGGACCTGGCTCCTTCATATTTCTTGTTAAGTAAGCAGTCTCAGACTAAATCACATGATGTGGATCTTCCAAACACCCCTCAAAGGACATAAGAGTAAGATATTTTCCTTTGTTGGGAAGATTTCTCATGGCTCTCCTCTGGACATCTTTCTGTCGTTTTGTCCACAATGGCTATGTTCAGTTGGAGCTTCCATCTTGCCCCTGCACAAACTGGAAAACCCATCTGCCCTATTTTCCTCAACCCCTCCTGTGCTGAGAAATCTCTGAACAAAAGAATGGCACCCAAGTGCCTGCCCCAGGACCTAGCTTTTGACCACACCTGGGCACAGTCCCAGCACCTGACTGGCATGTCATCACCCCTTGCCTAAGGTCTATAAAACCTCCCTACCTTGGCTCAGGGGCACGACTTCTCTCACCTTGTTTTCTGAGGCCGATGAACCCACCCAGAAGTTGCTTTGTTCTCAATAGGCCTATTGTCTTACTTGTAATTTGGCTTGATCCAGCTTACTGCATCAACAAGGAAACTTACTTTCTGGGGAAACTTATTACTTGGGGCGGGGGGGGGGGGGAGAACCTATCAGCTATCACTCACACACTTACTTTTAGCTACCCCACTTAATGACTTTCCTTTCTAGATTTCAAAAGGAAGCCTTCCTTTCCCTTTAAGGCTCCATTCATGCTGTACAATGCCTTTCTAATGCTCTTCCACCTCGAGGCCACAATATGTCTCCCATGGCTAAGGTCACCTATCTCATATTAAAGCTCATTTCTGAAGGGCAATTTGGTGTCATCTCCTTTTGGGATCTGACCTGCTTTTGCCATCTCTTTTCTAATAGGTATAGAACATATCCTAATTGTGTTCTGCCCAGATTAGGACCCCCAAAGAGACCACTTGAGACCGAAGATGTCCCGAATGCAATAGCAAGTTTTATTTGACTCAGCGCACGTGCATATGTAGTTCAAGCTAGCAGGGAACCCTGGTCCACCACACCTGATGCTGTGAGGCAGGGAGGAGAGTTTCTCTTTCTTGGGGAAGTTAGTTTTTATAAGCAAAACCCACAAAATTCCTTAGAGGGGAGGGGGTTAGTATGGGTCCATCCTTGATTGGTCCAGTTTTTCCCGGGCCTGGACTTTGTCTTACTTCAGCTTATCTGTTTGCCCTGTCAGGAGTTTTACAACCCATCTCCGGGGTCTGGTCATGTTATCTCTGGAGAGGGGCATCTCGTGGTTAATCGGTCACCACCAGACATCCTGACTTTGTTCTTTTGAAAACTCCTGAATTCACCCTCTCCAGGAAAGGGGAACTGACTCAGTTCTGTTTATCTTTAAGATATCTCTTCCCTCAGCTCTTTTGAGTTTCTGGGGGAACTGTGTCTGGGCCTTTGGTGGGGGTCTTTCAATTGAAGTATTGTCTTAGTTATTTAGTTACTTTTCTATTGATGTGAAAACAAAAAAAAAACCCAAAAAACAAAAACAAACAAACAAACAAAAACAAAACCAGTATGACCAGAGCAACTTGTAGGAGAAAGAGTTTATTTGGGCTTATGGTGCCTAACCTGGCTGGGAGGCTTGGCAGCATATAAGCATGGCAGCCAGAGCAGCAAGCTCACATTTTTTAATCTCAAATACAAAGCAGAAAAAGCAATCTGGAAATATCTGGAGTCTTAGAGCCACCCCAAGTAGTATACTTCCTCCAGCAAAGCTATCCCTCCTAAGTTCACCCAAAGAACACTCCTAAGTTCACCCAAAGAACACTCCTAACTGGGGACCAAGTATTCAGAAATCTAAGCCTGCGGGTGTAGGACACATTCTCATTCAAAGCACTGCAAGTATAAGAAGTTGGATTGTTTATTCAGCAGTTGCTACCAGTGAATGATTTGCTCCTAGGCTTATTCACCTCAGGCTTAGGGTTGCTCTATGTTGTGGAGCTGGTGACCTTCTCCTGACTGGAGAAAGCCCCTGGGAAAAACCACCAGGGCACATCCCTGTGCCTGGGAATGGAACTTTGGGGACAGACAGGAGATTAATAAAGTCAGTACCTTAAGCAACCTCACCAAAAATGGTTGATCACACCCTGATTTCAGGCTTTCAGTTCTAGGAAATTTAAAATATTCTCTTCTATTTAAGGACAGGAATTTTGTCTAAGATCAGTTTATCTCAGTATACAGAAAAGGAGGAAATTTAGGCTGAGTTGACTCTAAGAGATTAGCTTTTAGTTTTTCCTCAAAGATAATTCTATTTTTTAAAATCTTCTTTCGGTTAATGTGGTGAATTCTATAAATCTATTTTGGAAGAATAAACCAAACTTTTATTTTTAGAAAAAAATCCAGTGTGGTCTAGATTTGCAATTATTTTAAATAAATTTTACATTGCTGTCTTCTACTTGCTAATATTTGTTTAAGATCTTTATTAATATTAATGGGATTGGCAAATGATTTTGATTTCTTGTACTGTCTGTCAGGTTTTAGTGAGTTTTTTTTAAAAGCATTAATAAATAAATAGAGAAGTCTCCTTTCCCCATTTCTGTTACATCCCTGTTGTAGCAAATGTCCATTCAAATTTTAAAATTATTTTTGTTCATTCTAACAGGTATGATTTCTTATATTTTAAAATATCAGTGATGATGTGTTTACTTTTCTTAAAAATCTACTGAAATAAGTATATAACAAAATAAGGAAAGTCTTAAACTCATCATTCTAAAACTGTACTTAATATGTAGTTTTGTGTATAAATGTATCTTGGTTCTAGAAATCACCCACTGTAGCTAGAGTTTTCCTGTCTGGCCCACAGTCAGGACAAATCTCTATCACCTGCCAGTCCCACAGCTGCTCAGACCCAACCAAGTAAACACAGAGACTTATATTGCTTTCAAACTGTATGGCCGTGGCAGGCTTCTTGCTAACTGTTCTTACAGCTTCAATTAATCGATTTCCATTAATCTATACCTTGCCACATGGTTCGTGGCTTACCGGCATCTTCACATGCTGTTTGTCATCTTGGCGACTGGCAGTGTCTCTCTGACTCAGCCTTCCACTTCCCAGCTTTATTCTCCTCCTTGTCCCGCCTACACTTCCTGCCTAGCCAACGGCCAATCAGTGTTTTATTGACCAATCAGCAACACATTTGCCATACAGAACATCCCACAGCAACCCACTACATAATTTTAATGCCGGCAAATGACAATAAGTTGAAGTTAAAATAAAGTAGTTGGAGAAAGGTTTTACTCTTTCTTACGTTTTGAGGGAGTCTTTTCATTATGCCAGGGAAGATATGACATCCGACAGAGAGGGTACAGCAGGAGCTGGCACATTGCATCCTGTCAGGAAGTGAACAGAAAGTGTGGCCAGGCTATAAAATCTCAAGGCTCACTCCCAGTGATTCACTTCCTCTAGCAAGTCCTGAAGGCTCCCTATCCTTCCCAGATAGTGCCAAGTGTTCAAACACAGGCACTTATGAAAGATATTTTTCTTCCATACCAGAACATTCATATTTTCAAATTATAATTCTAGTTCCTTAAGCATATTTTGCAAATAACTCTTATTTCTGGATTGTTTCTCATAGAACTTTTTATTTATCTTGTTTTATTATTTTATTTTAGTTTCCTAGAACTATACATACACCTGCTTCTGAGTTCTAAATTATTGGTATGTGCCTTCAGAGACTGAGTTTCTCTTTTCCAAACACCTGGGAGCACTGTCAACCTAAATCATTTAAATTCTTGGCTTGTATTTTGATGTGAAGGCAAATAACAGCCAGTGGGTGTTAATGCATTCTCAAGGGAGACTTGTTTATCTTCTGAATTTATAGCTTGGAGATAAGACAATTTCCTCCCCAGGTCTCCTGGTAGGTCAGCATTGTTTTTCCTAGCTAAAAATTTACAGAGAGGGTTAGCACCATTGGAGATGAATGAGTCACTCTTATTCTTTGGATTTGGGAATGCAACTTCTGCTCCTGGTGTGATTATTAACTATTATTATTATTATTATTATTATTATTATTATTATTATTAAAACTTTGGCTTTTCCCCTTTTGGATTCTGGCTCTAACTTTATTTTTGCACTCTAGGGATTTCCCTTTTTCTTGACCAAAAGAGTTTCAGAAATTTCAGAAATGTCCAATATACTACACACACAGATACACAAAGCCACAGATGACACTGATACACAGACACACACAGATATAGACTCACAGACATATGCACACAGACACACTCATGCACACACACTAGATAGAGAGACACACACACGCTTAAAAATGAACCAGCTTGATTGTATCTTTTGACATTTATGAAAGTATATTGGAATACCTATGGGTATACATTATAGCTTGTATGCACAAATATATATATATATATATATAATATATACACTCATACATATATAAATATAATATATGCATATTACACACAAGTATACACACTCATATATATAAATATCTATGTTATATAAAGACATAGGAACCATGTTCTTTCTGTTAAATAGCTCTTCTTTACTACTCAAAAAATATGTTATCTTTATAATTCCTTTCCTGATTTAATTTATATGTAAACATTGGCTCATAAATATCAATGGATTATGAATCTCCAAGAGAGCATAAGTATGGAGACAAAGGTGAATGACTGTAATTCGGAAAGCTTCTCAGTACAGGTAGAGAGCTTAGGCTACACATGATGCTCTCTGTACTATTCCCCTGCCCTACCTTGTACTTGGAAGTGCTTTTAAAGTAGTCACAACAGGAGCTGGAGAGATATCTCAGCAGTTAAGAGGGTTTGGTTCTCAGTACCTCTGTCAGAGGCCTCACAAACACATGTAACTCCCATTCCAGGGGATCCAATGCCCTCCGGTCTCTGCTTGCACCTGCTCCTATGTATTCCACATAAACCCATGCTGACAGGCAGACAGATAGACAGACAGACAGACACACACACACACAAACACACACAAAATAAATAAATAATAAATAAAATACACCTTAAAAAACAGAACAAAAGAAACAAAAACAAAAACAAAAACAAAAACAAAACTGAGTAAGCTCAGCAACATGTGTGACCAGAAATGGGTCTATTAGAATTTGGAGCTAGTAATTCAAATGCAGTAATTGCTTTATTTCCATGATTATCCATACCTAACTTCTATTTTCAGTGTTTACAGCTTGGTACTTTCTTTGCAATCTCTAGTACACAGATTGCTCTCCTCCTAGAATGGTTTCTTGAGGGGGAAAGTGACCTTGGATTTCTCCCTTAAGCTATTTTTGCCACTCAAGCAAGATTTGATAAGGCATTACTGTTATGTTTACTAATATCTCTAATTGTATCGCAAAGGTCTTTCCCTTCTGTGACACCTAGAACCATAAATCTTCATAGTTGTCGTATTATAAACTTTTAACTTAAAGAGAGTGGGACATTGGATACCATCTATTTCTACATTAATGAAACCAGTGCTATGTTTTCTTTAGTTTTAAGAACATCTTTAGAAAAAGAAAATCTCCATGCTAGTTTAACATGGAATCAGTCTGTATATACTGTTAATAACCTGGAAACTATTCGATCCAACTTACTAATTTATACTTGGGGAGGAGGCAGGTTTTATTTTAAGATAATAAACTATAATAGATCTAAACACGTGAAGATACATATTTAATGTACTTTAATGTCTTTATAGGCTTTGTTAAATTGTGGAGCCTTATACAATTCTGCCTGGGAATGCTTACATCCTCACTACTACATCCCTACAGGGCTATGAATATGTTCTAGTCAGGGCCTTGCTGCTCTAGCTTGCAGAAATATTTCTGCTGCCTCAAGGTTTCCTTTGTGTTGGAATTCTATTGGCCAATGAATTTAATATGCTCTTGTGTATCATATATCAAACACTATGGAAAAGCCTTGATATCAAAAGGTGTTTTACACCACTGTTTTGTGAAAAATAACTTGAGAATGTCTGATGTAATTATTATTGTAGACATGGATGTCTATTCTCATTAAAGATATGGAAAATCTCTCACCACAAACAGCTTTCGGTAGTGCAAAATCTATAATATAGGTACCAGTATTCATTCATATTTGATATTTGAAAAATATAAATCAACAACTTGAAATGATAATTGACAACCATTTATTGTGAAATTGTCAATGAAGAATCATGTCATTTATTATAGCCTTGTCGTGGTTTGAATAAGAATGGCTCCCACAGTCATATGTTTGACTGTTTGGTTCCCAGTTGGTAGATCTGTTTAGGAAGAACTAGAAGTGTGTCATTTTTGGAGGAAGTGTGTCACTGGGGTGGGCTTTGAGGTTTGAAAAGCCCATGCCAGGCCCAGTCTCACTTTCTCTGCTCACAATCTATGAATAACTTGTTTTTAATGTTGGAAATGAATGTAATCCTCAGCAAATACCTAGGAAAGATGTGCCCCTATTAACAGTTTTACTTTATAGATTATTGCCCTAGCATCATAGAAGTAATAATACTAAATTTACAGACTCACAAGTCAAGGTGCATATTTTTCTAGCAGAAAAATTGTAGGTTAAAAAGGAAATTATTCTAAATACAAACTTATTTTACTTTATTTTATACATTGGTTAGTTTATCTACCACAGAAGGTAAATTTCTTAATGAGAGTACCGTTTGTAGCTTGGCAGAGTATGGAATGGAGTCTTACAATTCTTTGCGGTGATATATGGAGAGAATGGAAACTACCTTTAAACTCCTTTGACCCACCACATACATGCTTGTCCAATAGTTTACCAATTTAATTAATACATAGCAATAATAAATGAGGCAATTTATGTACACATATGTTAATGGTATATAAGGCTTTCACTTCTTTTGCAGTATGTATCTACAGACAAAATTCATGATGATCAAAATCATCATTCTAACTAGTGATAATAAATATTAGTCAAAGTAATTATTTATTATTATTATTATTATTATTATTATTATTATTATTAATGAATTCCTACAAAGTCTTTGGTGCTCCCTTAAGTGATGTTAAAATTATTTCCTTAAACTATCCTATAAATGTTTCTATACAGTAGACAATATGGTTGTACTGATTTTCTGGATGAAGTGATAAAATTTAGAAAACATAGATAAATTATCCAAGCAAGTGAAAAACAGAACTGAAAATTTTAACCTTTCCCCCACCGTTTACTTTTCTATCTTGGTCTCTTGATCATGACATGCAATTAACTTTCTTTCCCTTCTTCATGGTTATACTGTCTGTTTTTGTGATTTCTCTGTTACGTTGCCAACATGTAACATAGAACTTGCCACTCAAAAGTCACTGTCTGTGTTAAAACAGTATTTTCTGAAAGGATGAGTGAATTTTTGATTGCCAAGTCACATCTGGGGCCACTGCACATGACTGAAAATTTCTACCAAGCTGAGAATCCCATTTTAAAGGGGGAAAATCCAGCATTTAATGTCACTAATGAATCAGTTTTCTAAAATTAGAAATGAGGTAATTTCATAATAATTTTATGTTACAATTTAGTATCCTGAATTATTGAGTCTGAGGAACACAGTCAAAATGTAATATAATTACTGCCATCATATATTTGAAGGAAATTGTAATGAGAGGGGTGACCAGCTGTTCCCCATCTGTACTGAGTAGAGAGCAGGATGAAAGGGCTTATATCAAGAGCATGAAATTAGGCCAATCTCAGAAAGAGGTGGAAGATACTTGGCTAAATTTCTGAGATCTGACAAAGAATCAGTTTCTCCTCCTGTTGTTTTTTCTCTTCGTGGCCAGATATCATGAATATCATGGATGATATGTCCAGCAGTGTAAATGCCCCCTTTGTGCTTTCCAGTTGCTCTGGTCCCACTGAAAATGTTAAAGGACAAACAACTATCGACATACTTCACACGCCTATGGCTTTTGTGAATGGTACCACTCATATAATTAATTCTATACGCTCCTGTGCTAGCGAGATTAGAGATAATTGGTTCTATAAGCAAGGCAATTTGCAGTTTGTGACAAAGTAAAAGACTTACTTGAATATCATTTAAATCATATAACTATGCAGGGTTTAATTTTCTTAATGCATTTGTACTTTTCATGTTTGATAATATTACTAAGAAACAGATGTAATCTTGTTGAAATTATGATCAAGTCTGAAATGGACAATTAGTTGAATCAAATATCCAAATCTCTAATTGATTACATAACACACTGCTCAGTCTTCTCTGGCATTCACACACACACTGAAATGAAAGAACACTGGCTGGGCTTGCTTCTCATTCTTGCAGGACTATTTTATTTGCCTTGACTTTTCTTTCTTTCTTTTTCTTTTTTTAAAATTTATTTATTATGATTACTGTGTTCTGCCTGCATGTACTCCTGTGGGCCAGAAGAGGGCTCTAGATCTCATTATAGATGGCTGTTGGCCACCACGTGGTTGCTGGGAATTGAACTCCAGACCTCTGGAGGAGCAGCCTGTGCTCTTAACCTCTGAGTCATCTCTCCAGCCCTTGCTTTGACTTTCCTGTAATGCAAATCAGCTAGGGCATTCTATGAAGTTAACCACCTAGGATCCAATCTATTTCATTCATTCTTCACATAGTATAAGATTTTAATTGAGTATGTATATTGGATGTTTATTGCATTTCAGATAACTTTAGGGATGGTACTGAAGGGCACATGCAATTTAACGACGGTGGGGGAAGGGTCAGTTATCTTAACTCTGGTTATTCACAGATGCTTGCTAAGGATCCAAAAACTATCTGCACATTAAGGATGTGGGGAGTGTTTAAAACATACTTTTACTCTCATTAAAATACAGACTAGTTCCTTCACTTGTTATATAACTACCAGTTAGTTAATCTTTTTGTATGTAGTTAATCTTTAATCTATGTGGAAGTAATAACACAAATTGTACAGATATGTGAGGGTTAAGTGCGTGTGTGTGTGTGTGTGTGTGTGTGTGCAGATACAATTACAAATCAGTTTATCAAGCTAGTTTGTGGGAGAGATTTTCATGTGTTTTTGCATACTTCAGGGACTGACAACAGCTTTTTTAATTATTGGAAAATAATGAATACAATATTTTATGTTAAATAAAATGAATTAAATTCAGTGTTTGTTATTAATTGTTCATGAATAGTATGTACAACTTCTTTAATTATATAAATTCACAATGGAGTAGTTGTGATGGAGACTAAATATTCTGTAAAAAATCAGAAATTATTACATGTCTCTTTCAGAAAAACAGTTCTGGATGTTGACTCAGCCCATTGGCTGATATTCAGTTCATGCTAGAAGTTGTCACACTTTCTAAGTGCGAATGATAATTCAACTTGGACTTCTGTATGGTGATCTCTTATCTTATTAGTTTTGTCATTGTTTTTCTGTGTAGACAAGGCTAGTCTTGAACTTACAATCCTCTTGCCTTAGCCTCTTGAGTGTTGTGCCAGCACAACATGGCTTAGACCTCTTCTTTTTAGAAGCTTACTGGACAGAACTTAAGATATTCACATGGTTGTGAAGGACAGACATACATCTACTTCAGATGTTTACCTCATTAGTTATAGAATTTTATTAAGAATAAGTCTTGGCCGGGCGGTGGTGGCGCACGCCTTTAATCCCAGCACTCAGGAGGCAGAGCCAGGTGGATCTCTGTGAGTTCGAGGCCAGCCTGGGCTACCAAGTGAGTTCCAGGAAAAGGTGCAAAGCTACACAGAGAAACCCTGTCTCGAAAAACAAAAACAAAAACAAAAACAAAAACAAAAACAAAAACAAAACAAAACAAAAAAAAGAATAAGTCTTGCTAGGCGGCAATGGCACATGCCTTTAATCCTAGCACTTGGGAGGAAGAGGCAGGTGGATCTCTATGAGTTTGAGGCCAGCCTGGGCTACAGAGTGAGTACCAGGAAAGGTGCAAAGCTACACAGAGAAACTCTGTCTCGAAAAACCAAGAAAAAAAAAAAGAATAAGTCTTAAACTCTTTTAACAATGTGCATAGGCCTTAAAGTTTTATGGAATCAAATAAGTGTGATAAATAACCTAAATGGTGCGATTGTTGTGTTTGAGACCAAAGAGATGATGTGCCAATTGAAGGTCATGGATTCTGTCTGCTGAAGGTCCTTCTTCCCCACTACTGCCTGAGGTAGGGAGTGAATTATCTTTGAGAATACCTGTATGTAGTAAACAAAGAGTAGTCTGAATTGCATTACTGGGTTAGAAAGTTGACTCAGCAGGTAAAGGCACTTATCAACTAGGCTGCTGACTGGAGTTTGGTCTTCAGAACCTACTTTGGTAGACAGAAAGCAATTAACTTGTGAAAGCTGATCTCTGACCATTACATGTATGCTGTGGCATGCACAGGCACATAGACATACAGACTCACAAACAGACAGACTGGCAGACATACACACACACACACACACACACACACACACACACACACACACACCTAACTAAAAAAAAGTAAAAAGAACTATATTCCTAATGTACTCCAAATATGCAAAATAACAAATAAATAAACAAAAAATTTACATTTCTGAGGCAACTCAGTTAACAGCTGTATAGACTTCTGACTCAACCAGCTGACTGATAGGGAGGAGAGTCATCTTCCAGTTAGGTTATAGTACAACCTTCTCCCCGATGTCTTTCTAATTGCTGTATCATTTTGGTCCCATGATCAGTCAACACATTCAAGGAAGTACTCGGCCGACCATTATTTCTATCCCCCTTATGAAGTATTTCTTTAGTAAGGTGACTCATTCATTCTAGTATTATTTATTCATGTGTAGACTTCGTGTATAAATTGCTTCACTTACTGCTCTTGGGCTCTCAATTCCAAAGCTCTCTTTTGAAAATCCATAACACCTGCCTTCTGAGGGAACCTCTCAGTAACGCAAGCTGTGATGGCTTTTGTTGTACTCCTTGGCATTAATTATTCATGGTTTTTATTGAATAATTCAGAATGTTATATGATAATTCTTAAATTCTCTACCTTGTTACTGAAAAGTGAGGACTTTTTGGACCATCATTTGATTCATACCAAATTAAGCCATTATCAGTGGGAGCATACAATATGTAAGAAGGTGACATTCAGTTTCCAAGTCTTCATGAAATAAAGTAAGGGTGGCTGCAGTACAGCCCATGGTCCTCTAGAACAGAAACGATACTATGGTAGCTACTCTCTAGACCAGTTCGAGAAAGATGACAAAAATTGTGACACTTGTGTGCTGAAGTGCCAATGAAGATCATGAATTAAATATTCGTCTATGCAACCTCGTCTTTTCTTTTGCTCCTTTCAAAACCTATATTTTCATCCTTGATTTTAGTTGTCACATAGCAAGAAACATCTCACAAGCATTTATTTATTTAATGTTTTCAGTCTTCAGTTTTGCCCCAGTCCTTTGTCTTTGTTTTCATAGTTAATTCTATATTAAGTGTCTTTAGGAATGCCATGGATCCTTTGTACAACGTAACATCATCATTTAGACTATGCATATACAGATTATCATTTTGATTGGTGATGTGAAGAGGCAGCAAAATATCGCTGAACTTTGATCCAATCTTCTCCCAAAATATCCAGGTTCCTTAGACCAAATAACTCTTTTCTAGCCTGGCTTCTGAATAGGTTTTATCTGAACTAAAATATCTCATCATATTATGTAACTTCAAAATCTAATATCTGTTTGAGCCAATAGCCTCTTTTCAATATTCTATTATTTGACTGCGTATCATACTGACTCTAAAAGAATGGGGTTGGTTTGGAAGAACTACGTATGAATTAAAATATTCTATAAGAATAGAGCCACATGAACAAAAGACCCAGGGCAAGCAGGACAGTGCACATTTTCATGAAGTATTTTCATTTGGACATGGTCAAAATTCTGTAACATTGCCAATATGTGACATTCTTCAGCTACCATGGCCTATGTTTATGGTAGAGCTAAAACCACTGTATGATTCAACATGTTTCAGTTGGGATTAGATGAGAGGTAATATAACTGATTGTGATCTTTGACCCAGTAATTCTGTTAATGAGACAGAAATAAGAGATAAGATGTATATTTAATTTAAATTACATATGTATATAACAAAAAGAATTAGACAAGTAACTTCTCATTCAAAATTCAGTGTCTGAAACTAATAAAACTCTTACAGTAGGTGAATAGGCACTAAGTAGAAAGTCCTACCAAGTTGTTAGGCTAAAAAAAATGAAGTTTTAAATGTTAGTGTGGGAAACAAGCTCTCATGTAAATAAGCATGTATGTGTGTTTATTTACATTCATTAATGTGTATATAAACATATATATATATATACATAATGATACACATATGTGTATGAACAGACACATATCCATGGATAGTATGTTTACATGTATACATGTACTATAGTTTATAAAATATATACTTTGTCATGAAAATTAGTTCTTTGTTACAATAAGTTTAATTTCTTAAATTTCCAAATTCTACTGACAGTACATACATTAGCTTTTTAATTAGAAAGCATACTATACTTTTAGTTAGTGTTTTCCAGTGTGAGGGACATAGAGATCTCACAATCTCAGAAACTATAAATGTGGAGTTCTGATGTCATACTGAAATATGATTAAAATTTAAGCTGTCCACATTTCTCTTTCCTGGGCTCAACAGCTCAAATATCTTTGTAGCCAAGTCTGTTTTCATGCAAGCAAACTGGAGGATCTGCAATCAAGTGATATGCTTACATGCCCCAGGAAAGCAAGGAGGACAAACTTAGCATTTTCTGTAGGAACACAAACTCTTCCTAACACTAGGATTCTAGAAAAATCTCTAGAGTTCGTATGAAGATGGTTTAGAAATGAAGTTTTAGATGTTTTCTCATGATGATACAGTCAGATCAACATGAGGAGACCAAAAGCAAGCCTGCACTTGTTAATGAAGTTATGCCCTATTGTCTTTCAAGGACTTAAGTGTTTTTAAAAATATGAATAACATAAGGGCTAATGAAGGTAAGATCATTCAAGAGGGGAAATTAAGTGGCAAGTCCTATTATTCATGATGGGGTCACACAACCCAGATCTTTCATGTAGCTACTGGAGTAGCTACTGAATCATGTAGAAAATATGATCATGTGACTGGAAACTGAGGCCTGTGGAGCACAGAGGTGTGTGTCTACACTAGCCTTTGTGTTGTACAGTGAATAGGCACACCGAGTAAACATCATCTATCAATGCAATACTTAAGAGAAAGCATGACATCTTAGGCACAATTACTATATTATCATAAATCTATCCTTGCATTTTTAACTGTTCAATTAATAGTTCTGTAAAACAATCTTTGAGTATATTTGGCTGTCCAGAAATATACAGTACAAAAGTACTTTGAGGCTTTCAAACATATTGTCACGTTCTTGGGAAGAATGACACTCAGCAAAGAACCTCTAGTGTTAATTTTTGATTACCATCATTATATGAAACCAAGTATACAATTAATAAAAGTGCAGTAATTTTTAGTATTCACTCCTAATAGTCTTCTCCTGAGACTCTATATTCCACTGAACTTCTTTTCAATATTTCAATTTCCTTTCTGTCCTTACATAAATATCTCAAATTCCAGTTTATAAGTACAGTTTTATGGAGGTTAATAAAGCACATCACAATTATTCTGCTTCATGGCTTATCTCCCAAAAGATATCAGTTAATGCTGATTAATTAAGAAAAAAGTCTCAAGCCTTGATATTCTATATTTGGAGACTTTGATATGTAGAAATCATGATAAAACCTGTCTTTTAAAACATATTTCCTTGTACTTTGATTCATAGAGAGATGTGGTTCATCAATTTAAAAATATGTACTTGTTATATCATTTTTCACATGTACTTATCACATACTGTCTATTTGAGATTTCCATCTTTTACAGTAGTTACACTAGCTCAAAAGCATAAACATCCATTGTAGTTTTGTGGCACAATAAAATAAATGATATTTTCCCCTTTGTCTTCATCCAATAAAGAATAGTGGTGGGCTAGGATGTGACATATCGTCATTCAAGGTCACAGCTAACATCCTTCTACATACTAAATGGCCAGGTTACCTTCTAGTATCTTTGTGTCCCATACGGAAATGTTCTTTTGATTTCATGAAGAGTGAAATGCAACAAATGGAATGTTATCCAGATTTTAAGAGACAGCTGTGGTATACTTGGCATCTACCATTATATAGTCATTTTGTTGTCTAGAACCCAAACCTGCTACAACTTAAGCAACAAAGAGTCCGATATGTACCAGAAGGAGAGCAAATCAAGCTCAGTTTTCAGAGCTCCTACAAAAAGGGAAGAGCTATATGTGATGGAATATTTCTGAAATTGTAGCACTTCTGATGTTGAGACAGGAAGACTGTGAGTTGACGTTTGGCTCAGACTACACAGTGAGCTTCTATGTGCAACAAAACAATACCCCAAACCAAACGAAACCAAACCCAACCAACAATAACAAAAAGGAAAGCAAGAAGTGAATATAGAAGTTTGTAGGAAGGGCAGCTTTGATCACTTGCTTAGAAAAGAATCTGATTGGGCAGGAAGATAAAGCAGTGGCTGGAAAGGAAGTAGCTGTCTCCAGCTTCCTGAGTAACAAGAGCTGCTTGTAGAGGCACAGACACTCACATATTTAGCCCTTTAGAAAGATTTTAAAGTTTTAGAGAAATCCAATTAACACAGACCACTTTTCAGGTTGTATTAAGAGGCAAATTAGTTTCTAGGAGGTCTAAGAATCAGATTTCCATTGTCAATTTGAGGAATAACAAGAAAATTTCTGTTTCTGAGAAATACAATTTACAGAAGTGTGTTGTATAGCTCAATTTGCTGAGTAAAAGAAAACTTAATGTTAAGACAGCTATATGGGAAGACACTTTCTTCGGACCTTCACCAATTTTCAATAGTGCTAATTTCAGTCAAAGGAAACATTTTCAAGTCCTCCCGCCTCATTTAGTTAAGTTTAGATTAGTTTCCCAGGGCTTAGTATTTTCTGCCTTAAGTAGTATTTAGAAACAGCTAGGTTCAACACTTGAATATTGAAGATAATGCTAAACAGCTGATCAAATGTGCTGGTTGATTTTTGCCAACTTGACATAAACTTGGATGTATTTAGGAAGAGGGAAGATCAACTGAAGTATTGGCTGTATCAGGTTGGCCTGTGGACATGACTGTGGAGCATTTTCTTGGTTGATGATTCATGATGGTTCATGATTCATGGTTCATCCCAATGTGGGAATCCTACCTCTGGGCAGGATGATCCTGGGAGGTGTCACAAAGGCAGTGGAACACGAGCCTGGAAGCAAGCCAGCAAGCAGTTTTCCTCTATTATTTCTACCTCTCATTCTGCCTGGTTTCCTGCCCTTGTTGATGGACTGTAATTACGATGTATTAGCCAAATGAATCCTTTCCTCCCCCTAGTTAGTTTTGTCCAGTGCTTTATTACTGCAACAGAGAGAACACAAGAACATCAAATCTTCCTTTTTTTTTGGCGGGGAGAAAGCCTAGAATAAGGTGTCCTCTTTTATTCATAGCTGGTAATAGTACATGGACCATATTTTTTTAAATAACATTTATTTTCTTAACATGTACCATTAGAATAGCAAATATTATTCTGCTTAGTTCTGTGTTGTAGTGGGTAGCCATTCCAGCTTTGATCTGGAAGTTCCAACCCCCATTGAGACTTCGGCAACTGTCACGCCTACAAGGCGGGGCCAAGGGAGGCGCCTAGAGACCTGAGATCTGGATGGGCTGCGCTCTCACTCGGTCCCGGAACCTTGGACGGTGAAAGTGGGCCAAGCAGAGCTCCAGAGAACACCACTGGACTGCGATACACCTTCCCCAGACCCCGCGACCTACCTATCCCTTAACTTGTAAGTTATGCCATTAAATAAATCTCCTTTTAACTATGTGGAGTGGCCTTAATAATTTCACCAATACTGTGTCACAACAATCAAAATGGAGTTTTCATTTACATTTAGAGATGTAAATCACTGTGACCCCACACTTGGCAGGATGGTTCTGAGTTTAAGGCTAGCTTGGGTATACAATTCAGCCTAGGATATAGACGATGACCTTATATTTAAAAAAATCAGAAATGAAAAACAAGACATGGATCAATGCCATAATTTAGTACTAAGAAATTATTATTCTTTTTCACTTAATCTTTAATTGGTTCTTGCTTGAAGGCCATTGTGAAAGGATTTTATATTCTTGTAGAGAAATAAAACCATACAACTTCCTAACTCATTTCTATAGCAGTTATTAATAAGTAAAAAAATTATAGAGGTGACTTTACTCCAGATTGACAAATAATTCTAACATTTCAGTGATAGAGGAGACATATTCTATTTCTAAGGTGTAGAAAATATTTCTCATTCACTTCAGGGCTTTAAATTTTAGGATTTCAAGTAAATATGCATCAGATAGTAATTATTACATTAGGTTCACAGGCACTTATCAATTAAACAAAAATTCTGCAAAAAATTTACTATCATTTAAATATAGTGAACTTGTACAGGTTGATGTTTTCTTAAGGTTTTTATTTATAATGAGGAATGTTTTCACCATCCTCCCTCCCTCATTTATTAATCCTCCTCTCTCTCTTTTGCTCTACATCCTTTCCTTCTCTTTTTCCTCTTCTCTTTCTCTTTCCCTCCCTCCTTCGTATGTAGCCCAGGCTTGCCTTAAGCACAAGATCTTCATGCTTCAGTTTCAGAAACATTGGGATTCTAGGCATGCACACCTACACTCAGATAAGATGTTCTCTTTTGATTTAACATGTACTTTATTCTCCATTCACATATGTGGTCCTTGACTCAACAGCATCTATCACTCATCATAATTAGTAGATAAAAGTCAGCATTCTTTCTGGCCTTGACTCTGTTACTACTATGATTAATATGATTTAAGATTAAAATTTTATGTTTGTTGTATTTGTATTATTGAAAAATTCTTTCTGATTCTTATTATGACATAACCTTAAAATGCTGATAGTTTCATTGCAGAGAACCAATGCCATATATGTGCCTGTAGACAAGTCACAGCTATTTGCTATGCAGATATTTTTAGAGGAACACATATTTTAGCAGTTGTCTTTGACTTTTATATTAGTTTTTCATTTTATTTTCCCTAATGTCATCTCTAACAAAACAGAATAACAACAAATAAACAAAACCTTAAACCAGTACCCTGTCTGGCCACTGACAAATCCATCAGACCATTCTTTAAAGTGGGCACCTTAATGAATGTGTTAGTTGAGTTGACTGCAATTTTGACCCAGTAACCGTTTCCTCAAGCTGAGCTAGGCTGTACATTATATGGGTATAGCCCTCTACTAAGGATCTTATATGCAATGAAGGCAGTGAAATCACTTGCTAGGCACAAAGGTATGATGTCTATGGAATAGTTCCTGAATAGGGGCTAATTTTAATCTCTCAGTGGAAATTTGACAATGTCTAGAGGTGTCTTAATAGCCATGATTAGAGAAGGCGTTCCTGCTAGGATCTAGTGGGTAGGTCAGGCATATTGCACAGAATTTATTCTGAAGAATCAATACTGCCCATATCTATCCTGATGGGAGATGAGAGGCAGAGAACAGAGATGTATGCAATGGCCACTCACCTGGACTGTACCTCTGGATGTCAATGCTTTCTAAATATATTCAATAAGTAGACATAAAATTTGGTGATCCCACTGTATTTTATACATAAGCTTTGTAAATGTCAGTTGAATAAACAAATCATAAAATGTCAAATATCAATCTGAGATAGATGTTACTCAGCCTTTCATCAACTTTTCTACCCTTGTATTCATTGATAGAATTATGGGAGTTCCCTCATCTTGATCCTGGCATCACGATCTGCAATTGTTATTGCCACTCTAAAGTAGAGAAAATGAAAGCCTCTCTTAAAATTGTTGTAAGAATTAAATGAGAATGTTCAATAAATACAAAGTGTCCTGCACAGTCTCTGAGTAAATGGCAGATATTAATCATTGAAGATCACATTATGCTCCAAATGATATGTCATAGAGCTTCTGTGGCCCCATAAATTACAGAATTATTATTTCTTACGTGAAGACAGAAATGGAAATGATTACCTCTTTTGATGGAGAGCTATGTTGTGAATTAGTTTTTTAAAAACCTTCAGAGAGATGAGTTATATGTGAAAAGCCCTGGAACGCTAAGTGTTTTTACAAGATTTGTTACTGGCAAGAAACGGGCAAGCATAAATGAGATCAGTCCAAAAAAATTACCCTCCAAACTTGCTGATGTGCTGTCTGCTAACGTAGTGACAGATCATAAAACTACGAGAGAGAAAGGCAGAGGTACAGAGTGCTGGAAATATAAAAGACACTGTCCCTGGATCTTGACAGATTGGACTTCCTCAGGATTTATAAGTCTTTACTATTATGCTTGGCATCATAGTGCCTTTTATGTGTCGTACAGGAAGTTGACCTGACTTTGGACAAAGGTGGGAATTACTGGGGTGGCTCTAACACTACGACCAGGTCAGTGTCAGGTAGTTTGATGAGTTGCACTTCTGAAATAAGCTATAACGTGCCATTCCACTGCTTACAGCAATGTGACCTTGAGTGGCTTCAGCCTCTCAGACCTCGCCTCTTTGGTGCAGTGGGAGATGGTATATGTCCTTCCTGAGTTGTATGCATTAAATTGAATAATTCATGCAAAGCCCTTTGTTTAGAATCTGGGACTATCACTATCACTCGTGCTGAATGAGCTCTGCCCTCACAGTTAAAGAAAAGAAGGGAGCCAGGATAAAAGCAGGCCTTACTCTTAGGGTAGTAGTTGCTGTGAGACAGGGGAGGAGACTTCTGGTTCAACCCAAGCCTGAGCAGTCTATATGATAGTGTGAAATACAGAGGATGCCCTGATCTTCGATGAGACAATGGAATAGCTAAAGGGGAACCCTCCTGCAGCTAACGTTAAAATGCTCCCCAAAGGGGAACTGACACAGCATGAGTGGTGTATGCTGCCAGGAACTGCAGGAGTCTGTGACTCTAATAACTGGTACTTCTTAACCTTGAGTCATGTTTAAAGAAGAACTCTTGAAATGTGTTGTTTTTGATATTTGAAGCCAAGTTGAAAAACCATGTCTGGAAATCTCATAGACCTGAGAAGGACCTTACTACTGTGGTTTAGCACAACCGTTATGACACTAAACTGCAATCTAATTATTTGTGTTTATACTCATAGAAAAATGTTCCCCTTATCCTTGATCAAAGAAGCTTCTCCTTGCAGGGAACAACAGAGAATTTAAAAACTCAAGACTGTTCAAGATGCTTAGGATAAATGACAGGTTAGTGTTCAGCCCTAAACAGGCATCTGTATGTTCCCACTCCTTTAGGACTCAGGGACCTTGCAGAAGATAGAGCAGAAAGAATTTCAGAGCTTCCTGAAAGGATGTGAAAATGTTCTCTTCATGGCATTACACAGCGATTATGATTTCATAGCCACTGCTGTTGCCTGCACTAGGCCCACATGACATTCAGCCTGTCAACAGCCAATCATGGGTCAAGGGGAGGAGACCCTACCTCTCCCTGATGAACTTTTGGCAACTGATGGCTTCTGGCTGAGGGACAGCCATTGCCGTCAGTTGTGTTCTGACCAGGTTTCCAAAGTAAGAGACCGTGAATGTGGGAAGGGACCTGGGTCGGAGGGGGGGGGCATAAAAAAGTGGGAGGGAGATTAGAGCGTGTGGGGGTTGAGAGTAAACAGTATATGCATGCATGAATTTGCTGATAACAATAAGAAATGAAAAATTTTGTTCTTTTTTTTTAAGTGTGGTAAAACCTTCTAATTAATATATAAAACTTTATATGAGTTTTCTGATTGTACACATTTTTTCTCTTGCAATATTTTATTAACCTTTGAGAATTTCATACCATGTATTTTGAGCATATTTACCACCCCATTCCCCAATTCTTCACCTTACCACTCTTTTCACTCTCCCATCCCTTCCCATCTAGCTTTGAGATTCTTTCTTTTTCTTCTCTCCTAATCCAGTCCAGTTTACACTGCCCAGTAACTCTTGGAATTGTGGCCTCCCTAGTTTGTGATCAGCCTACAAAGGGTCACATCATTAAAGAAAGTTGACTCTCCTTCTCCCAGTAGCTATTAAATGCCAATAACTCCTGAACTAGTGATGGGATTATGTACCTATCTTCTCCCTTGTAAGCTGAGATTTTGTCTGGCTGAAGCTGCAAAAGTCTTGCCCATGTTGTCACGATCACTGGGATTTACCCTGCAGTGTAAGGAAAACATTTCTCTTATTGCACTGAAAGAACAGACAATCTGTCATTGCGGGTTTGTTTTTCATTTGATTGCCATTGGATTGAATAATATGTATACAAACTCTTCAGTGTAAGCCATCCACTTTTCATTTCTGATGTGTTGTTTTCCTGTTGTATCTTCTATGCTCAACTGATAGCGTTAGTTATCATATTCATGATTACACTTGGCTTTGGAAGGATATCTGCAATACACTAGACTTAAGTGTAATGAGAGGTACTTTCTGATTGATTTGACTTGTCGAGTCGAAGATGGAGTAGATAAGAGCAGAAAGCTAACTGTGTATCAGTTATAACCTGAAAACTCTTACGTCTGATATCTTAGCTCCTCAAGCAAAAATTCAGGTAGCTATTTTCATCCTTCCAGAACTTATGACAGTCAATCTTTGTTGATTAAACATTCATTTTTACTGGATTCAGCTTTTTCAATAGAAATCTAAGCACTATTATCCATTGTTTAACTACATTTGATGGAAGCTATTTTTACTTCTACTTGTATGGGGGATAGAAGAGTGATTGGCATGCTAAAGTAAGATACCAAGTTCCAAAATCCACTGATGTGGACTTTCATTTAAGCAGCAAAAGTCACATAAGATATTTGGACTATAGAGCAACATCACCTTAAAAAATGCACAATGGAGGTGATAATTCAATAGGATGCCAACAAGTGCTGGGGGATGTCTTTCTGTATGCTGTGAATATGTGTTGCTCTGATTGGTTGATAAATAAAGCTGCATTGGCCTGCGGCAGGGCAGGATGGAGCCAGGAGGGAACATCCAAGAGAGATAGGAGGAAGAGAAAGGAAAGCCAGAGAGACGCTAGCCTGCTGCCCAAGGAACAACATGGCAGCAGACCAGTAAGCCATGGAACATGTGGCAAAACATAGATTAATAGAAATGGGCTGAGTTACGTTATAAGAGCTAGCTAGCAAGAAGCCTGCCATATGCCATTCAATTGGTGATTGATATAAGCCTCTACGTGCTTATTTGGGTCTGAGCAGCTGCAGGACCAGGTGGGACACAGGTAAACTTCTACTACAAACAAGTGAAGCTTGTTCATGGTAAGCTTGGTGTGGAATCAGTGAGTACAAGCATCTATGCAGCCAAATACTGGAGGAAATCCTGGCAGGTGGGCAGATGAAGGAATCTGAAAGCAAAAAAATTTCGAAGATCAGGATGCAAAGATGCAAACTCCACTTTGACAACATTTGAATTTGATAAATTCAATGGCTTATGTTAATAATCAAGGAAGTCTAGTAACTTCTTTCTCATTATGAAAACACTCCAGTCAGCCATCCTCATCCCTCCCATGATGCAGCTACTGGAGAAAAAGCAGGGCCATGTAAAGCAAGAGAAATTGTTTTTATTTGTATGGAAATGGAAAAACTGATTTTCCGACTGCAGCATGGTTTCCAGTGGAGATAGTAAGTGGAAGAGGACAGTGTGGCTGCTGTCACTGTTCTCACCTCTGTTCTTTTGATTAACTTGCTTGATTTTTTTCTTCTTAAAGCTAGTGACCATACCAGTGGGCTTAATTGTTAATGGTGGATCCAGCCAGAGCAGCAGCATCCCAACCATATCTCCTGCTTTGACAAGGAGTGCAGAGGAAGCATATTAAGGCTCGAGATCCATCAGAGTCTCTGATGATCATGGTATCATCATGAAATAAACACATATTGATTGTCTGTAGATTTCAAGCTATTCTATTTTGTCTTTAAAAAAAAATCTTTAATTGATCATTGGATTCTGAAAACAAACTCAAGAAAAGTGAAAACCTTGCAGGCCCAGATTACTAACTTATAAAGCAGAGACTGGCATGATGGCATTTCTTTTGGACTCACTGCTAAAAATTGACGCCAGAGATTTAATGCCATTAAACTCTCATACAGTGACAGTACTAACATAAGACAAGAAATACTGGAGTCCTCTTCTTCTGACCTTACAATGACTTAGAGAGTATTAGACCCACTGCATTCATTTTCCTTGATATATCAAAGCTTCATGCTTCTTCTTAGAGGCAGCTGGAGGATAGGTGAAAATTCAGGCAACTTCTGTAACCTGAGGGTTTTTTTTTATAAATTCTAACATAGATGTAATAGAGAATATTTAGGTGTCTATGGAGGTGGCTTAGCAGTTATGGATGCTTGTTGCTCTTCCAGAGGACAGTGGGTCTATTCCCATCACCAACATGAGGAAGCTTACAAGTGCCTATAATTTAGCTCCAGGGAATCCAACACACTTTTCTGGTTTCTGCAGACATAGGACACACATGAATAGACACTCACCTCCATAAACAAATGATAAATATTTGGAGGATATATTTAGGGGCTATCAAGATTGCTCACTGAGCAAAGATGCATATCACCGAGCTGGCCATCTAAATTCAATCCCTGGCACCCACATGACCAAAAGGGAAAAGTGACTCCTATAAATTGTTCTCGGGCTTCAATGTATGCATCTGTGGGTGCATATATGTACAATGTACCACACACACACACACACATACACACGGCTTATGTAAGTCTGGATTTCCACCCTGGCTAGCTCTTGCTGACTATACAGTTTATTGTGTAACCAGTTCAGTGTCATTATCTGTGAAATCAAATTGACAGGGACTCCTCTACCGCTCTGCACCACTTCTCTCACATAAGCTCTGTGTCGCGAACAATCATCTTTGTATTCTTGAGTTCATCACAAAGACACTATACTGTGCTTCAAAAACTCAGTATGATGACAAATAAAAACTGTAAATTATTCATAACTTCAACACAGCGTGGTAGCTTCTTGAGAGCTTCAGCCTAGCCCCAAGGCAGTAGAGGGGAGTCAATTCTGGCTGCCTATGTTCAGAAAGTCTGCCGTACACACTCAAAAGGGCATTAAAGCCAGGCCCAATGAGAAAAACAAGAATTTTCCAGGAGTTAAAGGGTAAAAAATGAAGAATTTCATGCTGTAGAAACATCCTCTGTAAAGACATGGGTCAGGAAAGAGGACAATATATTGATTATACATGAAACATAGTAAGCAGATGGGAAATGAGAGAGAGCAAGATGTAGCCCAGTCAGTGAATGCTTGACTTGCTCGGGAGTTTGGAATTTAGTAGGAATTTGAGGCCAGCTTAGGTTTTCAAAGAGGTCAGCATAGGGAGAAGTCTAGTGTTTTTGTACCAGTAGCTGGTCTATAGACATGTCTATAGACATGTGTATGTTATGTGCCATCATGCCTGCCTGTCCTGTACTTATGACAATATGGTTAAGTCACTGAATCTATTGCAGATTATCCCTGCAGAACATATAACTGTTCATTAATTTCACTGCTAACTTCCTTTACAATGGTCTTCAGTCTTTATAGCTAATAACCACACTGCTGACAGAATACTAATTAGTGAATATTTTAATTCTTTATTTTCTGTAATAACTTTTCTATCTAATCTTGTTTTGTAAACTGAAGCTATGTAAATAGAGAAGCACCTAAAAGTACAGACACAGAATCTGAAAAAATGACATCTGAGGGGACTATTTTGGTGAATGTGTGACAGTACATGAAAAAAGAACACACACACACACACACACACACACACACACACACACACACACACAGACAGGCACTCTTGATTCATGCCGAGAAGGCACATTGCAAATTTGTAGTTTCCTATAGTGCATGCATGGTGGTATTTTTGTTTTCATTGTCTCCTGAACTGATATGCAAAATGTATACACATGGAGGAAATAACTAATGACATTGAATATTAATGTGTCTTTAAAGAGTAATAGACAATGTCAAAGAGATTGTGGAACGGAAAGGTCTATGTCATGCAAACTACAGGTAATCGTGGCTGACACTGATACCTCTAAGACATTGAAACCCAAGCCTGCAAAATTCTAGCAGGATAATTACAGGATGCAAAACAATTCTCATTAAGAACCTGCCTCATTCATTTATTAGAGAAGTTCCTTGCCTTGATTTCCAGCCTTTCAGGGTACTTTTCAGCTGAAGAAACTTTTAAGTGCCATTGACAAATTGGTGGGAAAGCTTCACGCAAGGGCTGAGTCTCCTTTCAGCAAGCATTTGTAATATTGATTAAAGAAAATGCTATTTCCATATGTGTCCCTTAGAACTAGCAAGTGGGACATCAAGTCCCTTTGTAAGTTCTAACGCATAAAAGAACAATCCCAACCCTCCTCTCTCAAAGCAAAAACAGTTCTCTCTAGAAAATGGCCTTGTAATTTGCTCTATAAAAATAAAGTTATCATTCACTCAAAATGTGTGTGACTTTAGTGTTGATATATATGTAAAATAAAAATTACAGGAATGCTGTTTTTCAGTTTTTTGTACTATAAATATTTGAAACTTATAGAAACACTGTTTTTAGTAATCAGAGTTTCAATTGAAAATAGAATTCTCTCCAGTTGGTTATATGTAATGTTTTTAAGAATATAAAATACAGTAAGGGAATTTATACACTAGTACTATACAGAATCTGAAATGGTTGGATAGATGGAAGGGAAATGATGTCACCAAAGGCCTGTGAAATGTGGTGTTGAGTAGCCACCAAGATGCTTAGGAGCATCTTAGCCTCTGCCAGAGATGGAATGTTGGCCACAAAGAAAGTGAAAAATACATGTATCAAACTCCCTCCTTTCACTTCTTGACTCTGTAGAGAGTATCCATTATTAGCTTTAAGTGAAGGAGTCAGAAGGTAAGGAATCCTTGGTGATACAGTCCATAAGCATCAGGGATCCATCAGACATGAGCAAAGAATTATGACGGGATGGGGCTAGAGAGAAAAACAATGAATATAGTACAGTGATTTTATAATGAGTCAATCAACTCCAAGAATCTTAAGTTTTTCATGAGAGACAAAATGATATCATCCATTAGTTGCCCACATATTCCAACTTGAAAACACACTCTTTTTTCCTTTGTATGTGTGTGGAGGTCAAAGAATAACTTTTAGATATTGATTCTCTTCTTTTAGCATGTGTGTTCCAGGGATTGACTTCAGGTCATCAAGTGTGGTGGTAAATTCACCTACCTGCTGATCCATGTCACTGGCCCCACATATTTATATTTTTGAGAGATAGTTTGTTAAAACAAAGTAATCAAATAGATTAGTGAGTGTGAAATTGTATCGTGCTAACAGGAAGATTTACTTCAAGGCTCCTCAGAGGCTTTAGTCTTTGGAAATATTAGGTTTGACAGAGCTTACCTGACAGAGATTTCAATTAGTGTTTGACAGAATGAACATTTTGTACAAAATAGGGAATGCCAAAAATGTTGACTTAGAGAGGAAGATCAGGATAGAGATGTCTTTGATGACTAGGCAGTGAGTCTCTATGACATTTGCAGTATTGTCTATTGCTCCTTTCCCATGAGACCTAAATTATGCTATCCTAAGCCAGATGAAATAGAACATGTAAACTGCCCATCCTTCCTTATCCGCTTCAGCTGTGAGCATTGCCACATGATGATGCTTCAGTATTTATATTGCTCTTAATGCCTACCCTCCCCAGTGTGGGGAAAAAACAAGTTTTTCTTGTTGCCTGATTCATTAAATCCCAACTGGGAGCTGCCCAGTTAGTTCTAGTTCAGGATCTCTGTATAGAATTTTCAAATGGTTACTTGTTTAGGGATATATTGATCATCTAAGACTTGGCATCTTATCTAGTTATTTGGATTTTGCTGAATGTTTTTGTTATCTCTAATGGAATTCTGTGTCTGTGAAATTTGAAGTTAGAAAACAGAATTCATATTGTGTATGTATACAATCATGGCTTCTTAATTTGACAAAATTTCAGCAAGTCTGTTAGAATCACCTGGAGGGAATATTCATCCATTTAAATCCTTGAAGAAAGAATAGGTTCAGCAAGTTCTAGTATTTCCCACACAGAAACAAGATCGAGATTGAAAAGTAACAGCCCACAGTTGCCTCTTGGTATAGCCTGCATTCAACTTCACCAATTCAGAGGCTTCCCAAAGCCAGCCTAACACACATAGATCATCATATTAATATGCAAGTAGATGACCCTGCCTCTCTATGATACATCAGATGCCTGGAAAGAAGCCTGCCTCATCCTGCTGATGATCCTTAGAACACTTGCCACAGTTGTCTGAATTCGCTGTCTCTCATCCAGCCAATTTCTCCCCAGCTAACAGCTGGAAAAGAGTGATAAGACTGATAAGATTAATGCTGAATAAGTCTTTACAAAGAACCCCTATTTTCCACTTGGGACCTAATGGGAGAGCAATTGCAGCACATTGAGTTGTTCCTACTTCTTTAACTTTTTTTCTGATATATATCCTGAAGGTTTCCCTGGCTCCAAGGTCCCACAACTGCTTATAAAATAATTACTCATAAGCTTATATTAATTATAACTGCTCAGCCATTAGCGCAGGCTTATTACTGACTACCTCTTACACTTAAATTAACCCATAATTCTTATATATGTTTAGCCATGTGGCTTGGTATCTTTTCTCAGTTCTGCCTTGTCATCTTGCTTCCTCTGTGTCTGGATGGTTACTCCTGACTCTGCTCTTTCTCTTCCCAGCATTCTCCTAGTCTGCTTGCCATGCCTATACTTCCTGCCTGGCTACTGGCCAATCAGCATTTTATTTATGAACCAATCAGAGCAACACATATTCACAGCATACAGAACGACATTCCATAGCATATACGTACACACACACACACACACACACACGCACACACACACACACACGTGTGTGTGTGTGTGTGCGTGTGTGTATACATGTAAAAGATCATGTAGATGTTTCTGGAGCCAGTATCAATGAACTGCTTAAGAAGTCCACAGTTCAATTACAGATTCTTGAAGCCTTACGAGGGAAGTCAAGGTCCAACTCTTTCATGACTGATTATTAAAGCACAGCAATGGAAAACATGAAAATGCATTTGCTAATTTGGGTCAGGGTCTTAAATTATGCAAGTGTTTCTATGGTTACAAAAAATTAAATTGAACTATCTGAACATTACTGTTGCCAAACTCCCTCTATACCCATCAATTTACTGACTTTTCAATCCATAGATACTACTGCTGTAGATTTCTTTCATCCACACAGAACATTTTTGGTGAATATATACAAAATATGGATATATACTAAATGTGAATATATGCTTTCTTGACAAGGTAGCATATTACACAAAATGTTGTGTACCTTAGAATTTTGCATAACAAAATATATATGTCTTGCAAATTCAATGAATAGAGTATTCACAATTTTTAAAAGTAGCTATAATATCCATTACATTGGTAAGACTCAACAAAGAAATGATTTTACAGAACATGATATATTTTGCAATATCTGAAGACATTTTTAAGATTTTAAAATGAAATGTATTAATGTCTTATAATTTAGAGGCAATTGATATCATTTGATTTTTAATTGAGATAGAATTGCATCACTTTTCCTCCTCCCTTTCTTTCCTCCTGTCCCTCTCAAAAACCTTCCCTTAAACCCCCTTGTGCTCCCCCTACTCTCAAGTTGGTAGCTTATTTTACTTCAATTAGTGTGTGTGTGTGTGTGTGTGTGTGTGTGTGTGTGTGTGTGAGATGAATCTGCTTTTGTTATTTGTGTGTATGGTTTCAAGACTGACCACACTGGACAACCAATAAGAGGGCTTTTCCATGGGAGAGGCTAACTCGACTTCTTCCAGCAGTCATTAGTTGCTGTAGTTCTTTGTCTAGGGGTGTGACAATGTGAAAATTTCACCTTTTCATGTTAACATGTTCAATGACATTCCCACTGTTCTGGTCTTGCTTATGTAGTCATTTCTATGAAAGACTGTTTCATAGCACACTCTCTGGCATTCTGGCTCTTACAGTCTTTCTGGCCTCTCTTCAATGATGTTTTCCTGAATCATCGACGTGGGAACTGTAATGTAAACTTTTCCATTGGGGTTGAGCTCCCTGTGATCTGTTGATATCTGCATTGTGACCAGTTGTGGTTTTCCATGATAGTCTCCATTTACTGTAAAGGGAGGCTTCTTTGATGAGGGTGGTAGCTACACTGTGGGTATATGGAGGATTAGACAGTAGTAAGGAATTATGCTGGTCTAGCAAAGCAGCTGTCACAGATTCTTCTCTAAGATTCAGGACCTCACCAGCCCTGGGAAATGGCTAGGTTCTCAGTACCAGATATGATCTCCTTTCTGTTGAATGGGTCTTCATGCAGTTAGACAGCTGCTGGTTAGCACCAAGATATGAGTGCCTCCTATCGTACTTTTATGCATATATTACCATGCTGGTAACTGTTGTGGTTCATAGGTGTGTTAAAACTAGACTATTTTATTTGCTTGCCTCTCATCATTTTGCATAATATTTTCTGAAACACTCAAAAACTAATAGAATAAAACATAGGCATTACCCTATAAGATATAGGTGTAAGAAAGTATTTTCTGAACACTTAGGTCTCTATTAGTCATGGAATCAAATCCAACAATTGACAAATCTCATAAGTGCTTCTTAATGAACTTATTCTTATGATTTCATATTTGTTTGTGAATATGGGAATTATTTCTTTAATGATAACATTAATGATATTAATATTTGGGAGTTTTGAGACTAAAACCTGTACTAAATATCATTTCATTGCTTAAGTAGGAAAACAACGCATGGTCATGGCACGTCATTCCTCTGATGTGATACAGCATTCTAATTGCTACTGTTTTATTTACCATGTTGGCTTTGATGATCAGAAGTGAGATTTTCTTGTTATTTTCTTTTGGGTGTTAACATTACCAAGTTCAGTATCAATGTTATTCTGCGTGATTAAAAGAAGTAACTAAGTTTTACTTCTTTCCATGCTCTGAAGAAGTTCAAAAGCATTGGGATTATTCGTTTTTATTTATTTATTTTTTTGTAGAATTCTTTCACAAAAAAGAGTTTTGGTATTTTGATGGACAGAATAAGAGCCCAGAGTGATGCTATAGTCATACAATCTGTGAATATATTAGATTACATAACAGTAACTGCTAGCTAAGGATGCAGATTAAACAAAGGTTTCCAATCAATTAACCTTAAAACTAGAGGTTTGTTGTAGTTTATTTAGGTGGGTTATGTAACCGGAACACCCTTAGAGTGGGAGAAGGAGCTGCAGGAGATTGGAGTCAGAGGCATTTAAGATGCAGTGCTGCTGACTCTGAAGACAAAAGAGACCCACCCTGAGCGTAGAATGTCTAGCAAAGCGAAGGGAAGAAAAAGGATTACTGTAGAGCCTGGAGGAGGAGTACGTTAGAACAGTGAGATCTATTTTGAATTTCTGACTGCCCAAATGGTGAGAATATAGTTGAAATGTAATTAAGTCTGTGATATACATACATATATGTATATATATATATATATATATATATATATATATATATGTAATAGACATGAATTTATTATAAATTGTAAGTTTTAATATAGACTTAGTATTCATCCCGGCTTCCAGTCTTGCTTTTGTGTAACTTTCCTTTCTGGCCCAAGTTCTATTATATTTATAGTTTATTTACACACACTTCCAACTCTAGTATATCTTTCAAGTGTGTCAGAATTGCTAATCTGTAATAGTCTGTTAAGCAGGTTTTTCAACTGGAGTACCATGTTTTCATACAGATTTTAAAAACATTTGCTATCTGTTTTATTTCTTTTTAAAATGTATTCATCTCTCATACAGTACATCCCAATCACAGATCACAGCCTTCCCTCCTTCCCCACCTCCCAGAACCTACTTTCTGTCGCGTCCGCCTCGACCAGCAAGGAAGACGCAATGCCAGGCTCTTCTCCAAGCAGTTTATTCAGGAACCTTGAACAATCTTCTGACCCCAGGGAAAGCCATCTTCTTCTTCTTCTTCTTCTTCTTCTTCTTCTTCTTCTTCTTCTTCTTTTTCTTCTTCTTCTTCTTCTTCTTCTTCTCTCTCTCTCTCTCTCTCTCTCTCTCTCTCTCTCTCTCACAGGATTCAGTAAAATAATTTCACAAAGATGCTTAATTCCCTTTTCAGCTTAATTCATTTAAAATATTTCTTTGGTAATATTGATGAGTAAATGTAAGGCTATGAATTTTCCTCTGAGGATATCTTTAGTTATGACTTGATATTGAGTTCTGTAATTAGCAGAATTCATACTGCTTTTTGTTATTACCAACAACAACAGCTTTCTTAATATATATATATATATATATATATATATATATATATATATATATATATATATTTTCAGGTAATAGGGATAATTTTTTCTTTCCTGATTTTGCAGTTTTAGTTTTATTATACCCAATTGAGGAATTATTTTATTTCTCCTTTTATGAAATTAATGATTTTTTTGTATTATAACATACATGGACATGCTTTGTGACTTTTTTATGACCATAAAAAGACAATTTATTACTTTCACCAAAGACACTTTAAAACATATTAGTTATATTTTATATTTTTTGTTTTTTAATTGACATTTTCTTGCATTCAGTTTCCAATAGTTTTTTAATAAAAGTATCAGGCTTGTGTACTTCTGTATTTTTTCTCTCTGGTATTTTTTAATATATTTTTTCCTGTAAAAAATTTTCTTTTTATTGAAAATAGATTTTTTTTTCTCACATAATATATCTTGATTATGGTTTCGCCTCCCTCTCTCCTCTCAGATCCTCCCCTCCCATGGAATCCACTCCCTTTCTGTTACTCATTAGAAAACAAACAGCTTCTAAGGGGTAATAGGAAAGTATGACAAAATAAGAAAACAAAAACTAACATATTTTGAATTTAGACAAGACAAACAAACAGAAGGAAAAGAGCCCAAGAGAAGGCACAAGAATCAGAGACCCACTTGTTGCCACACTCAGGAATCCCTTGAAAACAATAAACTTGAAGCCATAACCTGTACACAGAAGGCCTGGTGCAGACTCATGCAGGCCTTGTGCATACTGCTTCAGTCTCTGTGAGTTTACTTGGACTTTGGTAATGCTGATTCAAAAGGCCTTATTTTCTTGGTGTCCTCCATCTCCTCTGGCTCTTAAATGTTCCTGCTTCCTCTTCAGTGGTGCTCTCTGAGCCCTGGGGAGGGGGGAGGATTTAATGGAGACATTACATTTAGGACTGAGTGTTTCAAGGTCTCTCACTCTCTACCTAATGTCTGGCTGTGGGTCTTTATATTTGTTTCCATCTGCTGTGGTAGGAAACTTCTCTAATGATGGTTGAGCAAGGCAGGCACTGATTTATGAGATGACAGAATGTCTTAGGAGTCATTTTATTGCTATATTTTATTTTAATTTTTCAGGACAGTTGTATTTTGTTTTACTCTAAGTCCCTGGGCTATCTAGTCTCAGGTTCTTGATCACTCAAGCAGTGTTGGTTGTGAGTTCCATCTGCTGGAATGGACCTTAAGTCAAATCAGACATTGGTTGGTTATGCTCACAAGCTTTGTGCCACCATTGCCCTAGTACATCTTGCAGTCAGGATACCATTTAGATCACAGGGTTTGTGGCTGACTTAAGGTTTACCTTTCCCTTTTGGTAGCATTCAGGGTACCTTCCTATACCAAAGATGCTAGAACATAGGGATGAAGGCTATAGATAGGTACTACTTTGACTTTTCCATGTTCATTGAGTTGTGTATGTACTACCATAAGTTTTTCTCATCATCTAGTATATTTTTGGGCTCATTCATATTCATAACTGCTGTATGTTTATTCAGATTTCATCCTTAGTGTTATGAATTACCTTTCTTTTTTAGTTTTTAGTTGACAAACAGAAACAGTGTGCAACACATCATTTTGATGCATGTGTTTGTTATTCAGCTTTCTGTGATGAAATGCCTGAAATAATCAATAATTTTGGCTTAACAATTCATACAGGTTAGCTCTCTTTTTGCTATCTCTGTTGTTTTGGGTAAGGTGGGACATCATGGTGGAGAGTACACAACTGAGCAACGCTGCTACCTCATGGTTAATGGGGAGCATAGACAGAAAGAAAGAGGTGGAATGGGAGTGAAGAAAGGATGGACGACAAGACGGAGAAAAGGATAGAAAGAAAGAAAGAGAAAGAGACAAATAGAAGAAGGACGTGACAGGGGTGCAGAATGGAGGAATGCCCACATCTCTTTCAAGGGCATACTTCCAATGGCCCAACTCCCTTTCTTCTACTAGACTCTACTTCCCAAATGTTCCCCACTTCCCAAGAACACTATCAGGTGCAAACCATGGGACTTTGGTCAATATTTAATATCTGACCTATAACAGTATCCACTTATGGAATAGCTAAATCTGAGTATTTAGCATCATCCCACGTGTGATGATATTTTCAAACTTCATGTTATGCACCACCCCACTTTGTGTGTGTGTGAACAAGTACAAAAGTCAGAGGACTTTTCCTTCTACTGTATGGGTCCCTAGGATTGAACATAGGCCTCCAGGCTTGGTGTCAAGTACCTTTTCCTGTTGAGTGATGAGAACATTTTAAGTCTGTCCTTTTACTAATTTTGAACTGTATAACATACCATCAACTGTACTCATAACACATAGTTGATGTCCTTCTTTTATCTAGCTAAATTTTTGTGTCTTTTGCCAAAATCTCCCACTCCTACCCAGGTGTCTTAGAGTCACTATTTTGTTTTCTAATTCTAAGTGTTCAACTATTCTATACTCTACATACAAGTGAGGTCATGTATTTGCATTTGGCTTTCTTTGCCTGTCTCACTTCATAATGATAATAATTTCCAGGTTTCTTTATGTTGCCATTCTCAAATTCATTGACATCTTTTTAAAGGCTTACTGCACTTTACACACATATGAGCTTTTCTTTATCCATTTGTCCTTTAATGCACACTTAGTTTGATTTCCTACTGCTAGTTATTACAAATAATGCTGCAGTGGGCATGGGTATGCAAATATCTCTTGGAGGTACTGATTTTAGTATGGATACATGCCTACTGGTAGGATTCCTGGATTGCATGTAAATTCTGCTTTTAGTTCCTGAGAATTGTCTACACTGTATTTGGCTGTGCTGATTTACACTGTTACTACAAGTGCTCAGTGGCTCTGCTTTGACCATACTATCTTCAAGAGTTACTGTTTTTCATATTTTTGATAACAGCTGCTTTATCAGTGTGAAGTGGTATTTCATTGTGCTTTTAACTTGCATTTCTCTCTTGAATGGTTTTGAATATTTCATCAAATGTCTGTTGGTCATTTGTATGTCTTCTTTGATAAATGTCAACACAGGTCATTTGCCTATTTTAAAATTCAAGTATTTGTTTTCCTACTGTTCAGCTGTTTCAGTTTTTGTATATTATAGCTTCTAACTCCTTATCAGATATATTGTTTGAATGTATTTTCTCCCTTTTACAGATTATCTCTTTCTTGATGAATTCCTTGGCTGTGAGAAAATTTGCAGTTTATACATTTGATTAAAATGTTTTGCTTCTGTTGGTTGTTTTCTTGGGATAGTATCCAAAAAAAAAAAAAAAATCATTGCCTAGAACAATATCAATCAGCATTTCCCTCATGTATTCTTCTAGTAGTTTTATAGTTTGTGGTTGTTTGCATTTAACTTTTTAATCCATTTATAGGTCTGATTTCTTTTTAATTGTGTATATATGATGTTATGTTCATGTGAATGTAACTATGTATGAGTGTGAATATGAAGCGGTTGACCTATGTGCAGAGTCACAAGACAATGTTGGTTGTCAGTTCTTGCCTTCAGCATGTCTGAGGCATGATCTCTTCTTTCATTCTGTGTACCTGCCTTTCTAAGGCTCACTGGGATTACAGATACACACTACTATATCTGGCTTTATGTAGGTCCTGGGGATCTCAATTTATCCTCATATGTGTGGAATCATCTTCACAACCCGAGATCTGATTGCGTTGCTCTGCATGTTAACATTCTATTTGTCGACAAAGTGTTATTTTATTGAGAGCCCGTCTTCCTCATTATGAATTTTGTTGTCTGTCAAACATAGATTGACTTAATATATGAATCCATGTTCTATGTGAGGGTTCTTTCCCATTTGACTGTGTGTCTGATTTTATGACAGTACTGCTGTGTTCTGGTGACTGCAGTTTCATAGTGGATTTTGAAATCAGTTTATATGATGTTTCCAGCTCTGTCCTTTGTACTCAGTGTTGCTTTGATGATTTTGAGGTTTGTTCTGTGGTTGTGTATAAATTTTATTTTATATTTTTTTTGATGACAAAAATACTGATCATTTATTCTACCTTAAGGCTTGATGAGTATAAATTATGATAAGTGCAAATAATTTTTTAAGTAAAACACATCAAATTAATTTCAACTGGGAATACGAAAAGTTAAAAATGTGGAATATTGTCCTCACAGTTAAGAAACACATTAATGAAAACAAGATTTTAGGATTTCAGTTCATACACATTTACTTTATTAAGACAATATATTAATAAACATACTTTGCTGTGTGAAAAGATATTGTCTGTGAATTTTAAGGTGGTTAGGACAGTCAATGAATAATTAACAAAGACCCCCCCACAAGTCCTAATTGATAAAAAAATATAGATATTTTTCCTCTTTGGGAAGAAATATATAGAATTTAGGTAATCAATATAAAATTTTCTTTGGTACATTACCACCAAACCATACATGTTTTACTTAACATATTTCTTTATTTACAACTGGATTATGATTTTTCCTTTCCATTTTGTCTCCCTCTTCCATTTACAACCTAGTAACATATAAAAGGCATGTATAATGTCTCCCTCTTCCATTTACAACCTAGTAACATATAAAAGGCATGTATAATGTCAGTACCAATTCACATGTGTATTCAAACAAGAGAACTTTCAAAGATCCCTTTCTCAACTGAAAAGATAAAGTCTATAGTATTTGGTTTTACCCTAGGTCCCTGGGCTATCTAGTCTCAGGTTCTTGGTCACCCAAGAAATGTCAGGTATGGGTTCTATCTCCTGGAATGGACATTAAGTCAAATCAGATATTGGTTGGTTACTCCCACAAGTTTTGTGTCACCATTTCCCTAGCATATCTTGCAGGCAGGACACCATTGCAGATCAAAGGGTTTGTTTGTGACTTGGTGTTTATGTTTCGCTTTTGGACCTTCCTGTACCAAAGACACTAGCTGTGATTGTGAAAGCTGTGTTGAGAAGCTTGGAGAAGGCCAGGAACTCATGGACATAGGAGCTTTATGGAACTTAAATAATCTTTCCAGGCTGAATTTATTCACTTACAGCTTTTGTCCTGAATCCTGTCTTTTCAAGGGAACTTCCACTGTTCTTTCCATATAAATTTGGTCATTTTCCATTTAATATACATCAGACCTATATTTTTGTAGTTGTTGTAAGCCTACATATGTCTTATATTTTTGTTTAAAACTTTTTTCAGAATTTTTACTATGCATTGTTCTTTGAGCTTTCCTTTGAATTTTTTTTGTATTTGACACATTAGTTTTACCTTATTGTTGAAAAATATGGCTTGCCTTCTATTAGTTAATTGCCTTCTATAAGGTGAATGGCTTCTCTGTGCAAACTTTGGAATAAACTACCTTCCTAAGGTCAGTTTTTAATAAGTTAATAAGAAATATAATTTAAATTATGCCACAGTTAGTCCATCCATGTTTTACAGCAGCATGAGTACCAAAGACAGTTATTTTTTCATGTATTGTGTGTTCATATTTTGTAAGTATTTTGTATGTGTATCAGAGTGTAGTAAGAGTTCCTCCAATCTCTATCTTCATATCAAGTTAAAAAATGAACTAACATTTTGTTTATCCATTCTTCAGTTGAAGGGCATCTAGGTTGTTTCCGTGTTCTGGCTATTACAAACAATGCTGATAATTACAAACAAATGCTCTTGTGGTGTGGTTGAGCATTCCTTGGGTATATGCCCAAGAGTGGTATAGCTGGATCTTGGGGGAGATGGATTCCCAATTTTCTAAGAAAGCACCAGAATGGATAAACAAAATGTGGTACATATACACAATGGAATACTACTCAGCAGAGAAAAACAATGACATCATGAGGTTTGCAGACAAATGGATGGATCTAGAAAAAACCATCCTGAGTGAGGTAACCCAGACTCAGAAAGACAAACATGGTATGTACTCACTCATAGGAGGATACTAGATGTGGAACAAGGATGACTGGACTGCTACTCACATCACCAGGGAGGCTACCTGGAAAACAGGACCCCAAGAAAGACACGGGGATCGCCCAATGACGGAGAAATGGAAGAGATCTACATGAACGGCCTGGACATGAGTGGGAGTAGTGAAGGGCGAGGGTCGAGGGAAAGAGAGCTTGGGGGAGCGGGAGATCCCAGCTGGATCAACAACAGAGAGGGAGAACAAGGAATAGGAGACCATGGTAAATGAAGACCACATGAGAATAGGAAGAAGCAAAGTGTTAGAGAGGCCCACAGAAATCCACAAAGATACCCCCACAACAGACTGCTGGCAATGGTCGAGAGACAGCCCGAACTGACCTACTCTGGTGATGGGATGGCCAAACACCCTAATTGTCGTGCTAGAAACCCCATCCAACTACTGAGGTATCTGGATGCAGAGATCCATGGCTAGGCCCTGGGTGGATCTCTGGGAGTCCAATTAGCGAGAATGAGGAGGGTTTGTTTATATGAGCAAGAATTGTTGAGACCAAGGTTGGATAAAGCACAGGGACAAATAGCCAAACAAATGGAAACACATGAACTATGAACCAATGGATGAGGGGTTACCAACTGGATCAGGCCCTCTGAAAAGGTGAGACAGTTGATTGGCCTGATCTGTTTGGGAGGCATCCAGGCAGTGGGACCGGGTCCTGTGCTCATTGCATGAGTTGGCTGTTTGAAACCTGGGTCCTATGCAGGATCGCTTGGCTGGGCCTGGGAGGAGGGGACTGGACCTACCTGGACTGAGTCTACCAGGTTGATCTCAGTCCGCAGGGAAGGCTTTGCCCTGGAGGAGGTGGGAATGGGGGGTGGGCTGAGGGGAAGGTGAGGGGGGCCATAGGGGGGAGAACAAGGGAATCCGTGGCTGATATGTACAACTGAATTGTATTGCTAAATAAAAATAAAAATTAAAAAAAAATGAACTAACTATTTGACTAAATGGATGGCTTGAACAAATGAACTACAGTAATTTTTAGGTAAGAAACCTTGTGATATGATATAATTTTTCATATGCATATATTTTCCAATTTCTTTCCCTTTACTTATCTGAGGAATGTACTCAATATCCTTGTGCCTCTGATGAATTTGTAGGCTTCTGAGAATCCTTCTATTACTCGGGCCCTGGGAAACAGGGCCATTGTTTTGATGCATTCATTTGCTTTCTTCAACTTCCTCTGACTCAATGTGTAGAAAGCTGCAAATCAGCTGCAGATCACCCATTTAAAATGACGGCTTCTCTAGAGATGTAATAGCTGCACATGATAGAGCAGAGGAACACTTGTAACATGCATTGTGTAGAAGGAAGAAAAGAGAGGCATAGCCTGCCTGACAGCCACATTAAAAGATGTCTATGAATGAATTGGTATGTAATAAAGCCTCTCCTCGATTTAATCACACAAGGAGAGAACTCCGAGCTTAACATTTTCTTCTGTAAAGTGACTGATTCATCCTGTTCAGAAACTTAACACATTTGTCATTTTTCTCAAATCCAATTTACAAAAAAAAAAAGAAGAAAAGAAAAAAGAAAAGAAAGAAAGAAAGGGAAGGCTCACTTTTGTAAGTGTAAAGCACAGACATGTAGGAATAAGTTCTCATTCTAGAATTGGGGCTTCATCAATGAATGATTTGTGTCTTTCTTAGCCTCTGTGATACTTAATTTTCCTTTATAGAGAGAACTCAAATAAGTCTGTGGAAGCAGGTGCTGGGTGCACAGAATAGGTTTTCTTTTCTACAGCTTTGTCAAGTGAGCCCCAGTGAAGTTGTCACAGCGAATCCAAAGGCATTCACAGAGCAGCCTCCAATTCATTTGAGTCCAAGTGGGTAACTTTTAGTCAACAGGCTGACCTTTGTACAGCTGTCACGAACACCAGGCATCATAAAGGAAACTAGTCCTGTAGGGCTTTAGCACACAAGGGCAGTGCACATTAGCTTCTTTTCAGAGGAGCTGGTCTTTCTGACCAGCCCTGTGGAGACTTAGGATTGGCAGTGCTTTCTTAACCAACTGAGCTGAAATAAATATCCGTGTTGGTAAATTTGCTTGCTGATACACATAATGCTAATAACAGACTTAGCAATGAAATTAAGCTTGCTTTATTAATTTTTCAATATTAAACTTTACTAACAGATGCATTAAAATTATCTTTATTATGCCAACTCTAATGAAAAGACATACATCATTAGTGATACGCATATAATATAAAGTATGTGAGAACATTTATGAGGGAAAATCAATAACCTCATTAAATGTGTTTATATTTGTTTCTACAAGTCAATTATCTTCACAGTTATTAACATATTCACATTATAACATACAACCAATAAGTAGCATTTTATGAAGTAATCTGATCTTGTCTATGTCTCTTTAAATCACTCATGTTTTGTAATTTTCACATGTGGAATCCTAACATTAAAAATAGTTTCTAATTGGGCGTGAATAAAAGAATTACCATACACTTGGACTGAATATTTATAAGACATTAAAGTAAGTCTAAAGCACTGCTTATATTAAAATGATATGTATATATATATATATGTATATATGAGTGGCTTAAAATTTTAAATTCCATCTGTAGAAAAAGTTAACCCAAATTCTATAAAATGGCTAAATTGTTAAGTTTTCCATTTAAATCTGGAATCAGAAACTAGACTAATACTCTATTATACTCTCAAGACTGGAAAACTTAAAAGATTGCTATCCTACTGTATATTAATTTTTCAAATATTTGAAAATGAGTTATAGTATTTTAAATACTAGTTCTACAATGGCTAAAACCCTAGATCATTGGAGAAATGGTATTATGTTCTTTTAAAATTTTCAAACCTTCTTACTAATAGATTACTTAATTATATATAACATATACCTTCTCCTCTACTTTAGCTATTTCTATCTAGCTGTCTGTCTGTCTATCCATCCACTCATTCATCTATCCACCTACCTGTCATCACTCTAAGAGCTATGTACACTTGTGTGAAAGTGTGCTCATGTCTCAATAGTTTATATTATTGTGATCATATACTCACATTCACTAGTTTATATTACTGTGATCATATACTCACATTCACTAGTTTATATTACTTTGATCATATACTCACATTCACTTGTTTATATTACTGTGGTCATATATTCACAATCACCAGTTTGTATTACTGTGGTCATAGACTCATATTCATGGGTTTGTATTACTGAGGTAATATAGTCAGTCATATTCACTAGTTTACATTACTGTAGTCCTATATTTATATCCATTGTCACTCATGGAAAATGTCCTAATATTCTAGTTGTTCTTCATAGATGAAAAATGACTTTGCACTCAGGTTAATATTGGCACTGCCAGGCAGTGAAGCAATAAGGGAAGATAAAAAGCAGAATAATGGGTCAACATAATTCTATATTTAACAGATACTACAGGAAAATGTCAGCTTCAGACACCATGGGATGTGAGATTAAAAATTGTTTAAGGAAGCAAGATATTAAAGAATCACAAGGTTAAATGAACAGAAAGTGTCAAAAAACTTGACCAATGACTCACTAAACCAAATAGTCAATGAATTCCAAGGAATTCACTAAACCAAATAGTCATTGAATTCCAAGGAATTTGAAGTTATGTCACAGCCTTCCAAACCAATCCCTGGTGATAAGGAATCTAATAAGAAGCATCCACAGCTCTGGTCCCTGGAAGTGGTCATGGAATGGGATTAGATCCCAGGACTTAACCCCTGAGCTTCAACAAACACACTGCAGCAATGTCAAGTCCACTCAGGATCTTCTGGGAGGGGACTTTTAGTGGCACTGACTGGAGCTGTGAAAGACCTAGGTGGACACAGAGTTCTCCCATTCTGATGGGACAGCAGTGGGTTTGAAACTGACAGGAAACGTCCCATATGCCCTTTGTATCTTCTCATAGTATATTGCTATGTTGAAGAATTGGCCCTGAGTTGTTTTACTTTAAAAACTAAAGTAAATATTTTGTCTTCATTTTACTTTTCTAAGCTTTTTGTGTTTTTTTTTCTGAAGGATATCACAAAAAATGCCACATTTATTTAAAAAAAAAACCCACAAAATTTTTAGCTAGTTAAAATTTCTCCTGAGATTTTTTTTTTTAAGTTTAAGGTAGATTAAACCTAGAACAAAAATTAAATCAAATTATATTCTGTGTGCTCAATTTTCTGTAGGGAACCAAAAGCCACTGGAGTGTAAAATTCTAATTAATTATGTGGAATGCTAATGGATTTTAAATTAAAAATATGCGCAGTTTAACATCTCACTCCACACCATTTTGCAAGTGGATATTAGAATGACAGAGTCCTATAAAATCTGAAATTCACAGAAGGTGTAACTGTCAGTTTTCCAATTTAGCCTCCAGAGAGGAGAAGAAGTCTTTGTCACAGGGGCACCCGCAGACAGCTAGGTGTGTAGCTCAGTGAGAGGTTTTAGTTTACAGCACGTGCTGCTGTAGATGAACCTCTGACACTGCATATCAACCACACAAGTTTGTTCTAGCTCTTCCAATTTGATAGCTTCAAATACTACATCGACTTACAGGTGTGGAAACCAAGACTCATCATGTTTCTAACAGTCTTGAATGTATAGATAATCGGGACCAGAGCTGACAATAGCCAGGGTTGCTGCTCTGTGTTTATGGAGCACTCGGTAAATCACAGAACGCTCAGTGGACATCACACAACAAACACGTGCTATTTTGTTTTTGTTTTTATTCACAAATAAATTTACAAAAAAATGTAGCATGGGATGACTAAATTAAGCTGCTTAATATATGATGGATGGCCTTCAGTGTTCATTTTTTTTGAGTTTATGAGAACCTGTAATATCTACTCAGAAAAGTGTAAATGTACAGTATGTTGTTATAACAGGTAATCATCATTATGCATGGCAATCTCTTAAACTTATTCCTCCTGTCTAGTTGAAACTGAGTCTCCAGTGAACAGTGTCTCTCCAATCCTAATATTCTCGGCCTCTTCTAACTATTATTGTCTTTGCTTCTGACTGCAATGTAATGGGCTTCATTATAATGCTTCCACATATACTCTGTCAGTCTTCCTTTTCTCCTCCTCTTCTCTGTCTTCCTGTTCTGCCTCGCGGGTCCCTATCCTCCCTTTCATAGCCCCTTCCCGCATTCATGTCATACATAGTCTATTACCACCTCTTCCTTTCACTGTCTCCTTGAGAACTCTCTTCTCTTTCTCATGGTCCTTCACTGGTTTCATGACATATACCTACACCTGAGCTTTTTATAGTCCCTCTACAGGGGAGATCAATTCATGTTATTTTCAAACTTCAATTGGAAGCTTTTACTGAATATCAGATCATTGCCAATGTTATTGCTAATTCTGACCATTAGTCAGGATTCTCTACAAGGAAGCATGAGACAATCTGTAGTCTAGATAGCTAATCTTACTTATTAGTTTGTTCATTTGTCAGAGAACATTTACTTTGTGCAGGGGTATTTTATTTTCTGAAAATTCAGCAGGGAATAAATGGAAAAGTATTTTCCCTTTTGTAATGTAGAACCTAGTTTATTAAGATTCTAAACAGGTACATGCATCATGTCACACTGAGAATTAAAAGGCAAAACATAAAGAATGTGGGGTAAGATTGTGGTGCCCTTCTGTCCTGGGTGAAGAGAAACATTCATTGAAAATCATTTCATTGACAGCTGTTGGGTGTGAACCAGAGATACATCAGGATGAATAAAGTTCCATGTAAACTAATCGTAATTCCCTGAGGTGGAATTTCTCTTGAACTGTGTGAGAAATGGAAAGCACTAGGGACTGCGGTAAAAATGAGGATGCTGGTGACCTTTTGGGCAGAAGGACAAAGAACTGAACAGCAGCGTCAATGAATGGGGTGTGGTAGACAAGTTTTCCTATGCTTTCTTCAGGTTAAAAGAAATCAAATGAATGTGGGCTGCTTAAAGGAGAGGTTGATTCTCATAGCTTGGAAGCAAAGATAACTAGGGTGGTAAGAGACATGCAGGACTGCCCACTCATCCCCAGGGACAGGTTTGAAGAAGTAGCCTGACTAGTTGGCTATTTCAAAACTACAAAAGATAAGACTTGTTGGAGAGGATAGAGAGAATCTGGAGCCCCTGTGTACTGTTGGTGGGGTTTAAAATAACAAAACAATTACAGAAAACATAATGGAGGCATCTCAGAAGTATTGAAAAGACTCAAACAATATTATCATGTTAGTATTAAACAAAAATGCTTTCAGTAACTAAGCTGCCAGTGATAGTAAGAGGGTCGCTGTTCTGAAATGTTTAGGACTAGTGTCAGATGAGGTAAATGAGTGCTTATGATTTATTTTATCCTTTCTGGGCCATTGAGAATCAAACCACAGCTTGGAAGAAAGAAAACACAAATACAGTATAAAGTTAATAAAAAGAAAAAAAAAGTGATAAGGAAAAATCATTTGGTCTAGAAGCTGAAGTATAATCAGCAGGAACAGACTATTGTAATATAAAAGCATGTGTGTATGTGCGTGTGTGTATATATGTGTGCTTCTGCACACACATGTAAATTAACATTTCACGTATGCTGTGTGATAGCAAGGGCATGTGACTATATTATAGTCTTGGCTCTGTTCGGCAGGGTGGCCTGGAAGCTGCTGCCAACTCTGTCATAAAAAGCACCATTGGCACGTGTAAAATGGTCTTTAAATGCCACTTCCCCTAAAAGAAGTCAGAGCAAGTAATGTGCACGCTGTACCTGAAAACCGTGATCTACCAGATTCAACAACACTATCATAGATGGTTAATATCAAAATAACCCGGGGACTGACTTGGTGGGACATCCACTAAAGAAATAGGACATACAAAACAAAGAGAATAAACCACTGAAAATAACTGAAAGCCTCCCGACATATTTAAACCCACAAGTTCAAAACGCCATTTAAAATAAATTGGCTATCTCCATAGACTAATAGAAAATCAAATTTGGCAAGCAGAATATCAAGCATTTATTTTTTTCTCCTGTGTGAACAGCATAATGAAGGAACTAGGTATGGATGGAGGGAAACATCTTAAAAAAAAAAAAAAAAAAAAAAAACTATTCCAAAGAGTAAGTGAAAGGTAAATCAATGCCATCACTTTGCAGTGAAATAATGGAGGCAGGTTCTGGGCTTAAACAGCCACCAGCATCACAAAGAAGCCAGGCTGGCAGTCATGATGTGCCTCCTCATAGCAGAATCCTCACACAGCCTATGGTCCTGCCAAGAGGACTGAATATGTGTCTCATCAAAGTCTTGAGCCCATCTGTCAATTTTCAAGAAATACAAAGCACTAAAAACAAGCTATCTACACCACGGTACAGGGTGATGAAAAACAGACTATGACAAATTGCATCAGTCAAATACCCTGGGTTCTTCAACAAATAAACTATAAGAAAAAGAACAGGATGATAGAGGACCATTTAGATGGCAGGAGACATTAAAAAAAAAAAAGAGACAACAAATGTTTGAAATTGGGAAGATGGAGCCAGTGTGACTATAGATGTATACTTGCATGATAAAGTTGTAAAAATACCTTGTGTTATAAATTACTTTTAAATTAGAGTAACAGTTGTTTGTGTAAGGAGAAAGAGAATTGTATTTGGTAAAATCATCTTCAGCTGCTGCCAAAGGTGTGTTTCTTGCTGTGAGTGGGGCTTCCATGTTGTATCATAGGATACAACAACCTACACATTTGTGATGGCAACGTGTGTGTGTGTGTGTGTGTGTGTGTGTGTGTGTGTGTGTGTGTGTATGTGTGTGATGTATACATGTGAGAAATCAGAAGGGAGATTGGGCAAGGAAAGAGATTCCTGGGAGGAAGAAGGAGAAACCAGGGAGGGTGATATGGGCAGAAAGTAGAAGAAAATATGATATAAATGTATAGATGCCACAACAAATCCTATCATTGAATGCTGACAAAACGTTAATAAAATATGTTTTTATTTTATTTTTGGAAAGTTTCACTTGCATTTTCATTGCTGGACTTAAGAATCAATAGTTTGAACTATTTTACTTTATTGCCAAAATCCCTCCTAGTTTCTTCTTCATGGAATGGCCTTGTGTGTCATTTAAACACTCTGCTGAGAATGAGTGGAGATGCTGTTGATGGGCACATTTAGATGGGGCATGAAAGCAGATGGGCACACTTGTGGGAGGGCTACTCTGAGGTAATGCCAATTTCCCCTTCTCTGTTTCCTGACATGCTTGAACTTGCACGCGAGGAAGAGTTCAGCCTGCATATCTGGGAGAATGCCTATCCATACCCAGCTCCAGAGCAACAAGAAGTACTGATGGCTGGAGCACAGTGTGCATGGCTATGCCTCTGAGAGTTAAGGGGCTTTGAGGTGCCAGTTGGCAATGAAAGATTAGGAGGCCCCCTGCCAGCTCACTGCTCCCGTGGCCATGTGGGAAACCTTTCTCGTATTCACCCATTGTGTTCAGCCAGCTGGCAGGGGTGTGATCACTGGGCTGTGAGTCAGTTGCTGGTGATGATTGCCATGCATGCCCCATGGGTTCTCAGATGCATACTTGATATGGCGGGCACAGTTTTCTCAAACATAATTGTTTGGTTATTAGACCAATGTGGGGAACATGGTTGATAAATTCACATAAAGTATAAATCTTGACCATTTTTTTGTCATAGCAAATTATTTTATATTTTTCAGACTGAAATTTATTTATTAAAATTATTGTCTCAGTACTCTTTGCCAAACATTGATTATAGCTCCAAGTCAGCTTAAGAAACAATGCAGTTATAAAAACTGCTACTCAAACATAACATGTTTTCTGAGGGTTTTGGTGGCCATACAATGGCTTAGCAAAGCTCTCATAAAAAATTGGGTTTCAACCTTCTACTATGATACTCTTGAAGTCACATGCTAGTTCTCTATAATCATTTATCTTTGAATACTTAAAATCCATGTCATCACTATGAAATACTATTTCTATTTCATTTGAGAACTTAAAAATTACCTGTGCACTTTGGTTCAGTAGTCCAATATTCAAGAATTTAGTCCTCTGTAATAATGAGGAACAGGTCAAATATATGCTACAACTTTATTTATATGTGTAACAATAATTTAAATGTATGATGAAATGAAAAGTGGTAACATTTTGATATATTCACACATGAGTTATTAGGCATGTTTAAATTGTATTTAAGAGGATTTAGTATGTGACAAGTCTTTCATTGTCCTACCAGCCAGCTCCCAAATAGTGACACAGAGACTTCTTATTAATTATGAAAGCTTGGCCTCTAGCTTAGACTTGTTCCTAACTAGCTCTTATAACTTAAATTAACCCATTTATATTAATCTATGTTCTATCATGTGGTGTTACCTCTCTTCCATCTTGTACCTCCTGTTTCCTCTCTGTGTCTGCTGGTGTCTCCCACACACCTAGATCCCTCTCCTCTTCCTTTCTCTCCCACCTATACCTCCTGTCTAGCTATTGGCCGTTCAGCTTTTTATTACACAAATCACAGCAATACACCTTCACAGAGTGTACAAATATCCCATAATGTTAGTGAATTTTAAAAAAGTCATATGTTTGTTTTGGAAGGCTTTGTTTCAACTAGTTATATCCAATATCATAAATATGCGTTTGAAACATTTTAGGAGGAAGCACCATAAATTCTCTGAATGTGGAGTTAATGGATAAAAATATTTCTATAAATTTTATTTGCCTCTTGAGTTTTGATCCATGAGCATCCAGTGATGTTATCATTCTGAGTGAAATAATTTTACATAAGATCTTTGTAAGTTTGTATGAACATTTAGTTCATGTATAAATATATGTACATATATTGTTATAAACACACATGTACAAAAGAATGCACATATGTCTATGTATGCACATAGTTTTTACATTAACCCCAAGGTCACTTAGGGAAGTGGACTTCATTTTTACCCCATGATGGAGAGGTTGTCATGCTTCAGGAGGCTCAACCATATACCTGTTAACAGTTTCTACTAATTTATGTATTAATATGCCAAAGGCTACCTCTTTTTTTGGGGACTAAGATGCCAATTCTCTAGTTAGCATAAGGAGAAGACAGATGTCAGCTTGGTGTATTATTGTTATGCTAACGAATTCTTATTTAACTTCTATATTTCCTAATACAAGCACAGCCCATCACAACATTTTTATTAGGAAGTCCAATGCATTTCATAGTTTGTTATGCACTTTAGCACATAAAACTGAATGTGTTTTATACTGAGAGCTGATGTAGCAATATTCCTTGTTTTAAATACATGTTAAGGCTTTTAGCAAATGATAAATGCATTATTTCTTAATTTGCTTAATTTTCCCAGTTTATTACTAGCTTTAACCTTTTAATCTGCATGCACATTACATCAGGTAAATAAATACTTAGTGACTACAGTACACTTTGTGCTAACTACTTTTTAATAATCTACTATGTGTATTTGTAAAACTAAGCAGCATTTAGGGATTTCACTAGTAACAGCTTGATATTTTATTAATATTGTGTTTTTTGTAGGTTAGGAATAAAAGCTAAATGTAGTTACTGTTTACTTATACTTTGCCACAACTGTAATTTTCACAAAAACAGCTTGGCTTCCATGATCAAATAATGACTTCTTAAAAAGTTCTATATAATGAAAATATAAATGTGATTTTTGTCTCTTTTGTCTGGAAAGTGTGTTTTTTGCTAACTCACAGTCTCATGGTCAGAACTGTTATCTCAAAGTTGGAATGCTCGAGGTGAGGGAAAGGGCTTTCACAGGATCTTCATTCAAAATTAGTAGACAAGAGCACAGTTTAAGGAAACTAACTTTTGGATTCATTACATACATCTAGTATCTCATTCTAATAAATTCTTTTTAAAAATAAATATATTTAGTTAAGATATGATTACATCATTTCTCCCCCTTTTCCTCTTTCCTATCTCTTCCATATACCCTCTTGTTCCCACTCCCAAATTTGTGGCCTCTTCTTCTTAACCATTGTTACTACATATACACATGAATGAACAAACATATTTATAGAACCTGCTAAGTCTATTCAGTGTTGCCTGCTTGCATGTTTTTAGGAGTGACCCTTGATATTGGATAGCCACCCCAAGGGCTCATCTCTGGGGATGACTGATTCTTTATCAGCTGTTGTTAATTGCTTATTGCTTTTCATATATGGATGGAACCCTGTGAGGTTTCTCCCATCTATGTTGGGATATCAACTGATGTTGGAACTGTTTGGGTCCGTTTTAGGGTACCATATTGTTGAGATTTCACAGGTGTAACTGTGTTGTCATAACTGCTGTTATAAGTCACAGCAGACTTATTGGTCCTCTAGCTCTTGCAATCTGTCTGCCCCCTCTTCTGTGATGTTCTTCTCCAAGTCTTGGATTTAGGAGTTTCGTAGTAGATGTAGATCCTGGGTCTGGGCACACCACAATCAGCTGTTCTCTGCATTTTGTCTAATTATGATTTTCTCTGGTGGTCTCCTACTTCAAAAAGTAGCTTCTTGGATGAAGGGTGAGATCTACACTCATCTTTGGGTATAAGGGTAAATATTTAGAGTGCAGTTAGAATCATACTGGTTCAGGAGAGTGACAATAGCAGTTTCTGCTCTACCACCCATGACTTGACTAGCAACAAGCAGTTAGAATGATTGTCTTTATTCACATAACCACTTGGTATAACTCACTCTGCCAGAGACTGGGCTGAATTGCTTAGGGTGATAGCAATAATTTGTGTTAGTAGAACTTGTTCCACATTCTGAGTTTAATAACTAAGATTCTATTTTCTAATAAAAAGGTGGATGGGTGAGGGGCTTATGAAATCCCACCACCAAATGAGGAGTTATGGGCAACTGGTAGCCATGCTGGAGTAGGTGGAGTCACTTTTCTTCGGGTATGTATCCCCTTGAGAGGCTATCCATGCTCCAGAAGATGGGCCTATACCCACGCACCTACAAACAACACTGAGGGGATGCAGTTAGTTTAAAATGAGAAAATTAAGTTGCAGGGGCAAGTGGTGAGGGGGCAGAGGAGAAAATGGGGTGGTATATATGATCAAAACACATCATATGCATATATCAAATTCTCAAACAAAAAAAATCATGCTTTATTTTGTACTAAAACAATATGACTCATGCCAATCAGACTATCATTCTGGGAATTAGGAAAGTGTGGTGGTTTGCAGAAGAATGACCCTCATAGGCTTAGTCCCCAGGGAGTGGCACTATTTGAAAGAATTATAAGGATTAGGAGGTGTGGCCTTGTTGGAGGAAGCATGTCACTGAGAGTAGGCTTTGAGGTTTCAAAGCCAATGTCAGGCCCAGCCTTGTCTCTCTCTCTGACTCTATCTCTCTGCCTATGGACCAGGATGTAGCTTGCAGCTGCTGCTCCAGCACCATGCATGACAACATGCTCCCTGTCATGATGATAAAGGATTAAGCCTCTGAACTGTAAGCGAGCCCCAATTAAATGCTTTCTTTTGTAAGAGTTACCTTGGTCATGGTATCTCTTCACAGCAATAGCACAATGACTAAGACAGAAAGTATAACAACTGATGGATGAGATAACCCAGAAATGGTGTGTGTGTGTGTGTGTGCGTGTGTGTGTGTGTGTGTGTGTGGTTAAGCCTCTAGCAAACTCCTTTGTAACTTACAATTCGTGAAGATTAACTGTTTAGGAAGTGCGAAGTATTTCACAGCCTTTGAAATTTTTGGGTGACTACATTGCATATACTTTACAATAAGAACTTTAGAAAATAAGGCATTCTCTTTCATCGCCAGCCTTTCATCTTTTACCCAGGAAAAAAGCCTTCCACAAAACAAACCTCTCAGTAAGTGCCATGTCTGCCGCTTGTGTTTCATTAGACTACAATATGGAAACGTCAGTCAAAATACTGGGAAGCAAGCGAGGGTGACTTTTCTTTTTCTGTTCTCTCTCAAAATGTATAAAATATATATATTTTTACTGTGAAATGATAATGGAAGCAGTTTTTTTTCAAAGTTAACTAAGATAGCCTTAAGTAAAAATATTGCGAATTTTTATTTGAGTGCCAAGAAAGCCTCCTAATATACTAGATGACCAATAAATTTAATTTCGTCAGCAGGTTGGGCATGAGAAACACATCTGTTTGAAGCCTGTTTTTAACTGGTAATAAAGTTGAGATGTATTTAACCTTTTTAACTATCCAGGTAAACTCTCTAGTCTCTCTTACCTAATTGTCTTCTGTTCCTTATCATTACCATGCTGTTACTTAAGAAAGATCACATAGATGTGTACAGTGGTTTGTAAATTGAGTCTTTATGTTTTTTTCAACTTAATTGCTTCTATTCTGAATTTCAGCCTTATACAATGCAATCTATCTCATATGCTGATGATACTTTTCTGTAACTAATAGATGGTCTAATAAATTACAATGTCAGGATAGTTTGTAGGAACTTTATAATGGTAATCAGGTAATATAAATGAGCATTATTCTGATATCTACATTTGGCACATCCAATTTCCCCATATTACTGATTGCATATTGGTTCAGCTTAGATATTATCTTACTTTGATGATCTTCCTGTTTAAAAGGCAGATTTAGCATCGTTCCAGCTTTTCCCACTTCAGTGATGCATTCTTCAGTTGAGCAATTTCCTCATTGCATCTGCTTTAAGGAAGAAAGGACGCAAGTTTGCATTCCCATGAGCAAGAAATGGGAAAAAAGCACGCTGAGACTGTCACCTCCTCTACCACACACTCAGTTTAAATCTACAGTAATAGACTCATACTCCAAGAAGGCTTGCTGTGTTTGTTTGCAAACTAGTATGCAGTACTTACAAGTCCGTGGTTTTATTGACGTGTTCCTTTCCATTCCTGTGGTTTTTAATTGAAACCCCCACTGCTTTGCCTGGCTTCAGGAGTGCAGCATATAGGAGTTTTACATTAACTGTCTGACATAGACCAGAGGAACTCAGAGACACCAGTTTGTACAGTGAAACCTGTACATTTGAGTGTGTTTTTCCTACCTGTAATAAAGTCTTAGCTTGTGCCTTGAGGATTAATGGCTGAATTAAATCTAGTTATGAGCAGTTTCTGGTTTCAAGTTTTCTGCATGTGCAGTTATCATTCCCTGTTGAGTTGGGACTGGGTTTTGTTCCTCTGCAGCCATTTATGTCTATTTTGAATGGGCACTGCTTTACAGCAAGTGCTCGCACCCCAACATGCCAGAAGCATCATTTCTCTCTCTAAATATTCAAGTTGGTAACACCGTGGTGGTTATTACTTAGCCCCAAGGCGCTGGCACTATTTGGCTTTATTACTTCATTTCAGTAGTGTAGGTGCTTAGAACATTCATCTTTTTGTTTCCCTGCCTCCAATTTTAGTAAAATAGAAATGAATATTCAGTTTTCATAGTAAATCTATTAAATACCCAAGGGGACTCGCAAGGTTTAGCTTTGGTCCGCTTTTTCTTTCTCTTCTCGATGCCAGGAGAACCAGTCTTTAAAGTATCTTAAAAGTAAAGAATTTTTATCAAATATTAGATCTCCTTAAAAGTAGAAAATTTATACTAGAAAAGTCAAAGATAGTAACAAATTTAGGCTTTATGTCAAGCCACTGAATTATAGAAAAAAATCCAACATTAAAACAACTATATAATTTGTATTTTTCAAGGATATGGAGATGCTAATACCTAGGTAGATGTGATTCAAGTCTGTGAATGCTTTTTGTATTGCCAGTATTCAAGATATTTGAAAATCATATACTACAGGTTAATTTATTTACAAATTCATATGACTCTCTTTTGAATGATTATATGAAAAGTAATGATTGATCAACTGCTATATGAGACCTCAGAGAGTCCATTCTATATTACAAAGGCACAATTAACATAATTTTTTCTGTGACTCAATAAAGACAATTGAGAAATACAAAGTGAAATCTAAGATGGGTATGCTTTGTGGTTGAACTGTAATAAAGTTATCATCATGAAGTGTGTGTCCAGGGCACCATTCTTCTCTATTAAAATATGAAAGAAACTGGTGGGTTGGTTCACTGTGCAAGAGCACTTGTGCAAATAAGAAAAACTGAGTTCAGATCCTCAAGGTCTCTGAAAAGCCAGGTCTGGCTGTACCAGACATGTCAAGATGGGGTATGGAGACAGGAATGTTGCTAGAGCTTGCTGGTCAGCCACACAACCCCAAAATGGTGAGCTCTAAGCTCAGTGTGAGACCCTGTCTTAAGGGGAAGAGATGGAGAGTGGAGAGTAAAATTACCTGAAGTCCTTGTATGGCTTCTGAACAGATCCACACAGACAGGTGTACCTTTACACATAGGGGTACACATGCATACAACAGACAGAGATGAGGGAATAATTCTAGATATTTGAATATTTTAAATGAATTATATTACTAACTGTTGATATCCACAAAAAGCTGGCCAGTCCATTAAAATCTTTAAACACACTGTGCAAGTTATATTTAGGAAGACACACATCATACATATACATATATACATGTAATAATAATTAATGAAGAAGAGGCTATGAATTTGAAACAGAGCAAGGAGGGGTATATGAGAGGGTTTGGGAGTAGGAATGAGAAGAGAGTAATGACATAATTATATTGTAGTCTCAAAAAATTTTTAAAAAGAAAAAAGGAAGTTTGTACTACTCTAATATCACACTTACCTTGAAGGACAATGATGTTTTTAAAAGATCCTGTGGTAAAAAGCATATGGAATATAGTGAATGATCAATAAATGTTAATTCACTTTAAAAATGATGAATCATCATTGTAAGAATAGTTTGAGATCTCAATAATACTCAGTGTGAGAAAAAAATAAAGATATCTGTATAGATCTGTATATCTTATAGGAAAAAATAAGACCTCCTTTTGGAAAGTATAGAAATCTATTTAAAATTTACATATACTAGTATTTATACTTGCGTTTTAAAAGTGGAGAATAATGACCTCTAAGATCACCACATCAGAGGAAAGCCAATGTGTCTTTAGTGTCTGGAGCTTGTTTCAACTAGACAATGTGCAGGGGATTTTAAAATATAGCTTCCAACCTACAAGTTCCATGTATGTTTCATTTTTTCCTAAAGCTGAATGTATTAACTTTTACAAAGTAGGAACTGGAGATTTCACTCTCTACCATGAACACAGAGCACATCCTTCTTCTGTGTGTCTCTGTCCTCTCAAGGGTATCAGAACATTTCCTATTCAGATGACAGAGTCTGCAGCACTTATGTTCCTCTTGTGTTTTAACCAAAGTTACTTAGTGGAGCATTAAAGTGTGTTAAGGACATCTCACATTTTCCTCTGGATGTCCTGGCCAAATATTCAGCTAGAGACAAGAAAAACAAAACAATAAAATAAAACAAAAGTCTTCTGTCTTAGTGTCTTAGTCATTGTTTTATTTGCTCTGTAGGGACATCATAACCAAGGCAAGTCTTAAAAAGTAAAGCATTTAGCTGGGGGCTTGCTTATTGTATCAGAGGGTTAGTCCACTATCATCATGGTGGGGAACAGATGGACATGGTGCTGTAGCTGTAGCTGAGATTTTTACATCTTGATTTGCAGGTAGTGGCAGAGAAAGGTGTGTGTGTGTGTGTGTGTGTGTGTGTGTGTGTGTACACACGGGCTTTTGAAACTTCAAAGCCCACTCCCAGTGACACACCTCCAACAAGGTAGACCTCCTAATCCTTTCAAAACATTCATCAACTTGGGTCTAAGCATGCAAATATATGAGCCTATGAGGGCCATTTTCATTCAAATTACCACACTCCAATCCCTAGTCCCCATACGCTTGTATCATAATGCAAAAATATGCTTAGTCCAACTGCAAAAGTCCCTGGTCTTTTAGTCATAAGACTGTTTAAGAGTCCAAAGTCTCTTCTGAGAATTAAAACAATTTCTTAACTGTAACCCCTTGGAAAATAAAAAATTACACGCTTCCAAAATACAATGGCAGAATATATATTACCATTCCAAAAGAGAGGAAAGGGAGAAAATTTTGGACCAGCGCTAGACCAAAAACCAGCCGTGCAAATCCCAAACTCTGCATCTCCATGTCTGATATCAAAGAGCTCCTCAGACCTCTTTCTTTGTTGACTGCAACACACTTCTCTCTCTTGCACTGGTCCCACACCTGGTCTTCAGCTCTCCTTGACAGCTATCCCGTGGGTTTGTGATCTGGCGTCTCTAACATCTTGGGCTCTCCAATAAAAATCAAACTTCTTCATAGCTTCATGCAATGGCCTGTTCAAGCTTCCATGCAGGGACTACGCTGGCAAATGTCTGGCCTCAGCAGCTTTCCTTAACCATGCAGGAAGATTCTATAACCCCTTTTGTTCTTTCTCACTCTAAATTTAGAATCACGTGGCGAAAGCTACCATGTTCTTCTGCTTGCTTTTGCTGGAATCTGGGCCCCTCCTTGACTTGCGTTTGCCTCAGCTTTCCATTGTTGATGATTTCCTTCATTGCTTCCTTTAATTTCTTTTGGAAGCTTGTCTGGGTGGGGTCTTTCCCTGAAGGTACTACTCTCTTTATTACACTTCAAATTGGGCCTTTCTTTAAACATTTTATCTTCTTGAGCATTGGACTTGATTTCAACATTACATTTCCTGGTGCCTTTTTCTCCCCAAACTGTACATTTTATGTTTCTCTTTGCCCAGCTTGTTCCTTTTAGTTGTATATCTGCATTAAGAGTGTTCACAAATAGCTATGACATAGTCAATACTAGGTTGTCTTGAAATCTCCTCCCCCAATGAAATTAATACAAAACTTTTAAATTTAGCTTTAAGCAGATTTTTAGGACAAAGGCAAAAAGCATCCACATTCTTTGCCAGAATGTCACAAGAATGGTGTCTAAGCCAGCCAATAATATTCTTCCCCCATGGAACCTCTTGATTGACCCTGCATAGTCCAATTTTCCCTCAGAAATATCTTCCATGCTCCCACTAACATTAAGCCCTACTTAAAGCGTTCAATCACTTTTCTGGTCCAAATTCCAAATTTTTCCATGTTTTTACAAGTAGCAGTATGGTTAGGACTGTCACAGCAATACCCTGTGCTCAGTACCAAACTCTATCTTAGGTACAACTGCTGTGAAGAGAAACTATGATCAAGACAACACTTATAAAGGAAAATATTTAATTGAGAGGTTTTTTAAAAATATTTTTCAGAGGATTAGTCCATTATCATCATGTCAGGAAGCAGACAAGCATGGTACTGGAGCAGTAGCTGATAGCTTTACATCCTGATCCATAGGCAGCAAGCAGAAAGAGAGACACTGAGCTTAGTGTGGGCTTCTGAAACCTCAAAGCTTACTCTCAGTGACACACTTCCTCCATAATGCCACATCTCTCTATTCTTTGCCAACAGTTCATCAACTACAACTTAAGCATACAAACATATGAGCATATTGGAGGCATGTCTATTCAAACCACAACGTCTTCCTACAAGATTATATTGTGATCCAACTCCCTCCAACTCTCAATTTTAGTTTTTTGGAGATATATATGACAAAGCTGATTTTCTTGGAGTTGAAAAGTCATTTGTTTTCTCAGATGATAATAATAGAACAGAAATTTTAATCATATGCATTTAGAGTTGCCTGATCTAACAGGAAGAAGAAGTGAGGAACCACATGCTTTAGTCATCATGACTGGCTGGCAGTGGAGGCCAAGGTTCAGGGCAGGGCAGGTTTTAAGCCACACCAATCCATTGAGGAAAATGAAGTATTTCCTTTGAGAAGGTTAATGATTTTTAGAAAGTTACTCTAAAATGCTTTGACAATATCATCATTTAGAGTAGCATTATAGTAGACTTGAGAGATCACTTGTCAGTTAAAAGCACTTGTTGCTCTTCTAGAAGAATCAGGTTCAGTACCCAACATCTACATGGCACTCACAACTGTCTGTAAACCCAGTTCTGGGGGATATGACACCCTCCTCTAGCCTTGTCTACTATGTGCATGTGGTACATGTAGGCAAAACACTCACCTACATATAAATAAATAAATAAATAAATAAATAAAATCTGTAAATTAGCATTATATTCTCCATTGGTAAGCTATAGACGATTAAAGTCTTTTCATTATATATAAACAGTAAATACATGCTAAAAGAGTCACTAAGTCCCACATCAATGCAATCATATATTAAATTTTAGATTCTTTTATCATTCATTTAAGATACAAATGCTGAAAAATGAGACTTGAAGTGAATAGTGGAACTTTGATTCTGTTTTTATTCCCCTTTGTCTTTTTAAAACTGATGAACAATATATGTTTTCTTCTGATACTTTGGAAAAATAAGCATGGCATGTTTGATATCAGTAGAGTACAGTACTACCATTACTAAGGTAGATTGTAAATAACGATGAATAGATAAATCAAAGTATTACTCTCAGATATTTAAGGCTTTCTCTGTTTCAGTTACTTGATACAATATAAAGCTACAGACATGAAAATTTCACACTGACTAGATGTGTCTTTGTTGGTATAAGGGAGGAAAAGTCTATGCAAGGCTTGAGACCCGTAAGAACCTCTCTTCATGATCTGGTGCAGTGACTGGAGTAATCTATGCCAACTCTTCTGAGACCAGTTACCATGAAAGAGCACAGACCACAGGTACCGTAGGATGGCTCAGACCGTAAGGTACTTGCTGTGCAGTCCTGATAACTTGAGTTCAATTCCTGAATCCCAAGACAGAAGGCGAGAAGTGATTTGCAAAGGTTATCCTCTGACTAACATATCACACACCAGAGCCAAGGCATGCTTGCTTTTACATTAATATAAACACACATCTCACACACACAGGTAATAATAAATTAATTGTAAAAGAATATAAAACATATAATTTGCAAAAAATTACAAATAAGTTTTAATGAGCAATTTTAAAAGATGAATTTTAGCTTATATATTCTATTATTGCATTGCATTTTTTCTTAGTGCATGTTATTTTATTGATCACTGATAATGAGAATATAGTTCTGATCATTAATTTGGTACATAGCCTTAAATTTAAATGGAAGCTTGTATATTAGTAGAGTATATTTTAAATTTTACTAGGACCATGGTTACAACTTTTCTATCAAATTGTACAAAAATAGTATTTAATAGTGATTTCAGATATTGAATTCATCATCTTTCTTTTACTGTAATCAGTAACAGTAGTAGTCTATGGTATCTGTATTTTGCTTTATTTTGTAGGTAAGTATTATATAGGTCAACATCACTATCACCAACTGATAAATTGATACAGTTCAAACCAACAAATAACACAAAGACAGGACAGAATATCATGGGCACATATTAAAATAATAATAAGAAATTTTAAATTTTTAGATAGAAAAGAAACTTGGAAAATCACTTGATGTCAAATTGACACAAAATAAATTGAAAGTATTTTAAAAATTTGATTTGTAAAAACCCATATGTGAACACACACACACACACACACACACACACACACACACACACACTATTTAGTAGTAGACAACTGTGGTGGTATTGTGTTCCCCGAAATATTGTGCACCCTATTAAACTTATCTGGGGTAAGAGACAGAACAGCCACAATATTAAACATAGAGGATAGGCAGTGGTAGCACATGCCTTTAATCCCAGCACTTGGGAGGCAGAGCTAGGCAGAAATCCATGTGTTCAAGGATACAGCCAAGCATGGTCACTCACGCCTTTAATCCCAGAAAGCGAGCCTTTAATCCCAAGGAGTGATGGTAGAAGGCAGAAAGATATGCAAGGCGTGAGGACCAGGAACAAGAAGCATTTGGCCTGGTTAAGCATTTGGCTGGTTAAGCTTTTAGGTTTTGAGCAGCAGCACAGTTCAGCTGAGAGCCATTCGGATATGAGGACACAGAGGCTTCCAGTCTGAGGAAACAAGATCAGCTGAGAAGTTGGCCAGGTGAGGTTAGCTGTGGCTTGTTCTGTCTCTCTGATCTTCCAGTGTTCACTCCAATACTTGGCCTTGGGATTGATTTTACTAATAAGACCTTTAAGATTCATACAACAGACAACAGTGTGGCCATCACCCATTCCAAAGAAGAAATTCAAATACAAATGTTTGTTACTTTCTTCCCTTTGAAATATTGTTTCTTCCTTCTAAGATTTCTATCCAATAAAAATATCTGAATTTCATTTATAGTCTAAGAGAAATTCAGTTTTACAAATCCTTAAAAAATATCTCATAGTTGCTCAACAAATCTATCAGCATGTTTAGAGTATGCTACACAAACGACATTGATCTTTCTTGTCCAATGTCTTCTAAAGGATTCAGTGAGCTGTCTTTGCCCCACAGAAATGATGAAACACTTCAGTACAGTTGTGCAGTGATCATATGGTACCACTTTCTGCCCAGCTTTCATTTTCCATATTTTGAACTCATGCAAGTCATTACTCTAGCCTTCCTACCCTGCTTTTACTCATCTTTTCTTTTTCTACCAAAGACCACTCAGCACACTTTCTGGAGGCCTTTATATCTATGAATGTCTAGGGTATCCATTTATTTACTTTGACTTTGCATAATGGGTAAACAGTGAGTGTCATTTGGCTTTTTAACAGGGTCTTTCCAGCTGCTGCACATAAGTCCATTGCTGTAAGGTTTTTTGTGTGCATTCTTACTATCTCTAAGGCATCTTGTGCTGTACTTCAATTGTTCTAGGCATGCTTACTTTTGTTATTAGACTGTAAGCTTTATGGAAGTCACCTGGTTTATTGTGTTTATTTATTTATTTATAGATAGCTTTATTCATAATGACTGTGAATAAAATGCTCATTCAGAATGCTGTCTGTGCTTAAGATGGTGTCTGTTACACAGTAGTGACTAATCAAATATAAGTTGTAAGAGCATTGAGTAATCTGGAAGGAGGTGTGTGTGTCTTTAGTAGTGCTGCTTACAGCCTGCCACCAGAGACATGCTATATGTTGAAGCTGTAGTCAGGAATTCAATTAAATTAATTTTTCTAAAGGAGCATGGATATTAATGCTGAAACTAAATACATGGGTAAACTCTAAATTTCATTTTTTTTTCCAAAATAATTTTCCTTTCTTCCATTATTTTTCTAACTTAAATGCATTGGGACTTGGACTCTATTCAGATAATGTGCTCTGAAGGACATTGTTGTATACACTTGTTAGGCACAGTGTCCTTATGTAATCGTATTTAGCTCAAGTGTAAGAAATAACTAAGTGCAAACATGAAGTTCATTCAATTCATTGGAGCCACAACAAGAAACAGATTTTTATTGCCAAGTAGATCATTGAAGAAAATGAATGGAAGAACTATTGGCAAAGGCACTGGCCAGGTGAGAGAGAAAGTCTTGTGATGTTCCAAAGGATCAGCAACTGTAGGGAGCTAAGGAAGGAGGAATCCCCAGGTCCCCAGAGAACTATGAGAGTAATCAATTGGATGGAAATTATGGTCATCAGGAAAACCTCTGGCCAGATAAATATCTAGTTCTCTGTCTCTATTTATCAAAATAGAGAAAAATTACTTTGAGCAACAAACTACAACAGATGGCAGTACAGGGATCCTTTTTTATATATTAGTTTTAATAATTTTCTGTACTATAGGGTAGAATGAAATATTTTGTAAGTATGCAGTGCAGAATGATTAGCATGAGCTAATGAGCATATTATGGTCTCTCATTAGTTATCAGTTTGTGGTGAATGTTTACCTCTACATTTATGTCCTTGCAATGATGCTAGTTTCTAAGTCCACAACTTAAGGACCAGTAACTTCAATTTCCTTCTCTATAGCCTTCTTCCTGAGAGTTTAGGGCATTATGTAGAAAAACAAACTCTTTTGTGACCACAGTGCTGAAAAGGGCATGTTTAGGGCTTCTGGATAACAATTTCAGGGAGCTAAGCTTTTCAAACATGCTTACCTGCCATGATGCACGAGCCAGGGAGGCCACTCTGGATTCTTAAGCCCAGCCTTCCTCCAACTGAATACAGCTAGTTGACCTCTATCAACGTGACTGACAAAATTATTAAACCCAGACTTGTATAAATCCTTGATTCACATAATTGTGAGTTGTAGTAAAATATCAGTTGTTCTAAGCACATTTAGAGGGCCTACCATAATTACTTCATTGTGGAGTTTTCTGAGAATTAAGATAATATATATAAGACTTTCTGAACATAGTATTTTTTTCATCTACTCCCCTTAGGGATTTAATCAGAAAGAGATGGCTATGATCTAGGGAATCCGGAGGACCCTGTATCTTATGCTAATTCTAAAACAACATCATAATATTGCAATTTCAGTCATTTGTTTTAGTTACTCTGGTAGAAAAACTCAAATTATTCAATGGAATAACCCACAAAATCTTGGGGAATGAAGCACGGGTGCTGTCAGCTGACGCTGTGCTGGAATGCTTTGAGGTGTGAGAACAGGGAGGCACCTGAGCTGCTGCAGTCACCCAGGGAGGACATGCCTTGTTATTCATCTGCCTAGCACCTCCCTGCCCAGATCCCCGCCCAGCATCAGGCAGATGATTTCTATTCTCTGGTGCTGGAGTGGCAGCTCCGTGAAACTGCTCAAGAAGAGGTTCTTGTCCTGGAGAATTAAATCTCGTGTCTTCTATAGTTCTAGTGATATCTAATGAGACTTGTAATTGATCCTAGGCTTAGTTTCCTTGAGAGAATGACGAGTCTCCAGGCTCTCTTAACACATCCAAAAGTGCTGGCGTGTCAGGAAATCCCCAAAGCTTGGAGAAATCGCTTAGAGTGCTGATGCCCCTGCCACCTCTGACATCCAAAATGATTTACTTTTAAAGGTAGCATTGTGTGAAATCATCGATTTAACTGTCCACAGAAAAGCGACCTGCCCACTCTCTGTTGGAGCATTTTATTTAAAAAGAAGTGGCTCTCTCCATAGATAAGCCAGGAAACCAGTTACACTTCAAAACCTGAGTTATTGAATGATATCTGAACACGTTAGTCTTCTCTTACTAAAAGAAGTTTAAAAAGATGGGGAGGGACAAAAGTATTGTATACATTTACATTTTAAATTGTGTAATCATGTTATTATCTGAAACTAATGCCATGCTGTTAAAATTTAGATAAAGTGTCCTGTAATGCATACAAAATGTTCATTTGTTGAAGGCCATTAAGTTAATTTCCTGGCAACAAGATTAAATGCAAGGCATTTACATAATCATTAGTCGTGAGGTGTAGAAAAGATAATTAAATATTCCACCACATTAATTTATATTTAATTAACTGTGCTTTAGTGATCCTTCTGTCTGAATATTAATATTGTGTAAATAAACAATTAGAATGCATACTGATTTTATTAGAGGCTTATTCTCAAAATTAGGTAAAAGATGCAATTATTAATTTGATTATATCTAATTTTGCATCCTAATCATGTTAATAGAGTCTAAAAAGGTCCATCACTGGCTTTGTTGATGACATTCTTACATTTTATATTTCCAATGACAACCTTGCTTGGAGACTTAAAAATATATTCAACTAGTTTATTCCAATAGTTAATAAGTTTCATAATATTCTCCTCTGAGGCTTCTTTAATTCAAGCCTAACACTTTACTTTTAAATAGTAAAAAATGGTTGTTGTGTAGCCACAACACATGAAGCTATGACTATCCTCACCTGGGACATACCAGTGTTTCTGGGGAATATTATACGATATAGATAGAAACACAAATTATTAAGCAATTTTGATAAGGTTATGTGATTTGAAAATGTAGCTAAGGTTCATAGCTAATTAAAAGTCCACTAGGAAGAGTTGTAGATGTAGCTGATATTATAGAATGCTTACTTAGTATGCACCAAAAATCTGGATGACTCCCCAGCACCACATGGAAACAGATATGGTAGCCCAAGCCTGTGACCCAGCATGCCAGAGGTGAAGACAGGAGGATCTGAAATGCAAGGTTATCAAAAATGAAAGTAGAATCTACTAGTAAATACATTTTGAACTTTTAGTATCTCTGCGTGTAGTATCAAGAAAAGTTTTGAAGAGAGAACTAACATTACTAGGAATGTGTGTCTGAGAATCTTACAGTCTTAGGCATCAGATTTTGGTGGAGCGGATAAGTGGTAGGGAAGAGAAATCTAAGTAACACATTCTCCGAATCCTATTGGTACTTTTATTATGCTGGGAAATTTGCAAATCAGTAAGTGAAAATATCCAGGGCTTTGTTAAGCATCCACAGTAGAAGAAACAAGACATGAAGTGGTAACCAAGCAAAACAAACAAAAGAAAACAAAACCAGGAATACTCTGACTCACAAGAGTGTATTCTTCTCTGAAATGCAAAGTTACATTAAACTATTGCTATGAAACAATAAATTTCCCTACCAGGAGAAGTTATTTCTCATTAAATTGCAACATCCCAAACAAAACTGTTTGTGTTTTCCACATTAAATATTTATTTGTGTGAACAATTCCATACCGACTTTAACTGTCTAAATGTAATTTTCAGAGAGAGAAATGTGTTTCACAAACACATATTTCATAATGGAAACATTTGTTCTTACAGTTTTTTTGAAGGGGGATAATAAAGTTTTTTTTCAAAGCCACCAGGACTTTTGCATTTACAATATGATATAGAGTTCCCTTGGCCTGGCCAAAATATATTCCCTCTTGTTAGTGACTACAGCTTCTCAAGTATTTGGAGGCCATTCTGTTGGAGGCAAACGTATGCTTCTTTTCCTACTGCGCATTCACCTATCACTATACACAAGGAATATATACGTGCCTACTTTCAAAGACTAGATTCTGAACTGCTCCTTTAGCATCCGCCACCGATACAATGTATAAGACAAGCTTCGTAACTTCATTCTGGTGTGCATAAATGTATATTGTACTGATAAACAAATATAGATGAGTATGGATAGGTTCTTCTTAGTCATTAACAAAAGTCCCGAACTCTGAGAATTGGAAGAAAATATTTAGGTTGTTGATAAATGAACAGGAACATCAGAGGATACATCACCTTTAGAAGAGGGAGTCTGGCTTTTCTAAGCTCCTACTTAAAGGATGACATCTGTATTAAGAAAACAAGATGATGAATCCAAAATGCAGGAAGCTTCCACTTAGAATGTAATGTCTCACAATTGTGATGGAAGGGTGATCACATTGCCTGTTGCCTTTTACTCTTTGGAATGTTCTCAATTTTTCCTGAGAAGTGCACAGATCATTGCTGACAAATAATTTTAAAAAATGAGTCTTAGTAAACAAGTATTCTTTCTTTCTTTTGAAATGTAAATTTCATTTTTGAAGTCTTTCCTGCTCAATGGGACCTTGTCGCTTGGCTTGTCTCACTGCCACAAGAACGCTGGTGAAGCTGTGTCTTACCTCGTGTGCTATGAAGAATGGGATTTCCAAGTTAAAAATTAAAAACAACAACAACAGAACAACTTTATCCCGTGTAGCCAAATTCTTCAATCATTTTCTTTTAATTTTGAAAACTTGAATATTTATGGTAATCTTGACTTTCAGCTTCTTTAAAAATAAAATTTTATTTATTCTAGTGACTATATTTCAAAACTCCTGTTTCGAAGTGGCATGCACACCTTGGTGGTAACAAACAGCTCTCTAATTATAACTAAGGCCCACTTACCAAGAGAAAAACCATGCCTGGGTACTGAAACCTAGCCAACAACCTGGGACTAGTAGAGTCATGGATCTTTGAGGGGAACCTAGAACTTGCCACTTAACTAAATCATTATATTCCTAACTATATTCCAAATATTTGTCTTTATATTCACATGTAAGCTTAATTCTCCCTTCTCATCAAAGAAACTTCTCTTTGCAGCTGATAGAGAACATTACAGATGAAGTCACAGAGATTGATCCCATGGTTCCCAGTCCCAACTAATCCATCTACAACACAAGTCCTGCACCAAAAGGCTCAGAGATAATCCCACCAAAGGGCGAAGACAGAAAGACTATAAGAGAAACAGGAAGTTTTATGTGAGATTGTGTTGCCTAGAAAAGTCAGAGAGGCTATATCCATGAAGTCCCAACATGATTGCCTAAAGATCTGAAAAATAACATCATGTTGAGAAAGTTCACAGTCACCCAACTCTACACAAAGATCTACAGGAAACAAAAGAGTGCTGAAATTGGAGAGGTGGTCTTCCCCAGGGAAGAGCCCTCCAATACCAATGTTTAACCCTAACAATATATATCTACAGGTAACATTCTAAGGACTGAGTGGGTCGTTTTACGGTTTTACATACTTAGGAATGTGGCGTGTGTGTGTGTGTGTGTGTGTGTGTGTGTGCGCGCGCGCGTGTGCGCACGCGCGCGCGCAAAATTATGTAATTATAATTTCAAAAATTATATATATATAAAATATTTCATGGAGACATGAGCAGTTTATAAAGGCTTACATAACCCAAACCTGTCAATCAGAACAGAGAATCACTCATATTATGTCCCTCAGAAGGATCCATGGGCTTTTGAGTACTCTAACTCAAGGAGCCTACTGCTCTTGTAGAATATGTGATCTGTACTATCCCTTTGCTTCTGAATAAAGTTTCCTTGCCACTTTGAAAAAAAGTTGAATATTTTTGGTAATATAGACTTTCACCTTGTTTGAAAATAAAGTTTATTTATTCTAATGAAGTATTTCTGAACTTACTATTTACTCATATAATCTTATACATTCATGTGATTTCCCTATCTATATGCTTATCTTTATTGTATTAATAAAGTGTCTTTAGTTAGAAAGGACAGATTTCTCTAAACATTAAAAGCTAGAGATAATTAAGCTGGGCTTGCTTGGTGGTACACTCAGAGGGCTGAGGCAGGATGATTGCAAGACTGAGATTTGCCTTAGCTACATATTAATACCCAGTCTCAAACAAACAAATACACCAAGGAAAACATAACAAAGAAAAATCTAAAACTATACAAGTTCACTGGAGTCTAATGGCAGAGAAATTCATAGAAAAATGCACATCTTAGAATAATTATACAGTTTTAATGAACATAAGAAATGCAACTTTTTATTTAATTAGATAAATTTTGGTAATCTGAGAGCTGAGTAGTTGTACTATATTCAAAATCTTCTAGAAAGTTGGTAATCTAGTCTTTCCCCTAATGGTTAAAATGACTCATGAGGACTGTAAGAGAAAGGAGCAAGTGTCGAGTTGTGGATGAATCACAGTCTTATTTGACATACAAGCACTCCACAAAGGCAAAGGGGACACTTAGCTCTCAGTGAAATAACAGCTGTAACCACAGCACTGGTAGGATGCAGGTGTTGAAACTGGACCATAGAGAAGAGCTGTATTCTGAGGTGAGAATCTAAATCCCAGCCTTGCCATATATCAACTGTTTAGCACTAGACACCTCATTTGGCCTATTTGAGATATTTTGAGCACAAAATAAAGGGATGAAGAAAAAAAGTTACCAAGGTAACCAGATGTCACCCTTAGTACATGGAGTTACCTCAATACTAGCTTAAAATCTAAGACTTCATGCTCCAAACCCTGCCCTCAGTTTTCTGATTCCCCCCAAATCTCTATTTTTAAGATAATCAGGTAATTATAATAAAATAAGTCTGCTGTTCACATTCTCTAACAGTTTCACAAGCTTCATGATTATTTTTAAATTATGTGATGAGACTATGATATAAAAATATCCTGCAGCTTTGCAACAGGTGGAGCCTGCTTTTTAACAATGCTTTGATGACTTTTATTATCTGCCTTTCTGACAATGACCTGAAACAACAAGTTCATCTTTGGGCTTCAGTCTCCACAGTGATAAAAACGAAGAGGTTGAACTAGCCAGACAGTTTCACATCTGGTATTCTAAATTACTTAACCCCATAACCCAGGTTTGATTATTACATTGAGTTACTGATTTACTCATTTATATGTGCATGTTTATTTGTGTGTATGTTATTGTGATAATGTGAAAAATTTTAGGTACTTTCTATAATTGTGGAAGACTGTTTATTTCTCCATTAAAACTTGATTTAACAAACTTCTTTAATATAATTAGAAAGTGGATAATGCTGTCAAGATTATGATTTCCACATATATAATTGTAGGAGAAAATGAAGGGAGAGGCCAATTTTCCAAATGACTTCAATTTGAATAGGGAATAGAGGTTGGAATAAATGGCAGTGCCTTCTACACAGAGCTTCCTAATTTAAAATAAAGTTTTAGGGCTCAATTTACTTATCCTTCCCATGGTCAAATAGGTAGCAAATCAAGGAAACAGAAAACATGATTAATTTTAAATGGGAAAGAAGATGCATGGCAAATTCGACAAAGGATTCATTGCCCATGAGAAGGTTTGAAGGATGTGCAGCATTTGAAAGCCTTGATTCAAGTGGAAACTCACTCTCCCTCTGTTCTTCTACTGTTCAGAGGAGATGAGGAAAATGTCTGGATAAAGCATTTGGGTCATGATTTTCCCCTCAGTTTTCCAGTGTTTAGCATGCCTATTTCTCGGAGCAAACCTCAGAGAAGAGCATATTTTCATGCTATTATCCAGCCCCGTGACACCTCAATGAAATTATCTCTCTAATAGGTTATTCTCCTCACTGTCCTTGTTTTCTGTGCCAAGTTATCAATGGAGATGTTTGCAAGAATCCAGGGATGTAGAAAGATGTCTAGAGACAAGAAAAAGGATGGGTATAACTTTCAGTTTAAAGATACTAGAAATTTGGTATTTTCTTGAGGTTGTCACATGGACCCCAAATCCCAGCTTGTTTATTTTTTTTCTTTATTTTATTAAGAAATTTTCTATTCATTTTGCATACCAACCACAGATCCCCCTCTTCTCCCTCCTCCCGATCACAGCCTTCCTCCTCAAAACACACACCCCCTATTCCCACCTCCTCCAAGGCAAGGTCTCCCACATGGAGTCAACAGAGCCTGGTACATTCAGTTGAGGCAGGCCCAAGCCCCTCCTCCCTGCACCAAGGCTGTGCAAGGTATCTCACCATATGCACTAGACTCCAAAGAGCCAGCTCATGCACTAGGGACTGGTCCCGATCCCACTGCCTGAGAGTCCCCAACAGTTCAAGTTAAACAACTGTTTCACCTATCCAGAAGGTCTAGTCCAGTCCCTTGGGGCTCCATAGCTATTGGTCCATAGTTCATGCATTTCCACTAGTTTGGCTGGCCATCTCTATATGTTTTCCCATCATGATCTCAATGTCTCTTGCTCATAGAATCCCTCCTCTCTCTCATCGATTGGACTCCTGGAGATTGGCCTGGCGCCCGGCCATGGATCTCTGCATCTGCTTCCATCAGTCACTGGAGGAAGACTCTATGATGACAGTTAGGGTATTCATCCATCTGATCACTGGAGTAGGCCAGTTCAGGCACCCTCTTGACTATTGCCAGTAGTCTAAGGTGGAGTCATCCTTATGGATTCCTGGGAACTTCCTTAGCACTCTGTTTCTCCCTATTCCCATGATGTCTTCCTTTATCATGGTATCTCTTTCCTTGCTCTCCTTCTCTGTTCCTGTTCCTGCTTGAACCTCCCATTTCCTTGTGTTCTCATGCCCCACTCTTTGCCCTCCATTGCCCCCCCCCCACCTCACTCCCAGTTTGTCCATGGAGATCACATCTATTTCTCCTTCGCTGGTGATCCATATGTCCCTCCTAGGGTCCTCCTTACTAGGTAGCCTCCCTAGAACTGCAGGTTGCAGTCTAGTTATCCTTTGCTTTACATCTAGTATCCACTTATGAGTGAGTACATACCATGTTTGTCCTTCTGATTCTGGGTTACCTCACTCAGGATAATATTTTCTAGTTCCATCCATTTGCCTGCAAATTTCATATCATTGTTTTTACTGTTGAGTAGTACTCCATTGTGTATATTTGCCACATTTTCTTTATCCATTCTTCAGTTGAGGAGCATCTAGGTTGTTTCCAGTTTCTGGCTTTTATGAATAATGCTGCTATGAACATAGTTGAGCACGTGTCCTTGTGGTATGATTGAGCATTCCTTGGGTATATGCCCAAGAGTGGTATAGCTGGGTCTTCAGGTAGATATGGCAGTTTCTCAGAAAATTGGGAATCAATCTACCTCAAGACCCAGCTTGTTTATTAATGAAGATAATGTAAATTTTATAAAATCTCTGCTAATTCCCTTGAGATGTCAATGCAACATGTACTGTGATGTCAAGTTTCTTTAATTAGGAAGGCACTAATGTAGATGAAGTTAAACTATTTAAATGCCCATGGAGGTTTGATGAAATTAATTGAGTTAAAAATACATTGAAAATGTTGAGTGATTATGTTATTACAGTAACATATGCACACAAGCGTAAGTACAATAAAAATGAAGTGATACAAATTATAGAGTAGAGGACAGTGCTCATGTCTCCTGGCTCCTGTTATTTGCTCTTTAAAATTTCTATGGAATTATTTTTAACAAAAGGAAATGATATTAACTGCTCCTTACAATATATAAATTGGTTTTGTATTTGGGCTTTCTGACTTAAAGGAAGATGTTCCTGGTATTGTATTCTAATTTTACTTTGGAATTACATTTAGTGCTTGTTTATGATGGATAGGATGGATGGATAGGGGAGTGGGGAGTAGTGGTGTGACATGACAATCTTCTTTTCCTTTGAAAGCAGAGGTTATCTGAAAATTGATGGATGCATAAGTTTTAATTGATGCAAGTGGTAATGGAAATAGATCTAAAATAATTGCTTTAAAAAACCCTCATAGTTACAACAGCACCAGTTTACTCTGCACTGTTACTCATCCTAATTGTCTCCTTATAAACGTATTTCAACTACATGTTTTCTATAGCTGATACATTTGCAATACATCCTCCTTTATACTGGATAATTTAGAAAGGGAAGTTGCTTAGCATGGAAGGTGGAGAGGCATTAGGATGGAGAAAAACCTTGATTTAGATCCAGGTAGAAGAGATTTTTTTTACCTGTGACCAATGTAAATACTATGACTTGAATTTGTTGATTCACATTTTTCCCTTGCTTTTTTACTCTTCCCAATTTATCACTCTTTTTATTTCTCACTTCCTCCACTTTTTTTAACCACTCTTCCACTTATTTCTTCCCCAGTTACTCTCCTCTTCTTTTTTTATTTCTGTGTGGATCTTTCTCTTTCTATTCCTTTATAGGATTTATTTTTATTTTAGTGTGACACTTTATTCTTTCTTTTACACCTGGATTTGTGTGTGTACAAATATCTAAACAATGGCGTTTGGACACTACTCTTGTTCTTTTACTGAGCTCAATCTGCAAACTGACTTATTTTTTTTTTTTTTTTGCAAACTGACTTATTTTGTTTATGGAATGACTCAGATGCCCTGATTATATCAAGTGATGCAATCACTTCTCATGTATTTATTCATTTAAGCTGGTAGTCTCTAAATATTGATGACATTAAAATTGAGTATGTGTTTATTGACTTAATCATTCATTTGTGAATTTGTATTAAGCTGGGTGAGCAGAAGTGGGGATATAAGTGAAAAGTCATTGTCCAAGGCTCATGGAACTTGAACTCCACTAGAAGAGAACATCAGACAAACAAGTAATTATATCACAGCATCATTCATGTTATAGACATCACTGACACAAAGAAAGATCTTGTGGGAATGTAGAAAAAGCTCTCACATTATGTGAGGTATCCAGATAGGATATGGAAATACTATTTTAGCTGATACTTCATGTTTTATTCTGATATTCTTTAGAAGGTGATATTGAAACTGCAATGTGAAATATGAGTTGGTGTCTTAACCTGTGTTCTCTTAGAACAGAAATAGAGGCTTGAAGGAAACCTGATGCTTTTTACTACAGGAAAAGAGAGAATGAGGTAATGAGAAGAGAGATGTTGGGGGAAATGTAAAGTACTGCAGAACTTAAAAAAAAAAAAAGCTGAATGGGTTCCTCAGTCAGGTGGGACGTCAGTGGAAGATACATCTAATGTTTGTGTCTTTCTTCCCAATATGTGTCCTTTTATTGACCAAAGTGTTTTTCCTGAGTTACTAACCTGACCACAGTTCCTGAGAGTATTATCAGCCCTCTACTGAGAACTACTGGGAAGGCAAAGCTTCTAAGTCCACTGATGACTTCTCTGGCCACTGGAGTATCTACTGCAGGTCCTTAATAGCTTTGTCCAGTTAAACTTTACTCTTCAAGAAGACTGCCAGTATTAAAAGCTAAACCACAGCAATGGTAACTGCTGCTTTAAACTGTGGAGGTTAGTAGAAGAGTATGAACAATTGATGGACATCTCGGTCACAATAATAACAAAACAAGTCAACAGCAGATGGATGACACACCTAGATGATCCTTTTTTTCATTTGCATTTTTTCTTTTTAATTATTCTTCTCTCATTCAAGGCATCCAGACTGCAGTTTCCCCTCCCTCCATTTCTCGCCTCTCCCACACTACCTCCTCTCTCCCCAAGACCCACTACTCCTCCATTTCCTTTCTGGAAAGAGCATGCCTCCCTGAGATATCAACCGAACATGACATAACAAGATATGTTAGCAGCACAAGCAAGAAGGGAATAAGATTCTGGTGGATAGGAAGCAGAGAGCAAGGAGGTGAATGGAGACAAGGAGTAACCTTCAAAACCATTCCCTAGTGATGAGTTGTTCTAAAAAGTTCAGGTCTCCTAAAGTTTCCAGAAGTTCTCTCAAATGGTGCTAGGGAATAAATGAGCCTATGGGAAATGCATGAGTCTGTAGATGACCTTTCATATTCATAACAAGTGGTAAGGGGGATTCTATTTAAACTTACCTAATAGGATTCTGCTGAAGACAGAGTGGGGTGACTGGACACTGTCAAGGAGAAAGTATTAGGTGAAGAACCTAACCAGTTTCCAGAATGATTGGACACTGGAGGCTGGAAGAAGGGTCTTGATAAACTGACTCACCAAGACTACTTGCTAAAATTGTATTTTATAACTAGAGGTGGTGGCTAACATAATAATCCGTGTTCTTGTGTGGTAGAGGCAGAAGGATCAGGGGTTTGGGCCAGCCTCAACTGTATAGCTAGGCTGATGTCAGCCTGTGCTACATGAAACTCTTCATCAAAGGATTAGGTGAAGGTTCAGAGGACTGTAAAGTTTGGCCTAGCCAAGATTCTTTATGAACACTGTAGTATGGGTAATGATTGTGAGAAGTAGGATAGAAATTCAAGATGCATTTATTTAGATACTGACCTCCTTTCTGTATTGATACCTTTTTCTGCCCAGGATAGTAAAATGTCCCATACTATATCGGTCAGTTGCATCTATTAATATTTTCTCTACAGTGTTGCTTCATTTTCATGCATTCTTCGTTTCCAACACAAAAAACCTTGAAGCCAGTTAGCTAATAGTGATTGATATGCTGAAACTCTGGTCTGAGGTGACCAGAACAATTGGGTGACTTGTTTGGAGAAAAAAGAAACACATAAACACAAACACAGACAAATAATAGGCTCTTGCTGACATATGCCCTCAGACATATTTTTCTTCTGATTTTCTTTTGGAAGTCAATGATTTTGATTACTAAGCAGTTAAGTTATTCAAACAAATCTTCGTTTATCTGATGTCTTCGAAATGTTTTTCCCTCTAAAATATATTCTGAATACATTGACTATTTGGCTTCAGGATTAAAAAAATGAATTACTTCCTTGTTTCTTCAGTAGTTATCATCTTCTTTTATCTCTCTGTTTGCAATTCTGTGTATTTCCTGAAGCAAGCAAACAAAAAAAATTTACTGCTGTATGGTAATTGCAGATTGTGATTGATAAAAATAAATGCCACCTCTAGGTTATGCTTTTCTCTTCTTGCAGGTAGAGTTTGTAGGTTTAGATTAAAGCACGAACATTTTGTACATTAATTTAAAATAGAACATTCACTATAACTGAGGATTTCAGTTAGACTTTAGTTGATTCTAACACTGAGGAAGTCTTCTTGAAATTCAGTCACCAAATCCTTCCCTACACTTGGCAAAACATATCTTACAAATGTGTTCACCTATATATGAATATCCCACTAAGATGTATAAATCTGAGATTATCTTTCTATCTATAATTTATTTATAAATTATAGATAGAAATAATTTAATTTATAAATTATAGATAGAAATAATTACCCAAAATTGTAATTTACCTAAAACAAGTTTCCACCCCTGCTGGCCTGTTCTTGACCAGTTCTACGTTGACGTTTTATATTTTGACTTCCTAAGTACTCTTTCTTGTCCTGCAGCTGTTCTTGGGAATGTTATTGGGAATGTTATTGCCTCCCTCCTGGAAAAGTTTAGTGAACACTATTCAGTAGCTCAGCTAAATGTCTTATGGTTGTTGATTCTTCTCAGCGGCTTACATCTTTGAGCTGTGTTTCTTGAGCATGTGAATATCTTGTGAGTATCTCCCTACCTTTGACAAAAGTATTTTTAAGTTTTATCCCGACTTTCCTAACTCACCTAACTTGGCAAATAAAAACTTCCTACCATTCCTTGCCTGTCCACCTTCTCTTCTTCCAGCAAAGAGTACTTGCAGAGATGACCTAATCCACTAAAATCATGTGTTATCATGAAGTGTGTTATGGTTCGGACTAATTATCATCTTGACAAAATCTGGAATCATTCAGAAGCCAAACTTCCAGTATGCTGTGTGGGCTTATTTATACAGGGTTAGGCTCTAGGTATATTAGAGAAACATCACCTTGACTGGGTTAATTAAGGTGGGATGAAACATCTAGGGCTTGGGTCCTGGAATATATATTTTTTTAAAATTTTTATTTTGCAATGCAATTAAGTTCTACATACAGGCACAGATTCCCTTGTTCTCCCCCCTCCCGCCCCCCTCACCTTCCCCCCAGCCCGCCCCCCCCATTCCAATCTCCTCCAGGGCAAAGCCTTCCTCACAGACTGAGATCAACCTGGTGGACTCAGTCCAGGTAGGTCCAGTCCCCTCCTCCCAGGCCGAGCCAAGGGACCCTGCATAGGCCCCAGGTTTCAAACAGCCGACTCATGCAATGAGCACAGGACCCGGTGCCACTGCCTGGATGCCTCCCAAACAGATCAGGCCAATCAACTGTCTCACCCACTCAGAGGGCCTGATCCAGTTGGTGACCTCTCAGCCATTGGTTCATATTTCATGTGTTTCCGTTTGTTTGGCTATTTGTCTCTGTGCTTTATCCGACCTTGGTCTCAACAATTCCCTCTCATATAAACCCTCCTCATTCTCGCTAATTGGACTCCCAGAGATCCACCTGGGGCCTAGTCGGTATGTACTCACTCATAACAGGATACTAGATGTGGAACAAGGATGACTGGACTGCTACTCACATCACCAGGCAGGCTACCTGGAAAACAGGACCCCAAGAAAGACACAGGGATCGCCCAATGACAGAGAAATGGAATGAGATCTACATGAACAGCCTGGACATGAGTGGGGGTAGTGAAGGGCGAGGGTCGAGGGAAAGAGAGCTTGGGTGAGTGGGAGATCCCAGCTGGATCAACAACAGAGAGGGAGAACAAGGAATAGGAGACCATGGTAAATGAAGACCACATGAGAATAGGAAGAAACAAAGTGCTAGAGAGGCCCACAGAAATCCACAAAGATACCCCCACAACAGACTGCTGGCAATGGTCGAGAGACAGTCCGAATTGACCTACTCTGGTGATGGGATGGCCAAACACCCTAATTGTCGTGCTAGAAACCTCACCCTGGAATATATTTTTAAAAGGAACAGGTTAAGCATGAGCGTTCATTGCTCTCTGCTTCTGGAATAGGGATGCCTTGTTACCAGCTGCTTCTCCAAGTTGCTGTCACTATGAGTTCCCCACCATGATGGATGCTAGCTTGGAGCTGTGAGCCAGAATAAATCCTTCTTCATTTAGGTTGCTTTTGCCAGGGTGTTTTTATCACAACAGCAGGGAAAAGTCAGGTAATATGTAACAACTCTCAACTACCTTTTCCAAATCAGATTTCTCCCATGCAATCTAGTTCTTTTGTTTCTACCTACCTGATATCTTAACAATAGCCATGGGAATCTCTAACTTAAGAGTAACCTGTGTGAGCATATGTTCACTTCTCTGTGTCTTGTATCTTCTCAGATGAATTTTTTGGAATCTTTAAGTAACAAAATTCAGGAATAATAATATAGATTCTTCCCATGTCAAAAACAAACAAACAAGCATGTATTCTAAATACTGTTACTGTCTTCCCCGCCCCCCTGTTTTTCTAATACGTCTAATGTGTCTTTAGACTTGTATACTTTTTAAAAAATATGGTGAGGTAGTTGAGATGGTTCAGTGTTAAAAGTACTTGCTCTGAATGCTGACAACATGTTTGACCCCTCCCCAATGTCAGTGTATAAGACAACTGACTCAACGAAGTTGCCCTCTGACCTCTGAATCAATGCCATGGCTTGAGTGCCCCACCACCAAGTCAATAAACAAATGTAATTTATAAAAGCTAATTATGATTTCTTTTCTAGTCAAGGAACTGTTAATCGAATTCTCTTCTTTTTATCATGTTTCTGGAATAACTACCTCTTACTAGTTGTGTTTCTGAGCACATGACTGCATGTATCTGTGTCACAGCTACTTAGACGTCTAGTACCTGTATTGTGAGGTGTTCAAATTGTTAAAGATGAGAGTTCAGATACTTCTCTACTGATATCTCCTATTGATGTGGATATTTGATGTTAGATATAGAGATATCTGATTTAATTGATGTGTAGTATTCTATTATACGGATGCATTATGTTTGTTTTATAGAAGTTAATAACTTCTTCACTTATTTTCGTATTCCTTTGTTTCAATTACTTCTGCAAATGATATTCTCTGATGATTTGCTAAACCCTGTTTCTTATCATCTATTTTTCATTTATAAACTATACAAATTAGAAATATTTACTTAATTAATAATGTTTTGTATTACTTCAAAAAAAATCATAAAAAAATGTTTTTTCTAGCCCTTAATAGAATGTCAACACTTTTGTAGAAAAGCTTACTTGGTACATATGGTTAGCTAGACATTTTCAAGAATTTGATACTGAGTCTATTTATATACAAAATAACTTGCTATCCATCCTATTTGTTTTATATAAATTGCTGATTAGAATAGTTATAATGTTAATACATGGACATTCAATGTTTTTCAAAATATTTAATATTCATTCATACATATGTGTTTTAAAAAAATTCACCCCATACTCTGTCTGCTTGAATTTCTTCACTATACCACATCACATTTTCCTCTCACCTTCATGTTTGTGCTCTCCTCTCTCTCTCTCTCTCTCTCTCTCTCTCTCTCTCTCTCTCTCTCTCTCCCTCCCTCCCTCTCTCCCTCTCTCTCTCTTTCACACACACACACACACACACACACACACACACACACACACACACACACACACACACACAGTCTCTTGGTAGTATGCATAGGACCTTCCAGCACTATGAAAACTAGCCAGTAGGAATGTAGCTTCCATGGCAGTGCCTACTTGATTCTCTACATCCTATGACTCAGGTATGTAGCATCTTCTGAACTAGGGTCTTACCATCAAGTTCTGGAGGGTAACAGGAGCAGTGACAACAGTGTGTATGTTTGTGGGGGTCTATAGACCTCCCCTGACCAACAGTTCAAAAAGAAGTAATCTATACCTGGCACTGAGCTTTTATCTGATAGCTTATGGTATATGGGGGAGGCATTGCCTACTTATTACTAGTAACTCCTTTTAAATATTTATTGATCCATTTGTGCCTTTGGAAAGGTCTGTTCTTGAAACTATTGTATAAAACAAACACGTCCCCCTTTGTTATAAGACCAATCCATGCCTCTCCATTCATTTTCTTTCTTTGGTTTTATAGATAATTAATAGAAGACACCAGGAAATACTTAATATCAACGTATTTGAAGTTTATTAACCTGCTGACACACATCACAACCATCCAAAATAGATAAATTGTAAAATATACCACAGTAGATCTTCACTCGAAAAGGTACAACTCCCAACTCTCAGAACAAGCATGCTTCGGGCTGCCCTCTCTAATAACTCTGTTTCCCACAGAGCGAAAAGCTTTTAGTGCATCTCAGATCTGCACTATTGTTCTTAGCAGCCCAATCCCCAAACTCTCATTTCTGATATGCTTCAGGATGCCGCACTCTGACCCGTTCATTTAGTGCACATACTTCATGCCATTAACATGAAGCTTTCCGTTTTGACATTTAGTCGTTTCAGAAAATGGACATTTGATTCATGGGACATAAATCTTCATCTCTAGAGGGCTGAATGTAAAACAGCATGTGTGGAAACATTGTGTGTTTAGTAAACTCCTTTATTTCAGTCACCTGTTAACATGTTTGAACTGATAAAGTATGTAGCACAGATTTTTCTTTTTGTCGTGTTCCTCTTCAAATTTTCTCTCTGTATCTTCCTTTCATTTTTTCTGCACATTTTTTGAGTAGTGCCTTCCCTCTGGTCACTCAATCTGTTTTTATTTTCTTCAGCATGACTGACTCAGTGTCTTCATCACCGGCTATAACAAAGACAGTGATTTTCAATAGACATTGCTTCTCTGCTTGTAACAGTTATTGTGCACAATAAGAGGGCATTATAGTACATGATAGGTTTCTGACCAATGGACATCTAGTGGACATAAAATAGGGAATGTCATTGGTTTCCTTTTTGAACAGTGCATGTTCATGACTAGGACTTAGTCCCTGTGTGACATTCCTCAGACATGACAATATAGGAGGCAGAAGAAGAAAAGGAAAGGAAGGAAAAACAGGAAAGAAAGGAGGAAGGAAGGAAGCAAGGAAGCATCTGTGGGTCTGAGATCATTAGATTTAGGACTCATTTTCCCCAGAAGCAAACACTAATAAACAAGTCTAGCTCTTCAGAGTTTTATTTGTTTTGTTTTTTATTATTTCTTTTATTTTGAGATTATAATTTAAGTACATTATTATTTCCCTCCTTTATTTTCTCCTTCCAAACGTTTCCATTTACTCCTCCTTGTTCTCTTTCAAATTACCATCATTGTTACATAGCATTATATGTAAGATATACATATATATGCATACATAAACATTATATTTTCCTAACTACAACCTGCTCAGTGTGCAATGTGACTTGTATGCGTGTTTTTAGGGCTTTTTTGTTTTTTTACTGAGTAACCAATCGGTGTGCTCTTCCTTTGGGAGGACTATTCTTTTCTCAGCATATTTCAGTTGGCCATAGTTCCTTAGCTCTTTGTATAGAGTTGAGACCTTCTAGGCTTTTCCCTGGTCCACCTCCATGTGTCCATTGTTGTCCTTGTTCAGTTCATCTTAAAACAGTCATGTTGGGTTTTTAAGACAAGTTAGTCCATATTTTTTAAATTCTCACCTTAAGTCTTTAAGAATCAATTCCACTTTACTAATTTCATGATCCCTTTTCAGGGTGATTTAATTTATCTGTTGTCCTGCATTTTACTCATTGCAGGTTTACTTTAACTTTAATTTTAATTTTCCTCTTACTTTTTTTCCTCACAGTCTCTCAGTTACTAATTTTGCTGACAAGGTCCTAACGCTCTAGTTTCCTGTGTTTTCAGCCCTTCCTTTGGCAGTCTTTTAAATTTCATTTTTCTTCATTTTCTTTTTCTTGGATGGAACCGGATGCTTTCCCCATCACTCTGTGTGTTATCATCTTTGTTTTTTTTTTAAACTCTATGTACAGGTCTCTACTAAAGAGTTCATTACTTAATGAAGCCTGTTTTACCCAGTTTCGGAGTTTTTCCATAGGCTGCAGGGGACACTCCTCCCTCCACAGTAGCTCGCTTTGCACTGTTTGCTCCCATGTTGTTACTTGTTTACGCGTCACCCCACTGAACTGACTCTCACTCAGTGTTGCTCACAAATATTACTTACGACTAGACTAGTACAGGTTTGGCACATAGAAAGAAACACAGCAGTTTTTTGAATCAAAATACAATGCAAGCCTTCTGTGTAATTGTACTGCACTCTTTTCTCTCATTTGGAGAATTTCTGACAGACCTGCCTACTCCACACTATTCCGTATTCCTCTTTGTCCTTAGTTACTTTGTTACATGAATATTCTATTACCTGTCCAGGGTAATTCCTCAAAACAAGGACCTTCTTTTATTAAATCCTTTATGGTGTTCAACAGGTGTTTAGATTCCTCCAAGAACTATGCTGGTATTCAAGGGTGCCAAAGGAAAATTTCTGCCTTGAGATATTCTGAAGGTAAAAGATGAGACGCTTTATAAATATGTACAGGTGTGGGAATTGTTTTATTTTTATAATAAATAAATGTTCCAAGGAAATGTGACTAAAGAAAGCTTTGGCAAATAAAAAGTCTTAGAAAATGTCCTTATAACAAGAAAATAAAGTCATGTGAAATATAATTGCTTACATTGGGGTCAATCCTGATAAGTAAGACACCAAAATTACCATAATCAGAATTCTCGAGTTATACTCCCATAGTTTGTAGAAAAAAATACAAAAGAGGGAAATGAATAAAGGATTGAAAATTTAAAAAAATCATGTCCCATTGAGCCTTGTCTCTTTTTTCCCTTTTAATATTTTTATAATTTTTGGTTGTTGGTGGTGTTGGTGGTAGTGTATGTGTGTGTATGGGCACCCATGAGCAGTATGACACATATAAGGACATCAGAGGACACCCTATGGATATTGGTTTCCTCTTTCCACCATGTGTTTTAGTGAAATAAACTCAGGTCATTAGGCTTGTCTGCAAATGCCTTTACCTGCAGAACTACCTCACAGGCCTTTCTCTGCTCCAGTTCTCATTTCTTCCTTTCATGATGCCGTCTCACGCTCTGCCTGCACTCTGAATATATTTTGGCTTACTCTATTTGTCTAAGGCCAGGCTTAAACAATCTCTCATATTCTGCTCCACCCACAACTTTCTTACTTAGCTAAACCATTTACCCAATATTAAACTCCTTTGAACTCTTTCTATATTCCTTTGTCTAATCAAATGCACATGGACATAAAAAATTGAGGTAACTTTAGTATTCCCTTTGTTATCAAAGATTGTGCCATATGTCTCAGTACAGGAATATGTGGTGGTTTCGGCAGAGTATCTTCTTTTGGATGACTCTCAGTCCAATATACTGATTATAAGTGGAAAAGAGATAATCAAATTTCTACTGTTAAGTCAGCACTGGAGTTGAGAGAGAATTACTGAAGAAAGAAGAGGTGGAGTATAAGCCATTTGGAGGGTTTAAGAAAAACAATTTATTTGACAGGCTCTATTTAAAGAAAAGATAATTTTGTATTTTCAATACTCACCCTCTCGTCTTATTTTGCACATGTGAAATTGCTCATAGTTGTATTTATTTATTCCCCAGTTTGTTCTAAAAAAGATTTAAGATAGCTTATGAAGATATTTAAAATACATCAAAGGAGCATAATTAGAAATAGGTGAGAAAGTGGAAAAACAGCAAGACTAGGAACCTAAAGTAGAATTAAAAGCAGAGCAAAATATACATACACTCTCACGAAAGTTTTATTTACCTGTTGCTTAAGATTTTCATCAACCCATGTTGAGGGAAGTGAGTCTGTTATGGCATTCATGATATTCAGTGTATCAAATCAAATGAACTCTTGAAGAAGAGGGGATGGAAAGAGAAGGGGGTCCTCTCCTGAGAGTTCTTGAGAAAGACCATATAATATAATGAGCAACATTCTCAACACTAGCCTCGGCCTCCTTGCAGTAACTGTGGTGAATTTCATGCTGGCACTCCCTGTAGCATTCTTTCTGCTCAGGCTGATGGCATCACATTAAAATAAAACCCAACTTAAGGTACTGCTGTGCTGCTCTGCGGAGGCTGAAGGGATGAAAGAATTGTAAGACACAGTCGAGTGTGTGGCTATATACTCATTTGAATTATCTGTGGCTTAGCGTTACAGAGCATCAAGTGCATGGATTGTTGTTGTGTTCTTAATTAGAGCCTCAACAAATGTACAATAAAATACATATAAAATTTGACTGAGATCTTTTTTTTGGGAGAGAAATTTAAAAAAATCTACCTTATTTAACTGATACTCTAATTCTCAAGTTAGAAAGGACGTACCTTGTTTGGTAAAACAAACCAAGGCTATAAACATTTAATAGTGATTTTTGTGATCTATCCAGCAGAAATGAAAGAACACATGTGCCTGAAGATAATAGAAGAACTATTTGTAAAATTATTAGAAAATAAGTGTTTACTTAAGTGTGTGAATTTAAGTATATATTGTACATTTCATTTTCTTTTTTTTTTTTTTTTGAGTATTGAGAGGCAAGAATATTTCCTGTTGAGGGTTGCTTTGTGTATCACTATATTTTTATTTCTGCTAATGTCTGCATGTGGCCTCTGAGGGTTGGAGTGGTGGTATTCACAATGCTGCTCCCTGTAGGTCCATGCATTTTCCATTTAGGAATGTGACAAGCAAACTTTCCTTCAAGCTTTGCAATATGTATCTTGGTTCTGTCATATCAGGATCATGTCACTTGTCCCAACTTCCAACAATCTCATGGCTACATTGTCAAGTGAATCAGTTTATCAGCATACAGACAGTTTCTCTACGAACCAAGTACAATCAAATGAAGGAATTAAATCATACTGTAAATGACACTTGAAGAATATATCAATTGATTTGCCCTTCAGAATTCTACTGTGATACCATTATAAGCATGAAGCCATGGTGGGGGCACTCTCTTTCATGTGACAACTAGCCTTTTATGTCTGAACAAGTTTTTCCATTCTTCAGCTGTTTTCTATATGGAGAGGCATTCTTCTTTAGTGGGATCAGACCTCAAAGATGATTTGAAATGACTGGCTTACTGAATCACAGAGAGTCCTAACACAGTGATTGTGATATGTGCTTTCTCAAGCTTATTTGGCCACTGACAAGCATCACATTAAATTGTTTTCCTTTCTCCTCTTTCCTGAAATCATATACTGAAGTTTCCAGCACCTGCATCATGTAGCAAATATTCCTGCATTTTGCTGCAGCCCACCTGCCTAATGTTTCCACTAATCAATTTGAATGGTGCCTTATGGTTTTCTTTTGTTCCACAACTCCAAAAACTTCCTAAAACTCTTGTTATATTGAACATGGCATTTAGAGTAATTCTAATCCATGTCCCTGGGCCAGAGTCACTCATAATTGGCTCCAGAATAAACTATTTTATATTCTCTTTGAAGTGGGAGGTATTTTTTTTTTTGTCCACAGTATTATCCATAGGGGAAGAAAATCACAGTTAAATTAAATATTTGTTTTTGATGTGATGAATCAATTATTGGATAGTTACTTTTAATGTTCATTATAGAAAATGTACATGAAGAAAACTCAGCTGATGAATATTTATTTCATAACCAGGCTTGATGATAGTCATGTATACTTAACAATAATCATTGAATAAAGCAAAAACAAAGGTATTTCAAGGGGAGTTAAAGACACATTTAAAAATGATATGCATCTGAATTTATGTTGTTAGTGAGTGGTAAGAGTAGAACCCCCCACCATGTCCTGCCACCCTTCCCCTGTCATGGGCTGCCATTCTCCTTCTGTTACAATCAGAAGCTCTAGATGTGTGGTCTTAAAGTTCATCCCATTTCTAATTGTAGGTATTTATTGGCTTAGAAAAAGAAAGTTGACTATTAAAATTCTAATGATAAAGAAATGATAGTTATTAGATTAGGATATATTATAATGTCATTCTAAATTGTGTTTGGGACATTTTGATAACAGATAATGAATTATAATCTTGCTGGGAGAGAACTCCACGCAACTCTTCATTTAATGAAATGGCCATTTCTCTGTGTGACATTTCATTACAACACCACAATCAAGGACTTAAGAATTTATTTTCTTCCTATTATTCAAGAAATATTACAAAACGCAGTTTCATTGTCATTAGGATGTACTTAAACTACTGGGTGTATAAGATCTAATCTCTTGGATAATGTCTGCATTAAAGAATCTATGTCAGCTCAACTCTGTCTCTTCCCTGCGAATCATAACAGAAAGCATAACTAAATGGTCTTTAAGACAGCAGGAAAAGCTTTCCCTCTTTTACCATTTCTCATGGTTGGCTTCTGTTCTGATGAGCACTCAGAATTCCAAGGCTAAAACTTTAGATAAATGAGACAAACACCCCCACCTGACACACACATACACACACACACACACACACACACACACACGTTTCAACTTATTCAATAATAATACAAAAGACAGTACACTTGAAAGAAGAGTGTATTTAAATCTCTATATGCCTAGTCAAAGTAGGACAGTTTCTAGTCACAAATCTATTATCTAAAGGAATCTGAGGAGTGAATACATGGGAAAAACCATTTGATTAAGAGGCCTGCTTGTCCAGTGAATAACAGTCTTTCTTGGACAGAAATTTAATGATGTAGGAACACATTTGAAGGTTAATGGCTTTGTTGAATTAATTTATTTTCTATGGCTTTGAAGAAGACCTATTCAGTTGGAGGAAGAAGGACAAAAGGACTCTGAAAATGCAGAGCTTTGGTAATTGTCAGGACACACACACATCTGTACTAGGTACAAGACAGTTCTGAAAAATTCACATATGTGTAGCATCATTTGTTTCTGATTCATCTCCCTGAATGCCAAGCTTGTCAAAACATCCATAGTGTGCCATTTTGTACTGAGCCCATTCCAAGGAATATTTCATTTTACTGTTGAGGTTGTCAAGCATTTATTACAACATGGGAGTATTGCAAAAGGGCCATATTTTACTCTCTGTAATGAGAAATCCCTAAGGTAAGTCTTTATTGACTTTCATAGCAGGAAAGCAATTCCTTTTTCAATTTTTATGAAGCATCACAAGTCCTAAATGCAGGCAAAAAGAAGAAAAAGGTCTAATGAATTAGATATAAAATCTATCAGGGACTTGGCTGGAGAGATGGCTCTACACTTAGGAGGACCTCCTGTGCTTTCAGAGAAATCACGTTTGTTTCCCAGGATCCATACTGGGTGGCTCACACCCACTTTAGGAGATATGATATGCTCTTCTGGACTCTGTGTGCACCTGCACCTGCATGTCAGCATACACACACACAGAGATACACATACATACATATATAATTAATAATAATAATATTTTAAAATATATTAATTATTCATCTATAATTTATTATATAAAGAAACCTCAAGTGGCCTGAATGTTTTATTGATATGGCTGTGCCAGGTCTCTATCTATTGCCTGTACACACACACCAACAATAACAACTACACACAAATTATTATTGTAGCTTGTTTAACATAAATCATTGTTTCAGAGAGTCACAGAAATCAGTGTAAGATCAAATCTCTGAAAAAAAAAACAGCCATTGTTATGGTCTTTCAGTGGATGTTTATTGAAATTCTAGCATGGGCTAGAAACTTTGCAGAAGTTGATGAGTAGTGAAGTAATATTTTAAAACTGGATTTTGCTCCTATGTCGCATATCTGAGCAGTACAGATATATATATATGTCATAACATTGCAAGATAGAAAATGATACATAGCACCAGGGCAAAAAATTATATGGATAATAGATGAATGTTTGAGAAGAATTTAAAGCAAAAGTTAAATTTAAAAAAATCTGACAGAAAAGAAAACTTTCATAATTCACTTATCAAGCACTGTAATTAGGAAATGAATGGACAGGAAGATAGATGTGCTTTTAAGCCAGATGTACACTCTACTTGTAGGTCACTCTTGGAATATGATTTTGAATGTTCATGTGTAATTTGGTTTGGAGATTTTGTATTTAATTTTGTTTATCATTATGATAATATCCGTAATCTGTTTTGAGAAGGGCAAAGTTAAAAGTGGTCATCGAGTTGCAGCACTTCTAGAATTCATCTCACTGTTCTACCCCAATCCTTGTCCTCTGGATAAACAGCCAGGAGTTAAACACAGTGATTCCACAGCTGGAATGTTTCTCTCCAAAGTTGTACAACTCTTATGTCAACACAGCGTGTGCCCTCCCCGTGGAGGAGACAAAGGGATCTCAGAACTTCTCTCAGGTAGCTTTTCCTCACCAGAGAAAATCAACGTAAGGGAGAAATGATTCAAGCATGGGTTGGCCAGCTTTGTTTCTGAAACCTGTGCTGAGGCAGTAACACTGTATAAGAGGGTCGCTGCTCACTTCATGGTGGCCAGGAGGTAGAGACATACAGGAGTGGATACAAAACAACGTGTTGAAGGTCACACCCCTGGTCACCTTCCCTGCAATGATTCAATGTCTGAACATCCCTTTTGTTGTGAACTTACCAATGGATTAATTTAGTTATGTAGTTGGGGAATCTCATGATGCAATCACCTCCCAGTAGTATCCCCAGCTGGGGGTCAAGTCTGCAAGTGAGTCTTTGGGAGGCCACCTCATAATGAAACCACAACAGAACTATACCATTATCCAAGTCACTCACTGCCTATTTTAGGTCCCTCTGTTTGATCTTTAAGAAGTACCAGCCCCAACTAATTTCTGAGGATCTTTTTGGAAAATCCAAATGGAGACATATTTAGTCTATAAAACATCTATTAAATGGTAAGGATTCTCATATAGCCCCATAGAGGAGCAGAAGGGGAGGATATGTGCTTTTCCATTTTTCACAAAACCAGGGAGAGCAAGGGTCCACATTCTTTAGGGATAGAGTACACAAGGCTTTTAAGTATAATTTTTATCTTTAAAGCAGATGATCTTGCTATGCTTCCCCAGCAGAATATTATTTTGAGCTACAAACAGTAACTTTCTGTCTTTCAGTTTCTCTCTATCTCTGAGTCTCTCTCCCACCTGTCTGTATTTGGGTTAAAGATGGCTTATAGAAACATGCTTCACGTTGACTTTGTCTGCTCCTGTCACAGGAAAACCAGCACACATCTCTCTGGCAAAGACTGCTGTGAGCGTTATCTCATGCACCACTTTCAGCAGCACTGTAGCCCTCGGGTGAAAAGAGACACATGGACGAGGCAGTGCAGTAGCACTGCTGTTCCCGTCACTTCCGCTCCGGAGATCCTCATAGCTTTCTCCTACCGGCTCTTAAGTCAGTCTGATGCTCCAGCTCCTTAGCCTGACATTCAAAGCCTCCTCTCTCTATTCCTAACCCACTTCATAACCTATGTGGCTACAACTGACTGCAGTTACTCTGTAAAGCATTTTCTACCCCTGGGCATTTTCAGTTTTTGACCTCAATATGTTAATTGGCATTCTTCAAATCAAGAACTTTTCATTAAGAGCCCTCTTTGTCTACACATTTTTAGCTTGGTGGATCAGAGAAGAAAGCTCAATACATGCTCTCAGACCCTACAAAATGGGCTTCACTGATTCACTATAATCGGTTTTGTGTGCCTACTATTAGACCCATAGCCCAAAGGCATGCACTTATAGTGGTAGATACTTAAGAGTAGAGTTTAATAAAGGACCTGACATATAATGACAATTAAAATGATGTTTTTTACCATGAAAATATCTATTATGTCACAAGGTTTCTAGTCCTGCAATTCTATCACTTTCATCTTTTTAAGAATCCTGCGTAGAATGGTTGCTCAATAAATGCATAACCAGAAAGGTTCATTTCAGTTTGGAAAATTAATACATCTTGCTAAAAGTGGTTAGCACTTATTTAGATAGCAAAGTATAATTGGAAGGAAACGAATGGTCTGATTTCAATATGATATGTACCCATGAATTAAAACATCCTCAAACCATTGCCATTGTGTCAAGAGATTTCATTTTGTTGGAGTTGTGTCCTTCAGTGGAGAAAAATACCATGAACTAAGAGTTGTTGTGAATTGCTATTCTTCTTCAGTCATTAGATCCTAATAGTTTCCAAAAAGTTTTATAGCCATGCCATTAATTGGAATTGAGCCTGGGAATTCACCCATGGTAGTATTAACTTCTGGGACCTCTTTCAGTATATCTGCCCTCAGGGGCAAGTAAATTCCCTGGTGTAGTCATTTGGAGCTTGCCAAAATCTGCAAGTGTCGTTAAATTCTCTGAGCGACATCACTAGTATAGACTTTTTTCTAAATAATAAGTTTGTAGCCCAGCAACAAACTAGATGACTCTGTGGGACGTTTTTTACCTTCGTGTGTACACAACATGTTCAGCCTTTGGAAAAAGGTGTTTGATAAAACACAAATTTGTTGGAAAAAATTAAAATATCATCCAGCCAGTTTTTAAAAGAGAAATATTTATAATAGCTGGGAGTCATGCTTAAGATGATAACATTTTGGGATATCGTGTGTTTGCAGTCAGATGTGAAATCAATGTACAACGGGTCAAGACAAAGACTATTTCTCCTCTAGGCATTTCTAAAGAGGAGGGGGAAAAAGACCACTGTATAGCCTCAATGTCTCCAATGACCTAAATTCTCCAGGCAGTTAACAGAAGATGAAAATTTAAAAAGAGCACATGAAAGAACAGTGTTTCATGATTCAGTGATGTTTCTTGGGGGAGTCTGGCTGTAGAAACAATATGAACTTCATTCAAAGCTTGCTATGTCCAACTATTACTTCTCTCTTGCTCTGTACATTAGCTAGTAGTATGAAGCCCCATAAACGCAGTGACTTCCAAGAAGAAAAGTGGCACATTCTTTTTATAAAAAGAGGAAAATCTGTAAAGTTAGAGCTAGGAATATAAAACCAAAGCACTCAGCAGATAAACTCCAAGCCATTAATCACTACTCTAGGACTTTGTCCAAGGCAAGGCTCCAGCACTCATAAAGCTGGCGAGACAATTCCAGTGATCTATGGGGACTGACCACCACCTTTTTGAACTCAAAGGATCATAAGTCAGAAGAACAACCAGAATGGAAATCCTAAACTTGACATTGGAAGAAAACAGACATAAAACAAAATTAAACTGCAACAGTCATGGTGGTAAAATATTGTTCATCAGAGGTCTAAACAATTAGAGGAGCCTGTCACTGGAGTGGAAGGATTGAAGTTTAAATGCTTTTCCTATTTGTAGAAATGTAAGACTGACAGCATGCCCTTGAAGTTCTCTGGATTCCATCGGATTTTATTTCCTGATCTTCTACACATTTATTATCTTCTTTTTGTCCAGTTATTAAGATGGGCAAGCACTGGGGACTGGGAAATCCTGGATAGCCAGTAACCATAGAAATTAAATGCTAACAGTAGCTAGAAACTGCAGTCTCAAACTGACTGTAATGAGGGGGTGAGCTCTGATTAATTTTTAAGGCTGTGGGTCAGAATAATAAATATCTATTCTCTGGGTATTCCTTTGTAATTTTTGTTTATTCTTTGGTAGTTTCATACATGAATACAGTGTATGTCGGTCATATCTACCTACCTCCCACAGCTCTTCCTGCACCTCCTCTCTATATGCCTCTCCTAACTTCATCCTCTTCTTTTCCTCCCCCAGGCATTTCTAAGAATGAATGAGTTACTGTTTCTCTTCTTTACTTCACAACTCTATACATCTAGGGAGAGAGGGAGGCAGGTATTCATAAATCCTCTGCTAAAAATAAGAAGCCTTTCCCTCACTGATAGTAATACTGAGGCTCAGGCAGCACAGATGAGTAAATGCTGAGTTGGAGCAGGCATATGTCAGGACTAGATTCTAGGTGTCCATACATCACTGTCTTAAACAACCATGCAAGGTTATCTGTTATTTTAATCTTTTTAGTTCCCCAAAGAGAGTTGACATGAATTCTAAAATCACTGTCTATCCACCAGATGTGGTACTAATTTAATTATCATTATCATTTTAAATATGGAGGAAGAATTTCTTATCTTTTAAAACAAATATTTATTGATGTCCTGCAGGAAGTAGTTGATTCTCAGTATTATGTCTATGGAGATACATAATTAAGATATTATCCAAGGTGTAGAATATATTCCAGTACCATTTATTAATGAGTTTGAATTATTTTTTAGTTTTTTTTTTTTTTTTTTGTGTGTGTGTGTGTGTGTGTGTGTGTGTGTAAAGTGTTGATGTGCATTCTGTTCTATGAGTAAAGGCTAATGTGGCCCCCAGGATGGAGAACTACTCTGTGAAACCCATGTTCTCCTTTTCATCCTTGCATAGATTTCAGGAATCAAATGCAGGTCATCAAGTTTTTGTATCAACTTCTTTCACCCTCTAGGCCATTTCAGCAGCCTATTGGTTTGATGTCTCTACTCTCAATAGCTATTAGCACAGTACAATTTATCATCTGATGAATAAGGCATCTAGAGATTGACAGCTTCTTTCTGATTGTCAGAACTGTGTCTATACTCTCTAAGGAAATCAATGGTTTCTGCACAATATATTTTTATAAACAAAAGCTGACACATCATTGGCAAAATAACATAAAATCAAATCAAATCAGAGTTTGAGACTTTCCTGCATCTAACCAACTTCATGATTTTTGAGCAAGTGACTTTTCTTCCCGACTCTTGGTACCATCAGTGACATTCTCCATTTTATTTCACATCTTAAGTACAGTTGGTGAATTTAAAATCAAGATTTGACTGAAATAGAATTATAAGCAAAGATATTGAGCTGATGACATTTTTATGTTTAATTATTATCATTATGGATATAATTATAGTTGCAAGTTCTTGGGATAAAAGAACACTTGCTGCATAATTTCTCATTATATCATGACATTAATGGACACAAAGGCCAGAGGTTTTTAATTTTATTGGCCACACAGGTGATGTTTCTCTGTAACTTCCTTCTATCGCTATAGTGAAGGACACAGTCTCATTCTACTGCCCAAAGAAAGGTACGTTTCTAAGCTCATAGACTGATAAAAAAGATGATGACTTTTTCACTGTTTCTGAGGGAATGGCTCACAGTTGCTGGACATCAGTTCTCATGATTGCACAACAAGGTGCTTGCACCAAGTTTATCTCAACACCACTCTTTGTAGCTTGCAGACCACATCTTCTTCTTTGCATTATAATGGTTCTTACCATGGTCAGTCAGGGAGGCTGTAGATTGGGAATAAAGTTATATTTCATGTCTTTAGCCCTGCTAGATTGTCTGCATGTTCTGGAATACCTTATTGTGGAGTACTGTGAGGCATCCTTATTGCAGGACACTTGCTGTTCTTTATTTGTGATGGGATTAGAGAGACTGAAATTGTATGCTATCTATTAGTTTTCCAAAATCCATGCCAATGGCTAGAATCTTTCTAGGAGTTAAGTGTCTTAACATAACAGCAAGAACAGCGGCTTCTTTGAGATCTATGGGAAAAGAGCTAGGATATGGGGGAGTCTTGGGACAATATCTGGGTTTTGTCTTTGGAGTCACTGTGTGAATTCTGTACCAAGTTATCAACTGTCAGGCAAACTACGTTACTATTCTCTATTTGTGAAAAATTTGCATAATATTCCTACTAAACAGTCATGTGATATTATTTCAACTATACCAAGGAGAAATCAGAAGTTAAGATAAATGAAGCAACTGAAGTTCAGAGAAGTTGAATAATTTGCATAATATAATTTATCACTAATCAACCATTCCAGAATGTGAACATGCACCTGACTGATTTAAAGTCTACCTTTGAATATACAGAACATAATATTCCATACTAATATTAAAATCAGAAAATTCTATTTCAGATGGTATCTTGCTAAATGCTTTAATTTTACAAATGAAGTCACTGCAATTCAACGTGATTAAATTTATCTTTCCCAAACCCAGAAAGTTCCAACCATAACTGGATATGTAGAATTTCTATATTTCAACCCAATATTATCCTCATCAAAGAGATTTTTTTGTTTCATAAATACCTGATAATTTCCCTTCTTTCCCAAATAGGGAAAGCTATTTCTATAGATGAGTTTATAACTAACAGCATCTTGTGTGTTGACTGAAAACCTGTTTGTGTGAGACTAAGCGAGAATCAATTTTGGTATTTAATATTCCAGAACTCATGATGTAGGGACTAGGATGCTAACTCAGTGGGTAAAGCACTCACCTCCTTGGCACACAAGCACAATGCAACTGGCCTGGTGTATGAAGTGGCAAACAGAGTGAACGTTGAGGATCAGTACCAAAGGTTACCCTTTGACCTCCACACATATGCTGTGGGCACATGTGCCTGGACTCACAACAACACTTTCAAATCACGTTACTCACACAAAGAACTTTTTAAAAACCATGATATAGTGTGGGCAGACAGGGTGTCACAAGGTGATTGATTCAAAGGGTCTTTAAATAAAACACTTTATAAAGTTTAAGTTTAAATTCTAATAGTTACATCTGAGATGTAATAATATACCTTTGTACTAAACTAAAAAATTTAATTAAAATATAATAACATTATTTCCCCTTTTTTCTTACCTCCTTCCAATGCTACCATGCCCCCAATCTCAAATTCATGGCCTCTGTATCTTTAATTATTGTGGTTGCATAGATATCTATGTATGAATAATTATTTAATTATTAATTATTAGCGGGGTGGGATAGGGGGAAGTTGGGGAGGAGTGGGAGGAGGGATGAGAGGGGTATGTATGGTATGTAAAATGAATAAAAAATTACTTAAATAAATAAAAAAGATAGCCTCCTGAGTTCCTTTAGTATTGATTGTGTTTGCCATTGTTAGGTCTTATTTAGGCAACCATATTGTTGATATTTCATGAGTGTAGCTTCCTTTTCACATTTAGAAGACACAATCTTGTGTTATACTTCCTGGTCTTCTGGCTCTTTTAATTTTTCTGTTCCTTCCTCCATGTTCCCTGAGCCTTACCTATAAGGGTTGTATTATAGATGTATCAGTTGAGAGCTGGGCACCCAGTGGTCAATATTGCTATTCATTTTGACCACTTGTGATTTTCTGCAATAGTCTCTATCAGCTGCAAAAAGAATCTTCTTTGATGATAAGTGAGAGGTCTACTTATTTGTGGGTATAAAGATAAGTGTGTAGAATGCAGTTATCAATTTAGTATCATACTAAATTTTTAAATGCTCATCAAATTTTCCAATTGCCCTCCAGAACTGCTGCATTTTTACTCCAAGTCATTTGGAGAGCACGTCCACACCATTCATAAGATGCTGTAGAATAGGTTGTGACAGCCCTGTCATGCCGTCTCTCCAGTATCAGGAGAATATCAGGCTTCACAATTGGGTTGAACTTCTCTAGCTCCTAAATCTGGGTTGATTATTGGCAGAACCATGATAATCTACTGAATATTTACTCGTTTGATCTGTAACTATGTGAGCTTCATTAAAAAGATATGTTTTCTATTATTGTCATTGTTAATACCCATTTGGAAATGAATTTTATGGATTTATGAAAATGAAGCTTAGATTACTGTTTTACTTAGGTTAGAAATAGGGATAGAAGGAGGATTAAAAGGATGAAATACATGATTAATTTTTAGGAAGAGTTTTGTTAACTCTTGACAAGCATAAGCGAGAAAGAGGAGGATTTCATCTCTAATTTGAAGAAGAGAATAAGACACTTCTTTAGTAAGACACAGTGCTTTTTGTTTTGTTTCTCTAACTTGTCATTCATTTTGTGTATTGTGTTTTAGTTCACACATGGAGTAATGGATTTTGAACATTTCCATGCACATATGTCATTACACTCTGCTCTACCTCCCTTTCCCTCACTACCTACTACTAGCCATTGGCTGGCTCCTTCCCTGTCCCCAAATTACGTAGTCCTTCCTGCTTAAATGTCATGTAGGTTCCATTACCCACTCTTATCATCTTATCCTTTGTTATTTTTATACCTCTTCTCTTTTGTCTACTTTCAAGTCCTCCACATATATGTATATGTAAATTTATATATAGATTCCACATGAGAGAAAAACTTGAAATACGCACTTTTCTGAGTCTGACTTATATTTAGCTTAACAATGATCTTTAGCTTCAACTATGTTCTTGTCAATGTTACAGCTCCATTTTTGGTTATAACTGAATAAAATCTAATGAACTGTATTTTGCTTGCGTACTTATTTGCTGGTGGAGCTCTAGGCTGGCTCTATACTTTAACTTTTGCAAATAATGCTTCAGTAAACATGGATGTGTATGTATCTGTAGGGTGTGTTGACTTAGGATGTTCTAGGTACAGAGGAATATTACATCTGGATAACAGTGTGGTTCTGTTTTTAGTTTGGTTAGGAAATTCCATATTGTTTTCCAAGGTGGTTATACCAGTTTATGTTCCTATCAAGTGTCACACAGTTCTTAGCCAGAAAATAAACAAATTTAAACATTCCTGGGAAGAGGAAGAAAGGTCCTACAAAAAGATTTTTATTTTTGTCCTCATACTGAATGCTCCACCTACTGATTCTCTGGAGGCAATGTTTTAATGTCTTTTGCTTGGAGAGGCTTTAGGGCTTTGACTGTCTGGGGAATGGACTTCTTTTCTTGTCATGTAAACAGATACAAACAATCTATGAAAGAATCCAGAACACATTTGCTCGTTTCGCTCTAGCTATAGAGAAGATAGGCCTCACACAGAATGTGTACATATTCAGAATAAAAATCATCCAACATAAATTCATTTTGCTTAACATTCCAAAAGCTCAGAATAAGGTAGCTTAATAAATAAACAATACAAAGCAGAGAAACTATAGAGCAAAGATTCAGCAAACTCTACCCCCAGGCATAGTTCCTCTGCCTGAAAGCTAAGTATAGTGCTTACATTTTTAAAGGGTTGTAACCAGAAAAAAGAATAACATATGTATATGTTGTGTAAAACTTAAAGTATTTATGATATGGTCATTTTCAGAAGCAAGCTTTTTCTACCCCCAGTTCAGAACAACATTAAAAACATTTAAACCTTACAGCTTCTTTTCTTGATAATATTTTTATCCATGAATAATTTTTGGTAAATTTTTATTGTATACTGATAATGTGATGATTACTTAATTGTTAAGATTTGTGAATAATGTGCAATTTAAATTACATCTAGTATTTTAGATGCCCAGGTACTTAAAAGCCATGATAGTAGTGGTAACATTTTGTCTCTATATCAGAGAGATGACTGTTCTCAGAATTCAAATTGAGTGACTAAAACATGAACTTCTTTTCATGGACTCTGTATTACCAAAACCTATGCATGCTGTCACTTGACTTGAGTCAGTTTTTAGTAAAACTTGTATTGTTGTAATAAAAACAATATTTGTAGGACTCAGTACACAGCTCAGTAGTAGAACCCTTGTCTCCCATGCTGAAAACCTCAGGTTTGTTCTCTGATGCTAATAGATAAATAAATAAATAATGCCTAGAATGAACATGGCCGTAGACCCTTGAAATTCTATATCCTATTGTTAAGACTCAAAACCATGAAAATCAGAAAAAAGGCAAAGGACATTTGGTAACACATATCAGGACATTAAATGTGTTTGAACTCTTTCAGAGAAAGAAAATTATCAGTGATTAGAATTATTCAATATAGAGACAAAAATGTTTTCTGGAGATGAATTAATTAGGTAAAGGAAAGATGAAATCCATTGTGTTCTCTAGATCTGTAACTGCAGTCACTCAAAATATGTGGTAAGTCCCCCAAACAGAGGGCTACCGGAAGGTTCTTCAATGATACACCAAGTGTGTAACAGACACTTTGTCTTCATTATAATGTAATCAATAAGGCGGATGGTGATTTATGAACCCTTATTAGCAAATATGTAAATTGCAAAAACCTGGGGAAAGGTATCAAGTTTAATGGCTGTGAGAAAATTCATAGTATCAGTTGCAAAGGTATCTGTTTTAAACATTGGTCGTATATATGATATAGTCATTATTTTAGGTGATGTTTTAGTTGGGATTTCTATCACTGTGATAAAACATCATGACCAAACACAACTTGGAGAGGGAAGGGTTTCTTCCAGTTTACAGCCATCATCCAGGGAAATCAGGGCAGGAACTCAAGGCAGGATCCTGGAGACAGGAAAGTTGCTTACAGGCTTGATCCCCATGACTTGTTCAGCCTGATTTCTCATAGCACTCAGGACCACCAGCCCAGGAGTGGCACCACCACAGAGACTGAGTCCTCCTACATCAATCATAAATCATTAAAATGCATCAAAGCTTGCCCACAGGCTAATCTCATGGGGACATTTTCTCAGTTGATAGTCCTTCTTCTACTCTAGATTGGGTCAGTTTAAATTTTCCATCTTTGAAGAGAATGGCTAAATTAATAATGCAATGGCAAGATACTAATGAAATACAAAAATACCTCAAAATGTTGCTATGTCAACATGTCACTATATATGTGTATTCACAATCTCTAACATCAGATTAAAAATTCAATGTTATTTTGCCTGCTCTTGGGACTCTTTTCCTCCTGTTGGGTTATCTTGTCCAATCTCAACATGAAGGCTTTTGCCTTGTCTTGTTTTGTCTTGTTGTATCTTGTTTTGTCATGTTTGTGTTATATATATATATATATATATATATATATATATATATATATATATATGTGTGTGTGTGTACAAAATAATGTTGTTCTTAAGAATTTCATATTGTATACAATGTATTTTGATTATGTCTAGCTCCCAAGTCCCCCAGAAGCCTCCCTAAGTCTGCCTTCCAACTTCTTGCTCTTAATTTTTTTTTCGCTGTAACCCAAATCAAATTAGTACTTCCAATGTATGCAAAGGGTTTAGTGCTATATTTTAGAATAGGGTCAACCTACCAGGAGCCACACTACTGCAGAAAAATGACTCTCAACAGCTATCAATGACCAACAGCTCCTCTGTGAGTGAGGGTCTTCATAAGCCTCCCCTTTATTGATGCTAGAATGCTGACAGGTTTGATCTCATGCAAGTCTTATTTGAGTATATTATATCCATAGCTTATATGGGTTCATGAGTGCAACAACCGTATTATGTCCAGATGACATTTCATGGCAGTTCTTTCCAGCCCTTGTTCTTACTGTCTTTCTATGCCCTCTTTCACGACGATCCCTGACTCCTAAGTGGGGTATGCAGTATATATGTCACATTTAAGGATGAACATTCTACAACAACTTATTCTCTAAACTTTGACCAGCATCAGAGAGCAAACTCTAGGCCGATAGCACCTTAATTTTGCATCTTCAACCAAGAGTGCCAGAAAAATCAGATGTCTACAATGTAGAATAATGAAGCTTGATCCTTATTTTTACCCTGCACAAAAATCAATTCCAAATGAATGAATCAAGGACTTTAATGTGAGACCTGAAACTGAAAATTCTAGTAGAAATAATATAGTGGATCCTTTAGGACAGTCGTTCTCAACCTTACTAGTGCTGCGACCCTTTAGTACAGTTCCTCATGTTGTGGTTACTCCTAACCATACAATTATTTTGTTGCTACTTCTTAACTGTAACTTTGCTACTGTTATAAATCATAATGTAAATATCTGATACGTAGGATATCTGATATATGACCCCAAAAGGGATTGCAGTCCACATGTTGAGAAACACTTTGAGATAAAACTGCTTTGAGATTAGATCTTATCTCAGCCAGAATGGTCATGAAAAGAAATGACAACAAATCCACGTGAGGATGTGCAGAAAGCATAGCCCTCATCCACTATTAGGATTATAAATTGGTGCAGACACTGTGGAGATCAGTGTGAAAAAAACTCAAACATCTGAAAATAGGTCCATATATGACCCAGCTGTGCCCCACGTTGATTTATACCCTCAAGACTCAATTTCTACTATAGAGAAACTTGTGCAGCCATGTCCATTGCCACTGTATTCATCATAGCCAGGAAGTACAGGCAACCTAGATGTCTTTCTGCTGATAAGTGGGTAATGAAAATGTGGTACTTATGCACAACAGAAATTTATTCAGCTATAAAGAAAAGTGAAATTAAGAAATTTGCAAGTAAATGGATGGAACTGGAAAAATTATGCCGAGTGAGGTAACCCAGAGTCAGAAAAACAAATGCCACTTGTTCTCTCTCCCGTGTGGGTCCTAGCTTTAAATCTTTAGGTTTGGGGTTTATTTATTTATTTATTTGTTTATTTTTTGTGCTTGTAGAAGCCAGAAAACTAGGGAGGGACCATGAGGATTTTTGTGTTGTGGTGGGAGGATCTTAAGGCAGTTAGGAATATTAGGATACAAGTTATAGAACGGGAAAAGAGGAATAGTGGTGTGGTAAAGGTTTCAATGTGGAACGGTGTCGGAGAGTAGGACGTGGAGCATAGTGCATGGATGGAAACCTAGGATGAAGGATGTGCAAAGAAGCTACGGAGAAAACTACTATTTTATAAGCTGTGTGTGTGTACATAAATATGAAAATATTCTATAAAATTACCCCACCTTGAGCAGGCAAAATAACATTGAATTTTTAATCTGATGTTAGAGAATCGTCTTGGAAGTCATAAGTTATCAAACAAAATTTCCAGATGTGGGCTAACTCCCTAGAGTTTTTGGGCAGGGGATACCAGATACCCTGAAACCATATCTGGTATTGATACTGCTCTTGGTTACCAATCAGAATCTGATGGTAAGAATACATTATTAAATATTAAGAAAATTATATACAAATACTATAAGTGACTTTATTATAGACTTCATAAAACTGGGATAAGTAAAGAAAGTTAAAGACAAGATATTTGTAATTCATCAGTATCATAGGATCATGCCATATAGAGACAAAGTTTAATGAAGTTACTTTTAAAATCTTTTATAATCTTGAGTGTGCTTGTATGTGTGGATACAGTCTTAAATGTTGACAACCACAGCAAATAACACAGAACTGTGAAGTGTTGAAAATGTTCCCTAATTTTGAAAACCCAAAATATAATGTTAACCCTTTTATATTGCAGTGTTATAAAAAAAGGTAACACAACTTGTGAACATGAAGTATAAATATCTGTAAGAGAGGTAGAAAATAATCAATATTTGTGTTAATCCATATAATTTACCTATCCTAAGTATTTCTATTGGAACTAAGGAAGAAAATGTTGCTGATTTTAAGTTTGCTATATAAGTATTAACATTCTTAGGCACTAGCAATAAATAATTAGAAAAAAATCAATTTTTTCTTCTAATCACAATAAATATAGACTTTTCTAGGGAAAAATAAAAATAAGATATGTGAAAACATTTTTTAAACAAAATATTCTGGGAAATGGCATAATTTATTAAGCAGAAAATACTACTATTTATGGAAGGGAAATATTATAAATATATGTTATTAAAGGTAATAGGTAGTTCATTAAAATTCAATAAAAATTTCTACCTTATATTACACAGAATTTTTAAATATGATCCTCCAAATGAAAAGAATAAATTATCTTGAACTATAAAGATAAGAAAATATCTCTGAATGGACATTAAATTTCATTTTAAAGATGATTTAAAGATTTAAATCATGTTCATTTATGCAAGAAGAAGCAAATAAACTGAGAAAATACAGAAGCAGATCTACCCATTTGAGTGAATACTACCCCCCCCCAAAAAAAATCAGAGAATTTCTACCCATAGAAAGCATCCACAACACGGAGTGTGTGACTGTGAGTCAAGCCTTTGACAAAAATATTAGGCTTAAGAGTCATTTCAGGTCCATATGTTGTGATTTTAATCTTACTAAAGCCTGGAAAAAAATCATGTTGACTCAGCTTTACTTTAAAATAACCAATCAATACACTAATGTGGGAATGAAAATATCTTTTAAAGATGATTTTCAAACCAAAAAATAAATAAATAAAAGAAAGGAAGACAGATAGTTCAATTTCTAATTCATAACCCAAAGCTTAAATTTTAGGTTCATCAACATTCTTTGAGTGAAAAAAAAACTTCAATTAAAAAATTAAATTACTTACTTTAGAGTAGTATGTGGATTTTTTTTAAGAAAGGAAAAAAAATACAGAATCTGAAAGCTTATTCTTGTGTAGATAAAATTGATATTAATGTCATCAAATTTCCAAGCTGTAATTAGATTTGTGTTTCCAAGTTTGTTCAAATAAGTCAGACATACTTCTTGCAGAGTCTCCTCATGAGGGTTACTGTAGCCCTTGCTCTTCATTCTAATTGAAATGGTACTTCCAAGTGCCATGGACTGAAGATTGAATAAGGATCTCACAAAAGTCACATACTGTAGTTGCAAATATTCCACACTGAATACCTATAATTCAGATTATAGATAAATTGAAGCCTGAGTATAATATGTTTTAATGTAGAAACTGGCTACCCACAATAAGCATTGTGGTAATATGTATGCATGCAGGCATCTGCATAGATCTCTATACACTGAAAGTGAGCTGTAGATTATCTGTTATAGCTGCCTTAAGAAGACTTAAAACTACCTCCCTCCAGGAATAGCAGTCTTATTTGAAGGAAGCAAGGCTTTAGACAGTATTAATTGCACATAGATAGAAGGAAAGAAGACAGCTGAGATTTCCTGATTTTAGAACAGAAAAAAATTAGAAATGAAATCATTAGTCAATAGTTTCATAGAAAACACACAGCCAAATTGTGGGGCTAGTGCCTCCTCAGGAAAATATAGAGCAAAGTGATAACCTTGCTAAGACTCTGTAAAGGGATTATACTTTTCTGAGAGTCTCATCTTTTTCATACAGAGAGGCTTCCTATTCCTAAATTCCATTGTCTTTTCCTCTATGCAAATGGCCTCCCCAAGTATATGTGTGGTCACATGATCATAGTGATCGAAAATAAATTTGAAAGATTTTCACAGTGTAAAATTGTTCTTGTTTCAGAATTGGTAAAGACAAACTCAAGTGAATCAAGCCCTCTCTGGTGTTGTTCAGACACACTATAGAGACATGGCACTATCAAAATATTACCACAATGGCACTGAAGAGTAATGTTGTAATTAGTTCAGACCTATTAGCACATAAGGTCCCTAATCTTGTCTATTAGCACATAAGGTTCCCTAATCTTTTCCTGTCAAGTTCCCTAATCTTGTATGTTGTGTGCCCTATTGTTGATGACTGAGCATAATGCTTTGCACGTTAGGCATTGACAAAATAGCTGAAATAAATATATGCATGAGCTAGCCAATCCATGAGAAGTGTCCCAGAACTTTTGTTTCGAATACTGGTGCTTTTCATGTGTTTCCTTCTGAGGAAATTTCATATGAGTTTTCCTCTTCAGTAGACCAAAGATGAATGATTTGAGATGAAATAGAACTAAATTGGGTTACTAACAAACAGACAGATAATGCATCACCTTCTGCCAAGAAAATTGAAAGGATGTTTCCATGCTTTGGAAAATACCCCTCTCCTTTGGACTGTATGCATGATGTCATCTTAGCAGAATTAGTCAGTGTGATGGTTAATTTAAAAAAAGAAAAAAAAACAAGAAAAGATAGTGAGGCACGATTGAAAGGGACATAATGGGACCTTTAAGAAGTGGGGTCCCATGGGAGAATTTTCAGTCACTGGCTCACGCTGTTAAAAGGAACAGTGGGACTTCATCCTTTTTTATTCCTTTATTTTCCTTCTTGGTGTTGATAGAAGTGGGTTTGATACCATGTGCTCCTGCTAAACGTGCTGCCAGAAGCCCATTTGATTATAGATTAGAACCTCCAAAAAGGACAGTCCAAAATAACCCTCTTCTATCTACAAATTGACCATCTCAGGGGTTTTCTATTAATAATGGAAAGCTGACTATACAGATGAGAAGCCATTAAATGTCACAGAAGACATGTACCTTACCTCTCTGACTCTGCCAGATGTTACCTCAGCTGTGTTGGCCCTGCTTGCCGTATTGTGAATGTATTTTGTCTAGAGAGTGTTTTTCAACCTGTAGATTGGGCGGGGGTGGAGATCAAACAACCCTCTCACAGGGGTTGCCTAAGACCATTGGAAAACACAGATCTTTACATTACAGTTCAAAACAATAGCCAAATTGCAGTTATGAAGTAGCATTGAAAATAATTTTATGGTTGGGGGTCACCAGAACATGAGGAACTGTATTAGGGGCCCGCAGCATTAGGAAGGTTGAGAACCATTGGTCTAGAGAAAGGAAATTTAAAAAGCAGTACATTGGAGTATCTGACAGCCTCACAAGCAATGCTATGATTTGGCTGGTTGTCTATGAAGAGGTCGTAATATTTATGAGCTAATATGGCTGAGGTAGATAGTCACAGAAAAAGTTTTCAAGTAAATCTGACTCCATAATCAAGTCAAGGGCTGGTATATAGCTCAGTGGTAGAATATCTGACCTAAAAATCATGAAACCTCAGGCCATCCTTACCACCAAAATTAAAACATGAATGAAAGTTTGCTGAGAATGAAATTCTGTGGTAGAGTCTCTGTCTAACATGTATGAGGCCCTGGGTTCAGTTAGCACACACACACACACACACACACACACACACACACACACACACACACACAGAGAGAGAGAGAGAGAGAGAGAGAGAGAGAGAGAGAGAGAGAGAGAGAGAGAGAGAGAGAGAGAGAGACTGACTTTTGAACCCCATCAATTGAGAAACAGAAACATAATCCAGAGTACAAACTCAGCTTTGGCTGCATGATGAAACTGCAGCTTACAATCAATTTATAGCCAAGAATTTCAGATAAAGAATGTTAAATCATCTTAGATATTGATACTCCGTATCCTTTATGGCTAAAAATCTTCACATGATATTACTTTCAGTTATTAAAGGGTATTTTTAAGTCAGTGTGAGTATTCTGCTATCTCAATGAAACTGAAGGAAAAAATCTATAATGTGATAGTCTGTGGAAATTATCATCATAACATCCATGCTTAACATAGGTGTTCACAGAAGCAAATTATGTTGAAATTATCTTCTAACATAATACAAGTAGACAATGTTTGCTGTCATTTATTATGGGGTTGGCACCATGTCAAACACTTAGTGTACAGTGATGCATGTATTATTCTCTCTATCCTACAGAGAAGTCTTGTTCTTGCTTGATAGAAGAACAAATGGGAACTTAGGGAAACAGATTTTCCCAGGGTGATACATCTTTAAAAAATAGTAAAAAGTCAGAATTTTAAGCTAGGCAATGTTCTTTCTTCTTCTTTTTTTTTTTTTTAAAAAATTTATTCATTTTACATACCAATCACAGTTTCCCCTCCCATCCCTCCTCCCGCTCTCCCCTGCTCCCTGACTCCCTTTTTCTTAAGCAATGTTAATGCTTATAATAAATGGCTAATGGTATATCATTAAAGTAAAAACTTTACAAATCATGTGACTTCTTTCTCAATTTTTTGTTGGTTTTATTAATATTCTTTTTATCATTATTCCTTATGTATGAAAAGTGTGCATGAACTTGAAATTATGCCATATATGCAGTTATTTTACTTAAGCAAATAGTAATGTATACTATAGAGCACTGTTTGGATGCTACAATTTTAATGTTTGCCTAAAATTTTATCTTATGAAAGAATAATTGATTGACTTTTTATCTATCCTTGAATTTACAGAGTATTGCCAACTTGATATTATTATATTTGAAGCTTTACAGGAAATATCAGGAAGACAACAATGGAATAATAGTCTATGTTTTTGAGTGTATGCATAAATATTGTCTATTTGTGCAGGAATCATAAGTTTCCTTTCTGATTTTTTTTTTAATTTCCCATTCCTGAAGAATGACGATTTGGCTTAAGAGTATTTGTTTATGGCGTATGCCTGACATGGACTGAAAAGCATGCCTAGTTGCCCTTGACCATGATGCTCTATTGAACTTGTGTATTTGGACCTAACTTATTATTTGCTAAGAGATAGCAGAAAGTATGTTTAGTTACAGGAACATCTTTAATAATTATCATCTGTCATAAAAATATGCAAATTAACAACATAAGGAAATGCTTGTAAGGCATGCCAAGATTCTTTAATAAAAATTAATCAAAGTTTATAACATTGCACACATACAGAGAAGGAAAATAACCTCTTCATATTGGTTTCTAAGTCTAAAATCCAGAAATAATTAAATAGGCCTCCATTTGCAGAGCTAGTAAAAGCATCAGCTTGGAGTTTCCATCTCACTTCGTCTCGGGCCACCTTGTCCACTCTGTTGTTGCTGTAGGAAGCACTTGCACACAGGGACACCGTTGTATATGTGCAAACCTGAGATATCTACGTTAACACTACAGGGCTGTTCTTGACTGGGTGCTGCAAGACCCTCCCTCATCCCTCCCTCCTTGTCTGCAGGATTTCAGAGGAGCAGTCGCCATTGCCCCTGAGAGGACACCATGAGGGATTCAATCCCACTTGCTCAGCTGGTGGTTAGATCTAACTTTGAATTTGTTTGCATTGTTCCTACTTCCCTCTTCCATCCATGAACCCTGCTCCCTAGGACAGTTATCAAAGCAAAATTTCTTACATGAAACCCTTAGTTCTTGTTTGAGCTAAACTAGAGAATTTGTGCTTTTAGTTCATATGGATAGACAAGTCCTAACCTGTTCCAGTTTGGTTTCTGTTGCTGTGATAAACACCATGATTAAAAGAAAGTTAGGGAGGAAAGGACTGATTTATTTCATCTTAGTACTTCAAGGTAATAGTTGATCATTGAAAGAAATCAGGGCAGGAATTCAAGACAGGAACCTCGAGGAAACAGAAATCATGGAGGAATTCTGCCTACAAGTTTGAATTATCTTTCTCAGCCTGCTTTCTTTCTTTTTTTTTTAAAATTTTTTATTTTGCAATACAATTCAGTTCTACATATCAGCCACGGATTCCCTTGTTCTCCCCCCTCCCGCCCCCCTCACCTTCCCCCCAGCCCGCCCCCCATTCCCATCTTCTCCAGGGCAAAGCCTCCCCGCAGACTGAGATCAACCTGGTAGACTCAGTCCAGGCAGGTCCAGTCCCCTCCTCCCAGGCCGAGCCAAGGGACCCTGCATAGGCCCCAGGTTTCAAACAGCCGACTTACGCAATGAGCACAGGACCCAGTCCCACTGCCTGGATGCCTCCCAAACAGATCAGGCCAATCAACTGTCTCACCCACTCAGAGGGCCTGATCCAGTTGGTGACCCCTCAGCCATTGGTTCATATTTCATGTGTTTCCTTTCGTTTGGCTATTTGTCCCTGTGCTTTATCCAACCTTGGTCTCAACAATTCTCGCTCATATAAACCCTCCTCATTCTCGCTAAATGGACTCCCAGAGATCGACCCGGGGCCTAGTCATGGATCTCTGCATCCAGATCCCTCAGTAGTTGGATGAGGTTTCTAGCTCAACAATTAGGGTGTTTGGCCATCCCATCACCAGAGTAGGTCAGTTCGGGCTGTCTCTCGACCATTGCCAGCAGTCTGTTGTGGAGGTATCTTTGTGGATTTCTGTGGGCCTCTCTAGCACTTTGCTTCTTCCTATTCTCATGTGGTCTTCATTTACCATGGTCTCCTATTCCTTGTTCTCCTTCTCTGTTGTTGATCCAGCTGGGATCTCCCGCTCCCCCAAGCTCTCTTTCCCTCGACCCTCGCCCTTCACTACCCCCACTCATGTCCAGGCTGTTCATGTAGATCTCATTCCATTTCTCTGTCATTGGGCGATCCCTGTGTCTTTCTTAGGGTCCTGTTTTCCAGGTAGCCTCCCTGGTGATGTGAGTAGCAGTCCAGTCATCCTTGTTCCACATCTAGTATCCTGCTATGAGTGAGTACATACCATGTTTGTCTTTCTGAGTATGGGTTACCTCACTCAGGATGATTTTTTCTAGATCCATCCAGTTGTCTGCAAACCTCATGATGTCATTGTTTTTCTCTGCTGAGTAGTATTCAATACTCAACTTCATATGGAAAAACAAAAAAACCCAGGATAGCCAAAAGAATCCTGTACAATAACACAACCTCTGGAGGCATCACGATCCCTGACTTCAAGCTGTACTATAGAGCTACAGTAATAAAAACAGCTTGGTACTGGCATAAAAACCGACATGTGGACCAATGGAATCGAATTGAAGACCCTGACATTAATCCGCACACCTATGAACATATAATTTTTGACAAAGAAGCCAAAAGTGCACAATAGAAAAAAGAAAACATCTTCAACAAATGGTGCTGGCAAAACTGGATATCAACATGTAGAAGGCTGCAAATAGATCCATATCTATCACCGTGCACAAAACTTAAGTCCAAGTGGATCAAGGACCTCAACATAAATCCAGCTACTCTGAACCTGCTAGAAGAGAAGGTAGGAACTAGTCTTGAACGCATTGACATAGGAGACCACTTCCTAAATAGAACACCAGTAGCACAGACACTGAGAGAAACAATCAATCAATGGGACCTCTTGAAACTGAGAAGCTTTTGTAGAGCAAAGGATACGGTCAACAAGGCAAAGCAACAGCCTACAGAATAGGAAAAGATCTTCACCAACCCCACATCTGACAGAGGACTGATATCCAGAACATATAAGGAACTCAAGAAATTAGACATCAAAATGCCCAACAGTACAATTAAGAAATGGGCTATAAAACTAAACAGAGAATTCTCAACAGAGGAAACTCAAATGGCTGAAGGACATTTAAGGAATTGCTCAACATCCCTAATCATCAGGGAAATGCAAATCAAAACAACTCTGAGATACCACCTTATGCCTGTCAGAATGGCTAAGATAAAAAACACTGAAGACACCTTATGCTGGAGAGGATGTGGAACTAGGGGAACTCTCCTCCACTGCTGGTGGGAATGCAAGCTTGTACAACCACTTTGGAAATCAATATGGCGCTTTCTTAGAAAATTGGGAATCCATCTCCCCCAAGATCCAGCTATACCACTCTTGGGCATATACCCAAGGAATGCTCAACCACACCACAAGAGCACTTGTTCAGCTATGTTCATATTAGCATTGTTTGTAATAGCCAGAACATGGAAACAACCTCGATGCCCTTCAACTGAAGAATGGATAAACAAAATGTGGTACATATACACAATGGAATCAGCTTGCTTTCTTATAAAGCCCAGACCACCTGCCTAAGAACAGTGCTGCCCACAGTGGGCTGCTCTCTCCCTCATCAGTCAGCAATCAAGAAAATCTCTCACAGACTTGTCTATAGAATAAAATGATCTGGAAAATACCCCGGTTGAGACTCCCTCAAATAACTCCTGGCTGTGTCAAGCTGACAGGTGACATTAATTATAATACACACACACACACACACACACACACACACACACACACACACTGCTGCACACACTCAAAAAAAAAAGAAAAAACAGGATAATAATTCTTAAACTAAAAATAAATGGTATACAAAATCAGTGTAGGAATACTTATTATTCATGTTTCAAATATGTGCTCATTGCAAAACAAAGTTTTAAAATTCTATATTCTATATTTTTATGAAAAATACAATATTTTCTATCTTATGAATTAATAGCTATTAATATCTTGATATAGCATCAATTTCTGAAATATTTACTTTTCTTGGGTTAGCAAACTTAATTTTGTTTGTGAAGGTGGTTGATACATATCCTGTGTAGGATTTAAAATGGACCCTATGTAGGTAGTGCTGCATCTCACCACACCATGCACATTACTCAACTTATTTTTTTTCCTTCTTTGGAGGCATTATTCATATAGGTTTGAAAATATTGTCATCAAATTTAATACTTACAGAAATCTTTTCAACACAAAATAATGACAAATAGGCTACATTTCAGCCGGAAATTCTGCTTTATGTTATATTTCAACCAGTGATGTATGTGACAGGTCTCTCTACTGTCTTAGTTATTCTGTCTGTGCATGTGTATAATTTGAAGGGAAAGTGGTGTCTATATTTATTCCTTGGTATTTACGTGATTGATAGTAAAGGTGAAAGTGGCTTCAAGCTTTTCACATGTTGTTGGTTATTTCTACTCTTTACTTTTGTGAATTAATTTAAACTTTAAAATAGCAATTCACATCCAAAAAACTTCTGAAAAACAATTCCTAAAAGAGGAGTAAGGAAAATTTGTGTGTGTGTGTGTGTGTGTGTGTGTGTGTGTGTGTATACTCTTAGTAAGGCCACTATATATGTGTGTGTGTGTGTGTGTGTGTGTGTGTGTGTGTGTGTGTGTATTTTAGAAAGAGCTTTACTTAGTATGCAGTCCAGGATGACCTCAGACTCACAATTCTCCTTTCTCAGTCTCTCATGTGCTGGTTTCACATATGTTCACAGTGATGTTTGGCACAGCAAATGAAGAGTTAAACTAGATCTATCAGATACAAACATTCTCAGTCAACCTTGAAAGGACATGAGAGAAAAAAAATTTTAAGAGCAATTACTTTTCAAAGAGCAAGGACAATTATTATATTAATTCTTTGATTAACAAATATGCACATTATCTATGTGAAAATATACAGACTTCTTTTCATGCAATAGTATAGAGAAATGGGTTGGAATGGAGACTTGGGTGTGGGATAGTAGTATAAGAGCATAAGAATCTGATACCTGGGTGGGAATGGGAACAAAAAGAATCAGGTATGGTTGGGTAGAGGGAAAGAGTACTGACAGAGATGACTGGAACTGGGGAATATTTCAGAGGTGAGGTAGAAACCTAGGACAATGGAAACTCCCATGAATCTATGAGGGTGACCCTATTGAAGATTCCTAGTAATGGATATGTGGAGACTGAACCAGCCATCTTCTGTCACCAGGCAAGGCTTCAGGGGTGGAACTGGAACACCAACCCAGCCAAAAACCTTCCACCTACAATTTGTCTTGCCTGAAAGATATGCTGGGGTAAAGCTGGTACAGAACTTGTGGGACTGACCAACCAATGGTTCAACTTTAGACCCATGCCATGAGAGAAAGTTCATTCCTGATACTGCCTGGAGGGTCAGGAATAAGAGCCTTGATAGCCCAAAGACCTAGGATGGAACCAAACATGACCAGAAAAAATAGTCAATGAAATGATTCCTAGTGATACTCTGCTATACTTCTAGCCTAGCATAATTATAATCAGAGATGCTTCATCAAGAAACTGATGGGAGCAGATGTAGAGACCCACAGCCAAACATTAGGTGGAGCTTGAGAAATCCTGGAGAGGGAAGGATTGTAGGAGCTGGAGGGGGTCAAGGACACTACAAGGAAACAGACCATAGAATCAACTACTAGGACTCACAGGGTCTCATAGAGGGTGAACTGACAACCAGGAAGCTTCTATGGGACTGACCTAGGTCCTCTGCCTATATGTGACAGTTGTGTAGCTTGGTCTTCTTGTGGGATTCCTAACAGTGGAAGCAGAGGCTGTCTGACTCTTTTGCCTTCATTTCAGATCCTTTTCCTCTTATACGGTTGCCTCCTCCAGCCTTAATCTGAGGGGAGGTGCCTATTCTTATTGTAGCCATGTTTGGTTGATATCTCTGGGAGACTTACCTTTTTCTGAAGGGAAACAGAGAAGGAGTGGATCAGGGAAAGGGGAGGTGGGGGTGCTGAAAGGAGAGGAGGGAGGGGAAACTGAGGTCAGGATGTAATATATGAGAGAAGAATAAATACATAAATAGTATCAGAAACACTATAATGAATCAGAATTAGCTCATTGGTAGGTAATAAGAGTAAGAAGATTTTCTAGCAATTTGATTATTTAGGTAACTTGTTGACTAAAAAATTGCCTATAGTAATTATGGTTGAGAACTCCTCTAGTGTACCAGAGGAAAGAATGGAAAGGCTTTGGTAAACTAGGGTGGTAGAAGGAGTCTTATCACTGTAGACCCATTATTTACTTCAGGAAGTCTCATAGCATCCACCTCTTTGTGATTGCCAGGGATAAGCTTTGGAGGCAAGTCTCAGTGCTCCTGTCTATGACCATTCTTCTCTGTAGGTGAGAATACACAGTGGAAATTGCTGTCATGAAACTCTGATCCTTTAATGCAATGGAGATAACTGAATTCCTGGGTGGTGGAAGCCGAAGGGAGGGTGTAGTTATCTCAATGAGTTAGAGTTTTAGCAGTTCTAGTTTGACCTACTGAGACCTCTGGCATTGGCTAGTCTGTCATTGTCACCCTAGAGGAGAAACAGATGAGCATTCTATTAAATCCTTGCTTGAACTGTGTAAGCAGAGGAGTACTAGGTCAAGTGAAGCAAATTATAACAAAGACAGTATCATGATTCCCCATTCAATTCCCATGTTTGAGTCCATTGATCTATTCTGAATCCTTCAATGAAAGAGGTTGGTTCCCTTTGAGGAGAAACGCTGCTACATCACTAAATATTTATTTTGCTAACATGACTCCCAATCTTCCTCCATGTTGGAACTGACAGACACTATTCCAGGAGTCACTGTGACCTACCAGTCAGAATTGGGACTGATGAAGGTCAGGTTACGAATGGAATTTTTAGTTCAGCTTTGTCTCACAGTGGACTCAGTAGTTCACTAGGTCTCTCCTGTGGCTATTTTTTGAGTTCTAGAGTGCATCATTGGAATGAACTATTCAGCACTTAGCTAAATGCTCACATATTAATGCTTCATCTTAACACGTTGTGACCATATCACATGACAATGAAAAAATGCATGCCTCTCCCCCTAAACCAATGCCAGGCTTAGTTATTAATGCCAACTTGAAGCTCTCAATGTCTGGGAAATGTTCATTACTCTCCCTTCTTGTATGCCTTAGCATAATATCAGCAACTCCATGCATTTTTAAAGTGATTATTGAATAAAACAGTGTATACACAATTGTTTGTATAATGCCTGCAATAATGACTACTTGCCAGCACCTTCCATCACCATAGTGAACCTCATTATTTAAGAATTGCATAGAGTTATGTGTAGGGAGAAGTGAGATGAGCTTTGTTTGTGCTTAACTTTGCTCTTTTTAATTTTTTTAAACATTGTCTGAGACTGATGTTTGCTGTTTTCCTGAATACAGCAGTGGGTGTGTATTCCAAGCCTCACTTTGAGGATAATTAAAATGTGATCTCCCTTAAGGTTGGCATTCAAACTGCTCTTCACCAAAACAATTCAAGTATTTCAGCTACATGTCTGCATACCCCATTTGATACTGACTTCACTGAAAAACCACTTTTTAAAAAATGTTTAAATTGTATTTTCACGCATTGAAGTGAAAATCTTGTCTCTCACAAATGGGCTGTGCTATAGTCTAGTCCATCAACTAGGTTATTTCAATCTTGTGCGTATGGCCTTGCTAGAAGCATCTAAAGCAGAGAAAGAAATTTCCAGGAAATGAATATGGAGACAATCATCTTCTTTCTGGATGCCTCCAGAGCATTTATTAAAGACATTTCTTTTTCAGGCAAGAAATGGCCAAGATTTCAATTGCATTATGGAATCTAAGGAGGAGGAAGAAGATGGCATCACTAATGATGAGGAAATGAAATATGCAAAACAAGGTCAACCTTTCCGAGTAGAACCTGGCACAGATATTGTGATAGACTGACAATTCAAAACATGCTTCTGTAGGATTCAGGAGAAGAGAGAAAGTACAGTTCAAAACACACAGAGAAGAGCTTCCTGACACTACATTTTGACTGCTCTGAAGTATAAGCAAGAACAGTCTTTCTTGTTTTATATAAGGGAGTATGTGGGAGGACAGGCAAAATTTATGACTTAGAGAGACTTTAGCTATCAGGGGAAATTCTCTAGGCAAAGGCAGAGGAACTGAGTTGGGGAAAGACACGATTTATTGGCCCCTAACTCACACTTTCCTCTTTGCAGAGGAACCTCAATAGAAGGTAGAAGCTGCTTCCCAGGGAAAAAAAAGAAAAAGAAAACAATGTTGAATCTCTTTGTTCTAGGACTTGGCTTTCCTCATTTTCACATTTCTTTATGTTTCCAGGAAAAGGAGCTAGAGTGATACTTCATCATTTAAAAGCTAAAACATGTGGTTTGTGAATGTGTCCATTAGTAGGAGAGAAAGATGCTCAATGAAGAATTCTGTGAATGAGATTATTTAGCAGGAAAGGCTGCTGTAGTCATGGACACAGACACTCTGTAACTGCACACCCTCCTTTCTCTGCATGATGTGAATAGGTTTAGAGATGAGGTACTGGCCATAGTACTTCTCAGTACAAACACACCTTTCCTTTGGCTTCTGACTGGGCAGTGCCTTTGCTGTATGTTTCTGATCTTTACAAGCTCATAGATAGCACCTATGGCATTAATTTTAGATCACAGTTACAGTAAACAGGTATTCCAACATATACTTAATGGGGAATTTTTGTTTCTGTTGCATATTTATTGTTTAAAACCTTTGACCAGTGAAAGGATTGCAGACTACTTTCATATAAATATTACATGTATATTGCATGTAAATATTTATGTGTATAAATATACATATCATGAAAGTATACAGAGCATTCACGTGGCAAAAATCTAGAATTCGTTGCAGCTTTGGTTAAGTTGTATTGCAACAGAGAAGAAGTGACAAGAGAAAAATGGAAACATATTTTGCTGCTACATTTAGGGGAAAAGAATCGCAGCCACTCCCTCCTCACTCAGCACTCACTGTGATCAATGGGAACCACCCCAGTGTACAAGGAAAGCAATCGGTATCGTCTCGGTGTAGACTTTTGTGTTGGAAGCTGTAAGTGTGATTTTTCTGTACTTAGTGATTCTCTGGAAACAGCATACCTATTTACAGCAATGAAGACAGAATGGTTACACTCTTATTGTACAGGACTACAGCGAAGTCATAGAAAACCTACTGAAATAAATAGACTAAAATCACTAAACATCAGTATATAGGAATTATGGATTTAGTAACAGTTTAGCACTGTGTAATTAAAGCAGCAGACTCATCTGGGTTCTACATAAAATATTTTAATAATAGGAAACGTTTACTATGAGACAAAAAGGGAAATGTGTTGATAGCAATTTGCCACATTATGACTACTGAAATGTTTATGCCCTATTAAGTTTTTCTCACAGACAGTATCCTTGAACTTTGTCCCTTACTTTCTCTGTTCCTTACTTTGGAACACAGCAGTACAGATTATTCTTACACTCTTCTCAACATATCAGATTAAATCTAGTAAGTGTTCTCGGCCATGGAAACAACATAATTCTCAAAGACCCATTCTAGTTGCCTTATTACAGTGTATGTAATAGATTGAATCCATCTAATTCATTCATGGCATTGTTTAAGTATCTAAAAGAAACTGTAGACATTGGGGAGAGTTAAACATACCTGTATTGTAGCATCTCATAATCTTTTGGGAAACAAAAAAATGTGACTCTATTTTCTATCACTTTCGGGTGAGAAATAGACAGCTAAGTTCCCAGAGAGCTTTCTCTGTTTGAGAGAGTTATCTCTACAGTCATGTAGGAAGATTGTAAACTTCATTATGAGGAATGAAGCTAAATCGAATGGAGGTTGAGGGGACTTCCATAATTGGAGAGAAATTACAGCTCTAAGAAGGACCAAATAACTGTGCTAGAAGACCAAGGAACAAATGGACTAAAAAAGTGGAAGATGAGAGTGGAAGGGAATATTGGCATCTCTTCATTGTGTGGGGATCTTTAACATCAGCTAATTAAATTCAAGCTTACTGACTACATAGTGGGATATCATAATAGTTTTCAAGCTAACAAGTAAGAAAAAATATTGGGTAACATAAGTAGGCATGGAATTGAGAGATAATGGCAGCAGAGCAGTTACTGCAAAGGCCAGACAAAGGGTGATGAAGCCTGAATCAATATGTGTCAGTGTGAGCAACCCTGTAATAAAATGCGAACCTTTCAAACCCATTTCCTATGATTAGATTACACTCAGAATATTCAGAATTTAAATGACCTATCAAATTTTATGTAGTCATCTTTATGTAATGCTATCCACATTAACCTATATCTACTGGGTCAGTTACTTATTTTTTTATTAACTTGGGGCACTGGAGTCTGATAAATTCAACACCATGTTTTCTTTAAAGGAGATAAAAACTCTTCCACAGCACTGATAGAGAGCAATGTTCACTATTGTCGATTTCAACAAATAAGAAATAACTTACTTTCTTGCCAGAAATCCAATGTCAAGAAATAGCCGCTCTAAGAAATATGTTATTAAAGTAGTAACAGCGTATACAACTCATAAATGACTAGAGAGCACAGACCTTGATATAAAACTGAAAATAAAATAGGATACAATTATTATTGATGCCATTTGTTAAATCTCCCACTCTAAAAAAGCACTTTAATTACCATATGCTTATCATGTTGGTTGAATTCATTTATAGCGTGAATACAATCATTAATTATCATAATTAAGACACCTGAATTCAAATTGAATGGCATTCATTCTAACCTCGGTTGTAGCTATGTTTTATCTCTGACAGTTGGGTTTCCAATCAAATGTTATCTGATTTTTTCCCCTTAATCATTAAGAAATGCTTTACTAATTAGCACATGAAATTCATGCCACATCAGACTGAATTGAATCAAGGCCTATTATCTTGAGCAGTGAGACACTTTGAAATTCTCGGTAATAGGGCATGAATATGTTATACGGTTCATACACATTTCATGAACTTCTACATTAGCACTATTTTTTTTTCAAGACAGTGTCATTAATTATGCCATTTTCAGGACCTTTAATTCGATCATGCTGTTTAACAGCCTGTTAGATTGTGGCATATAAAGTCATACATTGATTTATCTTTGGTTACACATTGGCAAAATGATTGTATTTGGTTGTAAACATCCCACATAGAATGCGAAGGAGTGGGTACCTGAAAGGCTCCAAGTACTATATAGCTGAACTCTGGCTTCACTCTCTTGTGCCCTGTGTCTTCACACAGCCCTCCTGATCTGTTGTCTAATGTTTTCATATTACTCTCCACCTTGGGTTTGATGTGTCTGGCCAAGTAATTGGACACACTTTCTGGCTAGTTTGGGCCTTGGCTAATGGGGAGCTCAGAGCAGAAGAAGGAGGGACACTGTGTTCCTTGTGACATTGTCGGAGAGTGACCATGTGCTTAGTAAGAGGTCACTGCTTTTGGTCCCTGCTTTGGCAACTTTGACTTCAGGACTCTCTGTTCTTTGTCTTGCTAAGCCATCTTCATTAGGACTCCTTTCCTGTGTGTCTGATGCTGCTTGTCCTATACTTGTGTCACATTTTGGTTGGTGTTAGCTCTGTCTGTATCTCAGTATACAAACTCTGCACAGCTATTCTGAGCTCAGTGAGCTATTTCCTCTCAGAACTCTGACTCATGCTGTGTAGCACATTTGATAAACCTTGGTTGGAAAAAAAGGTAAAATAATGGTCTTTTGTCTGGTTGAAGTGCAAAGATATTATATACAAATGATGGTCATTTGAGAGCTTGTAAATACACACACACACACACAGAGAGAGAGAGAGAGAGAGAGAGAGAGAGAGAGAGAGAGAGAGAGAGAGAGAGAGAGAGAGAGAGAGAGAATAATGTGCAACTCTTGAACTATCAAAAATTGCACCTTCTATAGTGTTAATGCTTTGGCAATGCTGAACCCACATCCCCACATGTCAATAGTGGAGGTTCTTTGGATCAGCAGTTTGGGCCTTTGGAACGTGTCCTTTTCAGTTTGCCAGGTTATCCATGAGCCCCCAGAGCCTCTCTTTTGCTGTATGGATAGGTTTTGCCACTGGCACTCATTGCAATACTTTGCTTTCTTTGTAGGCATTTTAAAATACACCTTTTTGTACTATCAGGACACAGTAAATGAATGGTACTACTTGTTTGATTCAAATACTCTTAAATCTCACAGAATTCATTCTGAGATCTCTCATAGATACTTGAAACTGAGAATAATACTAAACTTTATATATAGCTTTTTCTATATAAGTAGCTATGTATGTATATATGTACAAAATCATGTATGTGCCTATAATAGAGCTTAGCTATTAGTAACAATAACTAGTAGTAACAAGCTATTTGTGAGAATATATTACAATAAAAAATGTGTGAATTGCTTTTTTCTCTTTCTCAGAATATCTTATAGTAGTGTGGTATTATTGCCATCCTTCCTATGAAAATACAAGGTCACAAATGCCTACATGATGAGAATATAGTAGAGGGTATGATTTTTTGCATTGCTTCAAATCATAGGTATTACTGACTTTCCATTTTTCTTTTGAAAGATGGTCTAAGTAATGCAATAAAATCTAGATTCTTCCAGTCTACTCTTTCCATGATATGAAGCACCCTGTTGTCCAATGTATCCGTACTTTATGTGATAGTCACCTATTATTTATTTAGTGACCATCTCGATTACCATATGCTCCCTTCTAGCCTTCATACTGTTCACACACATGTGGCACAAATCATACACACTCATACAAATAAAAATATATACATATATGTAGTAGTTGCAATTAATGAAAACAGAGGCAATGAATTTGAGAAAGAGCCAGGAGAGACAGATGGGAATATTTGGAGAGAAGAATATGAAGGGGAAAATACATAATTTTCTTATAATCTTAAAAATAAAAAAATAATTAAAAATAAAAAGTAAATATTTAAAGAGGAATTAGTAAAAATTTCCAGCTGATGACCCCCAAAAGACTAAAAACCAGTTGGGTAACACACTTGCTGCGCATGTGTTAAGTCATTAGTTTAAGTAATTTTCAGTTGAGTCACCTCCTCCAGTTATAGAAGAAATGAAAGAAGTTGGAGTTGTGTATGTCCCTCCAATACTGAGTAGTAGAAATAAAAGTGATGTTGAAGCATGTGAAAATTAGCCAAGTAGGAAGGATTTTTTAACATTAAATACAAAGAAACTTACAGTGGATATACAGAATTAATATGCCTAGAATCTAAAGATCTAAAATATTTAATGCCAATGTTGAAGATGTTTTAAAATAGTTAGCTGTCCATTATATTTTAAATGATTTATGGTGTGTAATATATTAACTAAGTTTGGTTGAAGACAATGTTAATGATTGTATGGTGAAGAGTAAACAAATACTTTACTATATTCAAATTTTAATTTTAATTAGCTAAATATTTTACATTTATGTAAATTAATTTGATTAAGTTTGAGGGAACTGCATTATTTTAATTTTACTTTTTAGATAATAACAGCTGTGTATATTATTGATCTTTTAACAATGCATTATATTGTATCTCCATGTTTACCCAAATCAATTCAATCTTAACAGATTACATCAATTTTTTTTTGCTATAAATCCTCATGTTGATTATTTTTAAAGTTATGACTTTCATTTATTAGTTATTTTTACAGTGCTCATTACATTTTCCTTATTCAAACAATTTAATTAACTAGCTAGATGTTGAATGTTGCCATGAATGCACACATTCAGCAGTCTGCACTGCTTTAATAGGAATTTTCTTGCATCCTTCATTCAAATAATTATAATCATGAAATTCTGAAGATCAGAAACTATTTATTTAGCTTCTCCTATGTACAAGGAAGAGCTTTATGTGCCATTAGGGCATAAAGTGAAGTAGCCCAATTTCCTTCACTTTAAGGACATTTATATAGTTAAGTATTTAATTTCTGTTAAATTAGTACATTTCTATGATCCCTAATGTAAAATACCATACATATATACAATAGCAACAATCTAGGTATTCTTAATATAATAAATGAAGATAATTTGGGGTCATTTTTTCACTACCACATACATTTAGGAACTACAGCATGTAAATATTATGAAGTCAACTCAAAAATTAACTATTCTTTTTTTTTTTCAAGACAGGGTTTCTCTGTGTAGCTTTGCACCTTTCCTGGAATTCACTCTGTAGCACAGGCGGGTCTCAAACTCACAGGGATCTGCCTGGCTCTGCCTCTCATGTGCTGGGATTAAAGGTGGAACTATTCAGCAAAGCGTTCATTGTGTGCTTGTATCAAAATATTGGGATGTGTGTGTGTGTGTGTGTGTGTGTGTGTGTGTGTGTGTGTACAGAGAATGAAACTTCTAGGGATAGAAAGATGAAACTCCACAATATTAAACTCCTCACAACTCCGTGTTCCAAATATATCTTAGATCTAGAAAGTCCTTTAGTTTTTATCTAGTTCTATAGGTTAGAGACTTAAAATCAGCAATAGGCTGTAACTTACCTGATGGTATACAGCTAATTAGTGGAAACTTACTTCTTACAGATCACTCATCCAGAGACTGTGATCCAAATGAAGTCTGAAAACACACTGGGTTCTCAAAGTTGACTTTGTTTTCTTTCTATCATAAGAGCAGTGAGATTTACAGTCACACTGTGTGAGGTCTCTCACATTGTCCCAGCAGACTGCATAAAAGACTGTCGACTGCATGCAATGTTATTTCAAGATCACAAGATGTTTTAAAAACAGATGGCAGTATACATGAAAGATCACAGGAGAGAGCAGTTCACAGCAGTAATTAAAAAGATCCTGCACAATAGAAAGGCTTTTAAATTAAGCAGTAAACTTCACATAATTAGGCATTCTTTTTTGTGTGCATGTCTGGCACAGGTTTTAGGCAGAAGGATTTTTTCCCCCTGACAACAGTATCTTTTTCTCTATTTTATATTTAAAAAAAAAGACATTTGAACATTGTTCCTCATCAGAAAAGTAGAGTAAAACATAGATACCAGTGAAATCACTGAAACGTGGACTAATTTAGAAACTTTCTTAAGAACCTAGAGTGAGCACATTTTATCACCTGGATAACAATGGCCACATATATGTCAGAAAATGGAATGCTTTGAGAAAGACATGCCATAATGCTGAAATTCCATGAACCATTAACCAGGCCTTCAAAGATTCTGTAGTGTATTTTCACTAATTACATACCTGGGAACATGTCTCATCTCTAAAATAAAACAAATGGAAATAGTAACAAAACAAAACAGAAACAATAACAAAAAAGATCTGGTACAAATTTCATTGGTTGATTTGCTACACTCTTCACGATTCCCAGTCTCTGATTGATACTGACAGCATAAATGTCTTGGGCCATCATCGCTACTGGAGCTCACTAACACCAGCTCAGTTGCTCTTCCATTTAATTCTTTATTTATCTATTTTGATAAAGTGTTGGATGTGAAAAAGTACCTTCTGTGAGTTAAAGTACTGCAGGGTTTCATGTGCAGAAGCTGGGGCTGGAGAAAACAAACTATTTTAGACTACAGAACATCATGAGTCCCTCTGCAGAAACAAACTGTTCTGACAGGAAATTTGATACCCCATGTAAAATGCTAACACCACAAATAGAATTTTGTTTTCCAAAAACCTGTGCTTACCTCATATCTAGCTTATTGCTCTCTTGCCTATGTGGTTGTAATGTTTAGTAATTCATAATATCGCTGAATCTCGATCATCACCTCCACTATTTGAATCTTACTTATTTATCTGTTTTCTGACTTTAGTAGAACATCTCTCCAGTACAGATAATGGAATTTGCATATCATCTGATGCAAGATTAAAATATGACATCACCTCTGCAAATGCCAGGTTTGTTTCCATGGTCCACTTTTCTGACAAGAAAATATAAGTGTTACTTTTCTCAATAGTAAACCAAAGCCTAGTTTGAGTACTATTTGAAGCACAGATTTTGCTATTACCTGCTATTCTGAAATTTATAGTGATAAATAATAAATCTAGGTATATTGTGAAAATTTTGTTCCCTTTGAGAACTTTCCCTCCTTATCAAACATAGGGACCCTAGGATTCCTGGAGAGTCATGTCCTATACCTGAGCTATTTGGAGTCCTTCTAGGAAAGAGATGAGCAAACAATAGAAAAGAGTGCATGTAAGTCTAGAGATCCACATGCTATCTTCTCTGATTGCACAAAGCAACCACATGATACACTCCAGCACTCATGCAGAAGCAAGCACAACTGATAACTAGATGATGCAACACCTTGATGAAACTTACTATGTATTTATTTTTAAGCCAACTTAAGATCCTGTGAGACATGAAGTTCTGATGTATCAGCTAATAAATACAACAGGCATTCTTAGAAACACTCCCAAAAAGGAGAGTTTCTGAGCTCTAATAGATAACAAATCACTGAATTAGTGGTGATGTCCCTACTGAATTGTGACTCAAGTTCAAAACTGTGTTCCTATATCATTGATAAGATATTTTTGATAATTGTTTGCACACCATCCAGTCCTAGGAGAAGGAAGTTTCTATAAATATTTCTCAGTAATGGTCATATTTTCCAGGTATGAATGGGCTGGATTTATTTATTTATTTAGTTATTTATTTATTTATTTATTTATGAAACTGGAATTGAAAAACCTGAATCAAAAAATAAGGCACAGGGCTGGAGAAAGATGGCTCAGTGGTTAAGAGCACTGGTTGCTCTGCCAGAGGATCCAGGTTCAATTCCAGGACCGACATGGTTACACACTCAACTTTGTATAGCATCCAGAGGATGCAGTGCCCTCTTTTGACCTCTGAAAGGTATCAAGCATGCATTTGGTGGACAGACACACATGCAGACAAAACTCCCATGTACACATTACATAAATAAATAAAAAGTAAAACAAACAAACAAAAATAAGGAAAATTGCTCTCTGTTCTTCCAGACCCAATCCCACAGTCCCATAGGTAGTACTGCAACAGAACACCAGCTGTAGTCTCCCCTCACCATGCCTATATCTCCTGTAGATCCTACAGACTATCCCCTTCTAACCTCCCTCCGCTGACTCCTCCTTGATAAAGTTAAATTTAAACTATACATATAGTTGTATATGAACAACAGGAACAACAGAATCTTACATATTCATGGAAACTGAACAACTCTCTACTGAGTGAAAAAACAAGTCAAGACAGAAATAAAGAAAAAAAATAAGACTTTCTAGAATTCAATGAAAGTGAATACACAACACACCCATACTTATAAGATGCAATGAAAGTAGTGCTAATTGGAAAGATCACAGCACCAAGAGCATCCATAAAGAAATTGCAGAGATCTCATACTAGTAGCTTAATAGCACACCTGAAAGCTCTAGAACAAAAAGAACACCCAAGAGTAGTAGACAGCAAGAAATAAGAAAATTGAGGGCTGAAATCAATAAAACAGAAACAAAGAGAATAATGCAAAGAATTAAATGAAACAAAGAATTGCTTTTTTGAAAAAATCAACAAGATAAACAGCCCTATCCAAACTAGCTAAAAGTTGAGGACAGAATACTCAAATTAATAAAATCAGAATTAAAAAGCAGACATAACAACAGATACTATAGACATCCAGAGAATCAACAGGTCATACTTTAAAAACCTGTACTCCATCAAATTTGATAATCTAAAAGAAATGGATAATTTTATCCATAGGTACCATTTACCAAAGTTAAATCAAGATCAAAAAAACAATTTAAGTATCTATAACCCTCAGTGACATAGAATTGATCACTAAAGTCTCACAACAACACAACAACAACAACAAGCCCAAGGCCAAATGGTTTTAGCACAGAATTCTACCAGACTTTCAAAGAAGAGTTAACACCAATACTCCTCAAATTATTACACAAAATAGAGACAAAAGGCACATTGCCCAACTCATTTATGAGGCCACAATTACCCTGATACCCAAACTACATAAGGAATCAACAAAGACAGAGAATTGCATACCAATTTCCCTTATGAACATAGATGCAAAATTACTCAAAGTATTTTCAAGCAGAGTCCAAGAACACATTAAAAAGACCATCCAGCATGGTCAAATAGGCTTTATCACAGAGATGCAAGGATGGTCCAATATACAAAAATCAGTCAATGTAATCCACCATATAAACAATCGGAAAGGGAAAAAAAAAAAGATCATGCCATTAGATGCAGATAAGTCCTTTGACAAAATTTAGCACCCCTGAGTGATTAAAGTCAAGGAGAGATTAGGGATGCAAGGAACATACCTAAACATAATAAAGGGGATTTAAAGCAAGCCTAGAGCCAACATCAAATTAAATGGAGAGAAATTCAAAGCAATTCCACTAAACTCTGGAACAAGACAAGATTATCGACTCTCTCCATATCTATTCAACACACTACTTGAAGTTTTAGCTAAAAAGCAAGATAACTGAAGGAGTTCTAGGGGATAAAAATCTGAAAGGAAGAAGTCAAAGTCTTGTTATTTGCAGATTATATGATAGTATGCATAAATGACTCTAAAAATTCACCCATAGAACTCCTACAGCTGATAAAAACTTTCAGTAAGGTGCCTGGATCCAAGCCTATCTAAAAAAAAAAAATCAGTAACCCTTCTATAAATGACAAATGGGCTGAGAAAGAAAACAGGGAAACAACATCTTTAACAATAGTCTCAAATAATATAAAGTATCTTGAGATAACTCTATCCAAGCAAGGGAAAGACTTGCATGATAAAAGCTTCAAGTCTTTGAAGAAAGAAACTGAAGAAGAAATCAGATGATGGAAAGATCTTCCATGCTCATGGATTGGTGGGACTAACATAGTAAGCAGTATACAGATTTAACACAATTCCCATTAAAATTCCAACACAATCCTTTACAGATCTTGAAAGGACAAATATCAACTTCATATGAAAAACTGAAAATCCCAGGATAGCTAAAATAATCCTGAACAATAAAAGAAATGCTGGAGGTATCACCATCCCTGATTTACTAAAAATTACTACAGAGCTATAGTTATAAAAACCACATGTTAATAGCATAAAAACAGACATGTTAGTCAACAGAATTAAACTGAAGACCCAGACATAAATCCAAATACATATACTCACCTGATTTTTGATAAGAAAGCCAGAAACACACACTGGAAACAAAATATAGCATCTTCAATGAATGGTGTGGGACAAACTAGATGTCTGCATGTAGGAGAATGCAAATAGATTCTTATTTATAATGCTGCACAAAACTCAAGTCCAAGTGGATCAGAGACCTCAACATAAGACCAGAATAAATACATTAAACCTGATAGAAAATCAAGTGGGGATTAGCTTCGAACACGTTGGCACAGGAGATAACTTTCTGAACAGAACACCAATAACACAGACACTAAGATCAACAGTTAATAAATGGGACCTCATGAAACTGAAAAGCTTCTATGAAGCAAAGGACATGATCAATTGGATAAAGTGCAGTCTACAGAATGGGAAAGGATTTTTAACAGCTCCACCTCTGATAGAAGACTGATATCAGATAGATAAAGAACTCAAGAAACTAGATATAAAAACATCAAATACTCCAGTTTAAAAATGAGGTAGAGATCTAAGTAGAACATTTCAATAGAGAAAACTCAAATGGCTGAGAAGCACTTACAGAAATGTTCAATATCCTTAGCCACTAGGGAAATGCAAATGAAAATTAATTTGAGTTTCCATTTTACACCTGTCCAAATGGCTAAGTTCAATAACCCAAGTGACAGTTCATGCTGGTGAAGATGTGAAGCAAGGGGGACACTCCAGTATTGTTGGTGGGCATGCAAATTTATACAGCTACTACAGAAATCAATACAGCATTTCCTCAGAAAGTTGGGAATCAATCTACCTCATGACCCAGATATACACTCTTGGGCCCCATACTACCACAAGGACACTTGCTCAGTCATGTTCACAGTAACTTCATTCATAATAGCCAGAAACAAAAAACAGTCTAGATGTCCCTCAACTGAAAAATGGATAAGGAAAATGTTGTACATTTATACAATGAAGTATTGTACCTGAAGTTTTCCTGTGTCCCGCCCAGTCTGCAGCTGCTCAGACCCAAGTAAACACACAGAGGCTTATATTAATTAAAACTGTTTGGCCATTAGCTCAGCCTTACTATTGACTAGCTCTTACACTTAAACTCAGCCCATTTCTGTTCATCTATATGTTGCCATGTGTTCTGTGGCTTTACCTGTGTGCCATTACATTCTGCTCCCTGGATAGTGGGCTGGCGTGTACTTACTCAGCTTACCTCTTCCTGGAATTCTCCTTGTCTGCTTATCCTGCCTATACTTCCTGCCTGACTACTGGACAATCAGCATTTTATTTATCAACTAATCAGAGCAACACATTCATAGCATACAGAGCAACATCACTCATCAGAGTACTACTCAGCTCTTTAAAGAATGGCATCATAAAATTTTCAGACAAATGGATGGAAGTGGAAAACATTATGCTGAGTGAAGTATGCCAGATCCAGAAAGATAAATATGGTATGCATTCACTTATAAGCGGATATTAGCCATTAAGTAAATGATAACCAAGCTACAATCTGTAGACCCAGAGTGGTTAGGTAAAGACAAGGGTGATCTAGCAGGGATGCAGGGGGCTCTCTGGAAGGGGAAATAGAATAGGTTTTACGGGTAGACTGGGGGTATTGTTGACCAGAGTGGTGGAATCAGGAGGGAAGGAGATGGTATGGAGAGAGAGAGTGAGGGCAGAGATAGCTGAAATGAGGGGGAAACGGTGCACTTAGGATGTGGTGTGGAAACCTAGTCCAGTGCAAACTTCTTGGAACTTACTTATGAAGGTGGTCCTGATAAAGACTTCTAGTAATGGGGGATGTGGAGTCTCAACTGGCTAGCTCTTGTAGCCAGGCAAGGCTTCCAGAGGCAGGACTAAGTTACATTCAGTTGAGTTGTTAGCCATGAGGTCTATAGAAATCCTCAAAAAACAAGGCTGTTCACTGTAACAAAATGTTGCTCTTTGTAAACTGACAGCAGGACTCCATTGTGGAGGACAACAACCACACAACTCATTGAACATGGAGAAGTGGAGCTGGTACCTATATGGTGCTGTGGGATGTTCTGTATGCTGTTAATGTATTGTTCTCATTGGTTGATAAATAAAATGCTGATTGGCCAGTAGCCAGGCAGGATGTATAGGTGGAATAAGCAGACAAGGAGAAATCTGGAACGGAAAAACAGAACTGAGGAGAAGATGCCATCTTGCCGTCCCGGGAGCAGCATGTAATGGCAAACAGGTAAAGTCATGGAACATGTGGCAACATATAGATGAACAGAAACGGGCTGAGTTTAAATGTAAGAGCTAGTTAGTGGTAGACCTGAGCTAATGTTCAAGCAGTTTTAATTAATATAAGCTTCTAAGTGATATTTTATAAGCTGCTACAGGGTCCATGAGGCTGGGCAGACTGAAAAAAGCTTCAGCTACAATATGGAATCCTCACCCCTACTTTCTAATCTTCGGTATGGGAAGGTACTTTGAAGGCTCCCAAAAAAGAAACGTAGAGACCAACCCAGACATAACCATTGATCTAAAATCTATCCTGCCTACAAAATGTGCTAGGGCAGTGGTGGCACAGAAATTGTGGGAATAGACAACTTATATCTGATTTGACCTAAGGCCCGCTCCATGAAAAGAAATTCATACCTAATACTTCTTGGGTAACCAAGAGCCAGATACTAAATAGTCCAGAGACCTAGGGTAAAACCAAACACTAACAGTCAAAAAAAAATCAATGAAATGACTCCTAATGATATTCTGCTATCCTAATAGATCAATGCCTTATCCAGTTATTATCAGAGAGGCTTCATCCATCAACAGATGGTAGCAGATTCAGAGGCCCACAGCCCGCATTATGCAGAGAGAGAATCTAAATTGGAGGTCTCCATTAAATCCCTCCCCTCTGAGGTCATAGAATCTCCCAGAAAAGAAGTGGAGGAAGACAATCAAACAAACAAAACTTAAGGCACATTTACCACTGATAGAAGAATCATCATCCAATTGTTTCACTCTTGGGGTTATCTTAACTGGTTGGTTCTTTAGACAAAATAATATATCATTATTGATAGTGGTAAAACTGATTGCTGTGTCATTTTTGACTGCCACATTAGAGGAAATCATGTTGCCAGGAGACGATAGCTTTAATCTCTGTAGGAAACCATACTTTCTTTAAAGTGAGGATGATAAATAATGGTAAGCAATGACACAAAACCTGAAATTTATTCCTGTTTAAGCAAAAGTTGTCATCCTATAAGCACATGGATCTATTCTTGATGCAATGTCACTTTCTAGATAAATCTTTCTGAGCAGAAAGAAATGTGTTCATTTCAATTTGTAGGAGAAATACATCTGCAGAAGATCTCATGCACCATAGCTCACATGTAGGGGACTTGTCAACAAGCGACACAAGACACAGAAAACCCAGGTAAGCCCAAAAACATCAGGCCACTGGGTCTGGTGCTACTGCCCAATTTATAATCATAGATATTTACACTGTTGTGCTGACATCTTAAAGTTCCCTAAAATGGAAATGTAAAAAATTCAGCCATTATGAAAAATGCTGCTTGCTGGAAGAGCAGAGAGAGTGAATTAACACCTAACTGATCATCTAGGAAATAAAGAAGACAATTTGGGAACAAGTTATACAGTTGATTCTTTGGTTAGTAAAGTATTCCAGTGAAGAAGAAAAAGATATTTTTCTTTAGGAAACTGATGCTATATTTAATTTCTGCAATAAAATTAATGTAAAATCACAGAACAAACACACTCACAAAGTTTATATATGTGTATATATACATAATTATAGGTGAACATTGACATGCATGTTTACCTGCCTTCTAAGGCAAAATATATGCAACACAGACTTTCTTATTTGTGATTCAAGGAGAATAAATAGTTGTTTACAAAATTAACTAACAACCACTTGCTGTTCAGTAGGGTGGGCTTGCAATGCAGCATCAAATAAACACAAGACTTAGAGTAGTTGTTCATAGACAGACATCAGCACTGTCACCCCTTCTACTTCCATAATTCAGGACAATTGTTAGTTATAGTGGCTTCATTTTTATTCTAAATAATCCCAGTAGGCAAGATGCTGTTAGCTTCCTGAAGCTCTCACCTGCCATTATCCAACCCATATTATACTGGTGCTCTAAATTATTTGAGACATCATATTTTTTTGCAGGGATTATGGGCTTTAAGATTCCTTTTTCATTTTCAATATTTCATCTAGAAATTTTTATTTTTCATGGATCCATTGCCTTGAAGCTGATAGACACTTGGTCTCTGAGTAAGTAAGGAATTGTAATAAATAGACTGTGGCAATACTGATGTGATGTTTGGTGAGGTAAATACGGAAATGAGTCTACCTTGTCATGAGTATCTACTCTTTTGTGAGAGAATAACAAACTTCAGACTTGGAAATTTTTGTAAGAAAATCAGAGAACAAGATAACCTATTTGGGCACAAGTTAAGAAACCAATTTTATTGTTTAAGCATGTTTAAAAACTATCCTAATTCACAGTTTATCTATAGCAAATGAATTATCTGCTCTACCAGATGGCTACTTAATGTTTAGACTAGTTGAAATATTTCATGGAGGAGCAGATGATTTATTAAAGCAATCCTTAAAATTATGCTATAGCTATATTGAATTTATAATACTTATGTACTAGTCATATTTTCTTATAAAATTCAGAGCACCGGCTTTGGATGTAGTGTAGAAATGCACTGACTCACATGCACACACACAACAGCAATCTTTTGGACCAATGCCTTCACTGTACTCATAGCTTGGTGCTGGCTATGTTTAATGAAGAGTAATGTACATCAAAAATTTAAGTTTCCAAATATAAGGTCAGAGTACTTTGAGAATTTTAAGACACTAATTGTCATACTTAAAGGCCAAGAATTGTCAAAAACCTACTTTAAGTCATATCAAAGCACATATAAAATAACTTTAGAAGATAACAGTGCACACAGTATTAAAATCCATTTCTTTACTTGATCATGAATTTTAAAATTTATTTTATGTATATGGGTATTTTGCTTGCAAATATGTCTATGCCTCACTCATGTGTCTGGTGCTCCTCAGAGCTGGAAAAGGGCATCAGTTCTCTAGAACTAGAGTTACAGATGGTTGTAAACTATTGCAAGGATGCTGGGAATCGAGCTTCAGTCTCTGTAAAGGATTTAGGACTGAACATTGGTATTGATAAGTAACTAGAGGCCTCTTCCCTGAGGAAAATAATTTCTCCCACTCTCAGCATTCTCCGATTGATTGTAGTTCTTTGTCTAGGGCTGAGACTCCACAAGCTTTCCCCATCCACTTTAAGATGTCCATTGGTATCGTCCTTGGTCACATCTTATTTAGGTAGCCATGGTGATGAGACTTCATGAGTATAGCATCTCTGATGTTTCTAGGAGACATAATGCAAAAGCAGATTTCCTGTTCATCTGCCTCTTAAAGTCTTTCTGTCCCCTGTTTCACAATGATCCCTGTGTCTTAGGTACAGGGATTGGGTTATAGATGTATGAGTTGGGACAGGGAAACACACAATTGATCTCTTGTGCTCTGAATTTTGATCATTTTTGGTTTTCTGTAATGGTCTCCTCAGGTACAGAAAGACAAATGCCGCAGGTTCTCTCTCATCTGAAGTTCCTAGCTTGAAGTTTTCAGATGTGAGACTATAACCTATAGCAACTGCAGAAAGAGTGAAAGCAAAAGGGGACAGTGAGTGGAATAACAGAGAGGGGACTAGTATGGTACAAATGATTTGAAGGGGTAAATGAAAAAAAGAAGATGCAATTTCATTAGCATGAACAGGAAGATTAATACAGTCAAAGGACAGGGGAGGGTAAAATAATGGTAAAGATGCCTGAAAAATCATAAAGAATAATATCATCTATCCACCTAAAATTATGTCTAATAAATATATGCATATATAGTTGAAATGAAATTTTTCTATCTGGGCTGACAATGTCCTCCCCAACAGCCATAGACTATCTAACAAAACACTAGGCATTAAAGCCCCCTTTTGAATTGCTAGTCACGGTTGTCCAAGAGAAAAAAAAAGTTTGTAGGCTATTTCTGTTGGTCATTGTTGTCTCCCAGAGGTAGAAGTTAAATCCCTATAGCTGAGGATAGCACTTCTCTTATAGGGTCCAGGGGTACTGAGTTGTATCTGCCCTGAATGCCGCCTCCCTGAGGACCAGCTTTCATGGTATTCATGAAGGAGCCATGCAATCTCCAAAGGGCGGGACACAATTTCAAGTCCTGCCCAGAAATGATGCCAAAATAAACAACATGGCACCATAAACCTAAAGGTTCAATACTGGAACACGTACCTTGGTGGCAACCAACAGCTCTCTAACTGGACTTAAGGCACACTCGACAAGACAGAAACCATGCCTGTCACTGGAAATCCTGATACTGGAGGAGAGCCTGTAAGTACCACTTTACTAAACCAGCACACTCCCTAACTACATTCTAAGTGTTTAAGTTCTTACTCTTCATCAATCAAGTTTTTCTTCACAACAGGCCAAAGTATTTTTTAAAAAATACTTCATTGTATTTGTGTGTATGCCCATGCTCTGTATGTGCAGGTGCCTACAGAAGCCAGAAAAGGGCATCAGAGCTCTAAAAGCTGGAGGTACAGGCTGTTGTGGGCCAACTCAGGATGTTCTGGGATCTGAACTCTGACCCACATAATTGAATAGCATGTGCTCTTGGCTGAGTCATCTCTCCAGCCCTAAGACTTGACATGTGTTAGAGAGACTTCTCAAATCTCATGTTTGTTTCAATTTTAGTCTCAACAGTCAAAATTCCTACATGTCCATGAAGAGATGAATGGATAAAAAAAAATGCACTAAATAGGTGTGCTGGATGGCTTTGTGTGACAACTTGACACAAACTAGGTTTATCAGAAAGGAAGGAGCCTCACTTGAGGAAATGCCTCCATGAAATCCAGCTGTAAGGCGTTTTCTTAATTAGTGATCAATGGGGCGGGCAGCCAGTGGTGGGTGGTGCCATCCCTAGGCTGGTGGCCCTGGGTTCTATATGAAAGCATACTGAGCAAGGCAGGGAAAGCAAGCCAATACGTAGCTCTCCTCCATGGCCTCTACATCAGCTCCTGCCTCCATGTTCCAGCCTTGTTTCGGCTCCTGTTCTAACCCTCCAATGACAGACATGATATGGAAATGTAAGTCAAATAAACTTCTTCCTTCCCAACTTGCTTTCTGGTTATGGTGTTTCATCACAACAATAGAAACCTTAACTAAGAGAATGCGTAAATGTAAAAGGTATAATATACACACATGCAAATAGTTATACTAATATTTAGACTTAAAAGAACATTGTGTAATTTAATACACTTACGAGCCAAGAGACAATAAGATAATCACAGAAAAAAATAAGCTAATCGCAGAATGACTAATACTACATATTTGCTTGGACATAAGGTATCTATATTAGCCAGGTTTATAGATGGACAGAACAAAATGAAGTCTGCTAAGTCCTATGGGGAGAGAGAAATAAAATATTGCCTTCTCATGAACAAGAATAATCATTTCTTGAAATCCATTGCATGCTGTGGTGTCTATAGCTAACATTACAGTATTTTTCAGTTACAATATGTTGGGAAGACAGATCTCATGTTAAATGTTCTTAGCAAAAAATGAGAGTACACACAAAAAAAAATCACAGGATAAATTTAGAGGACAGTGGATGCATTTACTATTTTGCTCAAAATCATGTATTCATTAAGTGTGTACAGTTTGGTATGTCCAGTATATGCCAATAAATCTTTTGAAAATTTAATTTGCATAACTATTTTCTGTGTAAAAAATAGGAAATGGAAAGTTTCGTGTTCTAGAATGTTTATATCCTAGCATTCTGCTCACATGAACCTCGTGGTGGTGTGCTTTAACAGTAAAGATCTTAGTGGAAGGAAGTGGTAGAAATCCTGACACCAGAACTTTACACAGATATTCTGGACACATGAGTGATCAATTAGCTGAGGGTAGAGTTTATGTATTGATCATAGTGCTTACATGTACTGATACTGTAAACCTTAAATATAATTTAGTGAAAAACATGCCTATTATGGGATACTTGTTATGGGTAGGTATATTTGTGGACTACCGATAGTTTAAGATTAAAGAACTTGCATGGACCTTCTGCCTCAGCCAAATGACTTTTATTTTTCAGGAGTCACAGAAACACTACATAATCAGAATCTCTTAATATTCATTGCATTTGTTAGAGAATTATTAAGCAGACACATATACAAAGAATATAATTTCTGACATTTAATACCCCAGTCAAAAGTAAAAGTTGAATTAAATGTAGAAAAAAAATGTCATTTATTTTTTAAGAAGAGCATAAGGTGATAAAAATAGTCTTTCAATTAATGCTCATGCCCTCAGAGTCATACTTTGGAATTAATGTAAATTAGTCCCCAGAAATCTATTTCAATAAGTCATTTAAGGAGAGAGAGGAAAATGATATAATCATATCCCTTGAGAAATAAATAACTTTTCTTCAAGATGAACTTGAGCTTCTGGACCAAAAGTGACTGGATCAAGAAATTCAGGTTAAAACAGAAGCAAAAAAGTAAATGTTATTCTTAAGTAGAATGGTCTACTTCTGATGAGATTTACATAAATCCCAAAGTCCAGCAGAGAAAAGTGGACAAGAAAAAAAGCAAGTAAGATAAAAATTGCTTAACAGAATTCTGAAGTCTAAGGGGATTAAGGACAGAACAACAAAAGACTTCAGAGCCATTTCTGTATTCTCAAGAGGAGATCATTCAAACCTATTTGAAATCAAAGAAAACAAAAGTCACTTCTAACGTCCATCCCTAGGACAAAAAGAAATTAAATCTGAGCCCAATTCATATGGAACCATGTTCCTGAGAACAAAGTGGTTTAAAATAACAAAAATTCTCTGTGGCAGGAAGGCACAAGATTATGAAAAGTTTTACCCTTATTTGGGAATGCTTTTCCAATCAATTTATTTTGTTTTTGTAGTGGTGGAAGTTAAACCTCATAGCCTCGAACATCCTAGGCAAGTACTGTACCACACCGTAGCCCAGTTGATGATTTTAAAACATGTGATTTAAAATTCTACCCTCTTGATGACTTCTTATTTTCTATAAAATTCAAGTATCTTAATATTTCCAACATTAATTTGCATGCTATTTATTTATTATTTATTTTTATGTGTGAATTTATATGAACAATCCATATGCATCACACACAGGCAAAGGAAAAAGTATCATCCAAAAGTACTAGTTTGCTTCTAGCTTGAAAGGAGAATATGAGAATATTGTCTCTTCTCTGTACTTGGCATCTACTTATTTTGCTTCAAGCACAGAAAAGTCAAAAACATTACATTTTAAGAATTTTATTCTGCATTATTTTAGTGTTGATGTTTATCTAGTTTTTTTTTTCTTGATTTTTTTTGTAGCTGGTGGGATCATTGAATTGAAGAGATCTACACAGGAAACAGTATTATCAAAACTATTTTTACAATTAAAAGTTGTTTCCTTAGTGTTCAGGCCTAGCTTCATATGAGAAATTCTTTCAAGCAGGATGCTTTGGGGGTCTTCAACTTAGTTTGGTCTAGAAATCAAGATTAGATCTTTCACCTAATACAGATTACCCTTAACTTTCAAGCATGAGGTCAAGAATAAGTCTTAGGAGCTAAGAGGAAATGTAGTTGTTAACAGATTCAAGTCATCAATTCAAAAGGAATAAGCAACATATTTCTCTCTTTCCTGAAACCTCACACAGTATCTAAAAATAAAGTTAACAATCAGGGCATTAAGGAGCACATTGCCGATTTGAGGCGGTACCTCATTTGGTCAAATTCCATGAAAAAAGATGACCTACGTTTGACAGAACCCACTTGAATTGGGTGCGGTGGTGTGTACTTGGAATCCCAGCAATGGGGAGGTGAAAAAAGTCACAGTCAAGGGACTCACTGGACAGCCAGCCAGTCTTGCCTAGTTGGCAAGTTCCTGGCCGGAAGAAGAACTTGTCTCAAAAAACAAAGTGGACAGTGCCCAAGGAAGGAAACCGGAAGTTCCCAGGACTCCTTGTTGGATACTCGGTCGGAGAACCCTGGTGAGATGCAGAGGAACCCTGTGTCTGAAGAGACTCCAGGGCAGAGCTAATGAGGAGTGTGTGATAGACCTTATTTGGAATTATCAAAATGGAGCTGATGAGGCCTGATGACTTTTCCTTCTGTTTGCTATCTACTATTTTCTCTTTTGTCTTTCATTCTTGGTATCAGCTGTTTTGAAGCTGTTGGCTTCACTGTTTTATCATTTCTCTGTACCTTCCATCTTAATTAGATTTACTAAAATCTCATAAAGGGTTTCCTTCATAAGCCTCAGTGCATGCAGGGGCCATGAAACTATTGTCCCAGAACAAATCTAGCCACATCTATTCATTTATAACTTGTATCGGTGCTTCTTGGCTACAATAGAGAAGAAAAGTTTCCACAGAGATCATATGGATTAACAAAGCATAATCATTTATTACCTGACTCTTCCAAAGAGCAGTTTGCTGAGGTCTCTTACATTAATGGCAGATGGCACCACTGGACATGTGCTAGGGGCCTATCCTGAGAAATCTTTAAGAGGTGTAAAGGAGATAGTTTGCATTTCTAACAGCTGCTAAAGAAATTTTCTTCCAAGGATTAACTGCAGAGTCATGTTCAGTCTTTTGACATTATGCATGATCCTGTCACCTGCCATAGGTTTGAGAACCAAGCAATAGAGTTAACAACAACAAAAAGATCCCTGAACAAACAAACAAACAACAAGCAAAGAACCTTCTGAATTGCTGAAAAGGAGGTAGGTAGATCCCTGAATGTTACTGTTCAGCCAACCTAGCCCAGTCTGTGAGCTCCAAGTGCCAGTGAAAGACCATGCCTCAAAAACCAATGTGGGTGGCTCCTGAGGTTGATCTCTGGCCTCTATGTGCATGCCTACATATATGTGTGCATACATACAAGTGTGCACCTGCATGCGCGTGCGCCCGTGTGCATGCGCGCGCGCGCACACACACACACACACACACACACACACACACACACACTACACACCCCATATTTTAAGGTGCACATATGCAAGTGATGTAAAATAAACAAATAAATGCTGAGGAGAGAGAAAAGAGTAAACTGATTAGTCCTTTATCCGTTGTACAACAATATGTGAGGAGTTGTGAGCAGAATAAGGTATGAAGATAATACTGTGCTGAGAATGCATGACCATACCAAGTCAGATTAATTTTATTATGACAAATATTAAAGTACATCAATGAAAAGGAAGAATAAAAGTTCCAAGAAGGTCTTTGGTGGAATCTCTGAAGAGAGTGACATTTGATCTGGTTTTTGTAAAATATATTGAAGTTCTCTCAGTGAAGTTTCCAAGTTGAAAAAACAGAGGACGAAAGATATGAATATAAGAAAATATAGAGTATGTTGAGGTACATTTGAGGAGATTTCTGCTTCAGAGATTTGTTGATTATAATCAATGTATTATACAGGGTATTTTCCCTTATGAACTGCATCCACTCAGGATTAGATTAAGGACTTTATAGGCCAGAAGTCATTCGAACTCAATACGGATGAGCAGTTGTCAAAAGTTAATAACTTGCACTGATTATTTATGATCCCATTGAAGTTTCTTTAATTAAGCTGGCTTTCATAATCCCTTTCTAATGCCTTATCAGCCTGATTTGTATCTCTGTAAGCACTGACTGCTGCTAACCAGGGGGTCTGTTATGAGGCCCCAGATGATACAAAAGTATTGTAGACTTAAATGAACGATTGATTAGCTAGCTACCCACTAAGCGTGGGTTACAGCAAGAGCTTGTCTCTCTCTGATTGAAGCTTCTATATTGAGATTCTGGTACTAGTGTTCAATTCTTAAAACTAGATCAATTCTCCTAATACACTATTATGCTTATCCAACCTGTGGCCTTCACAGTCACCTGAGCCTAGCTGTGAATGTGGCCCAACCCAAAATAAACTTATTTCAAAAGCTTAAAGGAAGAAGACTTCATTTTTTTTTTTTACTGGTTTCAGAGGACTTAATCCATCATGTTCTGAAAAACAATGACATAACAGCTCACACCATGCAAGCCAGAATCTATAGATAAAAGGAATGGCAGTATTTTCCTGGCTTGCTTTCTTTTCAAATCCTTTTCATTCACCCTGGTTATCAGATCATTGGATAGTACCAGACAAGTTCAGGGTGGGTCTTTCCTTCTCACTTATCTTTGTTCATTAGACATTCTGTTTGACTTTTTTCAAATACACAAAATTTAACTTGAATGCTTCTGGATTGATTATGTTGTGGAAATAATGCTCAAATTAAAAAAAAAAAAGACTGATGTGATAGAACTCAAGAAATAGTACCAAGAAAATAAACGACTCAATCAAAAAAAAAAAAAAAAGAGCCATAGATGTGAGAGGTGAGTTCATGAAAGAAGAAACATAAATGATTAGCAAACATTTAAGAAATACGTCGAGCATCCTTATCCATCAGGGAGATGCATGTTAAAACTATTTTAGTAATCCAGCTTACCCCAAATAGAATGGCTATCACCAAGAAATCAGATGACAGCAAATACTGGAATGGATATAGGGTAAGGGGAAGTCTTGTATATGTTGGTAGGAATACGAACTAATACAGCCAGTTTGAAAAAGAGTGGAGGGTTATCAAAAAAGAAAGGAAGGAAGGAATTCGCAGGAAAATGAGTGGAACTGGAAAGGAAAGTATAGGAACCTAACCCAGTGTAGAAAGTAAAACCCTGCATTCTCTTTCTCATATGTCTGGCACATCTTCTAGGTTTTAGATTTTTTTTTATTGAGATATCTAGAGTGATTTGGAAGTGAGAAAGAGGCCATGGTGGTGAGATGTGGGATGGGAAGAGGCCTTAAGACAAGTAGGAACGGCAAAAGAATACTATGAACCAGAGGAAAGAAGTGCTGGGGCTGGCCAGGGTTTTCCCAAGGACGGAGAAGATTGCTGGAGAGACCTGAAGTCAGCACACATTCTCCAGTAGACCTTTCCTCTCGGGAAGATAGAAATGAGAAAGGGACCCACCGCATTACACAGCAGTCAGATAAATTAGTTGTCTCAGTCCAGGGGCGAAGAAGTCTAACAGAGAGAAGCCATCCACGAAACAGTGTCAAATACAATATTGTTCTGGTGGAAGCCCTACCCCAGTCCCTGGCACCCTGGATTCCGTATACCCAAAGAGTCTGGAATGTTCTGATGGAAGCCCCACCTTTGTGGCCAGACCCTGCCCCTCAGAAAGTCCTGCCAAACATGGCTCCTCCCCCAAAGATGCTCAAGACCACTCTCACGGTATTTAAACTGCATCCCAGAAAACAGACACGTGCTGTCTCTCTTCCTTGTCTACTTGCTGTGAGGCCGGAGAATCACCTGGGAACCCTTTACCCATTAAACGGGGACTTATTCTAATTCCATCTGACTTGGTCTGATTTGGATTGCTGCGTGTGGGTGGAGAGGCTTATCAGAGTGCAAAAACCTTTCAGATGTGTTAGGTATTTTCCTCACTGTTACAACAAAATGCCTGACAGAAGCAATGTAAGTGAAGGAATGTTATACTAGCTCACAGTATCAGAAGTTTTGGTTCCTCCTGATGAAGAGGATGTATGGTGCTAAGAGCATGAGGCGGATGCTTGTTTATGTGGTGGCAAGGCAGAAAAGAGATCTGGGTGGAGTGTCTTGCTTTCACTAGCCAGCCCCACCTCCTAAAGGCTTTAAATAGCCCTTAAAGGGCACCACAAAGCTTGGGACCAAACACTGAAGGCATGAGCATGTGTGAGCCTTAACAAGGATTTTGAAATTCAAATCTTGTATTGTATGTCCTTAGGCCAATAACCTTTGCAGTCCCAATGAACATAATAATGGCTGGGTTAAAGTGTGTTGAAGAGATCTGCTTACTTAATCTGTTTTTAACACAAGATTTCACAGGAGTTAATGCTCTCTCATTTTTTCCACAACAGAAGTTCTTGAAGAAGTTAGGGCACCCTGGGGTTTCCTGATGCCTTACTAAGAGATCAGTGTGGTCCTTCCTTGTGAAACAACATACCCTTGTATGGTCTCATTTTCCTTAACGGGAATGATTTATGCAGAAGCAGATATAAAGACCAGTTGTCTTTTTATTGAAACAGGAATGACATTAGAAAAAACAGTATAAAATAATGTCACACTCATCATTGTTAATTTTCACAAATGTCACTTATGTGAGCACAGTTCCTGGTCTGGATATTTTCATGTCTCCCAAATTTCTTAGGTTGATAACTTTTTTTATTTTACTTTACTCATTTATTTTACATCCCAGCTGTCGTTTCCCCTCGGTCCTCTCCTCCCAGTCCCCCGCAACCCCTCTCTGTTCCTACTCCCCAATACACTTAGTCTTACTTACTGCAACTTGATATGCCATGTTTTGTTGATACTCATGGGAGACCTGCCTTTTCCTGAACACAAAGAGAGGAGGAGTGGTAACTTCTCTTTTAAGATGGTAGTGCTACTGGGTGGTGATGGCACATACCTTTAATCCCAGCAATCGGGAGGCAGAGTCAGGGGGATCTCTGTGAGTTTGAGGCCAGCCTGGTCTACAGAGTGAGATCCAGGACAGGCACCAAAACTACACAGAGAAACCCTGTCCCCAAAACAAAAACAAAACAAAACAAAACAAAAAACAAAAACAAAAAAGATGGTAGTGCTAAGCAGTGTGGCCTCTGGTACATAATTAGGTCATAGAGGTATAACTGTCACAAAGGTGCTCTTTAAGAAGTTTAGTGGAGACCTTACCTGTCTTGTGAGATTTGAATTATAGGAAATCTAGCTGAAGAAGTAGTCAACCTCCAGAACTAGACTGTGTTAGACTGTCTTGACACTCTGACCTTGGAAATATGGGAAATAACCTTCTATTGTTTAGAACTAACCAGCCTGTGGAATTTTGTTATAGTAGAAAAAGAAGACTATGGTAACACATGCTGGATTTATTAGAATTTTTAAATGAATTTATAAAGTTTTAAAAGTTCACTATTTTAAATTATTTACTAAAAACCAACAGATTTAGCACAAATAAATAAAACTTCTTGGAGTCATCAGTGATATTTTGGTTTAAGAGTTTCCTGAGACCAATAGAAATTGAAAACTGCTGCATCAGAGAGAAGTGTGGTGAAGCATGTTTTCCAAAATTATTTGAATGCTAATAAAAAGAAGCTACACTTTCCTTGAAATGAGTACTGTCATCACTATGACTAAATGAGGTAAGAGTCAGAGATTCACAAGAGGAAGCCTTTGTTGCTTGAGAGGAAGAAATTGTAGAATAACAAGTTGTTGAAGGAAAAATCCCTTTCTCCCTCCTGAGAAACAATGCATTATGAAGTATAATTGTATTATCCCTTGTGCATAGAAAAAATGCTAAGAGTTAAATGTGGGTCAAAGAGTAAATTCATAGTCCAATGAGAGACCAACTTTAGGTTATTGGACAAAGGTGGTAATAGTGATTAGTGACTTGAGTCCAATGCTTTGTGTTATTTCTGCTTCACTGTGACCAACATGCCTGGCAGAATCAGCTTATGGAAGAAGTTTGTTTTTGCTCATGGTATCAATAGGCTGCTACAGCCTAAAACAGAGGGGTAGGCATGGCAGAGTGGTTCAGTCTATGGTGGCTGGATGACACAATGGTGGCTGGCAACATCATGGCTGACCAGAGAAACAGAAAGAACATCCAGAACAGAGCCTGGATATGCCCTTCAAACTCTCACGCATAATGATCTACCTCTGCTAGGTAGGGCCCCATCTCCTAAAATCTATGCAGAATAGTGCCCCCTTCTAGAGAAGAAGCACCTAAAGCATGAACATAAACAATTCAAGACAGTGATTGCTGTGGGATGGGCAGTATGTCAAGTGTGTTGCTGATTGGTCAATAAATAAATCACTGATTGGCCAGTGGCCAGGCAGGAAGTATAGGCGGGACAAGGAGGAGAATAAAGCTAGGAAGTGGAAGGCTGAGAGAGAGACACTGCCAGCTGCCACGATGACAAACAGCATGTGAAGATGCCGGTAAGCCACGAGCCATGTGGCAAGGTATAGATTATGGAAATGGATTAATTTAAGCTGTAAGAACAGTTAGCAAGAAGCCTGCCACAGCCATACAGTTTGTAACCAATATAAGTCTCTGTGTTTACTTGGTCGGGTCTGAGTGGCTGTGGGACTGGCAGGTGATAGAGATTTGTCCTGACTGTGGGCCAGGCAGGAAAACTCTAGCTACATGTGATCCTGGGGGGACCTATCTTGGTAGGAACAAAGGAGGCTTCACTGAAACGAGTCTGAGAAATATAGGTAGAATGCTGGTGAGAAAATATAGACACTCTGGACCTCCCTTTAGTGACTGTGCAATTTGTATTTTGAATGAGTCTTCTAGGATAATAGTTAATATGAAGCAAATTTGGGAAACAGAGGTCATATCATCACAACTTAGAGGCGAATTGTAGGTCTTGAGAGAGTCTGGAAGTCATTTACCCATTCTCTAGATGGATGAACAGAATCATTGTCATTTTTTTCTTGATAATTTCATATGTGAGTTCTGCATTTATATCATTTCCATCCCACCCCTTCTCCCCTCCAACTCCTCCCATGACCTCCTACCCTCAAATTCATGACCTCTAAAATTATTATTGTTGTTTCACATACATACATACACACACACACACACACACACAATCACAAATGTATATATAAATGTAACCTGCTGAGTCTACTTAGTGCTGTTCATGGTACATACATTTAGAGCAATTACTGTGTTCTTTTGACTGGACAATCCAGGAATATATTTTCCTTTAAAATAATCTTTCCTCATTGAGTGATGTGCATGTAATAGGAAAAATATATATGGCTCCGGTAAAAATCAAAATATTCTTCGTTTTCATGGAAATGATGGTAGATAAAAATAGGAGAATGGATATTACAATTCTGAGAAGTACAAGTGGCTAAAATTATGAATTAAAAAATATTATAAAGCTTCCTACAATGATGTAGCTTCAAGCTATTGTTCTGTAAGGCATTTCTCCATCCAAACTGTTTGCATATTTATGCTGTCCAATGTTGCCTTCATTAGTGAAAGTATACACTATCTGAAATACATTTCCATGATAAACCCCGGGAAAGACATTCCATGGATGCTATAGGGAAGGAGGTATGCTCATAGCATCAATACCATGCATTGCATTCTCATGGCAACAGGTCTTTATGAGCATCAGTTCTGTGCATGTAAAACATGTGATATGACTTAGCTGGCAGTGAATGAGGCTAAATGATATACTGCTCTCTGCCTGCTCTTTGTTGTCTTTGTGATGAAAAGGACTGCACAATAAGATTTTAAGTATTTACAATCATCTAATAAAAGGCTTCATGGGTATTTATGAGGTACTTCTTTAACAGGATAAATTGTAATATTAATCAAAATCAGGACTACTACTTGGAATTCTTCCAAGAACCCAGATAATACATAAAGCTTTTCAGGTATTTTCCAATTCATTAATTCTCTGTTAGGTTGTTTGTTCCATTCTCTCGGCATGTACAAGAATGTAGCTATTTGACAGGAAGTCAAACAATCCCAATATGAATTGCTGTTTGCTGGCTTATTAGCTAAATCATGATGACTTGGTATATTGTTAATATTAAATAATATCCCTTCTATGTGAATATGCATGAATGCAATTCCATTATGTTCTGATTTCCTGTCTGTTCTGTGATTGAAACCCTGTGGGAGGCAAATTCCCACTTCAAAGTTAAATCTTTGTATGCCCTACTTCTTCCTATCCCCTTTCCTTTACCAATGGCCCCCAATCAGTAGGGATGGTGCTGAGACATAGTGCTTTACTGGAGTTGGAGAGAGCACAGTGGCATTTAATGAGGTGGAGGCTCAGGTATGATTATCTTTGAATCATTGTATTCGACTCAGAAAGAACCTCTAGGATAATGTTGCTTGATTTAGCTTCTACAAGCCCAGGCTGACAGTATGAAATTAACCAATATTCTACCAGGGATTGGAGGCAGAGTCCAACATTTCTAATAGTAAAGAATCTTATTCTGTGTTAACTTCACATTGTTTCCAAAGAAGTTGTTCTGAGTCTAATACAGACTTGCAAATAATATTGACAATTAACTCTTGAATTCTGTTTTACTTTTCTAAAACACTGTTAAAGATTTCAAGGGTAAAGAAAGTCATAAAACAGAGTTAAATGACATGACCTGCTATAATACTTTTCCCAGTGGCAACACTAAATGGACTTGGTCTGAGCTTTCTGTTCCTGAGAAACTGAGAGAACAGGGAAGGTTAAGAAACCTCCTTGAGGCAGAAGCAGGGAGAACTTGAGTTCCAGGCCATCATGAGCCAAATACTGAGTTTGAGATTACTCTGGACTACATAATAAGGCATTATCTCCCAAACTAACCAACCAACCAAACAAACAAACAAACCAAACCAAACAAACTAACTCCAAGCATACCCTGCCACTGAGTCAGAGAGAAAGAGACAGAAAGAGAGAGGGGGAAAAACTCAAGAAAAAAATCTTCCTGTTCATTTGTGTAACTGGGGATAATTCATAGCAAGTCACAACTAAGTCCCCCAAACCAACAACAAAAGTCCCTTTATCAAGACTTTTCTTATCCTAATAGTGAAATGTTTCATTGAGGCTTGCCCAGTAATTGAGTAAAACCAAAACTTATTATAAGCCACAGTCATCCTTGGGTCTCCCCTGCTATATAGCCTCCCTGGTTTTGTGGGTTGTAGTCTGATTGTTCTTTGCTTTATATCTAGAATCCACTTATGAGAGAGTACATACCATGTTTGTCCTTCTGGGTTTGGGTTACCTCACTCAGGATGACATTTTCTGGTTCCATCCATTTGCCTGCAAATTTCAGGATGTCATTGTTTTTCTCTACTGAGTAGTACTTATACTGTATCAAGCTGATAATAGAAAAAAAGAAAGAAAGAAAGAAAGAAAGTGCCTTATAGTCTTACCTACAGGACAGTCTCAATTGAGGCACTCTTTTTCCAGATAACTCTAACAAAGACAATAGCTAACTGCAGATACCAGTTCTAGGTCCTTCAAAGTTCAGAAGGGCATTTCATATCACCTACTTTGCCTTGTCTTGTTTGTTCCCAGATAGAATTTCTCTGTGTAGCCTTGACTGTCCTGAACCTCTGAGATCTGCCTCTGCTTCCCAAGTGCTGGGATTAAAAGTGTGTGCCACCATGCCCAGCTTACTTTGCCTTGTTTTTAAACATTGACTACTGATGTCATTTAAAAAAAAAAAAGAAAAAAAGAAAGCAGGCTGAGCAAGCCATGGGGAGCAAGCCAGTAAGCAGCACCTCTCCATGGCTTCTGTATCAGCTCCTGCCTCCAGGTTCCTGCTCTTCAGTGATGAACAGTGATGTGGAAGCATAAGCCAAATAAACCCATTCTTCCCCCCAGCCCTCCTAAAAAATACTTTTCTAAGATTCAAAATGCTCTGTTTGGCCCATCAAGGCCAGAGTTTACCAAAACATAATCTGAGAAGTTCTCTTGAAATAACTTTAGCATAAAGGAAATCCAAGTGTTAGAATTGTTTTGACATAGATCAATGGCATAGTATTGGCTTGTTCATTCTAGGAGTTAATGTCAGAAACATACTTTGATTTTTGTGATTTATATAGTTTATAAATATATATGAGCCAAACAAGTTAAATAGAAGATCATGACATTGGCAGGAACTGGACATGTGCCCGGGTTGCCTGCCTCGGGTCAATGTTCATTTCTTTGTGATTTCCCTCAAGAACTTCAGTATGATTTACAAATCAAGGGGTTAGGATCAAACACAAAGAGCAGAACTAAATTTAATTGCAATCTTACTGAAATACTAAGAGAATTACTTACAACCTTTGAGATTCATTTTTCCATAATGCAAAATGGGGATGTAATGATCTACTATGAACTATCTTATAGTATTTGTGAAGATAAATTTAAATATATAACACCACTAAATGTAATCTGAAATGTTAATGAAAATGAATTTCAGTGTTAAAAGAATTTTTTAAACCTTTTTGTCCAGCCACCTGGGCTATTATATATTTCTAAATCTGTGCTTTCACTGATATCCAACTTTAATTCACTTCAAGACTTTAAATATAATTTAAAATGTAAGTCCAATCATCTTGTCCATGATTAAATTGTTTAGTAACTTGACATTGCACATTACTTTCTATACAAGGATACCTTTATTCAATTCAAGTAATAGTTATTATCTTAGGCAGTTATGAAGATTTATAGAGCAAGCTATAATTCCAGATCTCATGGGTTTCAGGAGATGTATATCTTTCCTACAATAGAATCCACGCTAGGGTAATAGGACTGAGAGGATAATATAAAGAATGCTGGCCAAGAACACAAACATCATGATGATGGGTAGTGGCGGTCATGATGCTGCTGCTGCTGCTGCTACTTCTGCTGAGTGTGTGTGTGTGTGTGTGTGTGTGTGTGTGTGTGTGTGTATGAGAGAGACAGAGAAAGGGGGGGAAAAACCCCAATAACTCATGAAATATGTTAGGAAAGTAACTGTGAAAGATTCTCAGGAAAACAGGCTTAACAATACACTTCTACTAGTCACAGTCCTCAACAGATGTTTCACCCCTACTTTCAGCTGCAAAGTGTTTGGTTTCTATGACTGTCTTATAATTTTTTTCTTTCACAAGAAGATGATTTGGTCAATGGCTGGAAAGGGGCAGACTTCCTTTGTTATGATCTGCTTTAAGAACATTGTTTTGATCCTTGTCAGAAGCTTCTGGCAATGTCATTGTTACTGTAGCTGAAAGAAGACGGCACATCCATGAGGCCAGGCGTGTGGTCGTATTGCCGTGAAATGCTTGCTAGTTACATGTCATTTTCCTTAAAGGGGCACTAAAACTAAGACGAGATGGTGTGGGAGAAAGAAAGTAGATGCAGAGAAATCAGGACTCATGCCCCAGTCTTTGGGTTAACTGGTCACATGGTTGCCCAGGCAAGCAATAGCTTTCCTGAAGCTCTGCTTCCTCAATTTTCCACTAGAGAAGTCGTTGTCCAGGACTCTTAAATCCTGGACTGCAGCCTAGATATTGCCAAAGATGTAGTCAACTATTCTTTTCTTTTTCTATTCTTTGTTGGAATTACATGGGTGATTTGTTTGAAGTTGGCTCACATCTAGGATGTAAGAGAATCTGAGGTCTTACAGAAATTCTTATATTTCTGTCTAATACATTCTAAGAAGTAAAAAAAAAATTCAAATATTATTTCATTTATTTTCATAAGAACTTACAGTGCCTTGAATGCTAGTTTTAACAGTAAAATTTATAGAGTCAAGAATCATAGTTATTTCTTCCCTTCCATTAAATATCATCTAAGATGTGGACACATAGAGTCATGTAGTAAATATATTGATAAATCCATAAAATCCTTTAATAAGCAGGAACAGCAGGAGGAGAAATACTTATGTAACTGAAAATAAAGATTAACACTTATCTAATACATGCCTAGTATTCATTAGTATAATGCCAACAATTGTCATGATCATGCATATATTTTACATTATCACATTATTTTTAAGGAACCTAGGTCAAGTTGACAACTGAGCATACTTTGGCCTTTTCTCTAGCTTTTTTGTGTGGTTCTTGAGGTCAATCCAAGGACTCGTGCATGCTGAGCGACACCTTAGCCCTCTAAACTTTTTTTAAGAGAGCTGATACAGTTTAAGCAGTTTTCATTATTCATTAGGATGACTGATATATATTTACCTTCAGAAGAAATTTAAGATGAACTAAACTCCAATCATCCTCCTCAATGGACCATGCTGCCCTTGACATAGTTCTTTAAACACCCCCCTGTATTACCCAAGGTGTTATATGCAGATAACATAAAGGAGTATGTATTTACCTATCATGGTAAACATCAAGCTTATTTTGTTGGAATCATGTAAACGGCATATATGTGGAGATTATGTAAGATATTTCAGGCCACCTAACTTTAAAAGCTCTAATATTGTGCAAAGTTTGAAGACTATGGTATAGAAGGAATCTGAATAACCCCCATTCCTTCATGTTGAAGAAGACTACAGTCAATTTTACACACATGAGGAATGTCAAAGCATCTTGTCCAGAGCCCTTGAATTCCTGTGCTTGAATTGCTCTGGTGATAGGACATTGTCCACTCTTTCTGTTTGTATGGCCTAAGCTTTAGGATATTGCTAATACATTGAGTTCCCTGATGCTCAGCTCCACCCCCCATCAGTTTCAGAGGAAAATAAATCTTTGTAGAATCAACTTTGATTGGTCCATCTTAATGAGTGAAGCATTTCCTACAAATGGCACAGGCCAAATGTTGAGATTTGCAGGCTGTCTAAAGTTATGCATAATTTTTTCCTTCTTTTCCTTCTATCTACTCTCTCTTTGGCTTATTCTAATAGACCAGACTTCATTTATACAGTATTCCCTTTGTACCTGCTGGGCATGATCTGGGTTCCCCTGGATAACAGACTTTGTGAGTCCACAAATCCTTTTTATTAAGAAGGTAGCAGAGCATTTCATAGTATTGTCAAGTAAGATACATACATGTTCCTATATACTTTATTTCTACATTGGTTATAACACCTAATACAATATAAATGGTATTAACTCCATTTATACTATGTTGATTAAGGAAAATCTTTGTATGGATGCTTAGTGCAGGCACGATGTTTGGCTAGTAAGTTTTGATCTGTGCTTGGTTGACTTCCTGAATGTAGAACTCATGAAATCAGAGGGTTTAATACAACTCCCTACAATACTCACTTATGTATTTCAAAACAGCTTTTATTCTCTGTGAAATCAAACTCATTGTTCCCAGGGAACAAAACCTAACAATAACAAATGTTAAACTCTGTCACCTAGGTGTTGTGTACTCCCTGCCCTCCTTCCTCCACATATATCTAGGAATATTTCTTTTTATCCATAGTAATGTTAACTTAATATTTAGTATTATGCATATGCAAATATTTCTAGTTTTATGATTAAAATGTGCAGACTAAATTTCCAGGATATGTACTGCCTTTCCTCACTTGTGAAAATACTATATCTGTGTTTCTTCTCAAAAGTGACTTCCCTTTCCATCTCTGGATGTTTGCACATATAATATATTCCTCTGTATGAGAAGACTTACAAATTCTCACCCTTAATATCCTTCAACATTTACCCAATGACCTAGTAGCTTTTCCAAAATTTCTGTTCAAATCATGGGCATATATTGCAAGATTCTCTAACTGGGAGTAGTTCTACCTTACTCTTCAAAATAGGCACATATTTTCTCCATGTCATATACCCCAATGTTTTATAAATATATATTTATGCATGTTTCTTGTAGCATAACAAGTTTCACAAGAGGCCATTGTTTTCAACTGGTAACATTTATTGGGCCCCAAGAAAACAGGACAAACCAGAAGTCACTTGGTCACTTGGGCTACTGCTAGGTGATTAAACTGAACTTTGAAATTTCTTGTTGTAAAGCCATGATAACAAACTAACTCTCTCTCTCTCTCTCTCTCTCTCTCTCTCTCTCTCTCTCTCTCACACACACACACACACACACACACACACACACATACAAACACACACACACATACAGAGTAAAGAGAGCCTACTATGAAGCCATAAGCACCTATATATAAGCATATATATATACATATATATACATACATACATATGTAAATATCCTACATGATCATTCCCATCTACTACCATACTTTTCTTAGCTTTATGTTAAGAAATAAGGCAGTGGGTCTTTATATTTGTTCCTGTAAGCATCTCTGATGATATTGAGCAAGGCACTGATCTATGTGTATAGCACAATGCCATTTGTAGTCTTTTTCTTGCTGTATTTAAAAAAAATTTTTTAGAACAGTAGTATTTGGTTTACCTTATATCCCTGGGCTATCTTGTCTCAGGTTCTTGGTCACCTAAGCAGTGTTACGTATGGTTTCCATCTCATGGAATGGGCTTTAAGTCAAATCGGATATTGATTGGTTACTTTCAGAAGCTTTATGCTACCATTCATTGTCCCAACATATCTTACAGGCATGAGAGCATTGTAGACCCAAGGGTTTATGGCTGGCTTGGTGTTTATGTTTCTCTTTTAGTAGTGTGCAGAGTACCTTTAGTTACCAAAAATGCTAAAATAAGGATGAAGACTACAGGTAGACACCAGATGGACTTCTCAATGTTCAGTGAATTGTGTAGGTGTTGCTGTCAGCAATGGGGCCTCGCCCTCAGTTTGTAGAGAGCAACCTATAATCTCAGCAATAGCCTGGGTTATTTCGGGATTCCCATGGGATTTCTTGGCCAACTACTTAATTAGATGTAAACCAATATTAGCACTGGAAGCTTCATTTGGTGATAAGATATGGACGGTTGGGGCTCTGTCTCCCCCTTATTTGTCAATTTCACTTAGATTGCCTTCATATATGTATACATTTTAGGAAGCTTCTACTGTATTAGGTTTCCACATTACCCCTCAAATGTCCCTTCATTTTAGTTGTCTCTGTCTTTCCCCACATTCCCTTCCTTGTATCTTTCTCCCCTACCCTTCTGACTTGATCCTCTAGTTCCAACCCCTCATCCATCCAAAATGATCTATTCTAGTTCCCTTTCCTAAGGAGATCTATCTGTTCCCTCTAGTCCCTTACTCTAGATCTACCCTCTGTGGTTCTGCAGATTGTAGAGCTTGGCTATCATTGACTTAATAGCTAATATCTACAGAAGAAAATACATACCATATTTATATTTCTAGGTATGGAATACCTCACTCAGGATGCTTTTTTTTCTGGTTCTGTCTATTTACCTTCAGGTTTCAGTATTTCATTTTTTAAATGGCTGAATAATACTACATTGTGTAAATGTATCACCTTTTCTTTATCCATTCTTCTGTAGGAGGACACCTATGTTGTTTCCAGTTTCTGCTATTATGAATAGAGCAGCAATGAATGTGTTTGATTAAGTGTCTCTGCAGTAGGATGAAACATCCTTTGCCTATACGCCCAAGAGTGGTACAGTTGGATCTTGGCAGATACTATGCAGAGAGTGAGAGACCTTGGAACACTCATCCCTACACAGGATGTCTACATCAAATTTGTCTCCTCACGGCTCATGGAACCCTGTGGCATGTGCAGTATAAGAACCAGAGAGAATGGAATACACAAAGAAAACAAAGCCCTCTAAATCAACATAGTTCAAGCTCTCATGAACTCACAGACTGAGGCAGCATGCTAGGGCCTGGACAGTCTGTACCAGGTCCTGAATATATATTATAGTCTCCAGTTTTGTGTTTTTTATGAGACTCGAGTGTGTGAACAAGTTGATCTCTGGTCTCTAGGGTTCTTTTCCTTCTGTTTGTTTTGTTCAATCCCAATGAGTTAGTTTTGTTATATCTTACTAAATTTTATTTTTTATTAAAGAAGAAATATGACATATTAAGGGATACTCCACCATTTTAAACACATAAGATAAATAATTTAAAACAACTAATTTGTATCATTGGGTACCTGATACATACTACCTGGGATAAAGTAAGCACTCAGCGCATGCCTGTTAAATAATTGAGTACTATTTAAATTTAAAAGAATTATGTAAAAGTCGAAGAAGTTTAAATCATGACTTATACAAATATAAAATGGCAATCTGTTAAAGATGTATGTAACATTAATTAACCAGGATAATCAGTAAGTTGATAAGGGCGATTCAAAAGTGAACTTGAAAGACAAAAATAATCAGGCAATTAGGAATACTAAGTGCAAAAATGAAAGTGTTAGGTATGAAACTGGCTAAATTCCTATTTTGAAATAAAATATGTGCAGTCAACTTTATTACAGATTAGAATAGTAGAATATACATGTGCGTGTTTCTATATCAGATCATGCTCATTTTTACTGAACAGAAAACAATCATTTGTGTTATAGTCACTTTTCTATAATTAAATTTCCACCCTCTATAGTTATGATGACAAATCAATGTAAGAAAATGATTCTTCTGTAAAATCAGAAGTCTCCCCAGCCCCCAAAGAGATACCCAGAAGTCTCTTTTGCTGTTTCCAAGTACCTAAAGCTGGTTCCTAAAAAAACCAAAAAACAAACTAGGTTTACTTTTGTATAAATTTGTATTTTTATTCTCACTCTGATTTCAGGAGTCTAGATAGCATTTTAATTAAACTATTGTTAACTGTGGTAAGATTTAATTGTTTATTTAAAATCTGAGAATTGTTTTCTTAATTGAACTTCTAAATATACTTTGAATCCCTTTGCACTAGATAAGAATTTAGAGAATCCAATAAACAATTTCATTAGCAATAAAGTGTCATGTATTTTACCTTTTCTACCATCATGTGTGTTATTCTTTGGATAATGAGGTGGGCAGGACTGAGAGGTAGACATTTTCCACTGGGTTCTCACACCCAAAAATATTTCAATGAGTTCTAGCATACTTATTGGTGAAATTATTAAGGCTACTCCACGTAGTTAAAAGGAAAGTTTATTAGTGGCGCAACTTACAAATGAAGGGATAGGTAGGTCACAGGGTCTGGGGAAGGTGTGTTGTAGTCCAGCGGTGTTCTCTGGAGCTGTTTGGTCAACCTCCACTGTCCAGGGTCCAGGAACAAGAGAGAGCGGCATGCCCGATCTCAGGTCTCCAGGCCCTCCCTTGGCCCCGTGATAGTTACCGAAGCCTCAATGGGGGTTGCAACTTCCAGACCAAAGCTGGAATGGCTACCCACTACACATACTGATCAAAGAAGACACGCTGCATACATGATTGTAAAAATACTTTGAAGCCAGGGCAGTGGTAGTGCATGCCTCTAATCCCAACACTTGGGAGGCAGAGCCAGGTGGATCTCTGTGAGTTCGAGGCCAGCCTGGTCTACAGAGAGAGAGAGATCCAGGACAGGCACCAAAACTACACAGAGCAACCCTGTCTCAAAAAACAAAACAAACAAACAAACAAACAAAACAACTTTGATACAAATGAAAATAAAGGGCAGAGGGATTGTTTTCCCCAGGCTCCAGCCCCTTGGCACTCTTGGGGTGAGAATCACTCCGTCTAGACCTACCTCAGCTCAATTTAAGGAATATATGGCTGTGTGATCTTAGAGATGATCTGTTTTCTTTTGTAGATGCCCTGTCCTTCCGAACTCTATTCCTCTGAACTTTTTGGTCCCACTGTTGGCTAAACGCGAGCATGGTGGCAAAGATTGCCACAGCTGAAGCTTAGAAAGCAGCCATTTGATCTGATGTCATTCTGCACCCATGAAAACCTACCTAAGAGCTGATGGACCCCTGAAAAACATCTGTTTTCTAGTATCCTCTACTCTCCCTATTCTTTCTGTTTGTGGTAGGTGATGTCTGATATCTACTGCTGACTCCCAAAGACCAGCTTTCCACCCTGTTGTTCCTGCTCTGTGTCACAGAAACCTTCTGATAGCCAGTAATAAAGAACTTTTTTGCTTTCTGGCTGCCACTTGTCTTCTGTCAATGTCTTTCTTCAGGATATTACAGGACAGGTGAGAGGAGGGGCATAGGGATGAACATTACCTGAGATTTACCCTGGTTACATTAGTGTGAGGTGTCCACATCTTTATTGAAAGTTACAGTTCCACTTAGGGAGACCTTTGCAGGAAGCTGTGCATCCCAGATTCTGTTCAGCTGCTTAAACCCCAACAGTTTCACCCTCCTACTACTTTGGGTATGCTGGGCTGTCCTGGTGCCTTTCCATGGACTCTTCTTACGTATTTTCATCAATCTCTTCTCAATTGCCCAGATGAAGATCCCATCATATTGCTGTTGGGGCCTACACCACTGCTTTGTTTTATAAAGCCACTGATGACAGAATGTTTCTCTTTAACTTTGCAGATATTCTAGAATAAAAATCAACAAAAACAAGCAAACAAAAACCCCTCCTAACTAGAAAACACAAAAACAAAGAAACAAAAGCAGTTATTAATTGAAACAGATTTCTTTTTTGCAGAATTTTAGTAAACCAGGTTCCTCCCTCCTAGTACACTCTTTGCCACACAACATCTTCTGTCCCTCCAATTCTGATTCCCTTTTCAAAAGAGAAGGTGACAATAACATCAACAAGTTTAGAAGAATAATAGACTAAAGTATAAGTCTGCCACATGTTAGGAAGCCTTTGTGGTACAAACTCTGCTTTCTCCCTGATTGTATTTGATCTTCAAGGTATTGGGTCCTAATATTTATGAACTTCATTATCTTAATTTTTTGACTTGAAAATTTTTTCCAGTGTTTGCAAGTATAATGATTCTCCATGCTTGCCTCCTCCTACAGTGGCTGATCATCTCCTGTCTTATTTACTTGATCTTCCCTGTTTCCTGGTGAAACATTATTTTTCTTACTCTTATTATCATTATTAATTACATCATTCTCCCCTTTGTTTTCTTCCCTCCAAGCCCCCCCCCACACCCCCATGCCCTGAGAGTAGCCAATAAGTATTGGTAATAAATATTGGTTTGAAAGAAAATGGCCCCCAAAGGGAGTGACACTATTAGAAAGTGTGGCTTTGTTGGAATAAATGTGGTCTTGTTGGAGGAAGTGTGTTACTGTGGAGGCAGCCTTTGAGGTCTCATATATGCTCAAGATACTGACCAATGTCCCAGACCACTTCCCATTGCCTACCTATCAAGATATAGGACTCTCAACTCCAGCACCATGTCTGTCTGCATGCCACCATGATGATAATGGACTAAACCTCTGAAAATATAAGCTATCTCAATTAAATGTTTTTCCTTTATAAGAGTTGCCTTGGTCATGGTGTCTCTTCACAGCAATAGACCACAGCTAATACAAGTGCTAAACTATTATTTTGAAACATGATTATTTTATCAGTAGCCTTCCAAGAAACAGCCCGATTCATCTCTACTAAGAAAGACCAGGGACATAAAAATTGCAATAATTATTGTATAAATCAACTATGTGGGTGTGTGTGCATGTGTGTGCGTGCCTATGGTAAATGCATAAGTCTGAGAGGCCAGAGAAGAATGCTGGGCATTTTCCTCTATACTTCATTGGCTTGAACCGAAGCTCAACATCTTTTTTTTTTTTTTTTTTTTTTTCCCTACATTGGCTGGCTAGCAAGCTCCAGGTATCTATCTGTATCTGCCTCCTAAAACTTGATAACAGGTACATAGTGGGATCCAAATTCAGGTCCTTACGCCTGGATAAAAACTAGTCTTACCCACTTAGCCATTGTCTCAGCCTCCAAAACAATACTATTTGCAAGAGAAACAACTTAATGACAATTAAGGAGAGATTTTAGTGTCTACTAAACATAGTAAGTAAGTAAATAGATAGAATATATCTTTCTCTATGAAACTGGCTATAGGTTTTCTTTTACGTTTTTTCCATTAAGTAGTTAAGGCTGCTTTAATTTTGTTCTTCGGACTATACTGACCTCAACTTCATGATCCTCTTGCCTTAGATCTCTGAGTTGATGGGATTAAAGGTTTGTGTCATATGTGGCCTATAGTTTCTTTCTCAGGTTTCTTCATGTCAGGAGTGGAGACTTTATTAGAATATCTTTATTTTTATTTATTTTTTTTAGAAGATCTTTAAATGATGTCTTTTAGATCAGCTCTTTGGGTAGACCATTGATATTTGTCTCATTAAAAAAATCTTTGATTTGAATACATTCACTTAATAATAGCTAATGTTTGCCAAATTTCAGCCTAGTGATTAAGGCAGTGCATTGGCTAGCAGACCTAACAAATTGATATAATTACTATTTTATACCTTAAGCTAATATGCAACCATTTCCTACCTGAGTTGTCTTGACTTTATTATATTTTGTCTTTAACTTTATTATATTTTCTCTTTTTTCAAGAACAAATTATTAACCCAATGCCTTTTTATTGATTGTTTTCTGAAAACATAATGCAAATGTATTAATCTTCCTTGACATTCAAAATAATAAGTATATTCTAAATATTTACAGAGAAGAAATGTCCCTAGAATATGAGAAAAAATTAATCAGAGGGTGAGAGAGCACTAGAAATGAAAAACAAATAAATTAAACTAATCAAGTGTTCTCATTATTTTTTAAAGAAATACAAGCCCTTTAGTAAGCCATGTACCTTTCTTGACCTCATCTTAAAGAAGATTAAATTACACGTTGCCTTAAGCTCCTTGAAGTTCACCTAATTTATCATTTTATGAAATACATGACTTTCCAAAGATTTCTCGTGCACACGCATATCCACCCTCTCTCCTAACCTGCATGCCCAGTGTGCAGATCTCCCCGCTTTGTTGTCTGGAATACAATTCTGATCATCAGGAGAGATGCTGTGGAAACAGCAGAGCAGAAGAGTACCCAGCATTGAACATTCTGTTTTCTGCCAATTGCTCTGACCACGTGCATCTCACATGGTCAGTGCTAATTCCAGCCATTAACTCATCACACTGCTTCTCCTTTTTAGCTATCACCAGAAGGAGATACCAAATCACTCAAGTGAACAGATCAAATAAAAGAAAGAGGTGGAAGCCTCAGAAAGCTAGGGACTGTTTCTATTCATGCAATAAAACTACCATTTATAGTTGGCAGAAATATATTTTTCTTGATTGCCAGGAATTATTTTTTTCTTTTATGTTTTGAGAAATTGATAAAGAAGGCATTAACTCACATGGTGTCAAGGAGAGGTAACCCATCATCACCTGTCACTTTTATGTCAAAACACTTTTCAACATAAATTTTATATTTGTACGTATGTACATGTACATTTGTACATGTTTATATTACACATATGCATATGTGTACATGAGCATATATGCATATATATGACACTACACACGTACACTCCTATAACAGCTAGATTTTAGACAGTTCTTACACTTGATGGTGAAATCATTCATAGTGTTTTCATGTAGTACATGTAGCTACCTCTCTTGAGACAGCTTTCTTTGATTAAGTTGGTGGCGTCTTACATTTCTGCTATTACAAAGTCAAATGATTTGCTATTGATTTTACTTTGAACCTGAAGCAATGATACTGCGTTGGCAGACTATAATGAATGTGGATCCAAGTGTTGCCCCAGGGTTTATTCTCACGCTAAGCCTTTTTCCCATGTAGCCAATGCAAGTTATTCTAAAAAATGAAATAAATTTGAAAGGATTCGTGTTATCTTCTTGTTCCCAGTAAGCCTAGAATTTTCAAGGTGCTATCTTAAGATGAGAAAAAAAAAAAAAAACTCAGTCGTAAGTAATCCTACTGGAAAGATTATACAGGATTTGGTTTAATCCTTATTTTTTTCCACATTTTTATCTTTGGCTTTCATCAAACTAAATCAATGAATATGACTAGTAGCAGGCTCTTCTTACCTTAATGGACTTTTAAAAGCATCAGCTAAAGCTTGTTATATTTCTAATTTAGAATCTTAACTCCCCTTAATGAAATGTGTTCCTAAATTCTCTTCAGATATGTACTTAGAAAGGATTCGTATAGCTTCAGAAATGTCTTGAGCTGAAAATGAGAAACAGATTTAAGTCTAATTTGTTTGATTGAAACCATTAAATTTTTATTTGCCTTATAATTAATTTTTGACTCTTTGATATACATTAATTATTTTTTACTCTTTTTTGTAAATAGGTTTTCTATTTGCACTGTTGGTTTTAAAGTCCCAGATGTTGATTTAGGCTGGAAAATCATGAAATAGGCATAGCTGAATTTCATCGAATGTTTACTATGCACCAGGACCTTAGTTGAGTATTCCATATGTATTTTTGATTGTCCCTTGTAATTCCTCCAGGAGCTAAGAGGGCATGGAGGAGATCAAGAAAGTAAAGCTCTCTAAATCAACATGATTGATGCACATATGGTCCTACAGAGACTGAGGCAGCATGCACAGGGCTTGCATGGGTCTGCACCTACTGGTGAAAGGAGCTAAAAGCAGAAGTGGACATATATCTCCACCCCTAACCCAGCAGCAATCTCCAATCAATAACTAAAATTTAGTTGCCTCCAAGGGAGTCTCACTGGGGAAACAAACTACTCTTGAGGCTAGGCTGTATTTTCAGAAGTAGATGGCCAACAGAAAAGGAAATCATTAGCATCTTTGAGGGGTTCTTGTCTCATGTTGTGTTAGGGCTCTCCCTTTTATAAAACGTGTATCTTTTAATTTTAATTTTATAAAAATTATATGTACATACATATAAACACACACAACACATTCCCCTACATGTCCTTTGTGTATACTTTATCGCTTCTGGTTTACTGTTTTTATGGGATTTCTGAGTGTGTGAACGAGTGGGTCTCTTGTTTCTTGATTCTTTTCTTTCGGTTTGCTTGTTTTGTCTTATTCCAGTGCATTAGTTTTTATTTCATGTTACTCTATTTTATTATGCTTCATGTTATTGTATTATTAGCCCATACAACCTGTTTGTATTTTAATGATAGACAAAAAGGGATTGGATCTGGATAGGAGGTGAGGTGGTGGGGGAGCTGGGAGGAGTAGAGGGAAGAGACACCATAATCAGGATATATTATGTGATTAAAATATCCATTTTTAATAAGAGGAAAAAATGTGTAATCAAAAATAAATAACCCATCCTTCTGATTTTGAATGTCATTGTTTTGCCTAAATAATTTTGACAATGCCCCTTGGCTTACCTATCTCTATTCTACATAGATTCTTTTATATTCTTCTTTCCACTCAAATATCTATCACCAAACAAAGGCAAGACAACATGAAAGGAAGCAGCACTGCTTTCATGCTAAGCCTCACAACTATCTGGAAGCTCCAATGAACATAAAGAAAATTTCCTCAAAGAGAAGAAACGCGATTTTTAAAAAGATGGTAGATGGTTTGGGATGACTTTGATTGAATGTGTTATATAAATTTTACTTAAATTCTTTTTAAAAACTGCTGGAGCAATGGAGGTCAAGGACAAATAACTGGAACTTGCAAGGTGATAGGTGCTGGTCCAGTACAAGGAAGCACTATCCTGTGACCTATGCTGCTGATCTTGGGATGAGACTGTCTTTGCTGTTTTTGTTACTGGAACTATTAAAGCAGTAAATATTTGATGAGATAATAAATGTAAAATGCTTTGGAAAATGTAAATGTTGGTGATGATAATGATGGCAGTAATGATGAGGACACAGGGCTGAGACAGTTTGTTTGCACTGAAAAACTAAATCGTAAAATTTTAAAGATGTTAATAGTGAAGAAAAGTGATACCCATAATTATCCTGTTGGGCACCTTTAATGCATCAAAGCGCCATACTAAATATTTTATTTTACTTTGTCTAGTGGAATGTATGATTAACCTTGTTCATCAATAGGAGTATCCTCAGTCACAAACAAGGAGAGACAAACTCTAAAAACTCATGTTCAGTAGTAAAACCTTAAGCATTTGGGTTCCCAATTCTAGATGCCTGTACTGTTTATATAAATAAAACATATATATATATATATGTATAATATATGTATATATATATACATATGTATGTATATTTGTTTTGTTTTTTGAGACATGGTTTCTCTGTGTAGCTTTGCACCTTTCCTGGAACTCACTCTGTAGCCCAGGCTGGCCTTGAACTCACAGAGATCCGCTTGCCTCTGCCTCCCAAGTTCTGGGATTAAAGGTGTGTGCCACCACTGCCTGGCCCTATCTGTATATTTAAATTGGGATGGTTGAATTACTTCCTCACATAGGAAGACTAGAGTGCCATTAGTTTATTATCAATTTCAGTTCCAAAGCAAACATACCTAAACTTAACAAAACTTAGTTGACAATCTCACTTCAAATTTGGGGCGCCACATAACTATCATTCTTGCTCAGAGCCAATAAACAAGCAGTATAAGCCATTGAGTTATTAAGCTAAACTATCCTTTTCCATAGTCTGAAATAGGAGGAAGATGTCTCCGAATGGCTTAGTGTAATGGTGTTTGGTGGTAGACAACTCTAATGTGTTTGGTGGCGCATTGAGAAATGTCTTCCGAGATGTTGGGGGCCCTAGGTACCAGCTCTCTTCTTAAAGGTAGCTGACAGAGCATTCTCTTACTATTGATGTTTAAATGTTTGTCTTTGTGAGCAGTCAAGCTGGAAGTCCCCAGGTTGAGTTCAGATCTCTGAAGAATGTGAGAGTTGTGTGAATTTTTTTCCTTTCATTTTAGCACAATCAGTAGAGAGTGCTTCATTTGTATAATAAAAGAGCAATGTGAGAGGAAAATGGTCACAGTATTTCAAGGGCAGGCTCATTTCTGTCAGCCAGGCTTATGTCAGGAATGAAGGGCACTTACATGGTGACAACAGCCTGACTCCCACAATGGCAGGACTCGCCATTATCACCTTCAGACAAGACTTGGGGAACAAACTGGAAGGCAGTTGTGAGAGATTAAACAAATTGACTTGAATATTAAAGATTCAATTAGACACATCACTTTGACTTGTTTGCATATCTGCTGAAATGTGTGCTCTATAAAGAGATTTCAGCTACTGAGTGCAAAAAGGGGAAGAATCTGTGAGCCCCTTAATGCCTTTTCACAAGCATAGCTCTAGCATCAGACCATTTCTCTTAAAGGAGAAAGCTGTTCTTTATGTATAAATTCCCATCCTGATATGGCTCAGGGAGTGAATTCAGCTTTTATACTTTTATCTTGATTACTTATTATGGAGCTTGGGTTCTCTAAAACTTTAAAACACCTGTCTGTCTGTCTTCATGACCTTGATGTGTGATGCATGTTTGCTTTTTGTCATTTTAAATATCTCATTACCCCTACTGAAAAGTAAACTCTGCAAGAGTAGGTGTGGTTGTTTATTTTTGTTTCATTTTGCCTAGTGTAGTGCCAAGGATTTGTAATTAAAATGGTGTCATCAAAAAGGAGTGAGTGTGTTATTGAGTTTCCAAATAGAAATCAGAACTATGGCTTGGAACCTGGTTCCTCTCGCTTAAGGGAGCAACTGAAACTGGAAGCAAAATTTCCCTGTGTCTGATGGCATCCTTCAGCTCATTTTCCAGTAGCAAACACTGCTCATTGGTCCTTCAGGTTCCTGCTTCACAGATACGAATGCCAGACATTCTGGAGGACACAGGAAGAAGCAACTGATGAACTTTGCCAATAGGCAAGACAAATATTCAAATTTCCTGCTTCACAGAAAAGTCTAGGCTTGTAGGCTGAAGATGGATGCCCCAACATTACAGAGGAACTTTGGGTGATTGTCCAGACTGCTAGATGTCTCTGTCACTTCTAGAATTCTGGAAGTTGCTTACAATGTACTTCCTGTTACTTAGCTAATATTATATCCTTCTGAGGTCTTTGATGGAATTTAAGACTGGATAGTTATAATTATGGTTTTCCTTAATCATGATAAAGTGTAAATTAGATATGAAACTTTAGACTCACAAAAATAAGATGGATGATAGAGTATTTTCTTTAATTTTACCAAATACAAATAGACTAGATATTGTAACTGTAGTTTTTGCTTGATAATTGTTTTGTTATATATATGTTAAAGTTAGACCCTTCCTTTTTATTAGACAGAAGAGTGCTAGAATCTGGATTTTCTAGACATGGAACTGTGAAACATATATCCAATCTTGACTAAATCATAACATCTCATACCCTCAAAACCATTATATAGTTCTAACTTACTTCTTTGTCTATACAAGTTCTAAATACCGAATTTACCTAGAAAAGAAATGTCTTATGGTGCACAAGTACTTGCCTTGAAATATAAGGACCTCAGTTGAACCCTTTAAAACACACATTAAAAAGGTAGGCCTGAAAGTGCACATTTATAATGCAGGACTATGGAAGAAGAGACAGGAAGTGAGCCCTGAGGCTCACTGGCTAGCCAGCCTGGCCTACTTGTCAGTATGAAGGCCAGTAAAGGACCTTGTCCCATATTAGAAGGTGGGTGATGTTCTGAATAATGATATTCACAGTACAGTTTTGACATCCATATGTACCTGCACTATGTTTACACACACACATACACACACACACACACACACACAAACACACACACCTACACACATATGCACGCACGTGGACACACACACACACGCGCGTGCGCACACGCACACACACACATACACGACTTTAATACACGCTCCAAAAGCTAGCTGTTCTAGCCTTGAAAGATGTAGTCACTGCCAACTAAATTCTTTTTCTTTTATTATAATTATTGCTGTTTCCAAAATTATTGATATATGGCTATGATGGATTTGGCATCCATTAAACACAAGTACACAAAGTATTGTGCTAGTGTTGATGTCTACTAGATATATAGACTTGCAATGATTGTATCTCTATTGAGCATAGGTGGACATATTTTATCATGATTCCCTAACACACCATAACAAAGTTCATCCATCTCTCAGTACATAAGGGTATTGGCCCAGGATCCTGTAGATGTCAAATCTACAGATATACAAGTTTCTGATACAAAATAATGTATTTGAATATAACATATATAGAGACATCTTTATGTTTCATATAGTAATAGATTACTTATAATGCCTAAGACTTAGAGATGGGTTTACTTTGTTAGGAGGAAAATCATTGGGAAACGAATATTCTCCCCCCCCAAAAAAGGTGCATTATGGCGGGAGAAATACAGTACTCAAAATACACACACTCTCTCTCTCCTCAGTGTTTACATAGTTAATGGGTGTGTATGTGTTGTGGGAGGAGAGAGTCTACTAGCCTTTTGCAGGTCTTCATTTGTTTTTGTGATCTCAGTTCTTCTAGCATATTTGTCACCAAAGGAAGAACATTCCAGAAAGACTGTTTCTCAACCTAGAAGTTTAATATTCATGTAATTAAGTAATGGTTTATAACTTGGAAAAATGCCAAAGTGAGAAGAATATAAATGAGCAAAATCAAAATTTCATAGTAAACTGACCCAAGTTTGAATGACAGAATCACAGACCATTTTCCCCAAGGTGTTTGGAGCAAGATGTTTGACCTCTGACATCTGGGGATTTGAAGATGCTCAGAAAACATTGAGCATACTAGTCACCTAGGAACGTTGGTATAAATTTTAATCCTAGTTATTTGGAGTGGAACAGCTCATTCAATCTGTGCATTTTATATAAAGTGGGCTTTATTTTCAGATGACAAAATTTTGGGCCCCTATTTTAAAAATTTGGCTTTCTTTACTTAGTCTCTAAGTATCTCTGGAAGCCTGTATTATTACTGTCAGCTTCTACCTTCACAGAAACTGTATATAGAAAAACACTGGAGTCTAGTAAAATTATAACCTCTTTCCAAAGAGTTCCATAATGACCTGGGATGTGTACAAAATGATTTATACTACTGAGTCTCTATGGAAGCACACCACATTTCAGAAGATATTTTTACAATTTTTAAGGAAGAGACATAAGTTGTGAATCCCAAAGCAGCAACATACAGTGATTGGGAGTCGATGCTATGGGTTTGCAGCAACTGTAAATTGTGTTTTAGGAATCCCCGTGGAGCAAGTAGGAAACGAAGAGGAAAAGTTAATGCTAAAAATAGGGAAAAAATAAAATAAAAAGGCAGGTATTATGTGCCCACTGCCATGTCTAGCACTTAGAGAATGAACAAAAATTATTGTGGATATGAAAAAGTAAAAAAAGAAACCCATTTTAGTAAATGACAGTATAAATTATGTATAAAATTAATTTAGTAATAGGCATTGGACTATGACTGTGAAAGGATTTAAATTATTCCCAATCAAACATTAGGTCACCTTCTGGTTAGGGAAAGAAAATTGATCTTATTTAGGTGATTGAAAAGAATTCCAAACTGATAATTATTTCACCTAGAGATTATATTCTAAAATATATAAAGACATGTAATAGATGGTAGAATATTAATTGTCTATTAATGTTCTTTCTATTCACTAATTTGAGTTAGTGAGGCTGCATGATGGGTGAGGCAAGATGCAAATGCAACTTAATGCATTCTTTATTTTCATTATTTAAAGTTTTCGTAAAAACATTTTACCATATTCATGACTATTTCTTTAAAAGAAAAACAAAAGAGCAAGAGGACCCAACGTGCTCAAGTAGTTCAATTTGTGAGTAGAACTTCTGTTTTGCAAGTTAATAATATAGTCTTCCTTTCACCATTTGCTCTTGAAAGAATTCTGTGTCCCATTTGGTGAACTTAATTATCCCCTCTGGTGTTTTCTACATTCCATACTAAATATTAAGGCATGATGTTATATCATTGAATGGAACTACTAGGCCATAAAAAAATACTGTAAGCCTTTCAGAATTGAAATTTCCCAAAGAAAGAGACTTTAATAATAAAAGCATAAAGCTGAAGACATTTGGTATTAAGCTGGGGGCAAGAAATGGAAGGGTGCTTCCTGGATTTTCTGTTTCCTAGTGAGATTTATGCAGCATCACTCTGCCTAGGTAAACTTTCTTTAACAACTCAGCCATTTGATTGTCTAGGAAAAGATTATAATCCATAATTAGAATGTTGAGACATTAATTCTTTTAACTTTATAATTAAATTACATTAACTCAATTTAAAACACGGAAGGGTGGTTATATAGCTATAACATCACTGGCCATATCTATAAATAATTATACATGCAGACATACAATGAAATGCATAGTTGTGATATAAGAGCTTGAGTGCCATCAAGTCAGGTCTTTCACAAATATCAAGGACAATGAAGTTGTAAAATTTTGTTTAATAGTAGAGAATTCTGTGGCCCAGGGATTTTTTAAAATTAAGAAAAAATGGAAATATTACCATTTTCACCTCTCTAGACTCTTAATAAAAACAGACATGATCTTGTTACCACTATGTCTCTGAAAAGAAAAAAAGGAAGCAGAAAAGAGAGAAATGTAAGGGTAGAGCAATTTGGAGGAAGCTCACATGTTACAGGGCTTTCTGAAGTTGTGGCAAGTGACATGGAAATGTCTCTATGTTTCATTCTTATACAAAGTTTAATAATTCAGTCATCTGACTGGCAATCACTTAGCATTATGGTTGGGGTAGGAAATAGAAGTGTGGCTTCCTAAGCCTGAAGTGAGTGAATTAATTGGATTCTCTCTAAAAGAACAAAACAAATATAATGAATATACATAGAAGCCACAATTATATTTCCTGCCCCCACCATATATGTGTACACACACACACACACACACACACACACACACACACACACACACACACAATTAGACCAGCTTACAGGCTGTGGTCTGGCTAGTCCAACAATGGCTATCTCTCAAAAGAAAGGCCAAGAATCCAGTGGTTTTTCAGTCCATAAGTTGAGATGTCTCAGCTGGTACTCAGTTTACATGGGAATCCTGAAGAAGTAGGCTCTAACGCAGGTAAAGGAATACCTCAGCAGCAGGATAGATGAACTTGCTAATGAAAGTGAGGGCAAGTAGGCACTAAGCAAAAGCTTCCTTATTACATGTACTTTTATGTGGGCTGCCCCCAGACTAAGTGGTCCAAATTTAGAGTGGGTTTTCTCACCTCATATGATCCAAGAAAATCCCTCACAGGCATGCCCAACTGCTTGGGTTTATTTGACTCTAGGTGCATTCAGCCTGACAACCAAGATTAGTCATCACACCCTCACTACTGAATAAGCAAACACAAATAAGAATGGATGCTATTGCTTTATTCTTAGTCTTAAATGTTTGTCTTTTGACAATATGTCAACTTCATGCCTATTTCATTTTGAGTATTAAAGAATGACTAAGAAAATAAACATTCTCAATTAGTCAAATTAGGCTAGACTAGTCTTTTGGTAGATTAGCATGAAGATTCAAATGAGCACATGGAACTTTATTGCTCCATGCACATACACCCCTATTCAACTGACACCTTGGGTTAGGAGGGTCTGTAATAATCATTAATTTCATTTGGATCTTTCCTGGTATGGATTCTCACAGGGCTTTGGTATGGTGAAGACCACTTAGAGTACAAATTTAAGATGCCATCCATTCTCAAGGTTGTGGAAGCGTAGGGCCATTGCATGTATGAACTTGAGAGTAGATGTATCCTTGGCTTTTTTACCCCTGTTGTCTCACTTGGCTCATTTTAACCTTTCCCTGAGTGATGGAATCAAACTATTTCACTGTTTATCATAATTTTTATTTTGACAAGTTGTGTAAACACTATTGTAGACTCAAAGGAAAACAACTTGATCTGTCAGTCACTTGGTTGTTTCTTCTTCCTGTGACCTAGCAGTGCATTTTCAAAGCTAGCAAGGCATTGACTATTAGAAGCCATTGGGCTGCTTTATTGGGTTACAGGTTAAGTGATGACTCCAAAAGCCAAGCTACTTGTTTTCATCTAAGCTGATCTATAGCAAGAATAAACATCCTAAAAGAACAGAGTCAGAGTGTATCGGCATTAGAAAGCTGGAAGTGGCATGCTGTGACCCTCTATATCATGGGAAGGAGTTCAGGTGGGAGGAAATGGCATAGTTTAAGCATAAGAATTTTGATTGTAGTGTAAGCTTAACTTTACTGATATTTCACCTCAACAAGTTGGGAGAATAATTTTACCTGTAAACATCAGTATCATTAATTTAAAAATAAGGGCAATAGGAACTAGAGAGATTGCTCAATGGTTAAGAGCACTTGCTGCACTTCCAGAGGATCAGAATTCAGTCCCCAGAACCCACATCAGAAAGCTCAAAAATGCCTGTACCTCCAGCTCAACTAATCCAACATTCTGTTCTAGCCTCCAAGGGTACACACACTCACACACACACACACACACACACACACACACACACACACACAAATGCACACAGATAAAACTATGTTTAAAACAGTAGAGGCAGTAATCTTCACAGCTTTTTGATACAGAGTAAGAGAGATAGTGCTTTAAAAGTATGCTTGCTACAATGCCTTGGTGCAGTGAAAGCATCCCAAAGCAGTTGATCAACTCTCATTTATGCGTCAAACTTGTGCTAGAATTAAATAGAAAACAGTGTTCCATCAGGAGTTCACCAATCCAGGAAGAGAGAGTTGGAATTGGGAACAGAGAAAAAGAAATGGAATTGATAACTGGTTTTGGAGGTAACACCTAGAGAATTTGGTAATTGATTGGTGGAAGAAACATCAGTGATAGTTCTCTATTTTCTTGCATCAGCAATGATGAATGGTAGTACTAATTAACAGAGAACATGAGAAGGAAATCTTTGGTGTGAGGGAGAATGGGTCCTGTTTTAGATCTTCTCTACTGTGAAGACATTAGACCTGGATTTTACTTACTCTACACGAGTCACTTGCCAGCTCTAGCCTATATTGTCTACGTTTTGTTCTTGAATCGACGTTCTCCTTCATCTACAGGAAGTAAACATTGTCCTCACGCTAAACCTTTTGTTGTCATTGTTGTTGAAAACATTGGCTTATAGTAACTTGCCATGACATGGTACAAATGAAATAATCAAGCAATTGATTGTGGAGAGCCTGTAACAAATGTATGGGGATATAGCTAAGTATTAACAGGAGCTAGTTTAATCTGCTTTTCACCATAATTGATTGAGTGACTTCAAGAGTCTACATTGCTAGGAGATACAAGCTCACAGCAAACATTCTGTTCCTCTGGCTTTTACAGTCTTTCTGGTCCCTCTTCAGCTTTAGGTGCAGGATTATAATGTAGATGTTATCAGGTGGGAGAGGGCAATACATAATCTCTGGTCCTCTGGATTTTAATCAGTTGTGCTTTCTGTAATGGTCTCCATCTATTAGAAAGAGAAGTTTCATTGATGAATGGTGAGAACTATATTTAGCTACGGGTATAAAGACAGATACTTGAAAAGTAGTTAGGAATTTTGTTGGTTTAGTAAGATGGTGGCTGTAGGTTCCCCTCCAAGATGACTTTACTAGCTCTAGGGAGTTGTAATGCAAGAAATCCATGGAGCCTGCTTAAAGGGCAAAGAAATGTATTAGGGGAGAAAACCCTCACTGTACAGAACAGAATTGTCACAGGTTCTGGAATGCTGGGGCAAAGTCTCATGCTGTTCCAGTCCTCTGAGTCAGTCTCTTATCCAAGGCCCACGAGGGAGCAAAGAGGAGAGTTCCTATGTGCATCTCAGGTCTTAAGGGTAGCCAAGAGGCCACACCCCAGGGGCATGTACTTCAAAATCATAGGCAGGTAGAGCAGTTACCTGCTGCATCTCTAGGGATGGTGCTTTAAGGCCATAGACAGAACAGCTATCCACTACAGAGCTGAGTTAGGTTTTTAGTGACAGACATGGTTTTCCTCCTGTTGTCCAATTAAAGAGAAGTGCTATTGGTAACCACCAAAATGTGTGTACCAATGCTACACCCTGAGAGTTATCATGCCATACTGGTTATCATTGTACTTCAGAGGCATCATAGCTTGGTAGGACTGGTGGTTGCTTTCCCCATTGGAATTTCACATCACCTTCTGGTTCCATGAAAACTATCCCCCTGGGAGGAGACTTTCATGTCAGACTCAGCTCAGTACCTCTGGGCCCTGTGTGAGAAGTGGGTTATGTCTTCAGTAATAGGGCCTTACTTCAAACCTCTGGGAGGTAGCCAATGCCAGCAGTAATAACCTATAATGTTTTGAGAGTCCCTGAGCCAACCCTGACCAACAACTAAAAGAGACATTCTTTCGGCTGGTATTAGAGTTTTTGTTGATAGTCTATGGCTCTTAGAGGGATCATTGTCAGATCAGATGGGAAAATATATATAACTATGTGTGCATATGTACATACATACATAAACATGTATTATATATAATTTTAGGTGGACAGATAATAATATGAATCCTAGGATAGGCACACAGGATGGCTAGCAGATATGAATTTTCTTTTAAAAAATGTATTCTTCTCTCATACATTACATCCTGACTGCAGTTTTCCCTCCCTCCATTCCTCACAGGCACTCTCCCACCTCCCTTTTCCCATATCCACTCCTCCTTTTCCCCTCAAGAAAAAGAGCAGGCTTCCTGGGGAAATATCTACTGAACATGGCCTAACAAGATACAATAAGACTGGACACAAATCCTCATATCAAGGCTCAACAAGGCAACCCAAGAGAAGGAAAAGGGTCCCAAGCACAGATAAAAGAGTCAGAAACACATCCCCACCATGTTGGGAGTTTCACAAGAACACCAGGCTAAACAACCATAAGTTATATGCAGAGGACCTAGCTCAGACCCATACAGATTCTGTGTTTGTTGCTTCAGTCTCTGTGAGCCCCTATGAGCCCTGCTTAGTTGATTCTGTGAGATGTGTTCTTGTAGTGTTCTCCATTCCTCTGGCTCCTACAATCCCTCCTTCTCTTCTCCAGGATCCCCCTGGCTTTGCCTAGTGTTTGGCTGTAGGTCTCTTCATCTACTCCCATCAGCTGCTGGACGAGGCTCCTCTGATGACAATTGTGAGGTACATGCTCACATAGCTCAATTCTTCCTATGTAGGCAATTTTTTTTTTTTTTTTATAAATAAAGACTTTATATTGCTCTTCCTGCCCTGGAGAAAAAACCAGAAAAATACTACAGGAAAAACAGTTCCTTCTTATACACTATTTTTGACTTTGTGTAAAAGACATTTTTAAGTAAGAATTACAACTGTGGTATTTTATGGACAATTTTATAACTCTGCTGGAAAGCACTGGGTCTAGGATGGAGTTTAGAGGAGTTACAGCAAATTTCCCATCTAGTGAACATGTCTCAACCTAAGGGAATGAAGGGACTCAGCCAGTATTCAGCTTCCTCTGCTTACTAACCTAGGAGTTTCCTGGGAGATTTGCTTTGCCTTGTCTTTTCTGGAATTATAAGAATATCTTGGGAATCCTATTGGTAAGTTTCATGCAAAATGGGAAGGCAGTTCAAATTTTATTTGGCCAAGTTCTGAGTTGAGTGAGTTTTAGTATGTTGATATTTTCTAATAACAGATTTATACTTAAATATTTATATACAGATGATTATTTAAATGATTTCCTTATAGATGTGTATATCCCATTGAAATTCATAAATGGCACCTGGATATGTGCTCATTCAACATATATTTGTGGACATTCTATCACTCCAAATGCAATGACAATGAAGTCACTTATCTTGATTCATCAAATGAACTTCTACACTGAGTGTTTATGAAATTATTGTCTTACAGAAACTCAGTATTGACTGGGAATTCAGAAGGCTTTTAGCCCATTACTCTCATTTCCTCTGCAACATTTCCCATTTCTCTTCCTATAGACCCTCTTTAAATATTTTTAAGTAAACTTTTTTATTTTCAAATAGCTGAAGTTGTAAAACATTTTGTTTTCAATCAGAAGAAAACTGTAAGAAATAAAGTAGAAAGGGCTATTGTATATTTTCTCAAATTGCATTATTGTGTAAAGTCTTGTTTTCTCCATCTACAGAGATTGAAAACATTGTTGGGTATAGTAGTCTGGGTTAGCATCCATGGTCTCTTAGTATCTGCAGAACGTCTGTCCAGGACCTTCTGTCTTTTAGAGTTTCCATTGAGAAGTCAGGTGTTATTCTTATGGGTCTGCCCTTATATGTTACTTGACCTTTTTCCTTTGCTGCTCTTAAAATTCTTTATTCTGTATGTTTAGTGTTTTGACTATTATGTGACAAGGGGACTTTTTTGGTGAGCATAATATTTTTATCACCCAAGATTTTGCATGTTCTGCCAGCTTAAAGGTTTCTCATGTTACTGCAACTCATTCTCTCAAACTCAACCTCTTCTTAGGTCTTTTATAATTGCTAATCTGTTCTCCATTTATGAGGAGTTTTAAAGAACGTTGTATCAATGTAGGCAGTTATTTTTTTTAGAGTTGTCTTTCCCCAACATCACATGATTCTACAGATGTTCATCCAGTTTAATATATACACCAGTAGATTATTTTTCTTTTTTTAAATTAATTTTTATGCAATATATTTTGATCATGTTTTCCCCTCCAGTAACTTCTCCAAGATCCTTCCTACCTCCCTATCCACTCACCTTCGTGTTTCACTCTCTCTCTAAACAAAAACAAAACAACAAACAAACAAAAAACAAAACATAAATAAGATAAAAATAACAAAATAAAATGAAGCAAAAATCCCATCCCCATATAGAGTGGGCTCACATTTTTTTTATTGCTGAAGTTATTTCATTATCTGGAAATATTTGTTTAATTATTGACCTACTAACAGTTATGTTAAAGGATATGTGCTTTTCTCAAATAAAGACTTTATAAACATTGTGTACAGACTTTTAATAAAGGGAACATAAGTTCTCATTTCCCTGGATTAAATCCCAGCAACTCACTTGTTTGGTCCTGTGGTAGTTGAGTACTTAGTACTTTTTTAAATTGCTAAATGGTTCTCCAGAAATGCTGTCATACTTCATGGTCCCACAAAAAATGTACTAGACCTGAAAGCAGAGGCCAACTGCAGCATTTTGGAGAGTTTAGTCAGAAGAATCACAGGATAAAGGCCTGCTTGGCCTATGGAGCAAATGCAAGGTCAGGCTAGGCAATTTTGTGAGATTATCTCAGAACAAAGAATAAAAAGAACAGGCTGGGTAGCTCAGTAACAGAGCTCTTGTCTGTTGTACAGCCTTCCCAGTGAACATAAGCATTTGCCCCCATTGTATCACATCCTTGTCATCACTAGTTATTGCTAATATTAGTATTATACTTTTCTCACAACCCATCATGGCCTTGAATTTCTTACACAGTGAAAAACAACCCCGAACTTCTAATTCTGCCTCCACCTCCTAAGATTGTGGGCTTGCACCACCATACTAGGTTTTATGTGGTATTGGGAAGCAAACCTAGGGCCTTTTTCAACTGAGCTACATCTCCAGTTTTATTAACACATTTCATGTTAGACTTTTTGATAAATGTGTAGTGTGTGCATTGTACTTTACGTTTCCCTTTCACAATACTTAGTGATGTTATATGTCCTTTCAAGAGATTATTACCCCCTGTATCTTTATTATATTTTGATTGGGTTCTTTGCTTTTGGTGCTGTTGTCTGAGAGAATTTTTATATATTCTAGATATTAGCCCTTTTCTAGATAATGTGTTTTGCTAATATTTTCTTCTATTTGGATAGTTAGTTTTATCTTTTAGTTGCTTTTTATGTGTGTTGAATTTGAAAGTCTAATTTATTGGGTTTTATTTCATGGATTGTACTTAGAGTATCAATCATAAGAACTTTACACCTAGTCTTAGATCCTGAAGTTGTAAATATTTTTTCTTATTAAAAAAGTTTGTATAATTTTGTTTTACAATTAAATCTATGAAACGATTTTAGTGTTTATTGTGTTTAAAACTGAGGCTGAATTGTTCTTCTTTGCCTAAGGATGTCCAATTACTGCAACTAACTTTCTTCCAGTGAAATATTTTTGCAAGTTTGTCAAGAGCCACTTGAGCATATTTTGGGTCTATTTCTGATACCTGCTTTGTTTTATTGACCTATATGTTTATTGGTCTGATAATACCACACAGCCTTAATTACTGCAGTTATATAATAAACATTGGAATAAGGTAGGACAGTTTATGGTGATAATTCCTTTTTTTCAGAGTTCTTATAGCCAGTCTCTTTCTTTTGCATCACATATAAATTTTAGAATGATCCATCCTATTTTAACAAAGCATGACTGGTATTTTGAGGTGACTTGAATCAAATCTGTGTATAAGTTTGGGAAGAATAGGCAAGTTTACATTCTTTTGACTCTACCAGTATAAAAAGATGGTCTATCATTCTATGAATGCACATTTTGATTGAATAATTTTCTGCATAAGAATTGTTAAATGTTTTATTTAATTTGTACCTAGGAATTTGATTTTTAAGCAATTATAAATGGTATACTTTCTCTAAAAGATGCCATTGCACTTATTGCTAGTATATCAGACTGCACCTTATTTTTTTCCATTTCTTCTCTGGTCTATGATTAGAACTTCCAGGGAACATAATATTGTCCTTGTGTTTAGAAGGAAAGCACCAACACTGAAGACAGCTTATGTTGGAGAGGATGTGGAGCAAGGGAAACACTCCTCCACTGTTGGTGGGAATCCAAACTTGTACAGCCACTTTGGAAATCAGTATGGCGGTTTCTCAGAAAACTGGGAATCAATCTTTTTCAAGACCCTTGGGCATATACCCAAGGAATGCTCAATCATCCAACAAGAATACATGTTCAACTATGTTCATAGCAGCATTATTCGTAATAGCCAGAACCTGGAAACAACCTAGATGCCCTTCAACTGAAGAATGGATAAAGAAAATGTGGTACATATACACAATGGAGTACTACTCAGCAGAGAAAGACAATGACATCATGAGGTTTGCAGGCAAATGGATGGGATTAGAAAATGTCATCCTGAGTGAGGTAACCCAGAATCAGAAGTACAAACATGGTATGTACTCACTCACAAGTAGATACTAGATGTAAAGCAAAGGATAACCAGACTGCAACCCACAGATCCAGGGAGGCTAGCTAGTAAGGAGGACACTAGGAAGGACACATGGATTGTCCAGTGATGGAGAAATGGATGAGATCTACATGAGCAAACTAGGGGTAAGGGGGGTAATGGGGGGCAAAGGATAAGTGAAGAGAGCTTAGGGGAGTGGGAGGTTTGAACTGGAATGGAAACAGAGTGCGAGAGCAAGGAGAGAGATACCATGATAAATGAAGATACCATGGGAATAGGGAGAAACAGAGTGCTAGATAGGTTCCCAGGAATCCACAAGAATGACTCCATCATAGACTACTGGCAATAATTGAGAGGGTGCCTGAGCTGGCATACTCTGGTGATTGGACGGCTGAATACCCTAACTGTCATCACAAAATCCTCATCCAGTGACTGATGGAAGCAAATGCAGAGATCCACGGCCAGGTCTCAGGCTGAGCTCCAGGAGTACAATCGTTGAGAGAGGACGGATTCTATGAGTAAGGGATGTAGAGACCATGATTGGAAAAAGTACAGAGACAACTAGCCAAACTAGTGGAAATGCATGAACTGTGGATAGCTGAAGAGCCTTGATAGTACTAGACTAGGCCCTCTGGATAAGCAAGACAGTTGATGAGCTTGAACTGTATAGGGGGCCCCCAGGCAATGGGATCAGGACCTGTCCGTAGTGCATGAGCCAGCTTTTTGGAACCTAGTGCCTATGCTGAGATACTTTGCTCATCCTTGGTGCAGGGAGGAGGGGATTGAACCTGCCTCAACTGAATGTACCAGGCTCTGCTGACTCCCCATGGGAGACCTTGCCTTGGAGGAGTTGGGAATGGGGGGTGGGTAGGGAGGAAAGGGGGGTGGGAGGAGGGAGGACAGGGAAATCTGTGATTGGTATGTAAAATGAATAGAAAATCTCTTAGTAAAAAAAAGAAGGAAAGCACCTTATTTCTTAGCATCATGTTAGTGGTATGTCTCAAATGTTGAATCTGGGTGGGGACACGCGTTGTGTGATTACATCTAATAATGCTTTGCAAGGACATGTGCATCAATTTTCATGAGCATTACTGGCTGTAGTGTGTGTGTGTGTGTGTGTGTGTGTGTGTGTGTGTGTGTGTGTGTGTGTGTGTTCGTTGTACTCTATATCTCTGATTTGGGTATGAAGGTTTTACAAATTCCACAAAATAAATTAGGAAGTGTTCCCTTACCCTGTGTTTATCTTTTTTGTTATTTTTTTTGCAAAAACTATATAATTTGGCATTAATTTCTCTTTAAATATTTGATATCATGATTCACTGAAATGCCATATAGTTAAAGATTTCTTTTTGTGGAGACTTTTCATAACAAACACCACATTCTAATGATTAATGAAGTTTTGCAAATGATCCTTTTCAGATTGAGTATGCAATAGTGCTTTTTCTTCAGAGAAATTTGCTTATTTCTGTTAAATTTATGTGCAATATTTGTGTAATATTGTCTACCTTCTTTCTAAAGTGGCTTCTAAAACACTAGGAATTTACCTGTTACTTCTCACTATTGACTCCTTGTTAGATTCCACAGTCCTCAAAGAACATACCCTGATCAATTCTGTTTGATTGCATTTTTTGAGATCCAGAATATGATCTATTATGTAATATGTTTTATGTTAACTTGAACAGATGTGTATGTTCCTTCATGAAGCGGACTGTTTTCTGTATAGAGCACCCTGTGGGTTCATGGTAGTGTTGGTGATTTTCTGCACGTGCATCTTATGAATCACTGACAGGAGGATTTTGAAGTCTCTTACCATATTTGTGCATTGGTCATTTCCTTTCAATTTTATCTGTTTCTGCTTTGCCTATTTTCAGCTTTTTACTAGATGAATAGACATTTAGAATGCTATGTCCTATTAAATGGAAACTTTTATGCTTTATAATGTCTTTCTCTGTTTGTACTGAATTTCTCTGTAATCCATTTAATTTGATATTAATATGGCAACTGCTTCCTATTGATATTTTTATGATAGATTTTCATATGCATCCTTTTGCTTCTATCCTGACTCTTCTGTTGGAAGTGAGCTTTTATACATTTCTATCCACATGGTTATTTTCTAAACCTTCTCCACCAGCCTTTGAGTCATAATAGTGTTGTGCCTGAGGGTCTGAATCTACATTTAGAGATGTGTATTTCCTTATGTATGCACAGTACCCCAGTTTCTTTGAAAATATACTAAGCAAGAGAAATAAAAAAAATACACTTATTTCATTTTTTGCAGAAGTAAGGGATGTTTTTAAATAGAGGGGAATCTGCCTTACCAAAGAGTTCATTTTAAGGTTTCTAATTTCAGAAAAGTATCTTTACATTCAAGTGGGTCATACTTACCAACTCTATATCACAGTCCTTTCTTTTGCATTTTATAGTAATTTTTAAAATTCATTTGATTTTGTTGAGTTCTTACTATGTGTCAGCATTCAGGACTATGAGCACAGGATCTAGAAAACGGTTAGCCATCCATTTAGCAAGTGAGTACTTATTAAACATTCAAATATAAATGTCAAGTTGACAGTAGGGTTTTCAAATAGATAGTTCAAATTAGAACTGGAAAAGAATTTAAAGTTGTCAGTAATAATATAGTATCTTAAACTTTAGCTTAATAAGAAGTTAATGAGGATCTGGCCATGTGTAGAACAATCATAAAGGCTCATCAGGGAAAGAACTTTACCAAACAGTAGTAAAAGGACAATTCAAAGGCTTGATGTTGCTTATGCTCTGAAGTCAAGGAGATCATTCAGCTTATTTTTTCCTGATTAAGAAGGCCTCACACTGTTAATTCTAAATCAAAACACTGTGTGGCACAATGGTAAGTCTTACTCCAAGTTACTTCAGGAGAAGGAACCTACACACATCCTTATTCCCAAGGCTTCTGGCCATCATGTTCCCACTGCCCTGCTTTCTTTCATCTTCTTAACTCCTGCTGCTGGGTATAGCCAGTTCTAACACTATATCCCTAAAATATCTTCACAGTCAGCAAGCACTAATACTCTCTTCTAGTACCAATAGTATTCAAATTATAAGATAACAAGAGCAATTTCATGTAGACTGAATGGTGCTCAGCACTGTATTCATCAATCATCCATTCCAGGTTTCTCTCATCTTCTGTTCATACCTGCATGGATCTAGGTGCTTTGCCTAGCTTTGCTGTCCATACCTACAAGAAATATGAGCCTGTGGTTACAGTTATCAGCTGAAGAGTGCTTTTGTAACTGCCCCCTTCTCTCAATAAATTCCTAAACTTCTAAATGGAGGTATTTTAAATATTAAATAGTGTAAATGTTCTGAGTTTCAAGAATGAATTTTTAAGAGTGCTTTTGGGGGAAGAAGATGAGAGAAGCATCACAGGGATCCCTAGACCATCAGCTGTGCTAAGGGTAAGAGGTGCTAGTCTTTTGGCCCCTTATCAATCAATTTTGGTTTGCTGGCAGTTCTCTGTACAGGCTTTAGCTTTCCAGGAAACAGAGTTCCCATTCATCCCAGTACAACTCTCTAGAGTATGTGGCATTTGTAATTGGTTGGCAGTCAACACATACCATCTATGGTATTAGAGCATGCAGCCCATGATGGGAATCTGCGTAAAGTATCAAATGTCAGCTAGAGTGCTTTCATTGAATTGGTCAAGTATTCTAATTTAACTTCAAGCCACTCATTATAGACTCTCTAGTAAACTGATTAGCTATATAAGATTTCTTCTGCTGCTGATTAACCCAAATACGAAACAGTTTCTTACATTTGGATCTCTTAAAAATGAACAGGCTTTCTGACATCGAATAAACTCATCAGGACACTATTCCTAAATGTAGAAAAAGGACCTTCCATCTGCCATGCAAAACTATTCTCTGAATTGAAACATCTCCATCCTGGAGGGACATCTCTTAAAAAACTAGGTTGTTTCAACTTGAAATACTAAAGGGAAGATTCTAAAGAGGATTGTTAGGACTAGGAAGTAACCAACTCACAAGTCTTAGGAAGTCCCAGAAACAAGACTCGTAAGCCTCTCCCTTCCCAAGGTTATATATAGCAGTAAAGGGGAGATGAGACTTTCTCACTTGCTAAGCTGCTTACAAGTCACACAGAAAGTGCTAGGGTTGCAGGTATTGTGAGTTGGCATCCATTCTGGGGTGGGCTTCTTGGGGCTATAGCTGCCTTCTAATCACCTGTGCTCCTGTAAATAATCCTTCACATGTACTCTTATAAGGTAGTCCCATAAAATCATTGGTCTTCCAAGTTAGACTTTGTAAATTTATTACTTTGGTGTTTTACTTGAAATGAATAGACATTTTTTCACACTTTCTCAGGAAATATGACACAACTGTCTTACTATGTGTGGATATGTGGTGCTAGCTGCATAAACATGACTTTTACAATGGAAATAATGTGCCAGAAGGTCTTCTCACCCTGGATTCCCAAGAACATCATAAGCTTAATAAAAAATTCACAGGTTCTCCCACCCTCTGGAAAAGGTGTATGTCTTAACCAAAGAATCTAGTTCAATCACTTCTCAATTACAGACTCCCAAATAGTGGCCCAATGTCCTACTTCATGCATGGTATAGCTCTGTACTACTCCATAGAAATACATGCAGGTTACACATATAATTCAAAACTTTTTAGTAGCCACATTATACAAAGGTGAAATTATTCATAGTATATTTTATTTAACTAAAGCTACCTGAAATACTACCATTGTAACATGTTTTTGGTATAAAATGCTATGAACATGGGGCTAGAAAGATGGTTCAGCAGTTGAGAGTAATTGTTGCTCTTTCAAAAAACCCCAGTCTGGTTCCTAGAATGCATATCAAGTGTTTCACAATTGCCTGTAACTGCAGCTCCAGCAGATCCAATTTCCTCTGCTGGCCTCTCTGAGCGTCCACACCCATGCATTCAATCACTTTTAAAAGTAGTTAAAATCATAAAAAGATATCTATGACAGAAATCATGACTGATTCTTCTTTACCCAGGTACTGAATTCAGGGAGCAATCTTCAGCTGAGATTGTGCAGCCTGCCTTCATCTATTACTTCTGTGCAAAGAAATCAAAATAGAGTGGACATGCCCAGTTATCTCTTAAGTAACAAAACTGAAAAAAAAAAAAGGATAGAGAGGAGACGTAGAAAAAGTTATTGAAATTTATTTTGCTACTTTCTAGAACTAAAACATAATGTGAGTAAGTTTATCATGTTTCCCAAGATCATGCTGTTCCAGAAGTATCTATGGTAGACTAGGTTACCACAGCACTGGTGACACTTTCACTATTTCTTTCCATTTAAAAATAACAAAGACAGCAAAGAAGGCATTGTTCAGGAGATACTCTTAAACCTGTTAACTAAAAGAAGACATGAACTGTATACCAACTTTATTCTTTCTCTTGGTGTCTTGATATGTTAGTTCTTCCCAGGATCTAAATTAAAACTATAGTATCATTTACAGTGGAGCTATAGAGGATGTTTTAAGTTATCTATTCGTAACGCCTCCTTTCAGATATCTCCTAGGTAAGCGTTGTGAGTATCAGGATTGCCAACGCCTTTATGTTTCTTGTTTAGTGTTTTCCTCTGTTTGTTCAGCATTTATTTTTATGTTTAGCAAAAGGATGTGGATTATATTATGTTATAATTGAAAGCCACCAGCACAGGCAGCCTAAATCCAATTCCTCTTCATTTCAGTCAAATTTCACATTCCATTACAACGGAATTAATTTGATGACCAAATCTGGTATGTTACTGCTTTCCAGTTAGATTTGTTTCCAATTTAACATCCTAACTATGCTTGTAAAATAGACAATAAAACAATCTTTTCTGATTTGGGAAATACTCTTTATTCTTCATTTCTCTCTGCTTCACTGTAACATTTGAGCTGAGTTTTATGGAACAATCACTTTCCTCATCTAATTACTGCAATTCCCTGGTAGATGGCCTCCATTGCCCCGCTATAGCAAAATTATCATAAATACACAATGCTACTGCCAGCATTTCATCTTGCACATGCGTCAGTGAGCAAGGCAAGGTTTCTCCTCTCTAAATTGTGTTCTTGCTAAATTGACAATTTCCATGTGAACCCATCATGTCTTTCTATGACATCCCAACCAATTCCTGAGAAAGTTAATCTTGCCTCATAGATTCTCTCAAGGTTCAGCTCCTCATGCATGCATGTGACTGCACCCAGACAAGGAATAAACTGAACTCTTTTAATTAAGTATTTAGGCACCAAGACTCTCTTCCAACACAGAAAAGTTAGGGACAACTCTCCAAACAAGGCTGTCACCACAAATTAAAGCTGCAACAGCAGCAAAATCACAGGCAATCAGCTGAGCAAGCCCTGCTGCCAATTGTTCTACCTTTGTTATGCAAGTAAAACTGCCTGTGAAATCAGTATGAAGAGCAAGAGTGCAAGTCAGGTTTTAGACTGAAAAAAGAGGTCTCTGTCTCAGAAAATACCAGAACTTCATGAGACCTAGGATCAAGCTAAGGCCAAGAGTCCCTAAATCAAAGATTTCAGGTAAAGAATCCAGATGGTTTCCTACCATGTACATCTCTGCTCCAATTGTATCCATGGCAAAGGTGTCTGTGAACAACTTTTCCTCTGAGGCTGACTCCAGAAACAGCTTGCTAAAGCCATTTGGCTTCTAGAGTCAAGGGTGCCTGTTGACTTCAAAATCAAAGATCCAGATTTCATTTTTCTGGAAAGAAACATAACATATACAAACCCCACAGAACAAAGGTAAAAGACGGGGCAGGGTCTCTGAGGCAAACGTTCACAGGAAGCAAACTGTATGGGAGCACAAAGCTACACAGAAGGTGCGAAATTTTTCTGGGACCAGAACAAGATGGACAAGAAGGACAAACTGTATTTGTTGTGAACCCGGGCATGTTTCTTTCTGCTGGAACTGCAAGCTGTGCTGTACGAAGATGATAAGGAGACATTCAGGAGGCAGAGGCAAGAACCAGAGACTTCTCACAGTTCTCCTGGCAGCCTAGCTCCAGAGCTTAGCAGAACTTGAAAAAAATGGTAATAAACTTAATGTTATTATTTGTAGATACTATAGTTACGATTAATTCAGACAAAAGTCACCATTACACATTAAATATTTAAATAAATTCTTGATGAAAATAAGATTATACACAGTCTCAAAGAATTTCCTCACAGATTGCTTGTTAATTATAAAAGGAAAACTGGCAGTTTTCTAGTGGAGAAAATGGACAGTCCTTTAACAAAATCATCAAAATGCCCTCAACTAGTTATAGTGCACACAAGCATGAGTTATCTACTACTGCGGTACACTGGGACTGACATATTCCCTAGTATTTTATATCAAACATGCAAGTTGGGCACTGAAGAGTTGGCTCAGTGGTTAAGAGCACTGACTGTTCTTCCAGAAGATCACAGTTTAATTCCCAGAAACCACATGTTGGCTCACAATCATCTGTAACTCCAGCCCCAAGGGATCTTTTGCCCTCTTCTCATCTCTGAGGGCACCAGGCACACATGTGCACAGACCTACCAACAGACAAAACAAGTATACACCTGAAATAGTGGAATCAATAAACCTTAATATTTTAATGTAATCTTAATTTAGTTCTGACACAAATTAAGTGATAATACTTTCAAAAGCACTTGGACACTCTTTAGCAATGGGTTGAATGATGATAGTTGACTTGGTATGTTATGTATTTTGAAAGGATCTTTCCTAAACCCTTCTTTTCTACATACACCATATCATTATTTCTGTCGAAGTAAAAATAGTGCATTTGGAAGCTCATCTGTGCCTCAAATTTTTCTCCATGGGTGTTCAAAAACTCAGCAACATTTGTGTCTCAAGGGAAGGTGTTAATGAATTGGGTTTGGAGGCAGAGCTTTCATTTTCAGTATTTTTATCTCATCTTAGTTATATGTCATTTAGATGTACTGGTGGAGGCACTCTTCTTCAATGCTGTAGTCAGTGCTTAGTGGTCCATGCTCCAGTAAGCAACTCCACAGCCAAGTTCACTGGAGCAACCCTAATTACCCTCAGTGGGTTACAACAAATAAAAACGTGAAATAGAAGAGGAGCTTATTGAGAAGAAGATATGATTCAGGGGGAGTAAGGGAATACAAGAGGGCAAATGGGGTGAGTGTGATTAAAATACACACAAGTTGCCAAGGATAAAATATTATAAGCAGAAGAATTTCATTCAATTACATTTTGTATTTAGAATTGTTATTATATTAACTTGACAAGAGGTGATTTCAAAAGTCGTGTTAAGATAAGGAAACAAGCATAAAAAGATGATACACTGTATTTCATTCACATAAATTCTAAAATAAACAAAACTCATCCATGATAATGAGTGTCAGGCTGTGGATTAGCTTCGTGCTGAGGTAAGAACAGTGGTTGGAAGGCCTCAGCCATTCTTTTCATTTCCTCAGATACAATCTAGTGTTTCTGCACATGTGGGTTAAATAAACTTTTAGTTTTCCTGCTAAGAAATCAAGCCACGGAGAATGATCATTCCAGTCTCAAATGACTACTTGAAACCAAACTTTTCCATCCTATTCTATTTATATTGGGTATATATGTCATCTTTGGAAACATACGTGCACAGAGAGGAAATTTTAAAGCCTGGTGTGCTTTTCTAAGAACAAACTTTACAGTGAATTCTTTAAGATTTTTCCTTTATGATTATGTTTGCATTAAAAGTGAGAAAAATCTTTTTATTAAAAAATGGTGGAAGTGCTTTCTGTAGAACACTTGCTCATCTGCATGAAAAGCATTTTATTTCCCCAGCTGCTCTTTGTTCATACTGAATGCATAGTCAGATGGACTCCACACACTCAGTCATCGCTTTCTTTTCTTTAATGCACATTGAGCCATGCCTGAAACAAGATCAGTTTTCAGCTTAACTGAATACTGCATTCTGATAAACTCATGTGAATGGCTAATTCAAAAATATTCAAGATGCATTATTTACAAAACTGAAATGAGTTTTCAATCCTTTGGTATCTTTTTTTCTTCTTATTCCTTATTGTGCATCTTTCATGGTGAATAGAAATACTTTCTAGTATTCTAAGGGTCCAAAGTGTCAACTTGAAGGTGTTCGACCTGAACTGAAATCAATATTAATAATTTCAGTTATTTTTAATTAGCTTATACACTTGTGAGTGTCCCATTTATGATTAGGAGTTACTTATAAATTTGACATGTCTTTATATGATCCTACTGAAACAAGAGTAATTATCATTTTGTTCTTAAAGCATAGTTATTTTCATGAAAGAGACAAATATTCATAGAAGTAAATAAATATTGATATTTGTGACTTCCTACCCTCTTTATCCTAAGATATATTTGGTCTTTGTTATCTTAGTTCATATATGTTGTCATTTAATAGATTATTGCTAAAAGAATTGAGAGAAACATGCCAAGTTTTATCAATTAATAACAATATTAGCAGTATTGATGTAGAACAGAAAAATGTGTAAAATTAGAGAAAGAGATGGTGTGAAAGCACACTAAAAAGGCGGGGCACCATGAAAGCTTTCTAAATTCTGGGTTGCTGGTAGAGAAAGAGAATAAAGCAGAGAGAGCAAAAGAGAGAGAGAGAGTTTATTTTTGAGAATAGCTGTCATCATAAGCTTGCAAGTTTGGACATGATTAGTTATCTATCATGCTGAAACAAGTTACCATAGAATCCATAATACAAGCAATCAAAATTTGTTATTATATAATTCTGTAAGTCAAAAACTAGCATCAGTCTGCATTACAGTTAAGGTATGAGCAGAGTTGTATTTCTTCTGGAGCCTTGAAGACAGTATTCGTTTCTTTACCTTTCCAACCTATAAAGACTGATTACATTCCTTTGCTCATGGCCCATTTCATCTTCAAGAGCAGCAATGGTTGGTCCAGTTTGACACTATATCATTCAAGCATTGGCTTTTTCTTTCTCTAATATGTTTAGCAACACTTGTTATTATATTGGGCACACCCACACAATCCAGGACAATTTCATTATTTTAGGGTCAACCCAAAACAACCTTAATTTTACTTGTAACTTCAGATCTCACCTACTGCATAACATAGTATACTCACAGACCCCAGGGACTAACATGAAAGCACCTTTATGGGTCATTTTTCTCCCTTTCATAGACACCAAACCTGTTGCTATGGTATTACATAGAATATATCTTTTCCCTTGTGAGTGAAATGACTTTCCAAAGATAAAAACATTATAGTGTATATTGTTGTAAAAATATTTATCACATGATTGATGAAAGATGTTTCAAAACTTTTGAACTTTTATTATTGATGGCTCTGTTTTGGGGTTAAAGATAGCAAGTATTATATGTAATCAAAAATAGTATGTGTGTTCTAGTAGCCTTTGGTATATGATCTCTATGTACTCTGTCAGGAATGTGAGACCAAATTGAGCCATCTTAGAAATAAGACCAAAATGCTTTCACCCAAAAACTAAGGCCTAAGATGTCTCCTTCTAGGAATAGGCCAATAGTTACTGAAACAAGTCAGTCCAGATTCCAGAAACCAGGAAGTGTAAAAGTACAGAGTCACAAGGTAGTCACGAGGTAATGACTGCCGGACTATAGAATGTTCCAACCCTGGTTTCCAGGGTAACTGACCATAAAAATGTCCCTACCTGAGGGCAGCCAATGAGCAATGGCAGCGGGCAACCACCCCCTTAGAAGTAAGATTAAGCCATGATCTCTAGAAAGTACCTAGAAGCGAGCCAATCAGAATTGTGCCCGTACTAGCACCCCTAAATGATGTAACCTTTTGATTTTTCCATTTAAAAACTGAGCTTGCAGATAGGTGGGCACTTCCTCCAGCCTCCACTGTGTGGGATGTATTGGACGAAGTCCCTGGCTAGGCTTGTATTGCTTTTGGATATCTAGAATTAAACCTTGCTTTTGCATCCTGGCATGCTCATCTTTGGTGGTCTCTCTGGGGTTCACGATCTGGGCACAACAGGAATATTTTTCCAGCTGAATTATAGCAAGAAATCCATGATTTCCTATGGCTTCATGCACCATGGTCTAGTTTAAATATTAGTTCCATGCCCTAATCTGAAGACCACACTTCTTGTAGATAGGGGGCCTTTCACATATTGATCTTTACAAATGCATCCTCTATTATGGTATTCTTTGCCATGCGTATGGTTAAACACCTGAAATATCTTTTCAACATACAGATGGAGGAATAAATAATAATAATATCTGTGAGTGGAAAATGAGTAGATTGCTTGTTCCTTTTTTATTCTTGGTATCATCTTCTCATGCCCTTTTTAATAATCTGTACAAATGTACATGGCACACACAACTCTGTCTAAAGTTTTTCTGTGTTTTGAAATACTGTAATTAAAATGTTACTTGGAAATAATTTAAATATCTTTTGAAATGGTACTGATGACATCTTGAAAGGACCAAGTAGATGCCATAACAGGCTGCTCAGTCTTCTCTCAGAGATCAGGCCTCAAATCCAGTTTCCTGAGACTGAGCAAGCAGTCTCTGGGAGGGCCATGAACAAAAGACATAGTCCTTGCAGTAGCTCCCTTTCTGCATGTACTCTGACTCAAAGTTCAGCCAGATGTTTACTGTCTGGGACCCCTCACTAACTTAGAGTTATGTGCATGAGTCAAGGACAGAGCCTGGACCACTGAGTCAGCCCCCACAGTCAGTACATGCTAGGCCAGCCAGCCCCCATGGCAGCTCAAGGACAAAGCCTGGGACTTGTCCTGGACTGCCCCCAAAATGATAATTGTAAACCTCAACCAGTAAATTCAAAGGTTACATATCCTCACCCAATTAAAAGAGAACAGAGATAAAAATAAACCAATCCGAGTTGCACCTGTGCAACCCCCCCCCAACCCCCCTGAAGGGCTTGTGGGTTTTTTTGCCTTTAAATAGCTAGCCTCACAAAGAAAGAGCAACTCCTCCCTGCCTCACTGTATTGGGTATAGGAATGAGTTCCCTCTCTAGACTTGTATCTATAGAATAAACCTTGCTATTGCATTCTGGATATCCATGGGCTTCAGTGGTCTCTTTGAGGTCGTGATCTGGACATAACAATCTATGGGAAGGATTTTTATTTTTATTGAGCAACACAATCAAGATAATCTATCATCAAGAATGAACCTGCCACTGGAGAAAAAGATTTTGTCCAAGTAGAAACCAGAGAAATATGGGAGCATGGAGAAAGAGGAAAACATAGAGTTCATTTTCTTTCTTTCTTTTTCCTGTGATGAACACTGGAAAGTACAATGACATCCTTTTCCCACACAGTCTTTGTTTGATAAAGTTGTTTAAGGTAAGGATGCTAAGACACATTCCCCTACTGCAGGGTCATGGCCTATATCCATTTGATTCTGAATACTTGCATGTGCAAGTTGAACTGACAAAAGAAGAAATTAGTAATGAGATGAGACAATGAAACAAATAGATTTTTAACAAAATGACATATTCAGATAATGCTAAGATGTGGTTTGAGATGGTTGAAAAAGGCGTGAGAAACCATTACTATATGTTTGCTTAAAAATTCATATTATATATACTATATATATAAACTATATTGAAAGAATATATAAATATATATAAACTATATATTGAAAGAATATATATACATAAACTATATTAAAGAATATTAAAAATATATAGTCTATTTTTGTTAACTATATATTTATATATACTATAAATAAATAGAATATATATTATATATACATAAATATATACATGTAAATATATATTTGTAAAAATATATAATGCAAATATATATATATATTTCACTAGACTCCCCAAATAACATAAAATACTGCCATTGTCCTTGGTTTTCTCAAAAGTTGAAGGGGAGACCCTATTGCTGAAGATACCACAAACTATAGAAACAGGAGTTGGAGGAACTGAGCCAGAACTGATCTTGAAACCTTCTCTCTGAGGACTTGCTCTCATAGTATTGGAAAGTACACTTCAAACAGCCAAAGGAGAGAAGAAATCAATAGGCCTACCCAGCTGTAAAGGCAAGATATTCCTAAAGGTCCAATAGTGGTACTTATATCCTAGGGTGACTAACATCTGCCTAATTGGACTTAAAGTCTGTTCAATACAAAGAGATTTGTGCCGGGTACCACAAACATACCCTATTATCTGTGGAGGGAGAGATCATAGACCCTAGAGGAGAACCAACTACTGCCATTTCTTAAGCCAATATAATTTCTAATATTATTCTATATACTTATATTTTTACTCACAGAAAGGCATAGCCATCAAGCCTCTTCAAAGAATCTGCTCTTCGCAGTGTAGGGAGCCACAAGAATAAAAAATAGGGATTCCAGCTATATATAATAAGCTATACTTTGACCGACCAAGGGTCCATCAAATGGGAAGCCATTTATCACAGAATATTTGGTGTTATACAGCTGCTCCTCATTATGAATTTCTTGTGCTCATAATTCCCATAGAATGTGTATGTGTGAGTATCCTGTTCAGGCCAGTACTTGGATAAGGTCATGTAGGCAGGGCCTTCTGTCTCTGAGCTCCCTGCTCCCCTTTTAGCATTTGAATTTGGTATCTGCCTTTTGCAAATATCACCTTTTAGCTACATCCAAAGATAGGGCCAGCTCCAAACAAAGCACTGAAGGACAAGGGAGGAACAGAATAGCTACCAGACCACCCGCTAGGCACCTGAAGGACCTGAACTAAGGTAAAACTTCCTTTTGGAGGCAACCTAGCTCCTAGATGCATAGCTTTGTCTCTTGTGGAAATGAAGCTCAGACCATCCCCTTCTTTCAGGCCTAGGGGCATGGAATAGAGATTGAGGACAATAGGGCTTTTTGCATAAACAGGTGCAGTAAGGACTGGAGCGGAATTCCAGAGGCAGACACAGAACCAGAGAAAAGAGAAGAAGACAGAGATTCTGTAGAAGGTAAGGCATATATATCTCTTGTAGAGTTTATCAGGGCCAGGAGTAAGGAGCCAAGAAGGATAGATGGACAAAGGAACAGAGGACAAAGATGAGACCAAAGCATAAAGACTTAGTTATTACCAGGGCTATGAGGGGACAGAAAAAGTAGGTACAAAGAGGAACTGCGACTCAGGACGGAACTGAAGTTGTATAGGCAGAGTTTTGTCATACAGGAATAAAGTAAACGGACAAAAAAGCGTGGTGTACATAGATTCCTTTCCCTCAGATACTCCACGCTGGATGTAGAGTCTTCCCTGGGACTCTGGGAGGGAGTTTCTCAGGGCAGGTACTTGGGAAAATTCCATTATTGTAACAGATGGAAACCATTACAGAGATCCTGAAAAGGCCAAAATGAAGAGAATAAGTGACCATGGGGTACCCAGCCCCAAATGATACATCTACAATGCAAACTAAGGTTTGGGCAAAATTTTCAGAAGAGGGGGCAGAAAGATGGTAAGATGGGATAATCTTTTTATACACTGTGTAAAGACATGTTTCTGTCCTTCCTTGCCTGCCTAAGGCACCTTCTGATTGGTTTAATAAGAGCTGAATGGCCAATAAGTAAGCATGAGAAGACAGGTGGGACTTCTAGGGAGAGATAGGAACTCTGGGAAAGAATCAGAGGAAATTTGCAAGCTAGGTGCAGAGGAAATTGGATGTACAATACTGAGGAGAGGTAACGAACCATACGGCAGAATGTAGATTAATATAAACAGATTAATTCAAGTTTTAAGAGCTATTTGGGAACACGCCTAAGCTAAAGCTAAGCTTTCATAATTAATAAAAAGTCTCCATGTCATTATTCAGGAGCTGGAAGTCCGAAGAAAGAATCAGAGGAACAAGACTCCTGCTGCTAATGTCTTCTAGAGATGATAGGGAAGTTGTACCCATGAAACCTCAACAATATGACTTCCTAAACAAAAACTGTATAATGATAACATTAGTTGGCATGCCAATGTGTGGGGGGAAAGTTTTATAATGTTCCACACCTAAATGTAAAGCTTATAGCTAATCAGTTTTCTCTGGTAACAAGCTTCTTGATAGTTTTTCCAACCCAAGTGATCAACCCTAAACACATACTTGTGTATGCAATGCTAACAGACACAGCAAGCTGTATTTATATATCTGAATGTATATATGTATTTATACATATGTATCTAGTTGCATATATGTGTAACAATAATGATTGAAAAATAAATCATGAACTACACTGGGAGAGTAGGAGGGGAGTGAGGAAGGGGCAGAAATTATATAAATATAGTACTCAGGCATGAAATCCTTAGAAAATGTTTATATTAAAGAAAAAGAAAAATATAGGGTGAGGAGTACCATACTTTTGATATAATGATACTGCTTCATTAGCATCATTAAAACCACTAACACAAAAATAAAAAAAGAAGTGGCTCTTCTTAGTGTAGCAAAGTCTTGATTATCATGAATGCTTCATTTTTAGTACTGTAAATGTCTTCTTTTATCCCATAATGGCTACATATTCACAAATCATGGGTCATGAATACACATACACATAAACACACATATACACACATATATACACTTACACACTATATTCAGTGAAAGAAAAAATAATAATTACCATCCTTTTATCAAACTGATTAAAATAAGGGCAAATTGTGTGTGTGTGTGTGTGTGTGTGTGTGTGTGTGTGTGTGCAGTCATGCTCCTGTGTGCATGTGTGCATGCAGGTGTACACACACTTACATGTGTGTTTATGCATGCAAAAGGCAGAGCTTGATATTGGATGTCTTTGTTGATTGCTCTCCACCTTATACTTTAAAGATAGGGAAGATAGGGTCTCTTACCAAACTGAAACTCATTTATTGATAGACCTCTTGCCAGAAAGGCTCAGGGCTCTACCTGTCCCTGTCCCCCTAGTCCTGACATTACAGATGTGTGCCACTACACCTGGATTTTTACATAAGGTCCTTGTGCTTGTATGGCAAGCACTTTAGCAGATGACTCATTTCCAGCCCCAAAGAAGCTAATTCCTTGGTAGGAGAGGTGAACACATACTATGGTCTCTAGGACTAGATAGATATGTGATTGTTTATCCAATTTCTCTGCATTTCCAGACCCCTGTCACCTCTATACTCTGATAATCACATCTCAATCCTGAATAAAACACTCCCTTGTATCACTTTCTTCTCTAGAATTACTCTGTGCTTGTCTTGCTAGCATTACTTAATAAAAGAGCATGTTGCTTGTCACTTTCAATATCTTGGTGAAAACGTTGACCTTACACAAGTTTTTTACAAGCAAATTTGCTCATTTGTTGATGCACTAGTTTCCAAGAAAAAAAAAATGGCATTCTAGCAAAGTTCTTGTTTTCTTAGATGATTACTTAGGCTTTTGTATGTGTTCTTTATTTTACTGTTGTTATTGCTTTCATTTCTTCCCCAATGTAATGTTAACAAGAAAGGCTTACTGCCTTTAATTGTAAGGAAAGCAAGAGGTGTCATTTTGCTGACTTAACAACTATTGAGCCTGTCACCTGTCATAGCCCTGCTCTGGATGCTCAGGACAGAGAGCTCAGTTTATCAGACTGGGCCTCAGGTTCCTTTCCAAGTGTCCAAGTTATCAAGACATGACCTGATTTATGAAGATATCGCCTTGCAGTTTTTGTGCTGGAAGAGCTGGTTAGGACTTGGCTGATGGACTGGGTCTTCCTGGCCACAGGGTCAGAATTAACAATGCTCAGAATTGCCACTTTCTGAGTGTCTCCCGAATGGCTTGTTTCTCTGACCATAAATTACCCATTATTCTCTTTTGTGGATAGAGACTGCTGGAAATATTGATATTCAGTGTAAATCCTGGAGTTTGAGCTATAAAATGAGGAATAATAACAAATTGAAAAAATATTCATGATTATTTTAAAATATCCTCTGGTTTCTTCCAGTGGAATCTTTACGGACCTTACTTCACAATTCTAAATTTAAAAGTTTTCTGTAATCATTGTAATTGTATTTATATAGTGCGCCTGGCTTCAGATCACTATCTATATTACTGACACTGTACTTTCATGGTTGTTGTTGTTTTGGTCCTTTATTGTCTGTTAAAGGATTGGCCCCAAGGGTTGGATGATCATGGATCATTAGGAGGCAGTATTACTCATCAGAATATGAGCTTGAAGGATATTGTGTGCCCCTTGGTCTTTTTTATGTTCCTCTGATTCAAGAATTGTAAGAGGAGTGGTTTGCTTCTTAAAGCATTCCAATTCATGTTGTACAGAATTCACCACAGTTTCAAAACCTTGGGATCATCCAGTCTTATACTAGAAACCAGAACAATGAAGCAAAATAAATCTTTTTTATAAAGTTAATTGCCTTGATTATTTTGTTATAATGATAGAGAACTGACTAATTCAATGACTATTAATGGAAATGTGGAAAGATGTGATTCTCTGCTTTCTTTTATAACTTGAATCCTATGCATCATTTCTTATGGAGAAGGGTACTACTACAATAGTAGATGCTCTGACTTCTATGCAGAATGATTTTTATTAGCAGATAGAGAGGTTTTAAGATTCTTCCCACCCATGATCAGCTGTTGCCATTTCAAAATGGAACCAGGATGAGTGTTATCAATTTCAGTTGTAGATAGTAGCTTCCAAGTTAAGTTAGGATGTTTAGAGGAGTCAAGAGGAGTACAGGGAACAAAGGTGAGGAGCTAGTAATTTCAACCCTATCTATACTTTAGCCTAAATCACTGGCTATATACCAGTGAGCTCAGTATACCTCGTCAGCATCCTTATTTGGAATCTACTCACATATTTTGAGATTATATTCTATCTAGACTTATCTCCTGTGTAATATCTGTAAGCCATTTGAAACAGGATGGGATGAAAAAGCAGAATTTTATAGGTACAGAAAGAGACAGGTAGCTCCTGGGTGTGCTTTGTACCTAATAGTAGAATATAAATATTTGACAAATTCAAAGCCTTGCAGTTCCTGAAAGAACATTACAAACATCATTTCATCCTGAGTTCATCCTCAGTCAAGCGAGCATTACAAAGAGTGGCTTAGTGTAATCCTCCGCTCCAGATCAGCAGAGTCATTAGCTCAGACATGTGGAAAAGAGTAAATACTGGAGCTGCTAGAGTGAAGGTAAAGCCTGCCTGTTGTTCCTGCTCCACAGACCCTGACAAACCCAGTCTCTGCTCCAAACCCAGGCTCAGGTTTGAAAAGAGGGCATTTCACAGAACAGCCCCAACATGATTGTACTTACCCAGGACAAAGGAATCAGAGGCACTGGGTTTGGAGGGGCCAGAAGATGAAAAGCACAACTGCATTGGCTTATTTAGATTGAAATTTCTAAATGGAGAATGTGAATGAATGATCTGTGCCCATATACACTAAATCATAAAAATAAATAACTTTTCAGCTAGTGATTCAATAGCTGTAAAAGAACACAAGGAGCTCTAGTTTTATTTATGGTCTACCACTCTAAAATAAACCATTAGGAAAAATGGGAAAAAAAAATGTGAAGGTATTGCTATGGAATAGTACTCAGCTATAAAAAAGAATAAGGTTAATTTTCATTCAAGGTGAGAAAAGACTGTCAAAAAAGATCCCATATTGTATGATTCTATTTAAGAAATGTCTAAAAGAGCCAATTCTAAGAGACATAATATAGACTGACAGTTTCCTGAGATATTGTAGGAATAAGGGCTGGGGAGAGAACATCTATGGTATAGATTTCTTTAGGGGATGATGAAAATGTTCTAAAATAGTTTTAATGTCTCCTTTTTGTGATTTTATAACAATTTAATAGTACAGATAAAGGTGTGTGGTGCATGCCTTTACTCCCAGCACTAGGGTGGCAGAGACAGTGGATCTTTGATTTCTAGGCCAGTATGGTCTACAGAATAAGTTCCAGGACAACCAAGGCTATGCAGAGAAACCCTGTTTCTAAAACAACAACAAGAACAAAAGATGGGTAAACCATATGTTACAGATTGTGTATATTATCTCAGTAAAACTGTCTACTTAGTTTTACTCATAGGCTGTCTATATTTTGTGCCATTATTGCATGTGTCTTCATATCATAATTATATATCAATACCATAATGCCTTGATTATAGTAGCTTTGCAATGACTAGTGGGGTTAGTTAGTTCAATCTTATTTTCTTTTCTGTCAAACTATTTTAGTTTCTTTTTGTGGTTTTCATGTGAAAATTTTATACTAATCTCTTACAGCAGAAACTGTAGACCCAGGGTATGGATGAGACCTAACTCTGGATTAAGTCAACAGATGTGTGAGAAGTTTGACATCTTGCAGTAGCTTCTGCTGAAACTGTAGACTCAGGAGTGAGGCCTGAGTTGATATAGGATAACACTTGACTTTCAGAAGAAGACCAGAAATGGAGTATCTGGCCATAAATACTACTTGCACAAAGAGAAATGATACCTCAGCCATACTACAACTTAGTCATGTACTGAACATTGTAAATGCTACCATGGGAAGTAAAAAGGGGGATCTGAATAAAAAAATATACAAAGAGAGAGAGAGAGAAATAGAGAGACAGAGACAGAGAGAGACAGAGAGACAGAGACAGACAGAGACAGAGACAGAGAGACAGAGACAGACACACACAGAGAAAAATAACAAACAACCTTACTCCAGATGTACAAAGCCTAGTCTAGAAATAAAAACAACATGATAAACCAAGGTACCATGTCTCCCACAAAACCTCCCAATTTCATAATAATGTCCCCTGATGAGAATGGTCTGAAAGAACTTACAGAGAAATCATTTTTAAAAAGGACTATAACTATATTCAAACATCTTTAAGAAGACATGAAAGCACACCAAGTGAATGAAAACAAACAGTGAATGAAATAAGGAAGTTAATACAAGGCATGAACACTGACTTCAATAAGATGAATTGCTGAAGGGAAACAAAGCTGGGATGCTGGGCATAAAAAATATAATAGTCAAGTTAAAAGATCAGTGAAAAGCATCATAAAGATAACAGATCTTATGGAAAATAGATGATCAAGGCTGGAATACTAGTCAGAGGAATGGGATTATTTAGTGAAAGTCAGTAAGAAATTATAAAAAATAACTGTGATCAGAACTTGGGAGAGCTTGGGGATACCATGAAAAGATCTAAACTTCATTATGGGTTTTAAAAAAATAGAAAAAGGAAGAAGAAGAGGGGGAAGAGAAGGAGAAGGGGCAGCACTGGTGGCCATTGCAAACACATAGAGAATATTTTAATAAAATCATAGAAAAAATATTCTACACATAGAGAATGCCAACCAAGACACAAGAAGTCTACAGAATGCCAAAATCAACAGAATGAGAAAAGAAATGCCCCATAGTATATTATAGTTAGAACACTAAAAACTTTTACAAAAGAAAGGGTATTGAAGGTTGAAAGGCCAAGTCATCTATATGATCAGGACTACCAGAATAATTTCTGATTATTTGCCAGAAACACTTAAAGGCAGAAGGGGCTTGAAAGATGTATTCCAAGTGCTTAAAGAACACAACTGCAAACCCAGAGTATTATACCCAGCAAAACTATCTGTTAAAATTAAAGAGTTGAACTTTCCTTGACAAAAACAGACCAAAGAAACTTGTGGCCAACAAACTAGTGCTAGAGAGGAAGTTCTTGGCATGAAAAGAAAACTCACCATGGTGCCACAGGAGTAAATAAACAATACCAGGACAAATAATCAAAGAAAGTCTAAGAAAACACCACAAAATCATTAAAATGACAGTAATTAACACATAACTTTCATTAATAACCACAAATCTTATTATCCCATTTCTCCAATAAAAATATACAGATGAACAGATTGTATTAGAAAAAAGGAATCATCTCTTTTACTGTTCCCAAGAAACATATCTCTCCACCAAAGATAGAAACCACATTAAAGTAAAAGGGAGAAAAAAGGAATTCTAAGAAAATGGAACTAAGAAACAAGCAGGCACAGTTATTCTAATATTTGGCAAAACAGACATCAAACTAAGAAGTCAGAAGTGCTAAAGGAGATTACTTCATTCTCATTAATGAAACACTCCATCAAGATGAGATAATTCTTAACATATACTTACTAAATACAGGCACACGTAATTTCATAACACAACACTGGCAGATATAGAGGCACAAATTAACCACAACAGAGTGATACTGGGTGACTTCCATACCCAGCTCTCAGCTACATAACAATCATCTGAACAAAAAATAAATAGGGAAACACTAGGGTTAAATGAGATCAAGAAAACAGATGGATCTAACAGACATCTATATAACAATTCACTCAAACACTAAGGAATGCACATTCTTCCCACCAGCTCATGGAGCTTCCTTGAAAATTGTTCATGTATTAGGATACAAAGTAAGTCTCAATAGCTCTAGGAATCCTGCTCACAGTAATAAAATAGAGGTTAGAATTTGGAACGCTTATCTCTTGTTTAAAGTATCTCTGCCTGTATCAAGTTAAATGTACTGAGTTTTCTAAGAATTACACAACCTGGCATAGATGCATGCCTGGCAAATTATAAACAAGTTATCCGTGCCAGACATTACTATGGGAACTACCTGCTCTGATTTGTCTGCATAAATTTGAGAAAATCTTTGTTTCTAAGAAAAACTGAATCAAGTGGATATTGTCAAAGGGGCCATTACTTTACTGGTAGTTATAACAAAATACCTTTTAAAAAAATCATCTTAAGGGAGGAAGGGATTTATTTTGGCTCACAGGTTGAGAGGGTAAAGTCCACATTTTATGGGATAGAATGGTAGCAAGTGGCTATATGGTAGCAGGAGTGAAATGCCTAAATTCTTAGTATCTTGGTAGAACAGGAATGGACAAGAAGTAGAGTACAACTAAAAAACCTCACTGACACGGGTCTTCCAGTGAAGCCCCACCTCCTAAAGTTTCCACAGATTCCCAAGAGCTCAAACACATGAGCCTTTGAGAGACATTCATAGCCAAACTTCAAAGGGGACCAGTGTTTTTTCTTCTTCATTTGCTTTACAGTACCATTTCTCGTTTGGAAATAAGTACTTCCTTGTTTCATGTTCTCTGGGTGAGACTGTGACTCTCTGGGTTTTAATGTTTGTTTCAAGAGTGGACTGATGCTGCAAGTCTGACTAAGAGGACTGAAAGTCTAATTAAAAAGGTATCTTAACTCCACCTCATCCCAGGTGTGAGGCAGGGCTATCAACTGAGAGTGATTATTTTCTTGAGATGGATTTTGGAAATTTCAGCTTTATAAGCCATATTATTTTATTCATTAGCTAGTTGGATACCTCTTATCTTCCTGGCACCTTACACATGACTATCTCCTTTCTAAAAGATAAATTTCTGCATATTTTAATGAGTTTTTATTCATATTTATTTCTTTATCCCAGAGAACAGCACTTAGGACTTGTTAGAATTAGTACTTGCCACCAATTCCTCAAATTAATCGTAATATTTAGAGATAGAGACTTGTTCAGACATGTGGGCACCTCTACAACCTCCTCATTCCCACCCATGTCCCAGCATGTCCAATCAAAAGAAGGTCTAAACATGTAAAGGAAATCCATCCCCTAGTCCACTTGCTCAAATATTAAGATAAAACAACTTACCAATTGCGACTGCACAATGAAGAATTTGCTCAGTTTCAGAGAAAAGGGTCATTTTTTTCCACTAATCTAATTATATTGAACACGCAAACATCAAAGGGTATGCCTAAACTAAAGTGGGTGCTAAGTGGTGAATAGGCTTATTCTCTTCATTTCTCATGCTCTTTACCCTAGAGAGATGGGGGAAGAAGAAGAGGCCCGATCCAGCTCAGAACAGTTCAAGGTTGACACACCAATGACTTCATTATGGAGAAGGTAGTCGCTGTTCTTGTGTAATGTCACAACTTTAGGTATAATTCAGCTTTGGAGGCTCTGTGGGGAAGGAAGAATCTCAGAACAAATTGCCATTAATATTTAACACACACATACACACACCAAAAAATATTAGCCCCTTAAGCTTCTATGAAGTCTTTATGGGAAAAATAGAACAAGACCACAAGTAAAGTCACACTCGCGAATAAAAAGCAGCAGTCTTAACTACAGCAGCTGTGGGGGAATTAAGAAATAAACTCCAGCTTGCAGTTGTTTTGTCTGCAATAAATAACTGTTTAGGTCCTTGGAAGGTGACACCAATATTATTTTTTGTGTGTGTGTGTGTATTTGGTTGCGAGTGTATATACTGCATTTTAAACTAATGATGATTATCTGTAATTGACCTTAGATGCAATTTATCAAAATTTAGTGCTCCTTACCGACATGACATATGTTTAGAAGTCCTCTCCTTTCCTCCTCTCCCCATTTCTCATTCACAATACATAGGTTACATTGTGTGTGGGGGAAACAACAGCAAAAACAAACAAACAAACAAACAAATAAAAAACCCAAACACCCTCTCCGCTCTCACACTGTGAGCCAACTGGATCTGTTCATCAGTTAGATCTCCATTTTAGGATTACTATTGCTGTAATAAACACCGTGACCTAAAACACTTTAGGGATGGAAGGGTTTATTTGGCTTGTATATCCTGTGTCACAGTCCATCAAGGAAAGCCAAGACAGGAACTCAAACTAAGTGGGCATTGTGGTAGATTCAAAACCATGAGATGTAGGTGTTGTGGTAGATTCAAAGCCACAAGAGGGCAGGAACAAGCATCTCATTTTAACCAGCACTATTTACAGTCTAGTATGGCAGACACCTAACATGAAGTAGATGAAAAACCAACAAGCTGGGCATGAGCCAACGCACAGGCCAAGGAGGATTGCTTCTTACTGGCTTGCTCCCTGTGGCTTGCTCAGCTTGCTCTCTTGCAAAACCTAGGACCATCAGCCCAGCGGAGACATCTCCGCAATGAGCTGAACCCAAATAAACCCTTAGAGACTAGCCAGACTGTCAAAAGGGTAAGATGGGCATCCTACAGTGGCTGAGTAACAGCGGCTGGTGTCAAACCTGACCTCAGATTTGGCTTTCAGGCAGTTAATTTCTTTAACTTTTCATTGGTTTTAAAATTTGTGAAGCTGTTCGGAGCTTTGGTAGCTGATTAGCTATTGTATTTGAAAGATCAGTTTTTTTTTTTTTCAAATGTTATACAGACGATCCCTGATTTAGGCAGATTTTTCAACTTAATAAGAGCAGGAAAATCTCAGACATTCAGGAGAGAGCACATTTTGGAATTGGGCTTTTTTTTTTTTTTTTAAGATTTATTTATTTATTATGTATACAGTATTCTGCTTGCATGTGTCCCTGCAGGCCAGAAGAGGGCACCAGATCTCATTACAAGTGGTTGTGAGCCACCTTGTGGTTGCTGGGAATTGAACTCAGGACCTCTGGACCTCTGGAAGAGCAGGAATTGGGCTTTCTTGAAGACTAGCAAAGTACACCAGAGGCTTTGCTGTAGCAGGCAGCGGCAAGGGCAAGCTTCCTATCCACCTCAGGGTCACGAGAGAGAAATACCCAATTCTACTCATTCCCAAGACAGTCAACACGTTCTGTAAGTAAACTTTGTGGAAGATGATTCTCGCCAAGCATAAACTAACATAAGTGCTCTGAGCACACTCCAGGTAGCAAACCCTGAGGTATCATGTTTGATAATTTAGATGCCTTAAATGCATGTGCAACTTCAATATTTTAATTTATCACAGGTTAATTGAGAGTAACCCCACCTCAAACTGAGAAGCATTTATGTAAATACTTATTCATTCTTTCATATTTCTAAAAAGTAAAATTAATACAATCTTAAGGGAAACCAGAATATATCTTTGACATCTTCTGAAAATATCATATATATATATATGTGTGTGTGTGTGTGTGTGTGTGTGTGTGTGTGTATAATTTTGTTTTTTGTAAAGATATCACTCCTATTATCTACTTGATATATTCATCTTCATTTGTCAAAATCAATTGTTTCAACCTCCTATTGAGAGTAATGGCTATTTGATCTCTTTCCCCACCTCCTACCCTCTATTGTCCCCCCACTCCCAGTTTACTCAGGAGATTTTCTCTTCCCAGGGTGATCCACGTGTCCCTCTTTGGGTCTTCCTTGTTAGCTAGCTTCTCTGGAGCTGTGGGTTGCAGTCTGGATATCCTTTGCTTTACATCTAGTATCCACTTATGAGTGAGTACTTACCATATTTGTCTTTCTGAGTCTGGGTTACCTCACTCCAGGTCCTCTGCATAAGCAAGACAGTTGAGTAGCTTGGTCTGTTTAAGGGCCCTCCAACAGTGGGGTCAGGATCTATCCCTTGTGCATGAGCTGGCTTTTGGGATCCCATTACCTATGGTGAGACACCTTGCACAGCCTTGATACAGGTGAGAGGGGCTTGGACCTGCCTCAATTGAATGTATCAGGCTTTGCTGTGTCCCTATGGGAGGCATTTCCTTTTTGGAGGAGGGGATGAGGGGTGGGTTTGGGGTAAGGCTCGGGGGGGGGGGGGCAGAAGGAGGGATGAGAGGGGAATCTGTGGCTGGTATGTAAAATGTATAAAAAATTTCTTAATAAAGAAAAAAAGAGTAAGGGCTATTTGAAACAAAATAAAATGAAAATTATGCAGGGACTGCTTAATACTACTCAAGTACTTGATTAAGCTATGTAACTTAATCTCCATGAAAATATGAAGTACATTCAGTGCTGTGTGAAATGATACTACTCAGAAAGATCATGAACCTAGCCAAGAGCTGCAGCTGTGATTCAGCAGTGAAGCACCTACTGAATATTTTTGAGGTACTTTGTTCAATCCCCAGCACTACTTAAAAATTGATTAGTAAGAATATTAAAAAATATTAATTGAAAATAATTTTTAAAAGAACTTAGCTGGTGCTAACACAACTGTAGATATCAGTACCAGGATTAAAATGCAGGCCCTTCCCTGTGTTATAGGAGCTGGGTCCTTAATGGTCAGGCCATATGTAAGAGCTTCTTTCCTCCTGTATCAGGTGCCTCAGACCATTACAGCATTTATCACATTTGGTGCAATGACTGTTATCATTTTCATGTTTCAAGTCCATGTGGGTGACTGAGGATGCCTGCTCAAGTCTAAGCATCGTTACAAACAGTTCCTTATGCTCAGGCCTGAGCCCCTGTATCTCTGCAGCTCCTTCCTACCTGTTTCAGCTGCCACTCTTGTTCTCTTCCAGAGTGAATTCAGCACTGCGGTTGAAGGAATTGTTTTAGTATCAAAACCTGATTATGCCACTTGCTTGTTTAAAGCCCACTCATGGCCTTCATGGTCATGGGTGGAAATCCTAAACCTAGCCTATAGTAGGATTAGCTGTTCTACATAACTTTGTGCCCTCCTCTCCTTTTTCCCACCCTATTCTCTGCTCTGACTATGCAAACCTTCTTGCAGTCCCTCAAGTTTGTCACACTTCCTTAGACATCTGGAAGGGTTTATTCTTCATGAAGCATCAATTTTCCTCTGCCTAGGATATGATTCTCACAGGGTTACACAGGTTAGGTTTCCTATGTGAGCTTTAACCACACCATCAGGGAAGCCTACTTAGACCTTGTATCATATGGAAGTCTATCTATCTATCTATCTATCTATCTATCTATCTATCTATCTATCTATCTATCTATCTATCATCTCTCTCTCTCTCTCTCTCTCTCTCTCTCTCTCTCATAGCGCTTTACAAATAATCATTTCATATTTCGTAGTGTGACTGGCCCATTAATGTAGGTGTTACGGTAGATTAAAAGCCACAAGAGGTCAAGAACAACATCTCATTTTTACCAGCACCATTTACAGTATAGTATGGCAGACACCTAGCATGTAGTTGATGAAAAACCAACAGGTTGGATATGTGTTAACATAAGAATATGATCAGATACAACACATAGAAGTGAACAGAGGAAGTGAGTGCTATCATAAAACACTAATCAAGTGACATTCACTTTTCTTATCATGTCATTTCAAGTACAGAAAGCACTTTGTCACCCATCTAACTGTCCACAACTATTTGGGTAGAGACGTCATTGTAAACCTTTGATTCATGTTGGTGATATTATTTCCTTGTGTCTGATGATCCAATGCCAAGGCACAGGTGTAGGGTCTTTGATTCCCAGCTATCTTCCAGTGACAGTACCAATGGCCTGGCTGCGCTGTTCACACAGACATTTGAGTTATTGTTTTTGTAGAAGTGTAGTATAATGACAAATTTCATCATTAAAAAATTCTGTGATGATTGCAGGCCAGAAGAGAAATAGTATGCCATAAAAAAGAACAAAGTGTCACCGAGACTGAGGAACTTGTTAGGAACACAAACCCAATTTCTAAGGGAAGACAAGAGTTTAATATGAGGGCACCACACTTGCTGCTGAACATTTTATTTAGGGTGTGATGTCAATCCTGACTCTGACTTATTAACTTTATTTTAAGTCTTCTATATTACTGCTATATTTTAGTTTCAGAATATTTATTTATAGATGGCAATGATGCACACATGCAGGTAAATGCATTATAGGTGTGAATGCTAACACAATCATGGGACTTTGGGCCATTATTATTACTGCCATCAATCTTCTTGTATCTCTCTTCATGAAAAGTCCTATGCCTGCCTTGCTTTTGGGTTTAGTCAATATGTGAGGAACCTGAGCATTCTATTTGTTCTGTATCTCAATCTGAAGTCCAATGTGTTTCTGAGAGTTTAGAGCACCTGTTAGTTAAAATTTAGCCTTGGTGGCCACACAGAACGAACTAAAACCCACTAACCTTGGCTCTGGAGATGCTGATTCTATGGCCTTATGAAATAATAGCTCCCCCTAGCCTTGGTGTTCTACAGCTACCTGTAAAATGGAAGTTATATTGATCACGTAGGCTTAATTTTAAAACATTTACTCTGTCTTGAGACACTTCTAGATGTGAGGATAATGACTGTAAGTACAATAATTAATAATAAAAATAATGGTCATCATTTAAGAGGACACCATTCCCTATCATGAATCCAGGTGTTTATGAATTAATTTAGCAATATACTCTTCACATCCTTGATTAGGAATAGCTTTCAAGTGAAAAATATTTACATATTTTCTCAAAACGGGCATGTATCTGCACACTATTACGAAAGGCTACATTTAGATTAAGCTAACATAATTTCAAGTGCCATGAAGTGTATCAGTTTTGAGGAAACATTCTGAGTTGGGTTTCTATCCCAAGGCAGAGGAAGTGGCTTGAGGTCTGGTTCAATGGACAGGAGAAAATGGCTTCATTCATCAGAGTCCTAAGAATCTCATTACTATTCATGATCCTTCAATCCTTTGTTCTCTGCACTTTCTTGGACTTCAGGAATTCTTTTCTTGTTTCATTTTCATTTCATTTATTTTCTAATTTTTTGTGCCCCCTCAGTCTGGAGATCTGAATAAAATTTTGTTTTGGTCATTCAGAAGCAAGGGACAAGGTCTTTCTTTCATCCAATAGCATGGTGGAAAACTCCATTCTTTTGCCTTTTCATTCTGTTTAATTCTAGAAAGGTGTTGGGGCAATGTATAGCCAGAGAACAATATTAGTATAAGCCATTTGCTCAGATTGGAAGTCAAGATCAAACTATTAAAGAGGCAAAGAGGCAAACTATATGAAGAAAAGAAGCTTGCAAAAGCTTTAGTATTCAGAAATAAAGCGTTGTGTGCTACATCCACATGAAGGTCAACACATTCTCTCTCTCTCTCTCTCTCTCTCTCTCTCTCTCTCTCTCTCCCTCCCTCCCTCCCTCCCTCCCCCTCTCTCTCTCTCTCTCTCTCTCTCTCTCTCTCTCTCTCTCTCTCTCTCTCTCTCTCTCTCTCTCTCTCTGTGTGTGTGTGTGTGTGTGTGTAGAGAAAGAGGAGAGTTTCAGCAGTTTTTGAGTTAATAAGTAAGGAATATTTATAAGACTGTAGGCAGTCTAAGGAGAGCAGTCTTTGTTACATTTGTGTGTTTTTATGTTCCTGCAAACATTCTACTAGAAATCTTCCTTAAAATTCAATTACTGGAAAATCCTTAAGGAGCATCATACTGCCCTTTCCTCCGTGAATTTCAAGGAGCATAGAGTTCAAAGCTCAGTTATGGACACTTTAATCCTTATGGTGGTAGGCTCTGCTTTTCATGTGGCCTTGACTTTCTTATTCTATATCTATACTTCCTATCTTTTGCTGTATAGTACTCAACACCCTTTAAAAAGAGACTTGTGTAACTGGGAGATTATCTTCCTTGCTAATAATCTTGGAAATGACAGTTTGGTACCTTTTCCAACTCCTCATAAAATGTCTAGACCCCTATAAGCTGTGATAAAACACCATGAGGGATTATTTTAGCTTATGGTTCCAGAGGGATAGACTCTGTCACAGTTGGAAAGGCATAGCTTGGCAGCAGAAACAGAAAGCTGGTTGGTCACATTTTTATCATCACATAGGAAGTAGCGAGATAGAGAGGGAACAGGAAGTGGAAAGAGGCTACAAACTCAAAGCCAGTTACCAATGACGTACTTCCTTCAGCAAGGCTCCACCTTCTAAACATTCCATATCCTCCTCAAACAGTGTCTCCAACTGGGGACCAAGTATTCAGATACATGAGCCCATGGAAATATTCACACTCACTACTACACTGCTGTGACTGTTTTACTATTTCTGGCCTTAGGAGGGTAACACTGATGTTTGCTTTACTTTCTACTCTTAGAGCCATTTGCATTTGTGCTCTTATGGAAGGAACTTTCCTCTTGTCATCATTATCCTCATTAATGTTTGTGGTACTGGATCAAACCTAGGCCCTTGTACATGCCGGAGATTCTTGTTACTACTAGCTACATTCCCAACCCTAAGAATAGGTTGTGAAACAGTACTTAAAATGTCGGTGTCACCTTTACAAAATGTCTGAAGAGGTTCCTAAGATATTTGCTTTCATGTAGAGGTGCCATAAGGTTGACTCAGAGCTCCCTCTGCTCTTGCAGTTCTAAAGATTACTGGAGGAAGCAGCATGGTTTAGCCCTCACTTTAGTGTTATATCTGATGGTCTCTACACTCTTGGAAATTAATGACTCTTGGAATGAGAGTAAGCACACCGTGGTTTTGGTTTGTCTTTGATGAGTAGAGGTATACTACTGGATTTTTTTAAAAGGAAATATTAATGGTTGAAGAATTTCACTGACAAGTATTCAAAGTAAGTTGGACTCTGTATCAGCCTTCAAAAATAATCTGTGATTCTTGTTTGCTAGAATTACAAATTCATGAGTTGACACAGCTACATATTGGAGTACACTCCCTAGACTGTCTTGGTAAATACATAAAGTGTGCTAATTTTTGATTCGTGGTACTGGATACAAGTTGACCTCACATGAATATGTTTTATTAGAAAGTTTCTGTCATCTGATCTATGACTGTCTTGTACATTTCTTATTCTAGAGTGGGAGTGAACTATTGTAAGGAAAGCTGATTCTCTTTAATAGAAAATAATAGTTACAGACCAAACTCTTAAGTTTTTATTAATGCTCATGACTCTTGAATTATTCATTATTTTTAAGCCCTTCTTATAGACAGTTAGAATGTGTACCTTATTTTATTTTTTGATTAAAATCACAGTGACTTTTTAATAACACTTCTTAATTTTGAACACACATATATAACTTCACACACACACACACACACACACACACACACACACACACACACACGTTCTTTTCTTCAATTTGAAAATTTGGTTCCAGTGATATCTAAATAGATACTCATTTTATTGCTCATACAAAAGCCCTTCCCAATGTTACTATGACAATACCTATTCTACTTCTTGCACTTTGAGACTTTGTTTCCCCCCCTTTTTTTTATTAAGAAAATTTTTTCATTCATTTTACACACCAATCAAAGATCCCCCTCTTACTCCCCCCCTCAGCCTCTCCTTCCTAACTCACTCCCCACTCCCACCCACAAGAAGGCAAGGCCTCCCATGGGGAGGCACATCCAGTAGAGGCAAGTCCAAGGGCCTCCCCCCACCTCAAGGCTGCATGAGGTGTTCCATCATAGGTAGTGGGCTCCAAAACGCCCTCCTGCTCATGCACCAGAGATGGATTCTGATCCTACCACCAGATATCAAGCTACACAACTGTCTCGCCATAGTCCAGTCCCATGTAGGCTCCACAGCCATTGATCCAACTTTCATGACTTCCCTCTAGTTTGGTTTGGTCGTCCCTGCATTTTTATCTATCATAATCCTGATAACTTGCATCCTGGAGCTTTGCCTAGTGTTTAGCTGTGGATCTCTGCATCTGTTTCCATCAGTCATTGGAGAAAAGCTCTGTGATGACAGTTTAGGGTATTCACTGGTCTGATCTCTGGAGCAAGCCAGTTCAGTTTAAGCACCCTCTCCACTATTGCTAGTAGCCCAGGCTGGAATTGTCCTTGGGAATTCCTGGCAACTTCCCTAGCACTGGGTTTCTCTCTATCCCCATGATGTCTCTCTCTATCATGGTATCTCTTTCATTGCTTTCCCCCTCCCTTCCTGTTCTAGCTCAACCATCCCTTTCCCTTATGTTCTCATCCCCTATTCCCTACCCTCCATTGCCCACCCCTCATCCCCAGTTTACTCATGGAGATTTCATCTATTTATAATACTTTGACAAAGGGTATATTCTACCAGAAAAATGTAAAATTGTGTTTCATAGGATCTCTGGAGAATTCTGTTGCTGAAATTAGGTTTTATGAATATATATTCATATATTTCCTTTACTTTTGGTTGTGTTCAAGATTTTTCAATAATTAAATTGTTTTACAATTATGTGAAATATTTACATATCACACAGTCGTATCTACTGAGCAAAATACATTTGAAGTAGTCTACCCCAGTCCACCCCAAACCTTCTGCAACTTTATCTTCCCTTCCACGGGTGTTTTTTTGTTGTTGTTTTGGTTTAGTTTGGTTTTTTAAGACAGGGTTTCTCTGTGTAACTTTGTGCCTTTCCTGGAACTCGCTTTGGAGACCAGGATGGCCTCAAACTCACAGAGATCTTCCTGCCTCTGCCTCCCGAGTGCTGGGATTAAAGGCTTGCACCACCACTGCCCGGCCCCAATCTGTGTTTTTGTGTGACTTATGCGTCCATAAAAATAAAAAATGTATGTGGAATGTATGCTTCCATAAAAAACAAAAAATGTGTCTTATTTTATGGAAATAAGAGATTTCCATAAAAAATAAAATTGTTATTTTTATAATCCCTCTGCTTTTTGCATTTTTACTTTGCAATATTTATAAAAGTTTTATTCTGCATTACTCCACACAGCTGTGCAGCATGCCAATGTGTTATGCACTAGTTATAGACAGTATCTCCTGTTGAGGGAGATTTCCATCTTCAACATTTTGCAGTCACAAATATGGCTGAAGGAATTGGTCTTCTGCATACTCTAGAAATATTTTTTGTCCATCTATGTATTTTTAGCAAATCCCTAGAAATGAGCTTTTGAGATAAGAGAATAAATTCTAATTTCTTTTTGTTAGATATGGCCACATTTTCATTAATTCGTTCTTGTTTTCCTTCTCATCAGTTTGTGACACTCACAGCCCAAGTCTTCAGTGAGTCGCTAAAGAGCAGATGGTCTACTCATTGTCTGAAAGCCAATTCATGTTGTGTAGGTTGCAGAGACATAAATCCTTCAAGACCCCAGTGAAGTTGTATCATCTCATAGATCTAAGATTTTTAAGCCAGATATCTCTGTCTGTAGCCATGGTGTGACACTTCAGTAAAAAACTATTCATCTCTGCCAGAGAACTTGAAATGCTATGTTATCGCTACTCTTTCTGTTCTAGGCTTTGTTCTCATAGATTATGTGAGTCATGAAACACTTCACTGCCTAATACCAAGTTATGAACAGCATAGGATATTAGCATGTGAGTGACTGATGTTTATTTGAACTCCCTTATAGATCCTTATATCATTTTCATGCATCTATCTCAAATGTTTATCAAGCATATCACGTTATTGTCAGTGGTTACTACATTGAATGTAGAATTTAGGACAATTACTACTGTATCCCTACACCTCTAGCCAGAGAGTATCTATATCTGAACTGATAAATAGTTTTTTTTTTCTAAAGGGGACTTCAAAATCTTAATATATTTAAAAAAAAAAAAACACAACACTACTTTTTGTTCAGCAACAGGAATTTTATTTTTTTTTAAATGTGTCCTAAACAAGTGCAAGTCTCAGCACATGGAATCCTAACAGTCTTTCTAGGCTTTTCACCTTCGGTGAAAGCACAGTCTAGTGACTGAAGATGGGGCAACATCAGCATTACCCACACATTTCTCAAGGCGCTATGGATTTATTGTAACAGATGGCCCACACACTACACCCTTCTTAAAATTATATCACTTGGTATATACATGGGACTCATTAAGTGACTCAGCTGCTGAATCATGGAACAATTACAGCAAACCAATGCACTGTTCACATCCTGTTCCCTAATAGAAATGTACTAATGGAACACTTGCCTCCGCTGTAGAAGGAGTTGTTGAAGAGAAAGTTACACTCACTGCCATCTGCTAAGTTCAGATGTGGAATTCTTAATGTGGTGCAGCAGTTTACTGCTCCCTCATTTTATCTGGGTTTGTAATGATCAACTAAATCAAATAAAAACTGCATGCTAGGAATTTCAGTTTTCTCTAAATTCAAAAGTACATGAGGTGTGAGTGACATTTTTATTACCTAGGATCATAGTGTTCTCGAAATAAATGTAAATAAAGTGAAATACACAAATTTAAGAAGCAAATAAGACATCTAAAGAAGGAATGATTGCAAAGCCAAGACCTTCCTTGCAGCTTCAGGCAGTAGCATAGGTTAGACTTTTGGTTAAGCAGATTTGGTTTGGAAGTTTCCATGAGAACTCAAACAGGTCACTAGATGATTCTATATTCCAACACTCTTATTTTTCAAAACCTCCATATTAATTTGTGGCATCTTAGGAAATTCTGATGATTAAATGTAGAAACATCAACTGCAAGTCTTGTAATAGAGAAGGGAACAAATGTCAGCTCTCTCTTATATAGAAACGTATTTATTTAACAGAACTTTCTAGTTCCTTGGAATATGTACCTTAGTACATGAACTTAGGTCTTGTGTATTAGGCTATAAATTAATCACATCTTTGCTCATTGTATATTTATATCTGTATCTGTATTTGACGAGATGTCTATATCAACAAGTGCAACATATAAATATTCTGAATAAATACATGGGAGGATGGAACCATGGGCATGTTTGTTTGAATGCTTTTTCAAATGGTTCTGATTTGTTTTTAACTCTTTGGCTCTTTTATTGTGTATTATTATTTGGATATAATCATATCAGTTAAATCCATTCTCCTGAATGTGTTAGGCACTATTATTAAATCATTGCTTTTCATGTATTTACCATTCGTCATTAGCTTCTGTTGTAAACACACACCACCAGATAACCCGTTTGAAACTACATAGTTTTGACTGATAGCTTCAAAATTCCAAGTCTCAGGACAACCCGCAGAGCTGCAGTCAGAGATAAGGTGTGGAGAAGGCCATCTTGACTAATATATCCTGCCTATCATTACCTCTTTACTTGGTTTCTTGATGGCAATATATAGAAAATAATGCTGACATTCCTAAGGTTTCAGTGGAACTTAACTGAGGTCATTTGTTAATGTACATAACTTTTAAAAATATTGAAAATTCTATGTATTACTAATATGCAATTCTTTCCATGTGACCAGAGAAGCTGTCTGGAATGTTGCTGACCTTGGCATGAAAACAGCTTTGAAGGTCACACAAGAGTCGTAATTCGGAGCCAGTAGATTCTATGAATTTGCTGGGGAAGTTTACAAAAATAAAAACATTTTGATGATGAAGTTCCTTTTTCTCCAAAGAAATTATAAATAATGGCCCATCTACTTTCTGTATCCAGGCTATTAATGAGATCAGAACTTCACATATTTTCTTTAAATTTCTCAAGCAATAGATGCATTTTTATTGTTTATGATGTCACAGTTCCTAGGGTCTGCAGTTGCAGTCACTGACAAGTGCAGTCTCTTTGCTGGTGGTATATAGTGTTTCTTCAGAATGAGGAGGTTGCATAGTAACGATTCATAAAACTAATATATGGAAATATTAACTTTGTCAAATGATTTTAAACTCTTGTTGATAATAACAATTAAAATCCAATCAGTGAAAAATAGTCCATCTCGGCACACCTGTGAAAACTGGGATATAATTGAAGATTGAATTGCTAATATTTGGAAAATGAATTAACAAAAATCACTTTTCATGATTAAAAATTTGCTTTTGCCTATTTTCTTGTTTATACAACTTCAAAAAAAAAAAATTCTCAAGATCCCAGGACCTTAATCCCAGCAGGTTTGCTTTGATCATCTAAATGCTTTATCAAAATTGAAGAGGACAAAGGGCATCCTGATTTCTTTCCATCCCAGTGGTTTTCTTATGACACACAAACACTTAACTATATACTGAAACCAAATAATAGAACAAATAGTCAAAATAAATGCGTGTGCAACAGGGACAAATAGCCAAACGAACGGAAACACATGAAATATGAACCAATGACTGAGGGGTCACCAACTGGATCAGGCCCTCTGAGTGGGTGAGACAGTTGATTGGCCTGATCTGTTTGGGAGGCATCCAGGCAGTGGGACCAGGTCCTGTGCTCATTGCATGAGTAGGCTGTTTGAAACCTGGGGCCTATGCAGGGTCGCTTGGCTCGGCCTGGGAGGAGGGGACTGGATCTACCTGGACTGAGTCTACCAGGTTGATCTCAGTCTGTGGGGAAGGCTTTGCCCTGGAGGAGATGGGAATGGGAGGCGGGCTGGGGGGAAGGTGAGGGGGGCGGGAAGGGGAAGAACAAGGGAATCCGTGGCTGATATGTAGAACTGAATTGTATTGCAAAATAAAAATTTTAAAAAAACCTGAAAAAAAATGCATGTGCAAATCTTTGCATTTGTAAAGAATTTTCTGCATGTCTCATTTTTATTGTCTCATGAGATTAGTCATGTTATTTAAACAAAATCTATAAGGAAATGGAGACATAGCAAGTTTGGTTATAGAATCTCTCATATTTTCTCTCGTTCCCTCTCTCCCTCCTTCTCTCTCTGTCTCTCTCTCCCCCACTCCTCTCCTCTATTTCCCCTCCCTCCTTCCTTCCTCATGTCTGTGTTGTATGTGTATCACCTGTGGAAGGCAGATGTCAACCTTAGGTATCTTCTATTGCTTTCCTTCTTTTTTTTAAAGAAAGGAAATTATTGAAAATCTGAAAAGCAACACCTACAAGATTGACTTTTTCCATAATACTCTAGCTGAACACTGTATCTATCATGTTAAGACGTGCATCAAGCCCAAACACAAAACTATGAAACAAGTCACCATTGTTTAACAATGGAACAAAGATAAATACCTAAGGATCGGCAAGGATGACTTACAAAGGACAGACCCTTTAAGCACCATTAAAACAGAAGAGCACAATGAACAGTTGTTCAGTTATATATACTGAAGTGAACCTTTGGCAAGAGGGAGCATACGTCATAGCATTAACATATATAAAAGTGTGTAGTGTTAAAGGAACAGCTTCTGCCAGCCTGAGATGGGGTTTCTGGACCTAGAGTTCACCATTTCAGCTAGCCTGGCTGACCAGACAGTCCCTCCCATGGATAGACTTGGTTCTGACTCAGAGCATTGGGGTGGCAGATGTGTGCTGCCATGTCTAGCTTTTTACTAGGGTACAGGGGATCTGAACCCATGTCCTCCTGCTTGCACATCATATGTTTCTCACTGATCCATCTCCTCAGGCCATGAATACAATATTGGATCTGTGTTTCTGATCCAATGCTTTTTTTGTATTTGTTTGTTTGTTTTCTGAATACCAACACACCATAAATTTAAGAGCATTTAAACCTTCAAGCATTTACCCACTAAACACAGCATTTTTCTTCTATGCATGTGCCTCAGCATGGGTTGAGATAGAAGAACCTTCTCTAATTATTCACACAAAGAACTATTAATGTGTCTTGGAAAACAGAAAGCCTGTCTTGCTGCATTTGAGTCTATCTGAAATCCCCTCACTGACAGCCACTTATAACTGATCAAAGACCTGAGATTTTCCTCCCAGTTACACCCGGGTGACCAGTGTTTGATAGCTTTTCTGTCTAACTCTTTCAAAATCTGTTTATGTGCAAAATCATCAAATACAGTTGCCTTCTGAATGAATTACACTTTTGACTTTGTTTTGGTCATTTTGCAAATACCTTTCTGGAACTATAATCTTCTCTGTAATTTATGTTGGAAAAGATTATATCTTATTTCGCATGTTAGGATTTTTCTTTAAAGTTATTTATTATTCATGTTACATCTTAAACTGGTGCTGGTCTATGCAGATTTTAAATGTGTTTGTCATCTACCATTAGTCACTGTGTGAAATCTCTCAGTAATAGTTAGCCCTTGAATTTTCTGCAGCTAAGGAGAATTTAACACTGATTGATGGCAGATCACTTAGCTGGTTGGCAGACTTTCCAATTTACGGTGGGGAAATTGCTCTTTTCTTTTTGTTCATTCCTTCTGCTGCTTGTGCTGAGCCATAAGACATATGTGCCAGACTGCACACGAGATGCAGCAATGGATTGGCAATACTGCATGTCTTTTCTACAATTACGATGCTATCAGTTTCTCAAACTGTACAGGGAATGTCAAATATCTTGGATGACATTCTTCCATTATTGTAGGCAGCTTGTTTATGTACCCTGTCTCCTTTAGATTCCCATGTACAATGCATAGCCCATCACCTTTTGCATGACAAACTGGCCCAGAGCCCAGAAGGAAGGCGAGTCTGCTTTGCTTAGAAGTCCCAGATACTTTGCTGGCCACACACCAAATCTACAATCAGTTCTACCTTCTCCTTCTCCAAACAGATGAGGAAAAGCAGTCTCTGGCATGTTCTACTGAGCACATTAGTTAGAAAACATAATGGGCTGCAAGGAACACAAAATTCAACCTTGAATAGTTTAAACAAATGGGCAATCATTCTCCGCACATAACAAGAAAGCCTAAAGTACAGTCTGTCACTGAATCAGGTGCTCATGAATCTGTGCAGCGACACTGGAGTCTTGTGTCTCTTATTTGTGGCCATACTTAGAACAAGGGTATTGTCATTTATGGGTAGAAGTGGCTGCCTATCCTTTGGGCATCAGAGAAGGGGGAATTTCAGAGCAGTTTTTTCCTTTCCTTTTTTTTCCTTCAAAAGAACAGGTTCTTCTGTCTGTATCCCAGGCTAGTTATATAGTCACAGATGATCTCCAACTTTCAATCCTCCTGCCTGCATGTTCCAAGTGCTGGGACTACAGGTGTGAGCTTCAGTGTTGACATTATGAGATGCTGGGGATCCAACCTAGAGCTTCATCTTTACCAACTGAGCTGCATCACAAGCCCTGAACTATTGGGATTTTGTCTAGATCCTCAGGCATGGGAGAGAAAGCTCTCCTAAGAAAATGTCCCAAAATGTTGCACTAGCCAGGTAATATGTATCTGAAAATGAAGTTGTCTTGCAGTCCCTGTCTCCTTTGATCTAGGGTGTGATCTCTTATGTGTCTCATATTTAACATTCTATGAAGCTGTACCTTCATTTTTTCCCTCAATCCAATAAATGGTTTAGCTCAGCATATAGAATTTTGTGGAATGCTCAACTTTGTTGCATAATTTAAAGTTGTTGATATCAGCAAAATCTAATCAAAGAAAATGGTTCATCATAATAAAGCTATGCATAACTAGAATTTACCTTTCATTTTAGAGCTCTTTCTTAAACATACTTTCAAAGAGACTACTTCTTATTCCTTAAAAAAAATAACATGTGGGTGTTCACACATGAATGTGGGTACACATGTGCCACAAAGCATACCTGGGAGAGAGGCTGGTCCTCATCTTCCACCTTGTTGGAGGCAGGGTTTCTTGTTGTTTGCTGTTGTGTACACTAGGCTGTTTGCCCTGTGAGCTTCTAGGGCACCTGTCTCTACATCCCATCACACTATAGTAATGTTGGGATTGTGTTACTATGTCTACCATGGTAGGCTCTAAGGAATCAAATCTAGTTCTTCATGCATTCACCAGCATTCACCAGCATTCACCATGAACACTTTACCCACTGAGCCACCTCCCTAGCCCCATATCCTGTTTTTAATGTAAAACAATGACATTAATCTAATAAAGAAATTAGAGAATATAGCTTACTAAATATTTTCCTGTGTTAAATCATGCAATGTATCACTTTACCTTCATTATTAGAGAGGGGGGTTGTCAACCCCTTGTCAAGAGAGGACACTTAAGGCCTAGAACCCTTCAGTAGCTCAAAGCCTTTACTATCCACTGTTTCTTAGCTATACTGAATCCACCTGCAATGTCCTTTCTTTCACAGAACCAAGTTGTTCAAAAAGAGGACCATCACCAAGGTGCTTCTACTTTTCATTCAGGTAGGGCGGGTGATAGATTCAGGGACTTACTTGTACACCTGTTCCTTTTCCCTTTCTTAGAGCTCTTCACTAACAGAACATATCCTTAGGCACAGTGTCCATGATATGAGGACGTTTGATACAAACAGAAATGTCTGGGGGCACTTCTACAAATTCCATAGCTCAGGCTTCTGAAGGATGCCACTGTGCAGCATAGGTGTCAGTGAGTCTATTACAAAATTACATGCTATGATTGTTGTCACCTTAGTCAGTGATTGTGGTGGTTTGAATGAGAATGGCCCTCATAGTCTTATATATTTGAGTACTTCATCCCCAATTGGTGGAACTGTTTAAAAAGGACTAGGATGTGTGGCTTTGCTGGAGGAAGTGTGCCAATGGGGGTGGGTTTTGAGCTTTAAAAAGACTACCACAAATTCCAATGCTCTCTCTTTCTGCTTTTTGGTTGTATATCACAATATGAGTACTCAGCTGTTCCTTCACTCTGCCATCCTAGACTCTAACCCTTTGAAATCATAAGCCAAATTAAATGCTTTCTTTTATAAGTTTCCTTGATTATTATATTAGTCAGGGTTTTCTAGGGGAATAGAACTGATAGAATGATAATACATAAAGAAGATTTATTAGAAAGGCTTACAAGCTAGTCCAATAATGGCTGTTTACCAATGGAAAGTCCAAGTAACCAGTAAGTTGTTCAGCCCATGAGTCTGACTGTCTCAAGTGATCTTCAGTATATGACTGAATTCTGAAAAAGTAGGCTTTAATGCCAATGAAAGAACGGACTTGCCAGCAAGAGAGAGGGTTAGCAGGCAAAGAGCAAAATCTTTCTTCATCCATTTCCTTTATACAAGCTGCCACTAGAAATGTCCCAGATTAAAGGTGGGTCTTTCTACCTTAAAAGATCTAGAGTAAAAGTGGATCTTCCCAACTCAAAAGATTCAGATTAAAAGTGGGTCTGCCCCCTTCAAATGATTTCATTACGGGAAATCCCTCACAGGTGTTCCTAGGTGTTTGGGTGTTAGTTCATTACTGATGCACTCAAGTTGACAGTGAGAAGAGCCATCACAACTGTGGTGTTTTATCACACCAAAAGAAAAGTAACTAAGGCAGTGATACTTTTTTCCACCTTTTTTCTTTTCAAACCAGTATTTATGCAGCTCTTGTGTCCTTCTGTAGCTACAAGATCAGCTTGGATTGGCTTATCATCAATGGATGCACATAGTCATTGCTGAGATTCTTTCCTGGTGAGAACTGACACCCACTTAAGAATCTGCCAACTGCCCTGGGATTTCTCCACCAGCCATTCTGTGATGGAGGAGGTCCCTGGCTAGGCAACACTGTCATCCTTCTTTACTTTTAAATATATGCAGATTGTTCTAGATCATATCAAAGGAGACACGGAGAAGCCTATAAAGCATGTTTTTATTTGACTTACTCATTTACTATTTAATGAGAACTAAGTAAGTGCTTTCCACTTGTGTTGGTGTCAAGGAGAAGCCAGCGAACTCAATAGATGGAAATTTGAATGTTTGCGGGTCATCTGTCTCTCATTCAAGTTAAGTGTCTTACTGAAATAACTGCACCACACAGACAGATTAAATGTACTGTATCTGTTAAATGTTTCTGCTTTACTTTCTTCACCTCACAATGCCTTCTGCAGTAGGATGCCAGAACTAACTCACATCAGCCTGAGAACGCTGTGAGATTTTCCAAAAATTTCAAATTGCTTGCTAAGATTGGCCATGTTTTTAAAATAATTATATAGAGAGAATTAATTAACATATTAAAAACAAATTAATATGAAAAATCACTTCCTAATTATTTAAGGACCTTCTACTAGTATTTATCTTCTGGGTCTTAGTTATACACATATAGAAGGAGGGTACATGTTTTACCTAATAGTGTTTTACCTCTTCTTATCTTCACGTTCAGCAGCATATTAAAATCCAACACTGGCAGATTGCACACTGTGAAAGCTAGCAAATGCTGTAGTTATGGTCTTTTTGTATTGTAGGGAGCCAGTTGTTAAACATTAGCCAGCACACCATTGGCCCCTCCTACTGTGACCCTTTCCTTTATTAACTTTTGCTGAATTTATTTTTAACACAACACATTCATTAATCGTTTCAGCCCACATTTACTCACCAAGTATTGAATGTTAGGTACTGAAGCTGAGGACTCAGAAATGAGGACAATATTGTCTCTGACCTCAAGTCATTAGAATCTGAGTCAAATAAATGTGCAAATAATTGTGCTATGAGGTAATGGGTATAGGAACAGTAGCAAATAGTTGATGAGGAGATCAAGAATAATGGGAATAATTAGTACTGTGTGGGTCAGAGGGTTTAGTGCTTAAAAGAGGAGGAAGTATTCACCAGATAGAAATGTTAAGAAGCACATTACTTGCAGAGGAAGTTTTCACACAAGTTCTAAAACCTGAATAGCCAGGTGAGCCTGAACACTCTAGTATCTAATGATATTTCTAGGGAACACTGGAAGACAATTACAGATTTAACCATCACCCAATCCAAAGACTGCCATCTCATCATCTTGGCATTCCAAGAGCTATCATGATTCTTGTGGCTGCTTAAAAATTACTTGGATCATAATTATTAAGCAAACTGTGATATATGTTTTTATGGCAACAAAGAATGATTATCATTCTGCTTAGTATTTTGACCCTCTGTCATATATGGTTATTTTACTTCCAATAACAGCCCTTGATGGCAGAACCTGTCTTTAGAATGTTTGCTAAAAACATTTCACTTTCTTTACCCTCCTTGGTATTCAGAGAAGTTAAAATTTTATCCAACCTAATTTTCTATAAGAGTTATTTAAAAATGCTTCAACGAGTTTGGCACTAAGTTTGGGTGTGGTTTGACTGTATACACTAAGATTCATGTGTCAGAAGCAAGGTCTACAGTGTGGCAATATCAGAGATAGATAATGGACTCTTTAAGGCTTGGAGTCTAGTTGAGGCCCTGGTTAGTTCTGGAAAGGTAAATGATAAAGTATGGTCCTTCCTTGCTTGTTCTGGCTTCTTGTCTTGGCACGTAATTTCTTTTCTTTCCTTTTTTTTTGAGACAAGGTTTCTCTGTGTAGGCATGTAATTTCTTATACATGATATAATCCATCATATTGTAGTGAAGGGAGCTCTCAGTAGAGAGAAACAGATGTCAGTACCAAGCTCAGAAACATCCAGTCTGTGAGTAAACTAAACCTCTTTCCAAGTTATCTAGCCTTGGGTATTATATCTTAACAATGGAAAGTAGACAAAGACAGTCAGATTTCAATTAGTAAGACTAAAAGAGTACTCTTAAGGTGATGAGTTTCTTACATACATGAAGACTTTGAGAAGCTTTTCTGTATTCCTCCATTTGGAAGAAAAGAACACTGATATTCTACTAAAAGAGGGACCCTCAAGAGCAAAGAATTCATTACTGTAGAAATGGGCTAAGTCATCTTTATAAGACCACATGACTATTGAGCCTGAGGGAGACAGAAAGCATTAACATATCTGAAAGAGGAACATGGAAACTAAAGAAATTTGGTCAGCAATGAAAGTTCTGCAAAAGAAGAGTGACTACAAGAGCCAATTAGTGTTATTTAACACGAGTTGGTGAAAGTCCAGCAGGGAGAGAGGGAGTATTAAATCTTGGTCTACAAGCATTAGCAACTGTCAGGCCAGCCATGCTAGATAACTAGATGAATGAGACTAGCTGAGTTTTCCAAAGGAAAACTCTCTTTTCTCTGAACCATGTTCACCATGCATTCATCTGATTATCATATGGCTAACGACATAATCTATCTTCCAACAAGGAAACAGCCTATTTAACCAGAATTTAATTAAGCTCATATTGAATGTCAGGTACTTCGTAGGAAGAAATCACACTACCTCTGTGGTTAAGAATGTTTCATTGCAAAGGACAATTAAAGTCCTCACTGCACATGAATATTTTTCTGTCCTAGATTTTTTCCATGGATGGCAAGTTTGATGACTGTGGCGGCATCACCAGCTAATCTCCCAGGACCTACCCACAGTGCATTTCTGTTTTATTTGAATCGACAAAAATATTGCTGAGTCTGCAGGACCATCTAGGCCTCTGGCTGCAGTTAGGACCACAATCCCACTGAACCCTACTGGAAGTCAGCTTGGAGTTCTTTTACTGCACCAAAGAGAAGATTTTGTGGTGGGAGTTCTAGCATTTTACGAATTACACATTGAATAATGTAGTAAATTGCAAGTTGAAAATCTGGTTCAGGACAGATTTAATTATAAATAAATAAATAAACAAAGTCAAAATAAATCTATCAAGTTTGCAATGTTGGTTTATTTTATGCTGCTTTGCTTTTTGAGTACTTTTCCTCTCAAAAGGTTCTGAAAGAATTTTGACAAGTGCTCAATACAATTCATTTCCACATTATCAACCTTACCTCCATGATCATTTCTTTGTAGGGTTTTCTGTCCAGAGTTCATCTCATTAACTTTCATTAGTCTTATTTCCACTTGGTCTCTTTGTTAATATGGAACCTCTCACCAAGCTTTGTCTTCAACCACACCATGTAATACTTACACAACACAATGTTAGACCCTGAAAGCTACTTGCATTCTGTTTCTCTCAGAAATTGAGTTCTTTAGGGACAGCACGTTTCTGTCTTCTCTGTTTCCAGTTTCATTGTGTGCAGTTACACTTGGGAAACTTTCTTTGATTTACTAAAGTCTTATTTAAACTGCATTAACATAAGCAAGTCTCTAACACCTACTTTTATAAGATTTTATTCAAATTTATATAGGCATACTGTGAATTCTCTGTTTTTGTTCTTAGAAAGACTCTGTCTGTCGCACAATGATAAAGCATGAATTGCTCATTGAGTGAGTTCAACTTGATCCTATATGGCTGTATAAGTCTTACCGGATGTTTTACAATAGTCCTGTGTTTGTTTGTGTATACCATTTGTTTTGTTTGATGCTCGTTATTCTTGGAGCTTGGTGGAGTTTCTTTTGTTTGTTTGTTTTGTTTTTGCTTCTGGAATTCCATTTCTCATTTATAAAATGAAACAATACCCCCTTTCCTCCATACTTTGTAGATTCGTTGTGAAAATCAAATGAAACAGCATATGTAAAAGACTTCGAGAATTTTAAATGCAATAATACTTGGATATTACTTGTATATGTTTTCTGCTATTTTCTACTCTTTAAAATTTATTATTCTTATTATTAATGGATATAAAATTATTAATAAATAATAAAATATCAATCATTATTATCGTGTATGTATGAATTGCCACAGTGTGCTCCAGCATGCATGTGGAGAGTAAATGACTTGGTGGAGTGCGTTTTCTCCTTCCACCTTTAATGTGAATTCTGGGAATCAAGCTCTTCTTATGGTTTGTGAACCATCTCTTTGGTCCTATTATTAGTATTCCTGAACTAAGCAAGACCAACTACTTTCTCTTGACAGACAAAATTTGTCCTCAGGTCTCTCTCTCTCTCTCTCTCTCTCTCTCTCTCACACACACACACACACACACACACACAAACAGACACACACACACACACACACACACACACACATACCCCTTTATCTCAATCATATCTCAATCCTATTTCTGCTATGCAACATAACTGATTTTCTTTTTCTTTCTCTTTCTCTTTTTTGTATCTGTTGTATGATTTTTAAACTTGAGAAGCACATAAGAAGTCATGAAAAGTTCATGAAGAGGGCTGATAATAAGTTTCAGACATATTTTCCTTACATGAAACAGCATTTTTTACCTCCCAAATGGAAAATTACTTCCCAGCTTCAGAGAATTCCTGCCAGGTGTTTATTATGGCTTCACAAGAGTTCCAAGCCCTGAGAGAGTGGATACAAATTGAAGTATTTATGTCATCGGTTTGTGGTGCAGCCCACAGAGAAACGAGACTGTGTTTGTAAACTCTGAACATAGGTGGGCATTTTTGAAAGTCTGCAGATCTGACAGAATGATTTCCAACTAAGAGCGCGGCATTGTTTATCATAACTTTGAGTGGCAGCCTAATATATTAAATCAGTTGAGAAGATTGTAAAATGCATTACCATTAGCAATTTAATACCTTCAACAAATTTAACTGTCACTCAGAAACATATCTGCCCTTGTTGTGAAACAAAACAAAATACCCCAAAAGGAAACCCTTTTCTTGATGGACAATAGGCTTCAAGGAGACAACAGTCTTTTCATGTACAGAAGCACAGAGAGGGCAGATACACTGCAGTTAGCAAATGAAGTGGCTCAGAATTAATAGAGGCATTTGGTTATGGTTGGAATGCTTGAAGCCTTGAAGAAAGAGCTTGACAAAATAATGAACTGGGTACCACCTACCGCCCAGGGGATATTGCTCATGAAAATGCATGGGAGATGTCTCTCCATTAAAATACGATCTCCCCACATCCACAGCCACCTGCCAATATTGTACCTTTCCCATTAGAAGGGACTTTTATGAAATAATATTAATAGCATGGTAAACTGCTCTGATGATAATTGAAAAGAGTAGGAAGTGGGGCTCCATATAAAATAAAATAACAGCAACATTAGTAAATTATTATTGAAATCCTTTAAAAGATGAGTCACCTTAAGTAAGCTCTATTTAGCATTCATCAAAATAAGCACTTTATTCTATACTAGCTCACTGAAGAATTTCAAACACATTTGTGAAGTAGTAATTTTTTAGGTGGAGGAATTAAGGTCCAGAGAGTGAAAGTAATTGCTTAATAGCCCTCAGTTCATAAATGGCTGAGCCAGGTTTTGACGCAAAGCTTATTAATTGTATTAATGGGGAAACTGCTGCTAGGTTTCCAGGCCATTGTGACTTATGCATGGTAAGAGCATTGTATGCATTCATGACATTGATCATCACAAGCATGCTACAGGCTAGAAAGACTTCTTCCATTCTGTAGGTGAGGTATATGTACCTTAATAAATAAGAGCAAATCACCGATTTCTCACTGAGCCAGAAGATACTCTAGCCATACCATCTCTCAACACAAAGACTCTGTTCATTTAGAAAATCAAAATAAATCTTTATTGTTTGTGGTAGTGTTTCAAAATTTTAAATACGGAGTACCATGTAGACATGTCTACAGATAGGTAGACAGAAGTCTGCTCTGAAATGTGTCAATCACGCACATAGATTGAGCTGGTTATTCAACAGCTGCCTGGTGAATTGGGGAAACTAGTTTTGTTTTGTGTTTATTTTCGTCTTGCCCATTTTTCTGGATCCTGTGAAATTTAATGTTGCATTTTCCAAATGTGCAGAATTTCCGTTGTCCTGTGTACTCCCAAACAAACATACATTAGTTATATTATTTTAAATTGAAAAGTGCCATGTGACTTTTATTTGAATCTAGTTGAGTAATCCTTTTTCTTACTACTACATAATTTAGATCATGAACTTAATGTAAACATGACAATACAAAATGAAATATAAACTCAAGTTGTTAACACATTTAAATTTCCATGTACAGTATCTGGTGTGTACTAGGTAATAATAAATTTAAATTTCCTCTTTACCCTGTCCTTTTTAAAAACAAATACATACATATGTGTTTCTGAGTGTGGTTTCTGCACATGAGTGTAGTGCTTATAGAGTCCAGAAGATGGTGTCAGATGACCTGCAGCTGGAGTTACAGGCTGGTAGGTGGGAGCTACCTAACATAGGTGCTGGGAACAGAATCTAGGTTCTCTGAAGGGCACAAGCTCTCTTATCCTCTGGACCATCTCTCCAGCCCCTTCTTACCCAATTCTTAAAAGTAATTTTTTATACTTCATAAGTGCAAACATGGCTGCCTAAACAAGACTTGAACAAGGACACACCAATAGATATACTAATGCAAAATGGGGGATTTCCTCAAGGCTCCAACCCTAGACAGAAAAATGTAGGAAATTTAGGAATGATGTGAGTGGGAGAGATGTCTTCTCCAGGAAGAGGCCTCTAATTTCTTATCCAATACCAAATGGTCAACCCTGAGAAGATCAGATACATATAGGTAACATTATGTGGCTGATAGTTTATATATATATATATATACAAATTTGAGAGAGAGAAAGGGGTTGGGTACATGGTAAAAGGGTTGGAAGGAGGAAAGGAAAGATGGGAATGACATAACTGTATTTTAATTTCAAAATATAAAAAATATTTAAAACTAAGTACCTTGCTGACAAAATTCTAGGAAACTTATGAAAATCACATCTATAGTAAAGGAGACAAAAGCGTAAGTCTGCTTTCTCTTTATGAAAGTAATTAACTTCAGAGAGTTTTAACAACAGTAGAGTTGTACTTATGAGCTTCATGAAACACACACATCTATTTTCTTACTTATATTTATTTCCTTCTTTATTTACTTTTCCTCTTTTCCTTTTATCCCCCTCTGTGTTAAGAGTAACATTCATGTCTTTGTGCATGGTAGGCAAACCCTAAACCACTGAGTTACAAACTTATTTCCTCTGTTTAGGCTGAATGAAAGAATTTCTTAGAAATATCTTAGTACCTATTCCTGAAAAATGAAATTCTTAAGAAAAAATTGTAGTTATATTTCACACCAGAAGACTAGTTGCCACTTAGTGTGCTGAATACACAAAGTTCATGTTTTCTGACACATAAGGACCTTTTATTTGCAACATTATACAATATTATTCATGTATTATAATTATTTAGTGTATTTAATTGACTCTTTTATTCTGTGTAGTCTATTTAATATTTAGTCTTATATATTTTTGTTATAAAGATTGTATTGCTGGTCCTATAAGTTTTTTTAATAATTCATATACTTAATGTCTTTACATACCTGTTATTATTTAATATGACTCTCTATCCCTTTTGACAGCACCAACATATGAAACTGCAAATATTCAGCTAGCTTTGATTTATCAAGTGTCAATTTTATGTGGCTCAACCTAATATTTCCTGCAAATTAACAGTTAGCTCTAGACTAGCTTAAACATGCCTTTGATAGCTTGCCTGATCTCATATATGACAAAATGTTTCAGATTGATTGCTTGTATTTCTTGCCCCAGATTGATAATCAGTAGCTCTTCAAATTCTGACTTCTTTCAGTGTGAAATTGGAGTTCCAATCAAAGTATAGATACTATGTTTGCTTATTGGTGTTTTAGGTTAATCATTGCTTCTAGGATTTTTCTTTTTAAGAAAATTTTTATTCATTTATATACCAACCACAGATCACCTCTCATCCCTCCTCCTACCCCCACCCTCCACCACCACTGGCCTCAGGTTTGATTTTATTAATAAGAACTTTTAAGATTCCTGCTACATTTGGTGCCCAACGTTCGTAGTATGAATTCATGAAAAAGCTGCTTGTCTGTGTCCTTGTGGGCTCCAGCTCAGGCCTGAGCTACACTCAGCCAGTTGTGGTGGTGCATGCCAGTAGGATTTACTGAAGGAGCCAGAGGCAGGAGGATCCTGAGTTTGAGGCCGACCTAGGAGGCTTGGGAGGAGCTTCGGCCCAGACTGAACCACAAAACGGTGGTGGGACCATGGAGGCAGGGGCTGGCTGCTTCTCTTTGTGTTGGTGATGCTGCTACCTGGGACAAAGGGTTTACTGATGCTTGTCCAGAGAAGAATTACCAGGACCATTGTGTTACCAGAAAGCATCCACAAAGGTCAGTTTGGAAAAGTTTGGCAAGACAAATGGTGGGGAGAAATGGCTGTGAAGATTTTCTTTTTTAGGGAAGAATGTTCATGGTTCCAAGAGACAGACATTTATCAGACTGTTTGCTCCAAACCACAGAGGAGGTACAAAAAAAAAAAAAAATCTTCAAGGAACCATGACCACGCCTAACAATGACTTTGAAATCTTCAAAAGATGAAGAGACCCCACAAAGATGATTCCACATGGACTATGATAAAGCCATTAAGCTGATTAACACCACCAAAATATCGACTTTGGACTACAAACTGCTTAGGACAATTTTGAGATGGCTAGCTGAGATGATCCAGCCTGACAGACTACTTGAACAAGGACTTGAAACAAACCCTGCACTTTTTCATTATGCAGCGACTGGACAAATGATATAGGACTTGACAATTAACCCAAAAATTTTCTTTTCAAGATCCCCTAAAGATGGAAGTAATTTTAAGAAAACGACACCCACATTCCCAAGAGGTGGTTTTTGGTCATTTAATGAGTTATGGATAGTGTCATTGTTTATGACGGTTGGTTACAAGTTGTTAATTGTTAATGGTCAGGAAAAAAGCTGAACATGGAGATTAGATTCAGAGGTTTTGTTTAAAAAAAAGAAAAAAGAGAAAATAATATAGATATGAGATAGATCACTGAATCTATTCTGAGAAAAAAAGATAAAGAATAATAGGATAAATGGGTAGATCACTGAATCTACACTAAAAAGAAAAAGAGGAAGATATAAAAATGACAAAAGGTAGATTACTGAATCTATTATGAAAAGAAAAAATACTTTTTAAAAGGAATTACTTCTTTTAAATAAGATAAGTAATGAGCCGGGCGGTGGTGGCGCACACCTTTAATCCCAGCCCTCGGGAGGCAGAGCCAGGCAGATCTCTGTGAGTTCAAGGCCAGCCTGGGCTACCAAGTGAGTTCCAGGAAAGGCGCAAAGCTACACAGAGAAACCCTGTCTCAAAAAACCAAAAAAAAAAAAAAAAAAGATAAGTAATGAAAATTTTTAGTCTGAATTTGTCAAATGTTAATGGTCTAGACATCATTAATGTAATCTTGACTGTGTATATTGTATATACTTATTGGACATAATTTTTCTTGTATTAGTTATAAGCTTTTTTAAATTTTAGACAAAAAAGGGGAAATGTGGTGGTATTGTGTTCCCCAAAATATTGTGCACCCTAATAAACTTATCTGGGGTCAGAGACAGAACAGCCACTAGATACAAAGGCTAGAAAATGGTGGCACTCACACCTTTAATCGCAGCACTCCAGAAGTAGAAATCCCTCTGGATCTCTTTGAGTTCAAGTCCACATTGGAAAAGGCCAGGCATGTTGACACATGCCTTTAGTCCCAGAAATCGAGCCTTTAATCCCAGGGAGTGGTGGTAGAAAGCAGAAAGGTATGTAAGGCATGAGGACCAGAAACTAGAAGCATTTGGCTGGTTAAGCTTTCAGGCTTTTGAGAAGCACAGTTCAGCTGAGAGCCATTCGGATATGAGGACACAGAGGCTTCCAGTCTGAGGAAACAAGATCAGCTGAGAAGTTTGCCAGGAGAGGTTAGCTGTGGCTTGTTCTGTCTCTCTGACCTTCCAGTGTTCACCCCAATAACTGGCCTCAGGTTTGATTTTATTAGTAACAACTTTTAAGACTCCTGCTACAACCACCTCTTCCAAAAATTTAAGGCTTCCCATGGGGAGTCAGCAAAGCTTAATACATTCAGTTGAGGCAGGTCTGAGCTCTTCCTCCTGCATCAAGGCTGTGCAAGGTGTCCCACCATAAGTAATAGGCTCTAAAAAGCCAGTTCCTGCACCAGGGATGGATCTGATCCTACTGCCAGGGGGCCCCTTAAGCAGATCAAGCTACACAACTGTCTCCCATATGCAGAGGGCCTAGTCCAGTCCCCTGGAGTCTCCACAGCTGTTGGTCTTAAGTTCATGAGTTCCCACTGGCTTGATTTGGTTGTCTCTATAGGTTTCTCCATCATGATCTTGATGTCCCTTCCTCATAGAATCCCTCTTCCCTCTCTTTGACTGGACTCCTAAAGCTCAGCCCGGTGCTTGGCTGTAGATCTCTGCATCTGCTTCCATCAGTTACTGGATGAAGGTTCTATGTTGACAGTTAAGATATTCACCAATCTGATTACTGGGTAGGCCAGCTCAGGCACCCTCCCCAGTATTGTTAGTAGTCTAAGCTGGGGTCATCCTTGTGGATTCCTTGGAATTTCCCTAGCACCAGGTTTCTCCCTATCTCCATGATGTCCCCCTCTATCAAGATATCTCTTTCGATGACCGGCCACACTGGTGGAGACCCATGAACTATGGACGAGTGGCTATGGAGCACCCATGGGACTGGACTAGGCCCTCTGGATACGGGAGACAATTGTTTAGCCCAAACTGTTTGGAGGACACCCAGACGAGGGGGGGGATCCGGGTCCATCCCCGGTGCATGGGTAGGCTTTTGGGAGCCCGGTGCCTGTGGTGTGGCAACTTGAGCAGCCTTGGTGTGGCGGGGAGGGGCTTGGACCTGCCTCTGCTTGGTGTGCCCTGTGCCCAGCTCTGCTGTCTCCCGATGGGAGACCTTGATTTAGAGGATGTGGGCATGGGGGTTGGCTTGGGAGGGAGGGTTGGAGAGTGGGAGGAGAGAGGAGGTGGGAGCTGTGGGTGGTATGTAGGGTGAGTAGAAAATTTCTTAAAAAAAAAAAAAAGGAATAAAAAAGAAAAAAAAGCCAGGCAGTGGTAGCGCATGCCTTTAATCCCAGCACTCGGGAGGCAGAGGCAGGCAGATCTTTGTGAGTTCGAGGCCAGCCTGGTCTACAGAGTGAGCTCCAGGAAAGGCGCAAAGCTACACAGAGAAACCCTGTCTCGAAACCCCCCCCCAAAAAAAAATAAAAAGAAAAAAGAAAAACAACAACAAAACAAACAAACAATAAAAGATATCTCTTTCATTGTTCTCCCGCACTATCCCTATTCCAGCTCAACCATCCCCTTCCCTTATGTTTTCATCCACCATCCCCTCCCCTCTATCTCCCTACCTCATCCCCAGTTTACTCAGGAGCTCTCATCTATTTCCCCTTTCTAGGGTGATCCATGTGTCCCTGTTAGGGTCTTCCTTGCTAGCTAGCCTCCCTGGAGCTGTGGGTTGTAGTCTGGTTATCCTTTGCTTTACGTCTAGTATCCACTTATGAGTGAGTACATACCATGTTTGTCCTTCTGAGTCTCGGTTACTTCACTCAGGATAATATTTTCTAGTTCAATCCATTTGCCTGGAAATTTCATGTTGTCATTTACTACTGAGTAGTATTCCATTGTGTATATGTACCACATTTTCTTTATCCATTCTTTGGCTGAGAGGCGTCTAGATTCTTTCTAGTTCTGGAGATTACAAATAATGCTCTTATGAACATGGTAGTGTCCTTGTGGTATGATGCTTCTAGGACTTTTCAAAGCCAACATTTTCAAATGTCAAAGGAAAGGAACATAAACACTTCATTGTGATCATTCCAAAAACTGGCTTTTACTTAATTTTCCTCACCTTGTGTAATATTGATTTAGAAGCATAGTGAAAATTCCAATTAGTAACATGTCACTCATTTTCTTTATATTCTGTCAAGTAGAACAAAATCAACGTTATTAATAAACATGAGGAATAAAGAGAGCTCCCATGGCTCTTTTACTAGTTTGTTTACTTAGAATATTTTTAAACCATTTCTTAACCATCTAGTTTGTTTTTTTAAGGACTTGTCATCAAACTCATAACCTTGTGATGCTTGGCAAGTACTCCACCTCTAATCTAAATCCCCAGCCGAGTTCCTAACATGATTCTACATACTCAGGAGATAATACCCTCCCAGACATGTGCAAAGAAATGTTCATTTTTAAGTTATTTAGAAAATAAATAAGTGTTTCAGGATATAGGTATTTAAGCTGATTTAAACATTACACAATCTATACATGTATAGCTTTTTATACAGTCTTACCAATAGCTATACATTTCTGTTTTTATTTATCAGTAAAAGTAAATTTTAGTATATTTGGAAAGTTATTAGAACAACTCTTCTCTGTACAATTTTACTGAAAACTGGATAAACAATGGTATCATCATTTCACACTACTTTTAGTTCTTTAGACCTGGTTTTTAAACTTTGTAAAGTAAATCATTATTCAAAATATGTATATAATTTTATATTTGAATCTACTGAGCGAAGTATGTAGATGTGAGTCTACTCTGATACTATTTCCTCTACCATTCTTCCTCTCTTTGTTTAAAGAGAACTGTTATTTTTCAGTTATTTCCTCCATTGAATGACTGCCCCCCAGAGTTATTATTGATCAGGAAGTCCCCCAGAAGCCTCAAAAGCAGTCTAGAGTATTGCCATTGATTTCCCCCCCATTATAAGGTTGCAGTGAGATCCTGTTGCTAAAGACACTACACAATCTGGCAAAGAGAACCAGAGAAATCCATCTTGAACCAACAAGGAGACTTCCTCACTGCTGGCCAGCTTTCATAGTGCCGGAAGGCCCATGCAGTCTGCTGTGGAACAAAACACATTAATGGTCTTACCCAGTGCTGAATCCTGCGTGCTAACCTACCAGGCAATATTTGCCAGCTGGTGTAATAGTGGCATGACAGTTAGGAGGTAACTAACTACTTTCTGATTGGATTCAAGGCCTGATTCACGGGAGGGAAATCCACGCCTGAAATATAATAATCTTAGTCAATAGCCCATGGGGAAATCATACATCCTGGAGTAAAACTTGTTGTTGCTATTCTGCTTCATGATCATGCTGAAAAGTTCCCATCAAAATATTTCTGCTTTTACTCAGATGCTGTCTTCAACCTTGGTCAAAGAAGCTTCTTTTACTGTGGGCAGCAATCAGCAAAGAGATGCATGACTAGTCAAAGCCTGAGAATGAGAGAGTATAAGAGGCTGAGTTCTAAGCCCTAAAGAAGACACCATTGTTTTTCCTTGAAACAGAACATAGTACATGTGTGCTTGTGGTTATACTATTACACACTATCCATCCAGTATGACTATGTCGTGACGATACATTGTATGTAGAGTCTTGTCTGTCATTTCTTTCTACAGGAGCACAAAAGTCTGTATGCCAGTCTTACTTTCATAGAGTTGCTACAACTGATAGTCTTATTTATATTTCTGTATATTTCATATGCTGCCACTATATTTTGGGATACATTCCTAGAGGTAAACTTGTTTCATCAAATACTAAATGAATAGATTTTTTTTCTAGGCAATGCCAAATTTTCTTCCCCCAAGAGATTTAGTATTTTGCACTCTTATCAGGAATATATGATGTCTGTTTCCCCACAGTTTTGCCACAGAGTCTGCTGCCAGCCTCTGGAATCCTGCCAGTCTAATAGGTGAGAAAAGCTATTCTAGCAAAGTGTTAATTTGCAGCTCTCTTTCCCTGAGTAAAGCTGAGCATCCTTTCAAATAGTTGAGAGATGTTTGTGTCTCTTTCCATTTAAGTTGCCCAGTGTTTCTATGTAGCATTGTTGACATTTTCTTTCCATCTTTTAAGATGCATTCTGTGTATTTGGCAGTCTTTTGAAAAGTAAGTGACAATTTTCTCCGTTTCACTATTTGTCTATTTTACTTTGCTTGCCTTATTACATTTCTTTTTCTTTTCCTTTTTTTTCTTGAGACAGGATTTCTCTGTGTAGCTTTGGTGCCTGTCCTGGATCTCGTTTTGTAGAGCAGGCTTGAACTCACAGAGATCTGCCTGGCTCTGCCTCCCGAGTCCTGGAATGAAAGGCGTGCACCACCTCTGCCTAGCTGCCTTATTACATTTCAATTAATTACATTTATTATTAATATGGTTTATTTAAGTTGATTTCATTTTATCAGCTCTGCTCAAGAACACTTTCTTTATCATTTTAAAAACTTGCACATTTTTTTTAATTCTTGAGAATTTTATGCATATATATTATGAAACATGATCATATCTACTGCCTATTTTTCACTCCAATTCCTTCCAATCCTCCCCCAACACAGCCCCCTTCTAAAATTTCATGTTCTGTCTTTTGTTTGATTAGTTTTGTTAATCTACTAACTCAAATTAATGCTGCCCATATGGGTATTACTGTGCAGCCTTCTTCCTGAGCATGGGAAACCTAACTATGGAAACACATTAAAAAAAGAATGATTCTCCTTCTCCCAGCAGCTGTCAACTGCCAATAGCTCTTCAGTAAGGAATTGAGTCTGGAGAGCATCATCTCCATCTGTTCTGGAATTTGTGCTAGATCGACCTGGTGCAGATCATGTACATGCAACCAGAGCTGTGTGAGTTTATGAGTACAGTCTTGTAAGACTTTGGTTAAGAGATGAACTGAACTCTTTTCAGCATATTGTGAGTAGGGATGATGCTTGGATTCCTGTCAGTACTGAAATGGTGTAAGCTGACATTTTCTGAATGTTTTCTACTTCACTTATTTGGTGTTTTTTCAATCTTAGTTTGAAAACTTTCTACTCTTGTCCCATTATACATAGAAACTGGTATCATTGGCATCCGACTGCTTTAGGGTTTGGTACTAATTATTTGGACTTCCCCTAGATGTGCAATATTTTTACTGCAAAGGATGGTCTGATGTCACATGGGGAACTGTTATCTATGAGGTGTTCTTGATGCTGAAGAATGCGAACAGAGAGCTGTGCATGTCACCCCCAAGAGGAAATTGTCCTGAGACTTTCAGCTAATCCAGAATCAAGAATATACTCCACATTTTCTTCTATAGTGCTTAGGTATATTTTTCTCACTAATTACCATTGTAATTCCATACACTCAGGGAGCCAAATTTCATAGATTGTTTTTCCTCTACAAACATTTTTTTTGAGTTGGAAGTACATATGCACAGCATATTTACAATTGATTTTACTTCTTGCAAAATATACATATAGTTGTCTTTCAGTATAAAAAGAAAATTATGGAGACTTCATTAATTATCTTAAAATAAAACATACAAGGAATCAACAAAAAAATTTCCATCTGCTGACTTTTTTTTACCATCTTATCAAGAGAATTAGCAATCTAGTTTCAGAGACAGATAATACATATTTTTGTTATGGTCATATGTTCTCATTTAAATTAAAATAAAAAAGATATTCTTCTCAATTTATAAGATAAGTCAATTTTTTGACATTGTGATTAAGATGAATACATCTTCTCAAATGGAAACAAGAACACTGGTTTTGGTTTGCAGCTGCGTAATAATTCTGTGCTACAAAGTCCGTTCAGCCTCCATGCATGCACTTATATGTGTTGACCACATTTTCTAAGACTGTTAACAAACACCAGAAGCAGTTTCCACACAACCACACACATTCATGAGTCCAAGTCCCATTCCACGTTTATGACTTCTTAAAGAGAAAGTGTATGGTTACTACTGTGACAATCATGGCACAAAAGCCAAAGGAATATAAGCAGAAATGCCAAATCCTTCAATTCAGAATGTGATTTATTCTGAAACTAGTTATTCATTTGATTAGAGGGAAAGCAGGCGTTTAGTAAGTTGAGTTTTTACTTTCTCATCCATCTACTTAGGCAAAGGTTGTTTCAAATGATTACAGAGGTTGTACATTTGGGATTTAAGTTTTTTTTTAAATTATAATATTGTTTTGTGTTTATGTTGCTATTTATTGAATCATGTTAAGTGAAAACACTGTACTAAAATATGGCTATTGGTTCCTGTGTCTGTTAGCATAGATATAACAGTTGATGTCAGTGATAACTGAACATCACAATTCATTGTATTATGTGGTGATATTTTAATTTAGCTGAAATGTGGTTTTATTTGTACGTTAATAAATAAAGTTTGCCTGGAGATCAGAGGTCATTAGCAAGCTAGCAATAGAAGTCAGGTGGTAGTAGCCCATGCCCTTAATCCGATCACATGGCAGGCAGAGTGTCTGTGTGGTCAAGGACACAGCCAAGTGTGGTGACCCTTGAGTCTTTAATCCCAGTACTAGCCATAGAGACTAGGAAGTCTGTATAGACAGGCAGTGACAAGGAAGTCATGTGGCTGGGCATAGAGCTAATGAGAAGCCAGAACAGGAAAGCAATAAAACAGAAGACACACAGGAAGAAAGTCTCTCTCTCAGGGTAAGAACGGCAGTGAGTGATAAGATAAGATGGCCTTGGCTCTTCGCTAGTGCTCGGATCTCTTGGGCTTTTAACTCTATATTTGGCTCTGTGTTTTTTATTTAATAAGACCATTTAGAATTTAGTCTACAGTATTATTACTACCTATTATTACTAATAAACATTAATACTACCTCTCTAAAATGTAACTAAGAGCATTATTGCTCAGTTATGTTCTTAATGTTATACTGTGAATTTTTGTTTCTAGGGTCTGATATACTCCTAGCCTGCTTTTTATCCTTCAATTTGAGATTAGAGCTCACTAGGTAAGCCAGAGTGATCTTGAATTCGCCCAGTAGTCCAAGTAAGCTTTGAATTTGAGATGCTCCTGACTTAGCTTCTTTGCAGTTGGGGTGACAAACCTGTACTATCAAGCCAGGCTGTGCTATGTATTTTGTTTAACACTGAATTTTGCCAGGTTTCCAAATGCTTAAACCAATTTTTATTAATCTCTATGTTTATAATGGTATCAAACAGACAAGTTGGGAACTGACTATATGAATCTTCAGAGACAAAATCTACAACTGAACTATGAGACAAATGGCACTGACTGACAGTTATGATTAGAATGGAAGGTGTCTCCAATAGGTTCATGTGTTGAGTACTTGGAGTACTAGTTGTTCTGATTAGGGGGTTATGTGGTCCTGACTATTGGAGAGTGGGGATAGGTCAGTGTGTTGTGCCCTGGGCACAAGAACCCCTGAAGAGACCACCAGAGACATGAACTCATCAAAATGTAAAAGCAAGGTTTATTGGAGTGGTTCAAGCAGTGTGGCAGGGACCTCGTGGAGCACCCAGACACGGCAGAGGCTAGAGGAGGTGCCCACCTCTCTGCAAGCTCAGTTTTTAAAGGCAGAAATCACAAGGTTACATATGTTAGGGGTGCTAGTACAGGTACAATTCTGATTGGCTCAAGTTTTAGGGGCTTTCCAAAATTTCTCTGTTATCTTACTTTGCAGTTTTGACCAGTTGTTTGTCAAACTTTATAGACTATCTCCGGCATTGGGGCATTCTGTGGTTAATCAATTGCTAACAGATAGTTCTTCAAACATCCTGACATTGTGCTTTTGACCATCTCTGGCATTGGGGCATTCTGTGGTTAATCAGTTGCTACCAGGTAGTCCTTCAAACATCCTGACTTTGTACTTTTGAGTTCCTGGGACCTATGTCAGCAGCTCTGAGAATTTTGAAACCCAGGCCTATTTCAAGCTGGGGTGAAGGGCTTGCTTGAAATGAGGGTGTTTTGGTTCTTCAAGTGAAGGTAAGTCTTTGAGAGTTACAGCCTGTTCTGGAGCCCTGCTTCAGGCTTTGGCTCTCTGTTTCTTAAGAGAAACCCTGCAAAGAGTCATATTGTGTGCTCCTGACTATAACTTCATCCCCATCATGATAAACTCTATCCCTGTATCTTTAACCAAGATGAAAAAATGAATCCTTCCATCTCTTAAGCTGCTTCTGTCAAGTACTTAGTCATAGCAATGAGAAAAATAATAAACTCACTTTGAGTCAGTCTGTTTCCCCAATACATTTCAAACAAAATATGTGCTTAAGTTTTAAAATATTTATGTAAATAGTCTGTATTCTAAAATTGAGGTCTAAATGTTGAAGGTTATATTTTTACCAAATGAATTCCATTAAAATGTTTTAATAAATAAAAGTATGGGTTATACTTATTTACAATTCTGTAGAAAATAATTCCAAGTCTCAAGAAGTTACACAATAAAAGGTGGATTTTAAAAATGAGAAATTTACATTTAACTCACTATTTCTGTGGAAATATGTGGCAATCAAAACCCAATAAGATATTATGTGAATTTAACTAATATAAAGTAGTTTGGATTTTTTCTATTTTGTTTATTGTTATAAGTGATTGGTTTGTTGTTACTAATTCATTATTAATGGTCATTTTCAAAGCTGGCCCAGAAGCTTCTTGGATTCTAATTATTTCCATGAAGTCTGTGCTACGCATGTTGCACCTATCCAGCATCTGCTATGTCTATTCCTGTCAACTTTCTTCTGCTGTGGTCCGCAGAATTTCCTAAAACAGAGTGTGATGATTGATGGTATTTAGTGGTGCTCTTACCCTTCGAGGAAGTCAGGAAACATGACAGAATCCACTAACAAGAGTTTTATTAAGACAAGGAGAAAAGGATAGGCGTGATCACGCCTGCTGAAAGGACTCATGTGTGAAGGAGGCAGGGGAACATGGGGGCTGTCTTTTAAAGGCCAAGTCGCACCTGCGCACACAGGCCCACATGGCTATTCCATGCATGCGCATAGATCACATGGTTGCGCTGCACAATTTACACAACACAGCCACCGGGTCATGGGTCACGCAGGATGCATGACCCGGAAATGACTATGCGGAAATAACTAAGTGTCCCACCGGGCATGTGCGACCATGGGGGCGTGTTTGGAATTCCTATCAGTGGTTGCTGTTAATTGTCCACTTGATAGAAACTCAATGGCCTCCTGACACACCTGTGGGAGATTATCTTGATTGTGTTAATTGAGCTGAGACCTCCACACACCATGGGTGTCTCCATTCCCTGAGATCCTGGACTGAGTAAATATAGAAAGGGAGCTGAGCAGCATGCATTCACGGCTCTCTGATCCTGATTGTAGATGTGACATGAACAGCTGCTTTAAGTCCCTGCCTCCTTGACTTCCTCCTCAAGATAAACTGTATGAGCCAGAAGAAATTCTTTTCTCCTTGAAATTACTTTTGTTGGGATATTTTCATCACAGAAACAACTGAGGCAGAGGGTTTTCACTTAATATTAGGGGGTTTCAAATCCTGCCCCTCTGAAGGATGGTACCCTGTCCAGAGGCCTTGCATAGGGTAGAATATCAGTGCTTTGTTATAACTAGGAAGGAGTATTGAAGAAGTGATCATCTTCAGACTAGAAAATGCATTGTTGCTCTCTCTCTATGTTATCTTTAATTTATGAAAGATGTATTTAATAGAGGTAAAGACACTTCTTAACTTAGGTGAAATATATTGATTTTTCTCTGCTTCTTCAAAGGTGACCTCCAGGCAATTGTAGACTCTAAATTATTATGAAGGCAAACAGATATTATAGATTTAAACCAGGAATTTGAAATCTATCAGCCAGCTAATTCCCACCTCTCTTTACAGTCCATTAAACACTACTTTTAATTGATGTTATATTTATTTTCTCATTCTCATTGTTTGGGTATGCTATGCTTCTTCAGTAATTTCTTTAGAGATCTCCAGTTGGATTAATTTTTTTCTTTCTTTTATCTCCACTGCAGTTGCCATTTAATTTAAGTGTATATCTGTTTAAAAATGATTTCAAGAAAAAAATATGAGTAGATGTTTTGAGAAAATGGAAAAGCCCTTCTGACTTTAAGGGAGACAAACCAATAAAGTCCATATGTTTCCAGGAAATGAAGAAGACACAGTCTTGCTATGATAGGAAAATGACTTCACATCACTGAAATGCCTTACTGAGATTGGACTCATAACTCAAGTTTTGAAATTTATTTATTTTCACTATTGTAAGAATACATGATGAGCCAGACTGTTGTAAAGGGGAAAAATACAAAAACCAAAAAATCCCCTAAACTATTTGAGTCTCAACTAAATACTTCTGTTCTAAAATGTATATCTATATCTATATCTATATCTATCTATCTATCTATCTATATATATATCTTTACTTAATCATACTTTAAGCAATTAATTTCTACATTTAAGGATAAGTGAAGTAAGAAATTTACTTTGACATAATTTATGATCTCACTTTCAGCCTTGAGAGTAGTTTATGTCTATGAAGGAGTAATTACTTTTAGTTTGATAATTATCATATTAATATAAAATATTTGCTTTATTAATTTAATCAGGTTTCTAACCTAAGACTCATAAAATCTATTGCAATCATATCTAATGCTAACTTGGTGTTAGGAGTTTCTTTCATTCATACAACCAGGTTTTTCTATAGTATCTATACCATAACCAGCTTTGATTCATTAGTACCTAGAAGTTGATGTAGAGGAAGGTTGACATCATTATACTTTCTAAGTTCTGAGCTTTGACAAATTCTTCATCAGTAGAACAACTGCAAAATCATCATCTTTTATAATTACATATTTTCCTTCAGTGTTTCATTTGAATTTGCATGTTTTCTCATTTATTTATCAGTACATAAAATTTAAATGCCTTCCATATACCCAAACTCATGGGACATACAGTGAAAGTGGTGCTAAGAGGAAAGTTCACAGCACTAAGTGCCCTCATAAAGAAATTAGAATGATCTCATACTAGTAACTCAGTAGAACACCTGAAAGCTATAGAAGAAAACAAAGCAAATAAACCCAGAAGAAGTAGAGAGCAGGAAATAATCAAACTGAAATCAATAAAATAATGATAATAATAATAATAATAATAATAATAATAATAAATCAAGCAAAGAGTTGATTCTTTCAGGAAATCAACAGGATAGACAAACCCTTAACCAAGCTAACTAAAAGGAAGACAGAGAATATCCAAATTAACAGATCAGAAATGAAAGAGGGGAAAAAAAAACAGACATAGAGGAAATCCAGAGGACCATTAGATCATATTTCAAAAATCTGTACTCCACAAAAATGAAAGTCTAAAACAAATAGACAATTTTCTCAATAGATACCATGTACCAAAGTTAATTCAAAGTCAGAGAAATTATTTACGTAGACCTATAACCCCTAAGGAAGTGGAAGCAGTCATTAAATGACTCCTCAACAAAAATAAAAACCCAGAGCCAGACAGTTTTAGCATAAACTTCTACCAGTCTTTAAAAGAAGAGATAACACCAATATGCCTCAAATTATTCCACAAAATAGAAACAGAAGGAACATTTCCAAATCCATCTTATGAGGCTACAGTCATCTTGTTACCAAAACCACACAAAGACTCAACAAAGGAAGAGAATTACAGACCAATTTCTCTCATGAACTTTAATGCAAAAATACTCAATAAAATACTTGCAAATCAAGTCCAAGAACATAACAAAAAGATTATCCAACATGACCAAGTAGGCTTTATCCTAGAGATAGAGAGATGGTTCAATATATAAAAATTTGTCAATATAATCTACCATATAAACTGAAAGAAAAAAAACACATGATCATCTCATTAGATGCTTAAAAGCCTTTGTCAAAATCCAGCATGACTTCATGATAAAAGCCTTGGAGAGATCAGGGATACAAGGGACATACCTAAACATAATAAAGGCAATATACAGCAAGTAAATAGCCAATATGAAATTAAATGGAGAGCAACTCAAAGCAATTCCACCAAAATCAGGAACAAGACAAGGCTGCCCACTCTTCCTATCTATTAAATATAGTATTTGAAGTTATAGCTAGAGCAATAAGAGAGCCAAAGAGATCAAGAGAATATAAATTGCAAAGGAAGAAGTCAAAGTATGGCTATTTGCAGATGATATGATAGTATACATAAACAACCCCAAAAACTCTATCTGGGAACTCCTACATCTGATAAACACCTTCAGCAATGTAGTTGGATACACAATTAACTCCAAAAAAACCTGAAGTCCTCCAATATACAAATAATAAGTGGGCTGAGAAAGAAATCAGGGAAACAGCATCCTTCGAAGTAGCCACACATTATATAAAATATCTTGATGTAACTCTAGCCAAGCAAGTGAAAGACTTGTATGACAAGAACTTCAAGTCTTTAAAGAAAGAAATTGCAGAAAATATCAGAACACAGAAAGATCTCCCATGCTCATGGATTGGTAGGATTAATATGGTAAAACTGGCCATCTACAGATTCAGTTCAATCCCCATCAAAATTCCAAAACAATTCTTTACAGACCTTGGAAGAACAATACTGAACATTAAATAGAAAAATAAAAAACCCAAGATAGCTAAACCAATCCTATACAATGAAACAACTTCTGAAGGTATCACCATCTCAGATTTCAAGCTCTATTACAGAGACATAGTAATAAAAACTGCATAATATTGGCATAAAAACAGACAGGTTGATAATTGGAATTGAATCCAAGACACACACCTATGGACACCTAATTTCTGACAAAAAAGCAAAAAGTATACAGATGGGAAAGCAAAATCCCAACCAATGGTACTGGTCTAACTGAATGTTAGCATGTCCTCCAAGTAGATCAAAGACCTCAACATAAAACCAGATTCACTGAACCTGATAGAAGAGAAAGCAGGGACTAGCCTTGGCTCATTGACAAGGGAGACAATTTCCTGAACAGAACACCCATATTTAATGTGAGCACTAAGATAAACAATTAATAACTGGGACCTCATGAAACTGAAACGCTTTTATAAGGCAAAGGACATCATTAATAAGATAAAATGGCAGCCTACAGAATGGGAAAATATCTTCATTAACCTCACATCTTAGAGAGGTCTAATTTCCAAAATATGTAAAGAACTCAAAGAACCAGACATCAACAAAGTAAATAATCCAATTAAAAATGGGGGTACAGAACAGGCGATGGTGGCACATGCCTTTAATCTCAGCACTCAGAAGGCAGAGCCAGGTGGATCTCTGTGAGTTCAAGGCCAGTCTGGTCTACAGAGTGAGTTCCAGGACAGGCACCAAAACTACACAGAGAAACCCTGTCTCAAAAACAAAACAAAACTAAACAAAACAAAAAATGGGGTACAGATCTAAACAGAATTCTCAATAGAGGAATATTAAATGACCAAGAAGCATTTAAAGAATTAGGGAAATACAAATCAAAAGTACTTTGAGATTCCATCTTACACCTGTCACAATGGCTAAGATCAAATCACAAGTGACACCCCATGCTGATGAGGCTGTAGAACAAAGGGAATAGTCCTTCACTGCTGGTGGGATGCAAACTTGTACAGACATTATGGAAATCAACATGGAAGTTTCTCAGAAAATTGGGAATTGATCTACCTCAAGACTGAGCTATACCACTCCTGGGCATATACCCAAAGGACACTCCATCATACAACAAGAACACTTGTACAACTACATTCTTAGCAGCTTTTTCCATAATAGCTGGAAACTGGAAACAACCTAATTGTCCTTCAACTGATGAATGGGTAAAGAAAATGTGCTACATTTATACAATAGAGCATTATTGATGTTTAAAACAATGATATCATAAAATTTGCAGTCAAATAGGTAGAAATAGAAAAAAATAATCCAATGAGGTAACACAAACCCAGGAAGACAAATACGGTACGTATTCACTTTTAAGTGGTTATTAGCTGTAAAGTAAAGGATAGCCATGCTACAGTCTACAGACCTGAGAAGCCAAGTAACAAGGAGGCTTCAAGTGGGGACACATGAATCTTCCTGGGACAGGTGGGATCAGATCGGGGGAAGATGAAGGGAGAGAGTACTGGGAGAGACAATAGAAATTCAGGCACATCTCATGGACAAGTTAGAAACCTAGAGAAATGGAAACTCCCAGGAATCTATGAGGATAACCCTAGCTAAGACTCCTAGCAATGGGAGATATGGAGACTGAACTAGCCATTTCCTGTAATCAGGCAAGACTTCTAGTGGAGAGTTTGAAATGCTAACCCAGCCACAAAACCTTCAACCTACAATTTGTTCTGCCTACAAGATGTGCTGGGGTAAAGGTGGAACAGAAATTGTGGGAGTGGCCAGCTAATGACTGGTCCAGTGTAAGACTCATGCCAAGAGAGGGAGTACACATGACACTGCCTGGAGGGCCAGAGGCTAGACAGCACAGAGACCTAGAATATAACCAAACACTAATGGCAAAAAAAGTCAGTGAAATGATTCCAGTGATATTCTGCGACACTCATCTATCATTGCTTAGCCTGATTGTCATCAGAGAGGCTTCATCCAGCAACTGATGGAAACAGTTGCAGAGACCCACAACCAAACACTAGGAGAAGCTTGGGAAATCCTGTGGAAGATGGGGAAGAAAAAATGCAGAAGCCAAAAGGGACAAGAACACAAGAAAACCTACAGAATCAACTAACCTGGGCTCCTAGGGGCTCAAAGATTCTGAACCGACAACCAAGGAGCATTCATGGGACTAAGCTGGGTTCTCTTCATATATGTTACAGGTGTGTAACTAGGTCTTCTTGTGGAACTCCTGACAGTGGGATCAGGGACTGTCTCTGACTCTTTTCCTGCTTTTGGGACCCTTTTCTTCATACTGGGTTGCTTCGTTCAGCTTTGATATGAGGGGAAGTATTTCATCTTACTCCAACCTGGCATGCAATGTTTGGTTGATCCCTGGGAGGCTGAATCTTTTCTGGAGAGAAATGGAGGAGGAATGGATGTGAGGAAGTAGGGGGAGAGACTCGGAGGAGAGAAGGGGGGGAAACTGAGGTCAAGATATAAAAAAAGTTGGTAGTTGGTTGAATGTGGAAAGATAAATGGGAATGCGAGTAAATCATACAAAACAATCCCTGCTAACATAATACATAATTCTCAAATACCTTGGAAGATTTTCCTTGCTTATGTAACTACTAAACTGTCCACAATATTTTAAATACCATAACCTTTGAGAAGTTACTAATATATGCAAAACTATTTACTTAGAAATGTCTTATTTTACTTTCTTTTCATTGGCATTCTTCTGACTATTAGTCTCTACAGAATCTCGAAGAAGAGGTCTTTGAAAGATTCATCATCTATATTGACTATAGGAAGTAATTAATATTTAGGCTTTTATATATAAAATTATAATTTTACATACTTTCTTTTATTCTGCAATATTTCAGCAAATGGGATGCTAATTATTCTTTAAGTCTCTTAATTAGGGCCATTTAAATCAGATGGACTTGATACAGCTATGTTTAGCAGCATGCATCTGAATGTTTAATGCACATAGCTAAAATTTTTGAATGAGTACAGCAGAGGTCTGATATCAAAATAAATACTCAAACCAAGACTTTGGGGAAATACATTTTACAAACTATCAAGACTACAGTTGTAAATGAATTTGTGAAACATTTATTTGCATTATAATAAAATACTTGAAAACATTCCTAATTGAAAATGAATATGCAGGGCAGTTTTGTAATGTGAACATGTCTCTGGTACAGGGTGTTAAAACATGAACCAGGGTATTTGTCAGGAGTTCTAGCTTTTAAGGCCAATTCAGCTATTGGTGAACAACAAGTCAGGGGAAACTCCTGGTATCAGTTTACATTTGAAAATGAGAATTTAGCAAGTATGTTATTTTGTACTATTCATGTTTTCATAATATGACTTGGTTACTGACACACAGCAAATTCTAAGTATCTATTTTGAGAAAATGTGTCAAACAATGAAACAAAAATATGTGGAATATTATAACACCAGTGACATTTGGAAAACTAAAATGATTTAAATGATATTGGAAAGTTGAAGAAGTGGCCATAAAACATGTGAACCAACTAGGTTAGCAAAACCTAAACTATCCAGAGGATCAGGGATTTTGCTGTGAGACTATGTCTCCTAATAAAGTCAGGAGCTACATCCAAAGATGTTCAGCAGCATGATTGTCTAAACATTATCCAAACAAGACAATAACGATTGATATACCAAAGTGGGTAAAGGAAAGCCCCCTAGGCCTCAATCCTCCATAAAGAACTACAGGCACCTAAGGAAGGCTGAAAGGGGGAGAAATAGTCTTCCCCAAGAAAGAGCATGCTAACTGGTTATCCAATACCAAATGGTCAAGGATGAGAACACACATGCAAGTAACATTACACAGACTGAGCAGGTTATATTTAAGAATATGCATGTATGCACACATACACACGTATAATCATATATATGATTGCATGTAACAGCAATTCATGAAAAAAAAAGACCATTAATTTGAAAGAAAGCAAAGAGGGATATGGGAAGGTTTGGAGGGAGGAAAGGAAAAGGAGAAATGTTACAATTATAATATCAAAAATAAAAATAAAAGAAAAAACCCAAAGCAGAAAAAAAGACATTTGAAAAAAGGAGCTGTATAATTTTTAAAAAAATAAACACTGTTTTGTGGTATTTTGTTATGTGGCAAAAGCTAACTTAAAGAACTATAAAGTTGTAATTAAGATTATATAAACACATGAAAATATTACTTAGAAATAACTTTGACCTTAATATTTTTATAATTTGATCATCATTATAAGAAATGAACCCAATGGAATAATAAAATTATACAGCTTCATCCATACTAGCTAACTTTCACAGTGTGAGATGGTGATACACATGGTACCAGTGGGAAAAGTCATTATCAGTCTTGCCCAGCCATGAAACCTGCAAACTGCAGTATTGGTGGCTTGGCAAGACATGGCCACTGGTGCAATAGTGGCAGAAGTATTACTTTTGAAGTGAAATAACCAATCACTTTTGTAGATGAAACAGTCTTATTAAATAAGAAACACAGAGCCAAATGCAGAGTTAAAAGTCCAAGAGGTCAGAGCAGTAGCTAAGAGCTGATACTAAAAACGCTTTCTTACCCTTTGGTGCTGCTGCCATCCTTCCCCTCAGAAAGAGGCCTATTTCCTGTGTGTCTGTCTTTTTATTGACTTTCTGTTCTGCCTTCTTATTGGTTGTAAACCCAACCACATGACCTCCTCGTCACTGCCTGTCTATATAGACCTCTAGGTCTCTATGGTTGGTATTGAGATCAAAAGTGTGTGTCTCCATGCTGGCTGTATCCTTGAACACACAGAGATCCACCTGTCATGTAATCTGGATTAGAAGTGTGCACCACCACTGCCCGGCTTCTGCTATGGCTTACTATTAGTTCTGACCCCCAGGCAACTTTATTTATTAACATACAAATAAAATCACATTTCAGTACAAATAAAATATCACCATACACTTTTTCTGATTTGATTTAGGTTCCACTCTACAAGATGAAGCCCATACCTGGTACCATTTTGGGTCCAATAACCAATAATTAGTTTTAGATCTTCTCCTAGGATGTTTGGCCTGTCAAATCCCAGATCCATCTATCTTTCCATTCTTGTCCAAATGCGTTTTGTCTTTTTGGTTTGTAAACCCATCAGGTCCAATTTGTGCTTCCCATACGTTCTTGGATATGTGACCTCTCACTGGAGAGGGACTGACTTACAAAAGAATACACTCTTAAAGAAAACTGACTCTCCCTATCCTAACAGCTGTGAACTGTCAACAGGACTAGGACTCTGTTCCCACCTCCCTTCTCCATGCCCTTATTGGATCTGGCTTAGGATTAGGCAGGCCAAATATCCTAGGAGAAGATCTAAAACTAATATTTTGCTAAAAGGACATAGTAATAACTGACTCATATGATTTATTCTTATGCCCATAGATTAATGTATCTCTAAATCCTCATCAGAAAAGTTTCTATTTGCAGCAGACAGAGATTAACACAGAGACCCACAACCAGTCAAGGTGCAAACAACTGGAGACTGGAAAATAGTCAACCCTAAATGAAATATCTATATCACACCTCTCCTCACAAGGCTCGTGGATTATTTCAGAAGAGGAGCAGAAAGAATGTAAAAGCCAGAGCCAGTGGACAACTACAAGGAATGGTGTCTTCTGGACCCAGCAGGGGAGCTGCACATATGAATTCACAGTGACTGTGACTGCATGCACAAAACTGTGCAAGCTGAAGCCAGATCAAATAAGGGCATGGAGAAGGGAGGTGGGAATTTTTTAGAACAGGACACTCAAACTTTACACTTCTCTAAAACACTTCTTCCTTGTTTCAGTGTTGCTGAACTTTAATTTTTCTAATTAGTACAAGCATTTTATATAGATGCATATAGTGTGCACAACTGGCAGGCACTCCACCAAAGAACCTCCTCTTCTACAGCCAGTGTTCTCTGTATATGTAACCTTGGGGTCAAGATAGTGAATTTTCAAAATATTTTGAACTTCCTGAGAATCTTAGTTATTATGAGCTTTCTAAGTAATGAGCTTCTCTTGTCTCTCCAAGAGGGAATATTTCAATTTGGATGATATTGCTATACAGCACACACAGGCACACACAAACACAGACACACATGAACACACACACACACACACACACACACACACACACACACCATGTTATGGTAAATATGACTAGCTTTTAGTTTTGGTTGTTGTTATAAAAGGTTAAGTTGTGAATTTAGATCTCTTTTATTGAAATAAAATTTTGTAAACATGAATGACAAGTCCTATCATTCTTATGCTGCAATGACATATAATAGACTGCATGAAACTGTAGAAAGTAGGTCTTTTAGTATATATAATCAAGAAAACATTTCATAACTCAAGCAGAAAATATGTAGTTTTTAACATAGAAAGTATATAATTTATATTTCTGAAACTAATCTCCACTACTTACCCTTTTACACCCATTAGTTTGTTTTATGATTATCTGGGTCATGTATTGTTTTAATTTAGAAAGAGACACATTGTTTATTGATTATATGGATAGTTAATCTGAATATATTCATATTAAAGGAAATACTTTTAAATGGAGAAGCTAATAGTTATATTATTGAAAGTTCTTCAAGGAACAGAGCCATTTGGAGAAGAGTATTGACTCATAAAATTATGGAGCCAAGAAGTTATCTAATCTTTCAGTTGCAAGCAGAAGAACCAGGAAAACTGTTTTGATAGTTTACTCACAGATAAAGCTTAAGAATAAACATGAATAATGGCAATGAGGTGCTGGTATCAACCCTAGACATTGGAGGCTTAAGAAGCAACGCTGTTGATGTCTGAGAGCAGAACTTGAATGATTCATCTTAGAAGAAAGAGAACATTCACCCTTCTACTTCTTTGTTCTGCTATTCCCTTGATAGATAAAATGATGCTTATGCACATTGATAAGATGAGATCTTCTTTTTTAAAATTCTTTTCTTACATATTCTTTTCTTATATATTACATCCCATCAGCAGTTTTCCTCCCTTCCTTCCCCTCTTCCTCAGATCCACCTTCCTTCAACCTCCCCTCAGAAAAGAGCAGGCCTACACGGACATTAACCAAACATGGCATAAAAAGCTACAATAAGGCCAGACATATACCATCACATCAAGGCTGAACTAGGCAATCCAATAGGAGAAAAAGGGTCCCACAAGTAGGCAAAAGAGTAGAGACAGCCCCCACTCCCACAAGAACACCAAGCTACTCAGCTGTAACACACATGCACAGGACCTACCTTAGCCCCTGAAGGCTCCCCGATCTCTGCCAGCCCCCATGAGTCCTGGTCCTAGTTTTTGAAGTATGACATAATGATTCTTTGGGTTTCCTTAGTGTCTGTTATTATGTCTCCCTTTTCATTTCTGATTTCCTTAATTTGCATATTCTGTCTCTCACTCCCTCTTTTAGTTTGGAAAACAGTTTGTTTATCTTGTTGGTTTTCTCAAAGAACCAACTCTTTGTTTCATTGACTCTTTGTATTTTTCTCTTTGTTTCCATTTTATTGATCTAAGCCCTCAGTTTGATTATTTTCTCCAGTCTACTCCTCTTTTGTGTGTTTGCTTCTTTTTATTCTAGAGCTTTCAGGTATGCTATTAAATTGCTAGTATGAGATTGTTCCAATTCCTTTATGAAGGTAGTAAGTGCTATGAACTTTCCTCTTAATATCACTTTCATTATGTCCCATAACTTTGGGTATGTTATGCATTCATTTTCATTGAATTCTAGGAAGTCTTTAGTTCCTTTTTTTTTATTTCTGCCTTGACCCCGTACTCATTCTGTAGGGAGTTTTTCAGATTCCATGAGTTTGTAGGCTTTTTGTTTTTTCTGTTGTTGTTGAAGTCTATTTTTAATCTGTGGTGGTCTTGTAAAATACAGGGGGTTATTTCAATTATCTTGTATCTGTTGAGATTTGCTTTGTGACTGAGTATGTGGTCAATTCTGGAGAATGTTTCTGAGATGCTTAGAAGAAGGTATATTCTTTTGTGTTCATGTGAAATTTTCTGTAGATATCTGTTAGGTTCATTGACTCATAACATCTGCTAGCTCCAGTATGTATCTATTCAGTTTTTGTCTGGATGACCTGTCCATTGGTGAGAGTGAGATAATGAAGTTTTCCACTATTAATTTGTGAGGTTCAATGTGTGATTTAAGCTCTAGCAATATTTCTTTTACAAATGTGGGTACCCTTGTGTTTGAGGCATAGATATTAAAAATTTAAATGTCATCTTGGTGGATTTTCCTTTGATGAGTATGAAATGTCCTTTTCATCTCTTTTGGTTGATTTTGTTGGAAGTATATTTTGTTAGATATTAGAATAGCTATGCCAGCTTGTTTCTCAGTTTCATTTGATTAGAAAATCTTTTTCCAATCCTTTACTCTGAGGTAATATCTATCTTTGATGTTGAGGTATGTTTCTTGTATGCATCAGAAAGATAGATCCTGTTTTCATATCTATTTGGTTAGCCTGTGTCTTTTTTTTGTGGAATTGAGTCCATTGATATTGAGAGATATTAATCATCGATGATAGTTAATTCCTGCTGTTATGATGTTGTTGTTGGTAGTGTGTGTGTACATGTGTGTGTGTATTCTTTCTTTGGATTTTGCTGATGTGAGATTATTTATTATCAGTGTTTTCATGAGTATAATTAACCTCCAAGGGTTGAAATTTTCCTTCTAGTACCTTCTGTAGGGCTGGATTTTTGTCTAGATATTATTTAAATTTGACTTTGTCATGATATCCTGTTTTCTCCATGTATGGCAATGGAGAGTTTTGCTGGATATAGTAGTCTGGACTAGCATCTGTGATCTCTTAGAGTTTTCAAGACATCTGTGTGTTCAGGCCTTTCTGGCTTTTAGAGTCTCCATTGAGAAGTCAGGTGAAATTCTTATAGGTCTGCCTTTATATGTTACTTGGCATTTTTCCCTTGCAGATTTTAATATTTTTTCTTTGCTGTGTATGTTTAGTGATTTGATTATTATGTGATATGGGGACTTTGTTTTCTGGTCTGATCTTTTTGGTGTTCTGTAAGCTTTTTGTACCTTTATGAGTAAGTCCTTTTTTAGGTTGGGAAAAATTTTCTTCTATAATATTGTTGAATATACTTTCTGGTCTTTGAGCTGGGATTCTTCTTTTCTTATATTCCCATTATTCTTATGTTTGGTCTTTTCATAGTGTCCCAGATTTCCTGGGTGTTTTGTGTTAAGAAAATTTTAGATTCAATGTTTTCTTTGACTGATGAATCTGTTTTCTTTGTCATATCTTCAACTCCTGATATTCTCTCTTCCATCTCTTGTATACTGTTGATGATGTTTGCATCTGTAGTTCCTGTTTGCTTACCTAGATATTCCATTTCCAGAATTCCCTGTTTGTGTTTTCTTTATTACTTCTATTTTCATTTTCAGGTCTTGAACAGTTTCCTCCACATGTTTGTTTATTTTTCTTGGCTTTCTCATCATTCTCTAAGGGATTTATTGATTTTCTCCAATTTTTTGTTTGTCTTTTCCTTAATTTCTTTGAAGTTTTTTTTTAACTTCCTCTTTAAGAACCTCTATCAGCAAGCTATGGTATATGGAGTTGCAGTAAGACTAGCATCTTCTCCCCTATTGAGGCTAAAAGAGGAAACCCAGTAGGAGGAAAGGGTCACAAAATCAGGTAACAGAGCTAGAGACAGCTCTTGCTCCCACTGTTAGGAGTCCCATAAGAAGACCAAGCTACACAACTGTCACATATATGCAGAGGGCCTGGGTCAGTTCCATGCAAGCTCTCTGGTCGGTGATTCAATCTTTGTGAGCCCCTATGAGCCCAGGTTAGTTTGATTCTTTGGTTGTCTTTTGGTGTCCATGGACCTTCTGGCTCCCACAAACTTTCTTCCTTCTCTTCCGTAGGATCCTCAAGGTCCACTTAATATTTGGCTGTTGTCTCTGCATCTGTTTCTGTCTGTTGCTGGGTAAAGCCTCTTCTATGGCTATTGGGCTAGGCAACAATCTATGAGTATTGCAGAATATCATTAGGAATCATTTCATTGACTTTTTTTTTTTTTTTTTTTTTTTTTTGCCAGTCATGTTTGGTTCTGTCTTAGTTCTCTGGCCTGTCTAGCCTCTGGGTCTTGGCCTTACAGATGGGTGGACTCCTTCTCATGGTATGGGTCTCAAGCTGGGCTAGTCATTGGTTGACCATTTCCATAATTTATGTGTCATTTGTCCTAGCATATCTTGGAAGTAAACAGTATGGGAAACAGAGGAAGCTGTGGGGAGGGACTGGGAGGAAAGAAGGGAGGGAAAGCAACTGATTGGTCTGAAAAAATCAATCTATCAATTAACTAATTAAAATAAATTAAAAAAGAATAAACAAGATGTGTCAAAGGGAAAACAAAACAAAAGAACCTCTATCATCTTTATAAAGTTGGTTTTAAAACATTTTCTCATGCTTCAGCTGCATTGACATTTTCAGGTCTTGCTGTCATAGGATAGCTGGCCTCTGGTAGTGCCATATTGCCCTGGATGTTGTTGATTGTGTTCTTATACTGGTATTTAGACGTCTGGGTTTGAGATGAGTATAAGTCTAGGTGCTGATTTCTGAGTTTGTCTTTGTTGGAAATGTTTTTTTTTCCCTTTGGTTTCTGTTTCCTCACTGTTTTTCTAGTCTTTGTGGCCTGGATTTCTGGCAGCCAGCATGACCGCTGATCCAGTAGGAAGTTTTTGTCCAAGTTTGGGGATGGACTTCTGTTGGCCAGCTTGGCCTTTGGTTCAGCAGTAACTCTTTGCCTAAGTTGTTGGGTGAGATATGATGATGAGGAAGAGGGTGGAGATTGGGTGCACTGAGTAAGTGGAGGAGGTCTGCTGATGGGCTGCCTATTTGTGGTTCTGATGGCAGATGTGGTCTCTGGTCTAGCAGGGAGTCTCTGCCTGAATTCTCCTATCTATTTTCCTGGTTTTCTTGGCCTGTACCTTTTCTTAAAACTATCATGGCCTGCACCAGTTCTTCTGATTGACATGGTCTGGTTCTGGGCATCAAAATTCTTCCTGATTTGAGGCCAAGGGCACAATAATGGGAGGGGACAGCAGTGGAGCAGGATGAGGGTTAGTGGGATGGGTCTTTGGGATCTGAATCTAAGGAGTGGGACAGCTCAGGGAGGTCACTCACCTTTTCTTCTGACTGGTATGGCCTGCACCTGAGCAGCTGAAGACTGTTGGAGTTGGGGGCAGGGCCTCAGCAGTAGGACAGTTGGTGAGATGGGGGTGTGGTGGCAGAATGGGTCTTTGGGAAAGGAATTGTTCTTCTTACTGGTGTGGCCTACACCTTGATATAAGATTGTCTTTACTCAATCTTTCAAAACAAATCTTGATAGCATCTGAAAGCTCTCTCATAGACACACCTGTAGTTGTGAGTTTTCTCTGGTCCCTCTTAACTCCTGTGGCCCTGAGGTCCACTGCTTTTAAAATAATCACTCAGAGACTTAAATTATTTTCAAACTGTATGGTCTAATGGCCCAGGATTCTTGCTAGCTAGCTCTTACATCTTAAATTAACACAGTTCTACAAATATATACATTGCCAAGTGGCTTATGGCTGGCCAGTACTTTATATCTTGCTTCTCATGGCAGCATCTGCTGACTCTCCTTTCTTCTTTCCTGTGTCTCTTGGATTTTCCTGCCTGGCTCTATCCTGTCCTGCCACAGGCCAATGTAGCTTTATTTATCAATCAGTCAGAGCAACACATATTCACAGCATACAGAAAGACATTCCACAGCATTTCCCCTTTAACTTCAACACAGTAAAATTACATATAACAAAAACAGTTATCAAGCAAGAATTACAGTTATAATATCTAGTCTAGTTGTATTTGGCAAAATTAAAGAAAATGTTCTATCCATCCTGTATTTGTGAGTCCAAGGTTTCATATCTAATTTATCTTTTATCATAACCAAGGAAAAATATAATTATAACTATTTAGTCTTCAACTACATCAAAGAGCTCAGAAGGATATATTATTACCTATGTAAACAGGAAGAGCATTGTAAGCAACTTCCAAAAATTCTGGAAATGACAGAGAGAGCTGCCTGCCTAGACAGTCATCCAAAGTTCCTCTGCAATGTTGGGGCCTAGAGTCTTTCAGTTGTTTCTCTCTGTGTCTTGTAGAATATCTGGCAGTCTCCTCCATGAAACAGGAACCTGAAGGACCATCTCACCTTGCAAAGTTCAGTGGTCACCTTCCTATGGGTCTTGCATGTCCAGTTTATACAACATACTGTCAATCAGTTGACGCAAGGGCACTTTTTTGCTCAGTGGCTAACTTTTGCCAAAAAGAAAGCAAACTCTATACTGAGTTTATTCAATACTCATCATTCTCCTTGAAGTAATTGGTGCTACCAGGAGTAGACATGTCTCATTGTCCAGAAAAGTCTAAGTTTTTAAAACATTTTAAATGCCATATTCTGCAAGTCCTTGAAGTGTTTGAAGATTGCCTACCTAACTGAATATATATCTATGTATACCTAGAAAACTTAACTAACAACATGACTATAAGTTTATCATAGATGACTGATTATTAATCTGTATTTCTTAACTATATGCTACAATTTCAAATAAGTTGCACAAACAAAATACTTTAAACAAGAGTAGAAATATACATACTATATAACAAAATTAACTTTAAATTTGTATCAATAAACTAAAATCCATAGTAATGTATTACTCTTTAAAAGTAGATTCAATAATCTACCCTTTTGTCCTATCATATTTATATCTTATATATCTATATCATACCCTCTTTCTTCTTCTAGAAAGAGATTGACTATGACCAATAACAATTTGTAACCAACAACCTAAATAAAGACAAACATCCACAATCCATTTTTTTTGGAATGTGGGCATAGTATTCTAGGCTACTTCCTGCTGATAGGGGCCACTGGTAGTCTTATGGGGATTCTGAGAAAACTCGAGATAATGGTCAAGTCCTGGGAAGACCAGCTATAACCTTTGTTGATAGGTACCATCTGTTAAGGTTCAGGAGGTCTTGCTTGATCAAATATGATCCATCTTAACCTGGAACAAATCCATAGCCTCTTGCGGCCTGTGGAAATAAAAGCAGAGCCTCCTTTCCAAAGCAACATATCCTTAAATCCTAATTTTTAAGGCAAGATACCTTTAAAATACATATATTGGTTTAATTTAGCAGCTTTTATAATCAAATGTCGTTCTGCACTTAAAAATCCCAAAGGCGATATAGTCCAGATTCTCTGTGTGATCTCTGTCTTTACATGGTTTATTTTTTATATTACTTTTACTGTCTCTTTAAAGACTTTATTTTTAAAAACTATTTCTTTATATAACTGTTTATATTCATTTTCTTCTCTTTTCTAAGCCTATGTACATTTTTACATACAATGTAAATCATTTAAAGTCTTATTTCGTATAAATCTGCCGTTTTGTAAATGTATTGCTTTAAACTGCACGGGCTAGTACTGAAGTGGAAGCCTTGGCTGCTGACTCTGCCCATTTCAGCTTCCCAATATGGCGGTGGTACATTTATTGCCAGCTCTGGGAGCAATGTGTGCCACCAACTCTTGGAAGCAGTGGGTCTATGCCTCCATCAAAGAAGTGTGTAGCCTGGACTTTTTTTCCTCTGTACTATCAAAAGCTAAATCCACCACACAACATACTGCATGTCTTGGAGACACCTCTGTTTACTGGGGTGGGAATCTGCCATGCTGCAGGTCAGGCTCACATGCTGCTGTGAACCTGCCATACTGTAGCTCATGGCTTGCATGAGAGACACAACTAGGAAGCTATTTTTAGCTCAATTTTAGAATCTCTCTCTTTTTTTTTAAAGCTTCCTCAGGTTTTAGGTGGAAACTCTTTCCCCATGTTGAGCAGCCAGATGTAACTGAAAGTTTTCCTGTATCCTGGCCAGCAGTTGGGACAAATCTCTCTCACTTACCTTCCCCAAGTAAACACATAGAGGCTTATATTAATTATAACTGCTTGACCTTTAGTTCAGGCTTAATACTGACTAGCTCTTATACTTAAATTAACCCATAATTTTTATCTATGTTTAGCCATGTGGCTTGGTACCGTTTCTCAGTTCTGCCTTGTCATCTTGCTTCCTCTGTGTCTGGCTAGAGACTTCTGACTCTGCTCTTCCTCTTCCCAGCATTGCTTTAGTCTGCTCACCCCACCTATACTTCCTGCCCGGCTACTGGCCAATTAGCATTTTATTAAACCAGTATACAAAAGCATTATCCTACAGCACACACCTAAAATAATACTTGATTAGCTATCTGATCATTTTTTACCTGAATTGACATTAGATTAACAACTTCAAATCTAGTCTTTATCAACACAAGTGATACAGATATATATCTTTAAACCCATAACTTAAGCTCTAAATAAAGGTAATAATAAACTATAATCCCACATCACATGATGCAACTTCTCTTTACTTAACCAAAAATGCATTAGTCTCTTCCTAAGAGCAGATGAGATTTTTAAGTGATATTTACTCTTTTTGTAGTAGCTATATATCTATGATGTATTTCATGATAAGGGAATCAAAGTAGAAAAGAAACAACATAATGTATATATGCAGGTAACAAATCACATTTTTGCAGTTGCTATATTTCATGTTTGTCTTTTTTATCACCATTGTTAGTTAGATAGAAGTCTGATTTCACTTTGGTAAGATACATCACCCACACATACCCCAATAATGAAACACCTCCCTTTGCAAATTGACTCAGAGGAATGGATAATCTAGAGTGCCAGCTGTAGGTCTTAACTGAAAGTTCAAAGGAAGCATGTCTCTCCTGGTGTATTGGATGCATTTTGCCAGAATAACAGAGGAAGAAGGAAGATGGAGAGCCATGAGAAAATTCTTGGGTTAAAATGATGAGAAGAAAAACGTGAAGGGATCAGGAACTAGTGACCACTGATGTGGATCAAAATGTGAGTAGCCAAGCTAATGTGGGAAAAGGGGGATGAGAAAAGATTGAAGCTGAAAGTGGAGGAGACAAACATAAAGGAAGAGTGTGAATTGCTCTTGCCTGGATTAGGTTTTTAAAAGGCAAAGTGAAATGATTGGGAAGCTGGATTGAAGCTTCATGTTTGGTCCGTTTTAAAAGTAGAGGCTATCAGAATCATTGCATGCCTATTGGGGACTTCACACATAGTCTGCTAGCATACTGTGCTATGTGGGGCATTGCTGGAGATTGTTGAGGGGCCTAATTGTGGGTCTCAGCACATGATGTGGTATCAGCCTAAGGAAAAAAATCCCCAATAACAAAAATAAGATGGAAGGTGTACAAACATTACTTCTTGTTTATGTCTCAAAAGAACAACAACAACAAATAACTTTTCTTTTTGCCATTGTGTTTTTAGCTTTGCATTTTCTCCTTGCTAAACAAGTCCTTTTAAGATGGCATTTTTCATTAAAAAAAAAAACAACTATATTCTTAATTTAATCTAAAGTTTGTTTTTTTGTGTTATTGAATACTTTCAGATTGTAGCTATAACAAATCATTACCTTGGGTGTTTTATCCTCAAAAATAGAGTGTTTCTAAGGGGAAAGGGAAAGAAAAGAAAAAGAACACAAAACTCAGGTGTTCTTTTGATACCTATGATCAAAGGCTGTGTTTTGACACTTTTGAAAATATGAATTGTTATTGCTCATCTTCCCATAGTTGATATTTTTGCACTACAAGACACCTGCTGTTCTTGGACATAACACAAACATTTTATAGACTATTTGAACATTATGAATAAAAGTGATCCATTCAGCCTGAACATATCTAAGCTGGTTTTGACTTTCCTCTTCCATTTCCCCAAAATCTGTTACTTTGATTTTTGGTTTTAAATGAACTCAACTATACTTTTGTGTTAGTATCTTCACAATGAATCTCATTCTCAATTTATTTTCTTTTCATATACTTCTGCTTTAAAGTTATTAAAATTAACACAGTAATCAAAGTTTTAAACAGGATCCTGTAGGTATTCACTTCTAATCAGCTCATTCTTGATCCAGGATCAACTGACCACCAGTGTTGAAAAAGAGCAAGCCTGGAATGTGTCTCACAATGTCTTCAGTTGGGGTTTGAAAATCAGTTAATGAGAACCCCAAGAAGTCACCTTTATTTCATTTTTCTTCTACTTTCCATTCTGAAATACTCCCCCAAACTCTAAAATGCTAGCCCTTATCAAGATGTACATGGTAGTGTGGTGATATTTGATCTGTGTACCCCAATAAGGCTTATCTGAGGATCATAGGAAAAAGCCAGCCACTATAGTAAACTTAGAAGTCAGGCAATGGTGACACACACACCTTTAATCTTATCATTTGGGAGGCAGAGATCCATCTGGATCTCTATGAGTTCAAGGCCACACTGGGAACAGAGCCAGGCATGGTTTCACACGGCTTTAATCCCAGCACTAACCATGGAGGTCTGGAGGTCTGTGCAGACAGACAGGAAGTGATAGAACAGGGCAGAAAGAGGAAGTGATATAGCTGGGCAGAGAGAGGAAGTAAGAGGGCAGGGACAGAAAGGCATATAGGCGTGACTATACAGAAAGTAGGTCTTTATGGAAGCTGAGGGTTGGTAAGATGAGGTTGGCTGTGGCTTGTCCTATTCCTCTGGTCTCTCAGTTTTAACCCCAATATCTAGCTCTGGTTTTTTTTTTATTAATAAGACCATTTAGCAATTTGTCTTACATGGTAGACCCTATTCTCCATCAACTCTAAACTTTGCCTCTTCTTCCCACCCATTCTGTGGAAAGCCAGCAGCTCACAGTAGGAAAATGCATATGGACAGGAGGAACTGGGATCAAGAAGAGAACCCAAAGTGCTACATCCCTGCTGCTCTACAGATAAATCATAGGTAAAAGTCCATGAATACTGAAGGTATTTTCAAAGGTAAAGACCAGTCAGTTCAGAGAGGAAATCCTTTCAATTCTACTATGATCTCATTTTCAGAGAATCAGCTAATGCTCATAAAGAATGATGCCACCTCATATAAACCATATTGCCTTCCCTGGTTTTGTTATCTTTATAGACTGTGAGGTAGTTTTTTGGTTTTGTTTCCTTTTTTTTTTTTTCTGAGACTGGATCTGTCTCCTTAGCTCCAACTGCCCTTAGCTATGTAGAACATGATAGCTCCAAACTCAGAGATCTGCTACCTCTGCCTCCTGAGTGCCAGGATTAAAGATCTTCACCACCATGCTTGGCCCACTCCCAGTGGAGTGTTAGTATACATAGGCCATCTTCGTTATTCCAGAATCCACCATGGCAATTAGATATAAATCTCAGCCTTTGAAAGTCTTTGGAATTAAAGTTTCTAAATACAAATAAAACTGTCATTTGAAAAGAAAATCATACGAATTCCTCAGGTCTCAAAGGTAGTGATGAAAAAGCAGAGGAAATGCTTGAATCTTTCAATACAGATGCCATAGAATGTCTCAGGAATCAATAAGTCGCATCCTTTGCAGTTCTCTCTATCTTGTTTTTAGATCTCAAAACAAAATCTGCTGCTTAGCTTGTGTGCATACTAATTGGACAATTTTTTCATACATTATTCTTTTTTGGAGCATGGTAGTTAATTAACAACTAACCCAGTTAAAAGGCAAAAAGGAAGACGAAGTCTTTTTATACTTGTGTTTCTGAACTTGAATAAGGACATTTTGAGCTGTTTGGTCATGTACTCAATGGAATACTTGGTTCTTCCTAAAGGATTCCAGAAAATGCCTCTATATTCCTTCCTAGCAGTCCTGAATGCAGCTCTGATTTTACTTTTCAAAATGATCTTCATCTCCTTTTATTGGAAAATGTCACTTCATCAATCCTTTAGCAATAAACTCCCGCGGTGGCTTGACCTCTCTCTGTAACTTTTGTGGCTTTACAATTCATCCTTTGAGTGTAGCTGTCATTTCAGCATGATCCTTGCTTTAATCCTGTTAAACTCCTGCAAGCATCCCATCTTATATATGTTGAGCACTTACTTGAAATGTAAGACACTTTTCCAATCCATTTTTCATTTCTGAAAGCTGCTGCTGCGGAGTGGACTCCATTCATTCTTTTTGCAACTGTGGACTACCCAAGCAGATTGACACGTCTAAAACTATCCCCAGTCCTTAATTCATCTTACCTGTCATTTCCTCCTGTTTCTATTCTCCATGATCTTAAGTATGTACTGAAATTCATTTATGTTTCTTATAGGACAAAAACTCCCCCTAATTTCCAATGAGTGCTGAAGTGATCCCCCTTTTCTGTAGCAAACATAGCATCATATCTGGACTCACACACATGGTTTTCATTCTAGACTCATTGCTTAGCACATAAGTGACCTGCAAAGTCAATTCACCTCCCTTTATTACCCATTAATATCATCTATTTCAAATCATTGTTAGTGCTTCAGTGGTCCTTATGAGAAAAATAATGAGAATGGCATAGGAGTTTAGCTATCATTTGTCCACTCTACTGTTTATTTGATGAAGTATTAGAGAACTAGAGTTAAATAATCATGCCATGACCTGCTCTTGACATTTGGAATTTATTAAAAATGTTGTCATTAAAGTCACTTTAAAGCAAGAATGTCACTAGTTTTTGCTCATGTATTATGTAAAAACAGGTTTATATAACTATGAAAGAATGCATTTGTATTAATTATCTTTCTCCTTGCTGTGACGAATATCTGATGGAAAACAATGTAAGGAAGGGAGGGCTTATTTAGTTTCATGATTTGAGTTGATATGGGGAATCATGGTGGGGAAGACACAATGGCAAGACTATGAGGCCATTGGTTGCACTGCATCCCAGTGAGGAGGAAGAGAGAGATGAATGCTACTGATCAGCTAGCTGGATTTGTCTCTGGATTTGTCTCTTTTATTCTTTAGTTCATAGAATGGTGCTATAGGAGTGTCTTGCCCCTTTAGTTACACCTCTCTGAAGATATATGCACAAAACAAAACAAAACAAAGCAAAACAAAACAAGGCAAAACAAAAAAGACATGACTCACTAAGTCCCTAGACTTTTCTTTTAAAGATTTGTTTATTTTTACTTTATTTATATGAGTGTTTGCCTGCACATATGTATGTGCAAGACATAAATTCTTGGTGATCAAGGAGGCCAGATAGAGGCATCAGATCTCCAAGAACTGGAGTTACAGATGGCTGTGATATGCTCTGTAGATGCTGGGGCTTAAACCTGGATCCTCTGCAAGAGCAGTTAAGTATTCTTAATCCATCTTTCTAGCTTCCTCCTCCCCACACTTTTCTTGATTCAATCAAGTTGCCAATGAAAATTAACCATAGCAGCATTTAGTCTTCTATCTGTAAGTTTCCATGTCTTCATCTGAAAAATCAAAACTTTCATGGGAGGTAACCTTTCAGTAAATCTTAATTAGCAGTAGTTGCATCATAAAGCAATTGTTATATCAAAAGTAACCAATAGAAACTTCTAAGTTTTTGAATAATTCATATACCCCAAATGTTTGTAAAATTTCTAGTATTATATGCATATAACATCTGTGTTTTCTTTTAATGTATGTAAGATAGTGCTATATTAGATGTTCAGAAAATCCAAAAGCTCATTTAGCCTGCAGTAGAGTTAAGGGGTTTTATTTTGAGGAGGATACAGCTCTTACCATGAAGTGTCATTGCTGCATATTCAGCAATTAACCACTTAAAGTTCCAAATCTTTCTCAGAAAACCAGAGTGAATGGATATAGATGCCACCCAAAGTGACAGAAGAAAGATATTTTGATAGAAACTTTAATAAACAGAGAGTCTCCTATGAAGCATGTGGTCTCAAGGAAGCAAATCTCCACTTAATTGGAAAAGAGATACCCCCTTTAGCCCCAGAAATAAGGCTCTTATATTAATTCTTGAGCCAATTATTTCACCATGAAATTGGAAAGCAAGATACATTTTTGGTCATTTATTATATTTTTCCAATTACCTTTGGAAATAAAGCTTTCTTACTTGTCAGTCACATTGCTTGAACATTTCAGGTATTTTAATTGTGGTTTGTTTCTTAGTTTTCTTTCTGTCACTATGGACTTTATTTGGGGGATTTATTTTCTTATAAAGGTTAAATTTAAGGCAAGATGATTGATTTGCTTTTAGTGACTCTCAATTAAACATCAGGCTGAGCTAATTACTAATAATCTCTACAAATCTGCAAGGATTTCCTACAATGAATGATATCAAGAGCTTACTTGAGCTAGGGAATATGGGGAGAGAAAGCTAAAATTAAGAGTCATTTGAGGGCTAATATGGAAACCTGATACAGTAGAAGCTTCCTAAAATATATACATATATGAAGGTGATCTAACTGAAATTGTCAAATAATGGGGAAGACAACTCCAACTGGCCATCTTTTGTCACTAGATGAAGCTTCCTGTCCTGGGATTGGGTTACATCTAATTGAGTGGTTGGCCAAAGAGGCCTCATAAGAATCCCCAAATAATCCAGGCTGATGCCCAAGAGTATAGCTTACTCTCCGCAACAGATGACAAGGGTCCATTGCTGAAGGCAACAACTACACAACTCATCGAACATCGAGAAAGAGAGCTGCTGCCTAAATAGAGCCTCCACCTCTATGTTCTAGCATCTTTGGTAAAGTATTCTCCTGGCTTCCAAAGAAGAAATATAAACACCAAGCCAGCCACATATCGCTGATGACAATGATGTCCTGCCTGCAAGATATGTCAGGGCAATGGGGGGTAGCACAAAGCTTGTAGGAGTAATCAACCAATATCTGATTTGACTTAACGTCCACTCCGGGAGATAGAACCATACCCAACACTGCTTGGGTGACCAAGAACCCGTGACTAGATATCCCAGGGACCTAGGTTAAAACCAAATGCTACCTTTTTTTTTTCTTTTAAGTAGCAATAAAATGACTCCTCACAACATTCTGCTATATTCATAGATCAGTGCGTTGCTCAACCATCATCAGAGACGCTTCCTCTTGCAGCAGATGGGAGCAAATATAAAGACCCACAGCCAGACATTACGCCAAGAGTGAGAGAGCTCAGAACACCCATATGTAAATCGAATGTCTCCATCAAATCTCTCCTCTCAAGGACCAGGGAACTCTGGAAGAAGAGACAGGAAGAGTATAAGAGCCAGACAGGATGGAAGACACCAAGGAAACAAGACCCTTTAGATCAACATGATGAATGCCCATATGAACTCACAGAGCCTGAGGCAAAGACCCCGAGAGGGACATGTAGGTTCCTTTTAAGCACAGCTAAGGGGAGTTTCAGGGTCAACTGCATAATTGGTTTAAGCAAGCAGCAGTTACATTAGTATATTTTGAATAGCCTGAGGTTTAATCTTTTTTTAAAATAAATTTTTTATTTAAGGAATGGTTTTTATTCATTTTACATACCAACCACAGATCCCCCTCTCATTCCTACATACACACACACACACACACACACACACACACACACACACACACACACACACCACAGCCTTGACACCACCAGAACCTACCAGCTTATTTTTTATAAGACAGTTGGGTCTCTAGTTCTTGTGCCTTCTCTCAGGCTCTTTCTTCCTGTTTGTTTGTTTGTCCAATTTCAATATGGTAGTTTTTGTTTTATCTTATTCTGTTGTTTTTCTCTTAGAAACCCTTAGAAGCCTATTTGTTTTCTAATGAGAGACAGAAAGGGAGCGGATCTTGATGGGAGGGGAGATGGGGATGAACTGGGAAGAGTAGATGGAAGGGAAATTGTAATCAGGATTTGTGCAACAAAATTGTGTGACAAAAATCTATTTTCAATAAAAGGAAAAAGAAAAGCTTACTTGCAAATGGCATTTGAGGTTAACTGAGAATTTTCACTATGATTACTGAGATTATTACTCTCTTTACCTATAAATTTGGTCACAGGACATAGAAATATTTTATCACTAAATACATTGTTTATCAAAAATGATAAACACTCCGTCCTGGAAATATGAGGTGATTTAATATCATGCATAAACTTTCTTTTAAAATGTGTGTTTAAGGCTAAGGATGAACCTAGATGGACAAGTACTTGTTTAGTTTATTGAGGGCCCTGGTTTAAACCCCAACCAACGTGAAACAAGTAAAAAGAAATGACAGAAATCGTGGTTAACTAAATTTGTGTTTTCAAGTATAAATACTCTAGGTTTGTCACAAACACTATTTTTTGCAGATTGCCAAAATATTAGACTTAAAGCAAATTTAGAAAAAATATTGATTGTGAAGATATATTGGCTTTTTGAAGTTTTCTGAAAACAATATAGAATTTAAAAATTATTGATGAAAGTAAAATTGCTGGAGAAATTGCCTTCAAATCTTAGGAGAGGGTAAACTTAGCGAGTTGTCATGTGAGCTCTGTGGACTGTGTATGTGATTGGAAGTCCAGGTGTGTGTGTGTGCGTGTGTGTGTGTGTGTGTGTGTGTGTGTGTGTGTGTGTATGGCTGGGAATGTACATATGTGATCCTGAGGGTAGTTTTGTGGTGGTCAGTGTGAGAGAAAGATAGATGGATGCTATTATGGAGGTGCTGTGAACGCCTGTTAAGTGTGTAATAAAATCGTAACAACCGTAGGGTTGTGGACAAATAGGCAAGTTAAAGCAGCTTCTCACAACACTGCTATGACTTGTACCAACTCCAGAACAAATAACCAGGAGGAGGATAAAGTCTAAGCTATGTCTAAATGCAATGCACACATGGAACCTTCTGAAAATTCCTTTGAAGTTCAGAGACACAAAGAATTTTGTACAATACTTAATGGCTTTCAGGAGAGTACTATTTGAAAACAGAATAAAGTTGGTTTTCAGTATCTAAAAGGCAGGAGGGAGCTAGTCTTTGAGTTTGCATTTATACCACTAGCATCATATAGAAATTGCCAAGAAAAATATTTCCAAAAATAAACTTTAAATTTATTTTATTATTATTGTGTGTATGTGTAGGGTGTGTATGTGAGTACAGGAACATGTGTGCCACAATTTGCATGTAGAGGTCAGAGGACCACTTGTGGGAGTTGGTTCTCTTCTTCCACCATGTGGGTTCTGGAGAATTAAACTCAGGTCATCAGGCTTGGTAGCAGGGACCCTCACCTTCAGAACGTCTTGACAGATCTTAGTAAGATATATGGTATTAGTGAGGGCAAGTTGTGGACCTATCCTGATAGTGAATGAAGTTGAGTTGCTTGGAAAAATATTTGATCTTATAAACTAAATCATTTAACTGAGTTTATGGTTTCAGAGGGTTGCAGTCCATGATGGTTGAGTAAAGGGATTTTGGCAGGAATAGCTGAGACCTCACATCTTGATCTGAAAGTTGGAGGTGGAGAAAAACACACTGAGAATGGTGTAAATCTTTTGTAACCTCCTCTTACAAAGCCATACCTCTTAGTACTTCTCAAAAGGTTCCACCAACTAGAGACTAAGTAGTAAAGCATGTAAGCCTATGAAAGTTGTTCACATTCAAATCATCATAGTGACCCACAAGTTTCTGATGCTCAAGTCAAAATGACATTATCTTCCTCAAACCTGTTCTTTCTCCTGCAATGCCTAGTCCAGAAAATAACTCTTTTATTCTCAAGTTTAATACACCTTTTTCTACTATTAATAAATTTGGGATACCACTTGATGTGTTTGACAAAGTTCTTTGGGGTTTTTTCCTTTTTACAATTTTTCTTTTATTAAAAATAGATTTTTCATAAAATACATTTTAATCATGGTTCCATGCCCCAGCACCTCCCAAATTCTTCCTACCTCCTCAGTCACCCAAGTCTGTATGTACCTTTTCTCACAGTTTTCAGAAAACAGCCCACTAAACAAGTAAACAAACGAATGACAATAGTACAAAACAAATAAATAAACAGAAACAAAGAGCCAAATAAAAAGCACAAGGAACATGTACGTATGCAGGGATACATACACACAGTCACACACACAGGAATCCTAATAATATCATAAAATGGGAAACCATAACACATAAGCAGATACTTGTAATGTAACCTAGAAAAAATTACCCAGACAAAGCATTATAAGACAAAAGACTTCAACATATACTATTGAACTTGTTTTGTGTTTTCTGTCTTCTGTTGGGTATAAAGCCTGCCCTTAGTGTGATTTGTAAATCCAGTGGGATTCCACTGAAGAAAACTAGTTTTTCTGTTGAGTAGTTATCAATTAGAAATAGCTTCTAAGTTAGGGATGGGAGTTAGTGTCCACTTCTTCTTCAGTACCTGAATTCCATTTATCTGAGACTTGTGCAGGCACTGTACATGCTGCCACAGTGTCTCCAAGTTCATATGTGCAACAGACCTGTTGTGTCTAGAAGGCCTTGTTTCCTTGGTGTCTTCCATCCCCAGTGACTCTTAAAAATCTTTCCATCTCCTCTTCCAAAAAGCTCTACAAGCCCCAAGGGTAAGAATTTGATGGAGAAATCCCATTAAGGACCTAGTACTCCAAGATCTCTCATTTCTAGCACGTTGTTCAGTTTTGGTCTCTGTATTTGTTCCCATGTACTTCAGGAGGAAGCTTCACTGATGATGGCTGAGCAAGACACCGACCTAGGAGTGTATCAGAATGTTGTTAAGAGTCATTTTATCACTATATTCTTTTAGCAAAACAGTAGCATTTGGTTTCCCCTTCAGTGCATGGCCTATCTAGTCTTGGATTCTTGGCCACCCAAGTGGAATCAGGTATGAATTCCAAATCGTGGAGTAGGAATCCAATCAGATCCCATAAATCCCATCAGATAGTGGTTGGCTACTCCCACAACTTTTGAGGCCCTATTGTACCAGTGTATCATGCATGATAGGTTACCATAGTAGTACAAAGTATTAATAACTGGGTTGGTGTTTACTTTTCCCCTCTGGTAGTGTGGGGAGCATCTTCCAGTACCATGAGCACAAGTCAGTAGGGGTGAAGTTCTTCATTTTTATTGTAGGGTAAATAAATGAAAAGGAAATTCAAAGAGATACTGTTGGATTTAGCTCTTATTCTCCAGAAAAAAAAACTTCCCTCAGTCCCTAATACCAGATAGATGCTTATTATAGATGTTTCTATCACATTCAGTTACATGAATTATGAAAAATTACAGAACTTGTTATTATAGTTGACTCTTACCATTAAAAGTTTTTAGGGATACTTTTTATTGTGTCCTAGGAACATTGACTGGCATATGGAAGGTATATGATAAGTATTTGATGAATGACTAATATTTACAGATTTATCTACCATGACAGTTAGTATTAGTTGTCAACTGGACAGAATGTAGAATCACTGGGAATTGGAGTCTGGGTATGCCTTTGGGGGATTATCTTGGTTGCAGTAACTAAGATGGGTAGGAAGACCTGCTCACTATGGATGACACCATTTCTGTCTGGGGAATATTATAGTAACATAAGTGAATATTAAAATCCAAGTATTCATTTCTCAGTGCTTTCTAGTAATGAACGTAATATGACCACCTGCTTCAGGGTCTTGGTACCTTGGTTTTTCCACCATGATGAACTCTACCTTGAAATGTGAGCTAAAATAAACATTTTCTTCTGTAAGCTATTTTTCTTAGAGTACTTTATTACAGTAATAGGAAAAGAAACACTAAATATTATAGAAGAAAATCTTTCATTCCAAGGCCATTGCCTTTCCAACATGCTTTACAAAGTGCTGGATATGCAACTAAGAAAAAAAAAGTAATATTCTAGGAATGTCAGGTGGAACACTTATGAAAATCATAATAATTTGGGTACTTCAGAAAAGTATGAAGTAATTATTAGTGTCTATTAGAGCCAAATGTTTAATGGGACTGTGACAAATGTTTGCTCTTCATTGTATGTGACCTTTCTGTGCAAGTCTCTTTTGCATTACAGTATTTATTATCTATTTAGAACTACATTGCACATGCATTATATTTATTGCTTATCAGCTTGGGTGGAAGGCAAGGAGCAGGTGATGATGAAAGACACAGATTAGATAGCAAAAATGTTAGCATGTTTAGTAGTAGGGACACAATGACATCTTAAATAGAAAGAACAAAATGTATAGGGACACTCCTAAGATCAAAGAAATATCTGTTCCTGTTGGAGAAGAATTTTACTTGCTTATACAAGGTTTATAAGAGAAAAATGTCAGGATGATTGTAGTTGTTGGTTGTTTTTTTTACTCCGGCTCCCAAATAAATCACACATGGAGGTTTATTCTTCCTTATAAATGCCTGGCCTTAGCTTGGCTTGTTTCTTACTAACTTTTCTTAACTTTAAATTAACCTGACTACCTTTTGCCTCTGGGCTTTTATATTTTTCTATTTATGTATACCTTTTATTATTTCTTACCCTGTGGCTTGCTGTGTAGCTGAATGGCTGGCCCCTGACGTCCTCTTCCTCTCCTTCTCCTGCTCTTTCTTCTTCTTCTTCTTCTTCTTCTTCTTCTTCTTCTTCTTCTTCTTCTTCTTCTTCTTCCAGATTTCTCCTTCTATTAATTCCTTCATCCTGCTCTCTCATTGGCTGTTCAGCTCTTTATTAGACCATCAGGTGTTTTAGAAAGGTAAAGTAACACAGCTTCACAGAGTTAAACAAATGCAACAAAAACAAAAGTAACATACTTTAAAATAATGATGATCTAATAGATGATCTAATCTGGGAAAAGTCAAAGGAAAATGATCTGTCTTTGTCTTGTCTAGGATGTAGTAATGTGTGGCATGGTTCTTCCAAATTCTGCACTCATTTGATACATGCCAAACATTTGAGTGATATAAATATTTTAGAAAATTACATACTACCAGAGTTGATCGACTCTCCTTTACTTTACTGCACATTTTCCAAAACCCTTTTGTCTATATCTAGATCATTTTCTTGCATCTATTATGTGAGATCCTTTGATATAGAAGTGAACAAGATGATAAAGTCCCCAAACTTATTAAACTTATAAACTGACAACTACGTATTTTGACAAAATAAGAAAATTATTTCAATTCTTTGGAAAATATTTTCCCTTTTTGATAGACTCTAGGTCCCATGAGAATGCAGATTTTTGTTTGATTTGTACAAGGCCACGGGCAAACTACCTGGAATATTGTAAATACCCTAAATAAATATTAAGTAAAATAATTTAAAAAAGAATACACATAGATTTCAACAAATATGAATGTGAGAAGTGTTTAAGACAATAAATCCCACTAATTTGAAACTAACTAGAAGCAAAGTGGTGGACAATACCCTATCAGGTTACTGATTCACTCTAGTTTACAGCTAGACGTTTACATTGGAAATGTCCATTGGGATGGCACCATGGAGTCTGGACACTTCATTCAGCTATACCAATAAAAACAAAGTTGCTTTAAAACTCAAGTACCTCAGACCAGGCAGGAAGTATGAACCATATCCAAATTTCCTCTTAATGTCCACACAGTGTTTTCCCATTGTTATGGTAAGGCATATTCTAAGAAAGGTTAAGCCTATTTTTTATTTCTGAATCATGTGAAAATTATAAAGACATTGTCTAGAGCTTTGAGATATTTTCAGATTCTAAATTCTAGAAGAAAACCAGAAAATGCTGATGGAAGGCTAACTTCCCCCAAGGTTAGATAGGGGGAAGTTAGATATCTGTGCAAATTCAGATATCTGTGCAAATTCTTGATTATTTCATAGGTCTCCAGTATTTTAGATGAGGGGAGAAATGTTATCTTTTCTATATTCTTTTTCTCAAACAAATTTAATCTTGTTGGACCATTATAGTAGGCTTTTTAAAAAATCAACATTAACTACAAATACTATTGTTTAGTATTATTATTAACCTATATTTTATAAAATCTGGGGTCATTTCTTTCTCTCTTTTCCCATAAAATCATTTACTGTGTGGTGAAGTGTCCAAGAATTATGTAAGTCATTCAATGCAGCCCTGTATTATATAGGGCTATATGTAAAGGAACAGAAAAAAAATGTATGTGGGGATTTATTAGATTGGCTTATATTATAGGGGCTGGGTAGTTCAATAGCATTCATCTGAATGTTGGAGATGCTGAGTATTTATTGTTCAGCCTATAAAGCCATATTTCTCAACGGTGTCAATACCACAGTAAGGGATAGAAAATGCTTGGGATACTCTAGTATTCAGTCCATAGTGGAAGATCAAAGACACTATAGTTTAATGTTAGCAGAGAACAGCAGCAGTAGAAGTAAGCAATAGAAACACTTACCAAGAAACAGTGAAGGCAGGCAGGCAATGCTACCTTTACTGGGACCTCTTATCTTAGCCACCTGTTGCGGGGTACTACCCACCCATTCTGAGGGCTAGATTTCCTTCTTAGTAAATCCTTTCAGGAAACACTCTCAGAGGCATCCTCTGAGGTGTTCCTCCTAGGTGATTTTATATTGGTCACACTGACAATCAAGATTAACCATCACAGCAAGCTCCCTGATCCTCTGGCTCTTACAGTCTTTCCACCCTCTCTCAATGTTCCCTGAGCCATAGGTGTGGGATTGTAATGTAGATGTATCCGTTGGGACTGGACACCACAACTCTGCATTTTGATTGGTTGTGCTTTTCTGTAATGGTCTCCATGTGTTGCAAAGAGAAGTTGTGTTGATGAGGGCTGAAGGTTTGGAGGGAGGAAGGGGAAGGAAGAAATGGTGTAATTACGTTATAATATCAAAATTCAAAGGAAATAATAATAATAAATTGATCTTCACAATTTCTAGGATTACTAAGTGTTGTATTGTCTGCTTGGGAGACCTTCAGCCCAAGAGAGATGGATCACCTCTGTCAAGGGAAGAGCCAAAGAACCTTCTAAATACTGTGTAATCAACTCCAGAGGAGACCTTTTGGAAATCCAAACAAAGTTCATTAAAAATCTAGTTTGTTTTACTTTGTGTTACTTTGCCCATGAATTTCCTATAGCACTATATTTCTGTTTATTAGAACACCCTTCCCAATGTTGTGTAGAGATAATACTGGCAATTATCTCATGTTGACAAATTGGTGGCTTATCTTTGTGTAACTCTTTACAATAATCCCAACAGCTTCAAAATCAGGGTAAAGTTAAGGTCCTTTCATATGTCCCAGTCAAGTCAAAAGCAAAGCATCAATAAATGATCTTATTTTGACACATGTGTACAAATTTATATCTATGCAATGCATTTTCCATCCTCTTCAGATAGGTCCATTGTCTTCCTTTGTTAAGTTCTCTATGGAAAGAGGAGACCCTTGGACTTGTGAAGAACTGAACGGGGAGAACTGAAAGCTGCTGGTGATGATAGCTTGGTTCCAGGAAACATCCATCATTCACAATTCCTCAGAGTACTATGTGAATCAAACTACATCTTAGAAAGAGATGGAAACTCACAGTGCATCCAACCAGCCAAGAGAAATTAAGTTATCCTTGAGCACAAGCTGGTTGATGGGAAGGCCAGGATGAAATAAGGCTGTCAGACTTTGGGGCACATTTTCTTACCATTATATTACATGTAACGGGTGACTTTTATTTTACAGGTTCCACAAAATTCCACACAAATCATACTTTGCAGACCCTTTACCATCTAGAATCTCTTCTGCAGTTGCTTTTAGGACTGACCCTGTTGTAGATAATAATTTAGTTGCCATTTCTTTTTTGTAAAATTCATCTTCTCACCATTGTTAAGTACTCAGAGAGCCATGGCCTTCTGTAGTTTTAGCACCATCACAAAAATTGCACAGTTCCATTGATATTGCAAAAAGTGACTCCTATTAGTTCCCACATGAAACGTAACCCTTATCTGTGAAACACATCTGAAAGCAAGCAACCCACAAGCCCTCCGTAAATGAATACCACAGAGCCCATTCAATTCTCCCTCTCTTAGTGCAGCTCTCTTCTCCTGCATATGTGCTTCACACACTAATCCTGACTTCTGTCTCCAACACCACCCCCCTTCTGTTATCCCTTGCTGTGGAGAATTGACTCTGAAAGATGTGAAAAATGAGTCATGTGGCTTGTATTTCATCTTTGATGGTGAGATCATAGCCATTTACTCTTTCCAAGATTCTCTTAAAAACAAAACAAAACAAAACAAAAAAAAAACCTTGAATGGGAAATGATTCCTATTTGATAGTTTCTATTGAGGTAACAATAAATATCTATTTCTATAACATTTTCACACATGAAAAACACATGCAACTCAATATGTTAATTTTTAACATTCTCTGGAACAGTCTTCTCCTCCTCCCTCCTCCTTCCTACATTCTCCCACTCTTCCTAGGCATCATCTCCTATGCCTCATTCTCTTTCTCGTCCTCTGTCTTCTGGCAGTAATGTGATAAGACACAGTGCCCTGTCCACACTACACAAGTGCTGTACCACAGAGATACACTTCTGGTTATATTTCCTTACTAATAAACTTACAACACCTTACTGCCCTCCCTGTAGTTTCTGTTATATGATTTCTTGGTTTATTACTCATTTATCTAATCAAGCAAAGGTTCTAATTACAGTATGATATTATGATCCTATCCATATATATTCATGTTTAGTATGCACATCATAAAATATAAATTCAGACAAAAATAACAATAATGAAGTGCTAGCTATGTTTTACTAACCCTCTTCAAAATATTTAATTTTTCTGTGTAGCCATGCTCATTGAAACATTCATTCCCACCAGGTATTTTCCCTGATAAGAAGTATAATATACTTTGATATGTTACTGTATGTCTTCTCAGTCACCTGAAGAATGTCATTGGTTACCTGAAGTAAACCAATTTATGGAGTTTGTTAAAAGGTGCATAAAGGAACCTTCTCTGATATCTATAAGAAATAATATGCTTACAAGATGGTATCAACAAAGAGGAACCTGGGATAGAGAGCAAGATAGACATGAAATAACAACTTTTGTGTATTTTGCAACCAATAAGACATTAAACATTTGGATTAAAGAATACATAACAAGGAAACAAAGTATGTACTCACAAGTCACGTTACCCTCACTCTAGCCAAATACAAATCAGTCTTCACTGAGTATCTCCAGGAAACACTGCTTCTGTGGCACAACTTACGGTGAGAAAAGGGGTGATGCCTCCTCCTCTTCTTTGGAATCACAAGATGATGTTTAGTTGAACTAATTTGTGAATGTTTTTTTCTGGGTAGCTACAAGAAGAGAGTTTGCTTGTTTACTTTAAATTATTATTTTTACTGTAGATGTTTATGAGAATCAATAGTATGATTTGAGAGTATATAAGGATCAAATAAAGGTAAGGTAACATTTTTATCTCTTATGTGTGTTTTTAAATTTTAATTAGTGTGAAGTATGGTACATATTCTTGGAGGTCAGTGTCCTAGTTCACTGCATGTATGTAACATGTTCTGATCAAATCATGGTACTTAATATTTATATCTCCCATCACTACTTTGTGTTTGTAGACTTCATCTTTTAATTTTCTAGTCACTCAAATATTACATAGTAGTTTATTATGAACTATTGTTCCTTTACATAAAGTATTAGAATTTATTACTTCTATCTATATCAATTATATTAATTTTATGAGAAAGATAAAACAAAACAGAAACTAGTTACGGTATAGTATGAGAGCTAGAAAATGCACTCTCCACTCTGTAACGTGACAGCCTGTTTCATGTTGACATCTTGCCAATGCATGGTCTTAGGTAATTTAAATTCTCTTAACTGGCTTGATGAACCTCAAGTTTTTCATTTCCTTCTAAAATACGATTTAATGCCCAAGATACCATGAGCGGTGCTTCCTAAGGCTTGAAGAATTTGAGTAGACTTATCTTTATTTGAGAGCTTAATATAATGACATAATAGATCTATCACTGATTGTTTTAGGGCTCCTAATGCTATAGAGATATGACCATAGCAACTCTTATAAAGTAAAACATGCAGTTGGGGCTGGTTTACAGTTTCGGAGGTTTAGTCCTTTATCAATGTGGTGGGAAACATGGTAGCCCACAAGAAGACATGGTGCTGGAGAGGTAGCTGAAAGTTCTACATCTGGATTGGAAGGCAACAGGAAGAGAGGGAGACACTGGGCCTGGTTGAGCATTTGAAATCCCAAAGCAGACCCCTAGTGACACACTTCCTCCAGCAAGGTCTCACCTATTCCAATAAAGCCACACCTCCTAATGCCATTCCTTAACATTCAAATATGAGTCTATGGGGGACATTCTTATTCAAAATACCACACTGATTTTGAATAAGCTACCATAACTTTATTTCCGTGTGACCTAGGTTTCTCCCAAATCTCCTTAATGATGGATAATTTACAAATTTAGTGGAAATTGGTGTTTTAAATCATCTGCCATTTTGCATCTATTAATGTACCCCGTATTCAAGTAAGATCCAAGTTTATCTTCATGCTGAGGATAGCACTTTTGTTTAGAATTAACTGGTATTATAAATACGTCCCTTCTGGTGTCAACATGGTATGACTTCTCTATTGATCAAGCATCACTCCAGAGGGAAAGCTGTTTCCTGAGGACAGACGCTCTGTTATACGAACTGTCACTTTCTTGCTTTCCTGAAGCCAAAAGCAAGCCAGCTGCTAATTAAACTGGGATAAATTAAGGTAAATTGAATCTGCCTGCACATCTGCTGCAGGTCTGCAAATGGGACCACATGGCTGAGCCGACCCAGTTCACTGAGAAGAATCTTCTTCCACTTCTAAAACAGTTCCAAAGACTCCCAGAACCTCAGCTAATGAATTCCTGATGTAGGAAAAAGAGAACTAGAAATGTCTCTTGCCTGTCTTGACACTAAAGAAGAATTTGCAAAACAACAATTTCGTAGTCAAAGAATGCCCAGGTAGCTTCAAAGTGAGATCATTCTAGAAAACTGACTATATATACCCATAAGATGAATTCATTAAAGTGTGATGAAATCAGCCATTGTCTGCTGACTCTATAACATAACTGAAGAAATATTCTACAACATTATTACTGCTACAGAAAATATCTGTAAAATATAATATCACTTTTGTAATGAATACTCAGCCCTGCTGTTAGACCAGACTGTGATCTCCATTTTTGTTCAATATTCTCTTAATCAGTAATTATTTTCCACACTCATTTTACTTACATGTGTGATGTCATTCACACATATACTCTCTGACTTGTGATTATTTATTTGAGCTACATTTCAAGAACTATCATTTAATGATGAAGTTTTATGTTCAATTTTCTATTGTGTGTATGTGTCTTAGTGTGTGATTTTACTTTGTCTGTTAACTGATACTTACAGACTTCTTTCACTCCTCTTTCTTTCATCTAGTCCCTTCTTCCTTCCTCTTTCATCCATTCTGTGTCATTATGTCTCCCTTCTTAGTTTTCTCTTTCTTGCATTAGGGTTTCAGCAGCTATGGTGCACAAGATCTTTGGGTCAGTTTTTAGAAGATTCCAGTCAGATAAATTGGATCAATTTAGCCTGTGGTCTTATTTGCAAACCTAGAGCAGATCCAATTAACTATTGGGAAATTATTTGAATTATGGTGTCAAGAAGCTTACATAATAAGTGACCTGACAAGTTATGTTCACTGGTGCAATAGTACCGTGAATGTTATAGAAAAAACCAACCACTTTCTGATTGGATCTAAAGTCTAACTGATGAGATGGAACCCAATCTTGTAACTGTTAACAGGGCCAAGAACATGTGGCCAGATAGGTCAATAGGACCAAGGGTGAAACCTAATACTGTTATTCTGCTAAATAGACATACAATTTAAAAGACTTCTACTGACATATTACTATATTAACAGTAAGAGTGAGTTTCTTAACCCTCATTGGAGAAGTTTTTCTTACAGTAGATGACAATGAACACAGCGACCCACACCAGTCAATATGAAGAGAATAAGACACAGTAGACTGCATAAAATAAATTGGACATACATATCACAATCTTCTTCACAAAGCTCAGGGGACTTTGTGGAAATAAGGTAAAAAAATGTCAGAGGTGAAAGATGACTTCAAAAAAACATTCTTCTGGACACAACAGGACAGTTACACATAAAGAGCTCAAAGTGATTGTGAAAGTATGCATGAGACGTTCATAGGTTCAAGCCAAACAAAAATCTCAGCCTGGAGATAGAGATAGAGATAGAGATAGAGATAGAGATAGAGATAGAGATAGAGATAGAGATAGAGATAGAGATAGAGATAGAGATAGAGAGAGATAGAGATAGAGAGAGAGAGAGAGAGAGAGAGAGAGAGAGAGAGAGAGAGAGAGAGAGAGAAAGGTGGGCATATAGCATGAATCTTAACAGTTCTTTTTCATAAAAACAAACCTGGAGCCAGGTATTGGGGTGAATGCTGGAAGATCAGAGAAGCAGAACAAGCCACAGCTTCCTCACCTTGCCAATTCCTCAGCTGATCCTGTTTCCTCAGACTGGAAGCTTCTGAGTCCTCATCCAAAATGGATCTCAGTTGAACTGCTTCTCGAAAGCCTGAAGCTTAACCAGCCAAAACCTTCTAGTTTCTGGTCCTCACACCTTATATATCTTTCTACTTTCTGCCATCACTCCCTGGGATTAAAGGCTCACTTCTGGGAGTAAAGGTGTGTGAGTCACCATGCCTAGCTGTTTCCAGTGTGGCCTTGAACTCAGAGATCCAGGCAGACCTCTGCCTCTGGAATGCTAGGATTAAAGGCTTGAGTGCTACCATTTTCTAGCTTTTGTATCTAGTGGCTGTTCTGTTCTCTGACCCCAGATAAGTTTATTAGGGTGCACAATATTTTGGGGGACACCATACCACCACAGTGGGCATGAAATTCCACCACTAACTGATAAAATATTGGCATATGATAGCTACTAGGAGAGGAAAAATCAATTTTCTTTAATGTTGCACCCCCCAGTTGGTCAGCCATACTCTAGAGAGGTCCCTACTCCAAGAGTACTTTGGCAACTGAAACTATATGTAAAGGAGCAAAAGAAGAAAATTCAAAGTTGGATAGTGTCTTAATTAAAGTTCTATTACTGTAAAGAGACACAATGACCATGACAACTCTTATAAAGAAAAACATGTAATTGGATCTGGCTTACAGTTCAGAGGTTTTATCCACTATTGTCATGACAGGAAGTATGGCAGCACACAGGCAGACATGGTGCTGGAGAGGGTAGCTGAGATTTCTACACCTGGATAAGCAGGCACAGGAAAATAGAGTGACACTGGGCCAGGTTTTGAGCTTCTGAAACATCAAAGCCCACCTCCAATGACATACTTCCTCCAACAAGGTCACACCTATTCCAACAAGGTCACACTTCTTAATAGTGCCACTGCATTTGACCCAATGGGGGCCATTTTCATTCACATCACCCCAGATGGATAGGGAGTTGAGGGTAGAGAGGACTGATATGGGAGGAGCTGGAAGCATGAATATGATCAAAATATGTTGTATGAAATTCTTAAAGATAAATAAAATACTATTTAAAGATAATAATAAGCAATAAAATGTGAGGAATAAGAATAATTATCTTGTGTATACACCCATATATATGTGTATATATATGCATGCACATATGCACACACACTTATATATATATATATTCATATATATATGCATATATATTGTGTATCTGTTGGTTCAATCAGTTATTTATTCCAGGAGTCAAATGTTTAAGACTGTGCCAGGCTCTTCAGTCAGTATCAGAAAGACAGAGCATTACATCAAGTGTTTTTCCTTCTTGTTAAAATGTCTTCTCTTGTTGGAGGCACAGGACTTCAGAAAGTACCTGTGTTGAATAAAATAGAGTTAGTTCTGTGGGCCCCAACCATGTCAGTATTAGGAGATGTAAGAAGAAATAAAGAGGGTGATGGCTATTCTTGGTTGTCAACTTTACTGTGTCTGGAATTAACTAAAACTCAAGCAGCTGAATTCACCTGTGAGGGATTTTTTCTGAATTAAATCATTTGAAGTGGAAAGACTCATCTTTAATCAAGATCTTTTGAGGTAGGAAGACCCCCCCCTTTAGTCTGAACCATATCTTCTGTGGTGGCAGCATATATCAAAGACATGGAAGAAGAAAGCATTTGTTCTTTGCCTGCTTGCTCTTGTTCTCCCTGGTGTATCAGTTCTTTCATTGGCGTTAGAGCTTACGTCTTCAGGATTCAGGTATATAGTGAAGACCAGCTGAGACAACTTGATTCTTAGACTTTTTGTAGACAGCCATTGTTGGATAGTTGGACCACAGCCTGTACACTCTAATAAATCCCCTTTATATATATAGAGATTCATTCTATTCTGTTCCTCTAGAGAACCCTGATTAATGCTAATAGGTTTTACTAAAACTGTCTTGAAAAACAGACCCAAATTTCCTGATATAAGATCTACACAGTGTTGGTAGCCACATTCATTCTTTTAAAATGTGACTCATGGATATAGAAAAAGAGATGATTCTGACTCTGTCTTTCTCTTCGGCAGCTGAAATGTATAATGCCCTTTAAGATGTTCTGACAGGAAAACCTAATAAATCTTCTTATCATGGTTTAAGTCAGCATTTCCTATGCCTGTTTGATTAAGGGAAATTTTTATGCGTGATTCCCTCATGACAGCTTATATTAGGGTTTGAAACAGTACAATGCAGACAATTAGGAAACCTGTCTTTGCTTATTTTCTACTGCTATAGCATAATTCCTGAGATTAGTAATTTATATAAAACATTTATTTTCTAAAAGTTGGAAAATCTAAAATCAAGGTGTTGAATCTTGTCTGCACTTGTTTTGTGCCCTAGGATGAGCATCACACAAGAGCAAGCAGGAGTATGCAAGACCTTGTCCTTCCTCTTCTTATAAAGCCACTAAGCTCACCATGAGGCCCACGTGCAAGACCTCATGGAACCCCCAATTTCCTTCCAAAGATAAAAGCTCCAAAAACTACCAACATATGCATTTGAAAAATTTCTGGCATCGGGATTTCAAGGGGTAGGACACAGATTTTAATCTATTTGTAACAATAACAACAAAGGATATTATCTATAACAGAATTTAGAATCGTTAGGAGAAAAGTCCCTAGGCATGTCTAAGAGGGATTGTTTAGATCAGGATAATTGAAGTAGGAATACCCCCCTTAAGAAGAGAAGCAGTGTCCCAGTCACTGGGGTCCTAGAGAAAATGTGATCTGAGTATGAACATTGATTGCTTTCTGCTTTCTCACTATGGATGCAACATGACCAGTGACTTCCTCTGGCTCCTACTGCCATGTTGGACTGTGCAGTGGAACTATGAGCCCAAACAAACAAACATCTTCTTTCCTTCCTTTGGGAAGGTTGCCTTTGTCATGTATTTTCTTGTAGCAACCAACAAAGTAACTAACACCTTACCTTGCAGAGAAGCAAGGAATATGCCTCAGTATTATGCTGACCAGTGAAATATTTTTTAATGCCAATAAAAATACCCTAATATCAGTTTCTCAAGACATTACAGGTGGAAACGCATCAGAAATAAAAATTGAACTCAGAAATATGGGAATTTCCGAAATAATTTTAGAAGCTGACTTTTTCGGGCAGCATTGGCCTGAAGTGGGATATTAGAGGTGGTAGAGGTTTCCTTGACATTGTCAGATGTTCAGATGCCTCCAGCCATTATGGCCATTTTGTCAAGTTCAAATATTTAGAGAAAGAGCCTTCCTTCTCTCTTTCAGCCAATACCACTCATGACTCATTAAATGCTGATCAGAAATTAATGGTGAAGAGCTTCTTCTCTTGTGGACTCCAAGAACTCCAAGTCCCTCAAATCTATAATTCTAAGAGTTATGAGTAATTCTAAATACCAAATACATTTCCAGAATGGTACCACCTTCAACAACAATTATATACTCCAAAGCTTTAGGTTTCAACTTGAGATTAAACGTTGGCAAGATGCTTTATGATGAAAAACAGATTTTTCAGTTTTAAATAAGAAAATATTGACCTGGACTCTAACGAAGTGTTAATGTGACACACTGAATCTTAGACACACCTTGGGTTTGATGACCAGGCCTGCCCTGGGCAGGACACAAACTAAGAGTGTGTGCTCTGTTCACCTCTGTCATTCCTTATTACACATCCCCTTCACTTTTATCCATGACTTTTATCTATGACTCCAGGAAAATAATATGTGACTGTATTTTAATTGTTTTGTGATTTAATAGTTTAATAATGTGGGATACTACTCCCACCACTTCATTACCCAAACTAGTACATTATGGCTTTCATAAATTATTTTAAAAATGAAAACAATATTAATTCTTTTTCCTTATTTTTTTCTAGATCCTGCATTAGTAAGCATTTGTTAACATCACATACTATTGATTTCTACAAGAATTTTACTATTCAAAAATAAGCCACCCCTACTGGAGAGAAGAGAAAATCAAAGCAAAGACCTAGCAGCTTACAGTCCCAGGCATTGGCAATGGTAGATTCAGGAACCAAACCCTAGTCCATGCTACTTTTAATTTGCATCAAGATGCTTTGATTCAACAGTTTTGATGATTAAACATCCCTCTTTTTCATAGACTCTTTCCAGTTTAGTCTCCTCTGTTTCGCTGCTTAGTCATTCCTCTCTAAGACTTGGTTCTCATTGATGTTCATCCAACATTCCAAGCATACTGCTGCCTTAAGAACTCCACGTTTGTTCTTTTTCCTGAAAAGCTATGTCCCTATAAGTCCTTTTGTGTATCTGAGTATCTGATAAATGGTGTCCCACCCCCACCTTTTGCTCTTCAAAGCCTCTTCTCCCTTCTGCTTGTCATATGTTGATGGTCACACAGTCATCTAGTATGTTTGAGCTTCACTTGCTATTTCCTTACTAGACCTTCCCTCCATGACTGTGTAAATTTCCTGAGAGTACGTTGTCTACTTTATTCTCTATTACCTTCTTGGTACTTAGATGAGTATTCGAAAAATTATACTTTCTACGCATTTCTTGACTGAACAAGCATGTATTTTATCTTATCTTTATTCTTATCTGCTTATTTGTGCACCTCATTTTCATAATTTTTAAAATAAATTTTTATCTTTATCATTTCATTACCATAATAAGCAAATCAATCTCTAACACTTTGCTGAACAATAATCAGAGACATCACACTGTGTGAGGTACTCAAATGAAGTCTAGTAAAGTTGAGTTATTAGATTTTATTTCTCCAGAGCATCTATAGAAACTACATTATGGTAATCAAAACTGCTGAACCTGATATGCTTCATTTGTGTAGGTAGGAATCAGCATAAAAGAAACTCTGGTTAATCTGTGTGGTCAGTGATTCACCCAACATTATTTGATGACTATCTGCGCACATTCACGACTCAGGTCCTAAAGACAAAATCACTAGATTTTAGTTTTCTGAACTTTTTCAGTCAGTACCTGCTCTCTGGGAGCACAGTGACCTCTGCACCACTGTAAAGTTGTCTTGTATATTGGTGCCATTATTTCAACTTGGAATCCTTTCTTGGAGTCTCCCTTTGTTCCTACACAAATTCAAGTGAATTTGACACACACAGAGGGAGCCCTGCGCTGTTCATTCTTCCTTTTCCCACTCCATACTCTGCTCATACCCATTGTACAGTCTTTCCTGTCCAGTGTCTGGGGATGCCAAGTGCTCCCCTGAACTGTTATAATTTTGATTTATGGACATCCACATGAGGGGAATCACAGAAGAATGCAAGAGAGGAGAGAGCTGCACAAAGGAAGGGCCATCTTTTCTGCTCTATGCTTTTTTTGAGCTTTGATTTTGGCATAGGCTCTTTAGTGACAGCCTTTCTTCCATGGCTCAAGACAACACAGTGCTCAGGAACTCCTTTGTCTGTCTTAGGGATGGCAAAACTGTGCGAGGAGTACAGAGAATGATGACAAGATGTGGCTAATATGCCAAGTTTGTTAGGCAATCATGATTAGCCATTTCAAAGCCAGGAAGAAGAGTTTCCCCTCATGGCTCTTGGGCTTATAATTACACACATGCTAGAATTGAGATGAGAAAATATAAAATCAAGTTGCTTTAAAACCATCATTTTAAGTGAAATTGAATGATATCCAAACAGTGTATGTACATTGGCAACAAAAGCTAAGGTAATACATTTCCAACTGTTCTACCTACAACCAAACATAAAAGAAAACCAGCAGCCTTGCACACGTGTACCTAGCTTACCTAAGGCCGGATAAATCAAGGAATCTGTAATACACTCCATACCTTGTATCTTTGGTAACTAGACTTTTTGCAAAAAAAAAAAGTGGGAAAAATGCTCTTTGTTATTAAAATATGCTGAATGTACTTGAAAGCTTTATATTTTTTTTATGGTTATGCATTCCCCCTGTGACTTCTCATGTACCTGGCAATTTTTTTCTCCTTTTATCTTAAGTTTTATTCCTTCTCTTTTACCTTAAATAAGTAGTTCTCTATTCCCAAGTCTTCTTTTCCTGTGACCATTTGATTAGTTTGGGTCTTCTTTTTGTTATTTAAAATCTTGAAAGGATGTATTAATTCTTTTCCTACCACCTGCTTGTCCACTTTGTAGGAGTCCTCTGGCTGCCAACAGAAAACTGCTTCTAAGGCTACACATCTCCAGGGGTCTCTGGTATCTCCAGTATAACCTCTGAACCCACGGGAAGAGTATTCAGCATTTCTCAAGACCTGCCCATCTCTGACTTCCACCTGGCTTCCAGGGATCAAATACTCTGATTGTCTGGGACTAAGCATCCTTTCTAGCAGGGGCTACACAGCTTGTTTACGTGACTCCTTTTGGAACACTGGTGTCTACTTTTGATTCCCTCAAACTATTACATATTCATTCTAAGTCCGAACTTGAAAGATGCTGCTTCTTTTCTGTGATTCCTTTTAGAATCACAAATAATGTCTTTCTTCTTAGTAGATATGTATTCAAGGGCCATATGGATTGCAGCATTTCTTTTCTCTTTCCAGTGTTTACCATGTTGTCCCACATGCTTTGAGAGCTTTGTTATAACTCGATATGACTTGTTTATTTTTTGCTGCATAACAAACATGATAAAATCCAACCACGTAAAGCACTTCATTTATTGTGATTGCCAATTCTGAGGTCAGGAATTCAACAGGGCTCAGGGTAAGCCCACCTGTGATTCACAGTGTCTGGGCTCACAGTTCAGGAAATGAAAGGGCTATGGAGTCTCATGCAATCAAATGTCTGGATTTTGTTTGGGATGACTTAAAGATGGAAGCTGTCAGCCAAAGCAGCTAAGTGTCTGTCTCAACACAGAGACTTCAGATATCAGTGCTAACACCCACAAACACAGAGAAAGCCCCAGTGCCTTTTACGTAGTTGTTCAAGTCATTGAGCATCACTTCTGCTCCACGCTGTCGAGAGGTAATTTCTACCCCACCTGTGTTCAAGGAGGGGGTTCATTGACCCTGCTTTTCCTAGGTGATACAAAGAGTATCAGCAAAATTTGAAGCCAAGTTTTGAAACATTTTACATGTAACTACTTGTCAGGTGGAAAATGACTCTCTAAGAACTGGCCACAGAAAAGTGCCTGGTTTCTGATTCCAGAAGGCTGATTTATTTTCTTCTGGAAATCTCTGCTGTATCTGACATGCAGTGAAAGTAGAACAGCATGCACACTGGTGTAAAACAGTCTGCGTTCAATTGCTGGGTGTACAAGTTTCCAATGTACGCCATGATGCAAAATACTCAATGCGTTGACATCTTCAATGACTCAAGTCTAGAATGGAGGTGATTATACCTCAAGGAATGGAAGTGATAGTAATAACACCTGAAACATTCTGGGTTCTGAATAAATGTTAGCTTCCTTTGTTCATTCTCCCACTAAATTAAGCCTTCATATTTGTTGACAGAAATGCAACTGGACTAGACACTTTCCACAAAAGAGACAGTATTAGAATTTGCAAGAACAGATTAGGAATCTGTGAGGAGTGAGAGGCAGATGTGATAAAACCTGATTGTGTGATGGTGATCTCATGTGCTGCAATGCAGACTCAGGCAGGAAGAGAGAAAACAGTCCAGAAAACAGTAGCCATTGGGGTGTGGCATATGGTTTATGTATCCTCTATTCCCTTTCCCTGTCTTTTCCCTAAAGGACAGTAATTTCATTTCTGTGTAGTGGCCATTCCCTTAGTGTTCATTAGAAGTAACAAGTCAGGGCCTCCTCTGTGACCATGATGCCAGGTAGCTGTGTTTTCTCTTTGTTCCTTTATCAGATCTTCAACTTCAAGAACTCAGTGAGAAGAGTGGCTGTGGGGTGCAGTGAATGTTAATCTTCGATCAGCAGGCTGATCAGGGAAGGAATGTTCCAACCAGAGACACCCAGGAGGAAAATGACTCCAATTAATGTGACAGCTTATGATTATTTATGTTATTATTTTTGTTTTTTTATTTATTTTAAAGAGATTGGCAAAGAGATTCATTTGAAACCAGAATCAAATAAAATTAACCAGTAAGGGGAGAATCGAATAATGGTTTTAAAAGACACATTTCAAGTGGTACTAAAACAGTCTTGAATTATTCAACTTTGGCTCTATTACAGAGCACCCAGAAAAACCCTACTTAACTCCCCAGGAGAGAGATTGCCTCCTAATGGGATTCATCAACATCTTCACCAGAATCACATTGTTGACTCTTTATGCTCATGCATATAATTATATTGTACCTGTGGAATATTTAGAAGTATACATAGACAAAATTTGTCTGTGTATAAAGTTGATAATTGTTGGAGATGTGTATATATTATGAATTAATGATCTAAGACCAAGGTAATGATACTGTAATATTTACTATGACAGTGCAAGTGCGTGCATGTGTGATTGTGTGTGTGTGTGTGTGATTTTGTGTGTGTGTGTGTGTGTGTGTGTGTGTGTATGTGTGTGTGAATGTGTTAATCTTTATAATAACTCCATGACTAAAAGCAGTTAAGGGAGGAAACTGTTTATTTGACTTGCACATCCTTATTACAGTCCATCATTGAGGGAACCAAGGCAGGAACTTTGGCAGGGAAGGAACCTTGAGGCAGGAACTGAAGCAGGGACCTTGGAGGAATGCTGTTTACTGGTTTATTCTTTGGTTTATTAAGCCTGCTTTCTTATACACAAGACGTCACACGAGTATGTCACACGAGTCAGGTGATATGCCACTCAAGCTTAAAGCAAACTCACAATAAACAAAACATTTACAAAGATTTTAGTCTCTGGAATTGAAATTAATTTAGGCCTTTTTACTCTTGTCTCTCTCCCTTTCCAAGTTATTATCCATTTAAAACAATGCAGAAGAACTCGGGGCAACTTTCTTTCAGTTTTCAAGATTTATACCACGATGAGTAAATTCACCAGTATGACTTTTTTCAAATTAATTATTTGTTTAATTGATTTGTTTAATTTTTTTGAGACAAGGCTTTTCTGTGTAGCCCTGAGTGTCCTGGAACTTGCTCTTAGACTAGGCTGGCCTTGAACTCATAGACATCCTCCTTCCTCTGCCTCCTGAGTGCTGGGATTAAAGGCGTGCACTACCACCACACAACTATGATCTTTTTTGAAGGAAACATTCTAATACTGATACATTCTTAACATTGTGTCCTCTCACGTGGCCGTATAATGATATGTGTGGTTATCTAGCATGTCCATATAATCTGTGTGGAAGGCAGTGATGTCAGGCAATTGTGAACAGAGGGCATGGGGAAAAGGAGGAAACATAAGAATATTCTCTGTGATTTATTTGGCTGCTTTGGAATGTTCTTAAATATTATTTGTTGTTAAAAATGAATTCCTTAAGATGGAATAAAAAGATGCGTTACTTTTCCTTCAACTTTTACCTAATTTTGAGTGAAAACTGTTCAATAAGCATATCAAATCCTGAAATCTCAGTCCCTGTCATCAGAGCACTATACCAGCAAATACCTTCAAGTATTTACTCCAGCAAGCACTTCTAAGTATTGGACAGGAAAGTCTTGAAGAGACCCAGGTGGGGTGATCACAGCCTCTGCACACTCAGTCATTAAAAGATCACCCACATTATTATTTCTCAATATTAACATCTTACTCATAAATCAAATGCATTTCCAGGAATTAGTTCATTCAATTCTTAGAATAGTGACAACCTTTTCTGTTTTATAGTTAATGATATGGGTCCTAAACAATTTAAATGTGTTGCTCAAAGACAAACAATAAGTAAACTAGTGGAAGGGGAAATCATCAAGGGGAGGTTGCCCATGTTCACTCTTAAGAAGGATGAGGAATTTTCTTTACGTCAGACTGGACTAAGATTTCATCTTCCAACCATGGTTGATGAATGGAATTTTGGTATCTTCATTGCCTCAAGTCAAGACTACCTTCAAAAATTATATGGTTACTTAGTAAGTAACATTCACAACAACAATAACAAAACAAAATCCCTTTCAGAAAATTTCATGGAGAAAAAAGAATGTAAGTAACGTTTGGTAAGAGTTTATAATGACTGGTACAAAGGCAGCAAGGAGAACAGGAAGGACTTTGAGCAGAGGAGGATAGACTCCACCTGGTAGAGGATGTGTCATTAGCCAGCTGCCTGACAGGACTTAAACATGTGATGGGATCCCAGTTTCTCCTTTTATGAATGAAGCTCATGCTATTCAATGTATATTTTGAGACTAGGAGTACAGCCTATGTCTAAGTGGTAAATTAGTGTGTAAATATTATGATTCTACGTAGTCTATAGAACAAGTACTTTGGAGTTTCATGTAAACACCTGTAAATACATAGATACTTATACACTGGGTGTAAACTCCCTCCAAAAGCCACTTCCCTTTTATCTTCTCCCCTCTTCCCTCTACCTCTCTAAGTCACTGTTCCACTACAGGGAAGAGACACTATGACTAAGGCAGTTTCTATAAAAGAAATAATTTCATTGTGGGCTGACTTACAGTTTCAGAGAGTTAGTCTGTTATCATCATGGCAGGTACATGGTAGGAGCATAGTGTCACACATGGTGCTGTAGAAGTAGCTGAGAGCAATATCTTGATTCATTGGCAGAGAGACAAAGACTAGGCCTGGAATAGGCTTTTGAAACCTCAAGGCCCATCCCTAGTGGCCTACTTCCTCCAACAAGGCCATACCTCTTACTCCTCCTAATCTTTTCAAACAGTTCCTCTCTCTGATGACTAAGCGTTCAGATGTAGGAGCCTCTGGGGGTCATTCTCTTTCAAACCACCACATTTTCCTTACCTTCCCTTTCTCTCTCCTTTTCTCATTTCTCTCCTCTTTGGTTTAATTTCTTCCTTATCTTGCTCTGTGGCAGTCAGAGGGAACTGCAATATTGCCCTCTTATCTTCTTTGCCCATCACAATAGCCTTTCTTTAAGTATAACAATTCTTCACCCAATTAAAGTGTGTATTTGGAAGAAAAGAAGTTGAGTGCCAAGTAATTTTAGGTTTCCTGAAAAAAGAATGAGTTGACTCTCTTCTTCGGGTCAGGGCGCTTACAAAGGAATAACGCTAAACGGGTTCAGTCAAAGGCATCCTGACAATTTACCTTCTCAGACAGTGCATTTTAGAGGCAGTTGGTCATCACACATGCCCATCAGCTTAAACATAGAGAAGCCAACGACAATTTAGTAGGAGAATCACTAAAACATGTATCACCTTTAGTCTATTCAGAATCAAATTGTTTTTTTAGCATTTATTTTTTTCCCTAGTTAAGTTTCAATTCATCTGTGAGTCTGTCAGGATGACAGAAACTCATTTGGAATCCATGAAGACAACTGACATAAAGTGCATTAAAAATAAATTGTTGAATTCAAAGAGTGAAAGCTTTAAATCACAACAGTTAAGTCAATGGTGCAAGGTTGATATTAGACACTGTTCTGTTCATGTTATTAAGAAAGTGTCCCAGCCTTGAAGAGACCTTGTCACTACATAGCCTTTGTCTATGTAAATCTATGTAAATAAGAAGGAGAGAATATATCTATTGTCAAGATACAAAAAGCCACCTCAAAGTAATACCTCAAAGCAACAAGTCATACAAGGAAAACATCAAAATCAGAAAGAATCTTAGAGGATCATGTATACCCAATTTCCTTATTGTGTACATGGGAGAATGAAAGCCTCATGGGAAGAGAAGAGCAGGTGTATTATAAATGCAGGAGTTCTTTCATTTAAATCAAGGGGTCTACATGAGGTATAAGGATGTCACTGAGAAACCTTAAGATTTCTGGAGAGAACATTCATCGATCTTTCTGTCTCTCTCTCTGTCTCTCTCTGTCTCTGTCTCTCTGTTTCTGTGTGTGTGTGTGTGTGTGTGTGTGTGTGTGTGTGTGTGTGTGTGTGTGTGTTTGGTCTTGCTTGGCATGCATTCTACCTTTTATTTGTATCTTAGTTTATTCTTTGGTAACCACTCTTTCCTGTTGTGTGGCTTTTGTTTTGTTTCGTAGTTCTGGGGATTAAGCAAGACAGTCTATTACTAAGTTACATAATCATCCACCTGTGGTATATGTTCTTGTTGAAACTTTCATTTCTAGTATTCACCCCTCCTAAGACATGGGATTCTCCATACAAATTGAATGTACCAGCTTCACTCTACAGGGAGGCAAACTTTTGATCAAAGAGGCAGAAAGATGGAACAGCTTGAGAACTGACTTATTCTGCAAAGCCATGCTGAAGACAACACCCATTTATCCTACCTTCTCAACCCTTCAAAATTCCCCTGGGTATTTTGCTTTTTCATATTCTACTTTAGCTCTATGAGCTGCCTATTAACATTCTATTCATGCTTATTTTGAATTAGGTACTCTCTGTTACCTATAATAAAAATTCTCTAACATATATTGCACATATAAAGTGGATATAATTATTCTGTATTCACAACGTATTAACATGAAAAATTAATGTATATTAAAACCACTTGCTTAGAGAATAATACTTAGAGACCAGTAAATATCCTTTGAATAGCTTTCCTGTAACAGTCTCGTATCTATGTTAGGCTGTTGCTGAGAGGTTTAAGGCAATCAATGAGTCATATGTTTAATCTTTAACGGATAGTCTAAGTGAAAGAATATTTTTACTTTTTGATCCTTTGAGGTTCTAGCTAATACATCTAACCACGGCCAAGGCAAGTTCTTCTTGTGTACACCTTACCATGAAGGAATCTCCTAGCATTACCATCTTTTCTAATTTGGATTGACAGTCTTACCACATCTTGTTTTGTGTCTTATTTGTTCAACATACTTCCTAGGTAATCTCTTTCCTCTTATTCATTATTGATAACAGACAGATAATGAAACATAGTCCAAAAATCAATATTAAATGGAAAACTGTAGAATTTAAACATATTTAAAATTGTATTATTCTGAGTAGGATGGTAAAATTTTCCAACATACTTCTTTGTCTCATCATTCTTGGTTACCAGATTATCTGCTGTATCTCATGGGGTACCATGTCACAGAATGTGAAACAACAGATTTTTCTGATGCTGTGTGTCAATGCTGCTGAGGACATAGGAAAAGATAGGATACACGCAAGATTGGCTATCACCCATAGCTTCAGACATTAATTGGGAGGGTAGATTTTTGAAACATACCACTAACAGATAATGGGGAAGGCTATTGTGTATAAGAAGGATTCTCTGGCTTGGTACTATGGCAATGGTCAAAGGCTTGTGGCCAGTAAGTTCCTAGGCCAATAGAAGTGAATTTACTACTTTTGTTTTGCTAAAAGGGCATGACATCAAAATGCCTCCTAAATGCCTTCCATTTGTATGCCTAGACTAGCATTACCCTCAGCCTCTGTCAGAGAAGTGTGTTTCTGCAGTGAACGACAGTTCATGCAGAGATTCAAGGTGTTTAAAATAAGTGAGTGCTGAGTGCTCAGCCATCAAGAGGACATCCATAGCACCCCTTCCAAAGCTTAGGGAACATTATATAAGAGGAGGTGGAAAGAAAGTAAAGGTTGGACAATAGGCAGGAATGTCACAAAGAGCTATCTTCTGGGCATGGTGTGGTCATTACACTCAGGAAAATGTAGACGTTACTGTTGTTTGTCTAGGGTTTGCACAAGACAAGACTCAACATTTAGTGATGGATGGGAGAAGGGCCCATAGAGTCAGCCTTTCTGCAGGAGGCTATTGAGAGTTGATGGCTACTGGAGGATGGGAAGTCATTGTCTTCCATGGTGTAAATATTAGTGAATTGCCCACACTCCAGAGGATAGCTCAACACCCATGCCAACACAGGTAGTCCTGGTTAAACCCAGCAGATCAAAAAACAAATACATCAGTCAAACAAAACCAAAAAAATTTTTGATATTGGGAGTTGGACTCGTTGGGAAGAGGAGCAAGGTAAGAAGCATGGGTGCTGAGTGTAACCAGAATGCATATAAACAGATATGAAACTGTCAAAGAAGAAATTAATTTATTAAAAAGAATTTTCTTTCATCCAATTTTCCAGATCATCCTTCTTTATTTCTGACTGAGGGCCCAGAAGTGGACCATTGACCGCTCATCTTACTGTCAGTCTTGAATTATGAGGACATGTGCACTCTGTTGCCCTGGAAGAGGTGGGAATGGGGGGTGGGTTGGGGGGAAGGTGAGGGGGGTGGGAGGGGGGAGAACTGAATTGTATTGCATAAATTTTATTGTATAAAAATAAAAAAATTTAAAAAAAGAGAAAAAAAACAAATGTAAAAAGAAAAGATAACTAGACCTTCTCCGTTGCACTCTCTTTCTCTTCAGTGCTTGTTAGCACAGAGTTTGATGCTTGAGTTGCTACCCTCAGTCTGTTCAAGGCAGTCTAGGCCTTCCTTGTTGGACCTCATCATTCTCTCAGCCTCTACACATTACTGAACTCCAGTTTCTCATTTGGGGGTACAGTGTTCGTCACAATAGTATTTTATTATTTTGTTGCTGTTACTGTTGTTTTTGTATTTTTTTTAATAATGCTTGTCACAGATTTTAAGCTTCTGTTTAAGTAAAGAGTTTTTAGGTGTTCATTACTACAGATTTTAGGTACTTAATGTTAAGGCACCAGAATCTATTTGTTTCTTAGCTCAGGAGTTACCATATCTGAGTATTTAAAACTAGAGATCAGTTCAGGAGGTCAAATACGTAGAGATCAGTGAAATTGTCTGAAGTCAGGGTATCTGCTGAGTTTTAGTCCCTCTGGGACTTCTAAAGGAAAGTCTGTTTCTTGCCTCCATCAACTGAATGGGGTCAGCCTCCTTTTGCTTGTAGCCACATCCTAAAGTCTGTCTCTTCAGCTTCATCCCTAAATCTCTTGCAGTCACACATGATTGCATTTAAGGCCCAACCAACCAATCCAAGATGATCTCCTTGTTTTATTGTCATTAATGGAGTCAACTCTGCAAAGCCCTTCCCTACCCCTTTGCTGTGTTGAAAAGGGAACATGGGTCTTAGCCCATGCTAGGTAAATGTACCATCACTAAACAACATCCACACCCTGCAAAGTCACCCACAAGGGTCAAGTTCTTAGGAAGTAAGTATTGCTTTGGTGGGTCATTCTTCTACATACCTCATGTTTACACTTGATTCCTGGCTTTGCCAATTCCAGCTTCATACAAAGCTCTCTTTGGAACTTGCCTCCGGGTGACACTGCAGAACATCTAGCTGACTGAAAGAATTTCATGCAGCAGAATGCATATTTAAATTTCAAATTTTGTTCAAGGGCCTTGATTTTTTTGTTAATAGTAACTCTTTCAATATAGAACCAGATGGTGACTGAACATACACATACCAGCCTGAGTAAGCATAAGTAAATTTCCATGACTGCAGATTTTCTAAAAATCAGTGAATATTCATTAATCTATAGTACATCATGCAGAGATCTTCACTATATGGATTTGTGATAGTTTAATCTGAAATTGGATGACATCAATGAATACAATGAAAACTACACAGAATTTCATCATTCTGTGCAATTGAATATTATCATATTCAAATGATATAAAAACCAAAGAATAATTTCAATATTTCACCCATTTGTTTCTGTCTAGATATTTGACTGAAATTCTTGACCTATTTTAGTAGCTATAAAATCACTTTCCAACTTTATTCTGAGCATCTCCTCATCTCTTCTGATCTATTGTCTGCAAGTCTGAGTTTCTTCTCCCACACATTTTTAACATGATGAAAATTAGTTTCTTAATTTTTATGTAAAAGTAACAGACATTGCAACTGTATTCTCTTATAGTTCTGGAGGTTAAAATTGTAAGATGGAATAGTAGGGCTATACTTCTGTAACTGAAGTGGGGAATTTGTCCCATTGCCTTGGCTAGTTTTCAGAGGCAGCCTGCATTCATTGGCTCACAGTACCATCCACCTGCCAGCTCTATACCGTCCTTCAAACTCCATCTCTTTCTGCTTGTTTTCAAATTGTGTTGACTCTGACCAGCCCATCTTCCCCATTAACATACAGCAATTATACTGTATAATGCAGTTAATCTAGGATAACCTCTTCCTCTTAAATCATTTACTTAATTGTTTCTGGTAACATACTATTTCTTGGGATTAGAAAGTAGGTGCAACACTGTTCAGGCTTCTATATGAAGTTGAGCATGTTCTTAGAGCCATGTCTCCATTTCTTTTGTAAATTTTTTTTGTTGTTTTTTGGGTTTTTTTTGGAGATAATATAATTGCAACATTTCTTCCTTCTCTTTTTTCCCTCCAAACCCTCTCATATATCTATCCTACTCTCTTTCAAATTCATGTCTTTTTTATTGTTGTTATTGCATACTTGTATATGTAGGTACATATATATTCCTAAATATAACCTAATCAGCTGTGATGTGTACTAGCCCAAAGAGGCAAAGCTGTTTTAAATAAACATGGGAAGTATATTTTAATTTTTTCTTTATTTTTATTTAATGTGTGTGGGTGCTTTGCTTACAGATGTATCTGCACCATGTGCATGCAAACACTTGAGGACGGAAGAGGTGTCAGATCCTCTGGAGTTCGAATTACAGATGATTGTAAACTAGGAACTGACCCAGAGGCTGAGCTATCTCCTCAGTCCTTGAGAGATATGTTTTAAGATTGGTATAGCATGAGGATCATTTATTAAGTGAAACCTGGGACAAAAATCTTCATTAGTAAAAGCACAGACTCACCTAATGTAAGAAATATTTTCCTTAACTTTAAGAAGTTTCTGGTTTCTAGTTCGTTACCACATGGGCACTATTGCATGTACTGTTTGTAACCTTTTGGTGAGTGACAGAGCAAGGAAACTGGAGAAGGGCAGGATTTGGAACATGGATCCACTTGCCCTGACAAAACTAGAGAGACACAAATAGTGAACACAAACCAGGATCCAATGAGGCCATGCACTGACTGGCTCTCAACTGTCAGGGAGAAGGTGGTGGGTCTAATTTGGGCTGGTAGGAACACGATTTTGAGAATTTGGAAGGAAGATGCATAGAATGTCTTCCTTGGCAGTCTGAGGATGTTGGCCAATTCATTTTACTTCTATAAACCACAGTGAGCTCAGCTCATTGACCTCTGAAATTTTAACTATTACTAAGTGTGAAGGATCAACCTTGGCATTTACTGATGTTGCCTTTCTTGCTTAATCTTTCATACTGATGAAAATGTTGGTTGTAAGTTCTGGGAGAACTTTTTTTCACCAAAGAAAATTGCTACTTCTCAGGAAGTGGCAGAGAAGTGTTTATCAAGGCATCTTGCTTACAGCAATAATAAGAAATGTCAGCAGAGGGGGGAAAGTGAATTGAACAGTTAAATACTTTGAGATCTGAGGTGGAGAGATGTTGTAAGAGCAGAGACTGTTCATGTTACAGGAAATTTCTACTCTTCTAAACCCGTAAGACAACATTATAAGTTCTGTACAGATTTTCTCTGTTTACCTGACTATATTTAATGAAGAATTTACAATTACTAATAAATGTTGAGTGCTTGGGGTTATTGAAATGTATTCTTTGGTAGCTATGAAAAAAATACACTAACTTAAATTGTGGAGGAAAATCACTCTGTATTAGGACAGTTCTAGAGCATCCCTTCACAACACTTAAACATGTATTTGTTTAATGCGTGCATTCCTTTATTTAACTAGCCAGCAAATGTTTGCTGAATAGATAAGCTGTAGGCTACGCTGACTATTGATTAAAAGACATTGAATTAAACCTAAGTCCTATAATTGGCCATTTTTTGGGGGATAAATGAGTAAGTGGTGTCTGAAGTTAACTGTTGGGATTTGAACTTCAGATCTTCTGTTACCAACTGCGTTGCTTTGGTTAAGTTATTCTGACTTTATCTGTTTCTGGAGCACAATGATTTGAATCAGAGTCCATGTAAAATACTTAAAATGGTCTATTCTAGTTAGATTTCTGTTGCTTTGACCAAAAGCAATTTGGGAGGAAAGAGTTTATTTTATCTTACCACTTCTAGATGGCAATCTATTACTGAGGGAAATAGAAGAACTCAAGTTCTCAAGGAACCTGGAGGCAGGAACTGAAGCAGAAATACACTTCTGGTTATATTTCCTTACTAATAAACTTACAACACCTTACTGCCCTCCCTGTAGTTTCTGTTATATGATTTCTTGGTTTATTACTCATTTATCTAATCAAGCAAAGGTTCTAATTACAGTATGATATTATGATCCTATCTATATATACTCATGTTTAGTATGCACATCATAAAATATAAATTCAGACAAAAAATAACAATAATGAAGTGCTAGCTGAGGTTCTCTCTTTTTTAATGATTCTAGCTTGTGACAAGCTTACAAACAAACAAACACCAACTATCCAACACAAGACAGCTACCAAACTAATCTATGCTCTTTGAAGGTCCCAACCAATAACAAAAACAAACAAAATATAATAACAATTTAAAAAGAAAATCTCATAGCTGCATCAGCTTAAAGAATATGGAATATTTGCATATATCATTCATATTTTCAATGATCACATCATATTTAAAGGAGAATATTGTGCAAAATTCTCAAACAACTAATGAAATGCAAGAAAATACAAATAAAGCCTCTAGTTCTCCTAAATTTTATTTTATCTGGAGGCAATCAGTAAATTGAAATTCAACACCTACTTAAGTCCTAAAAGATTAAAAAAAATAATTTGGTGATGCCCCCCACCCCACACACAACTGCAGTCACTATGTGAGCTAATTTGAGTGAGGGCAGAGTCAGGGTACACACAGAACAACAGGGCATTCTGAAACTTCTGCCAGGCTCTAGTTTTTGGTCTAGATTTTAATGACAAGGGCATGGTTCCTTTGCAAAATTCAGCAAGCCCTATGTTTATTAAATTTTTGCTTTTCTGAATGAATATTGCTTTTTCAATAAAAATAGTTGTAATATACAGTGGCTCCATAAAGGTATGATCAAAGCAAATATTAGCTATGTCGAAATCATAAATCTTATACCCTCATATGTGGAGAGGAACTCACTTCTGAGTGGAGTTGTGGACAATTTTAGGCATAGTAATTTGAGCTAGAGCCTCAGTACTAGTGGAGTACTGAGCATTTAAAACGTGAATTGTTCCTGCTATACGTTCAAGGAAGCATAATGAGACAGACCGTGGCCTGTGAAATCAGAACTCAATTTAAACTCTTGGATCGTATTTTAAAATCTATGTCATTCAGACTTTTAAACTTTTTGAGCTGTTTCTTTTTCCATGTGGAAAGTGAGATGGAAGTCCTTGTTTCCCATAATTATTGTACTGTCGAATGAACATAATATCAAAGCCTACATAATGGCTGTGTCATACATAAAAGTTCTGGCATTACTAAGAGACAGTTTCACAGCAAACTCCCAGATCCTGTGGCTCTTACTGTCTTTCCACTCTCCCTTCCATAGGCCTTGTGCTGTGGATATCGATCACTCTGTATGCTGTGAATGTGTTGCTCTGATTTGGTTGATAAATAAAATGCTGATTGGCCAGTAGCCAGGGAGGAAGTATAATATAGGCAGGACAAGCAGAGAGGAGAATTCTGGGAAATGGAAGGCTGGGTGAGGAGATGCTGCCAGCCACCACCATGAGAAGTAAGATGAAGAGTACTGGTGAGCCAAAAGTCATGTGGCAACTTATGGTTTGATAGAAAGGGGCTGGTTTAGGTTATAAGAGCTAGATAATGGGAAGCCTGCCACGGCCATACAGTTTGTAAGTAATATGGGTCTCTGTGTGTTTACTTGGGTCTGAGCGACTTGGGCCTGAGTGGAAATGGAGATAACTCCATCTACAGCCTTGGGTGTAAAATTGTTTTTTTTTTATATATGTCTATTGAAATTAGGCTCCACGACTCTGCATTTTGTTTGATTGTGGTATTCCATAGTGCTCGCCATCTGTTACAAATAGTAGTTTCCTTGATGAGGGGTGAGGACTATACTTATCCGTGGGTTTAAGGACAAAAATTTATAGATTGTTGTTAGGGATTATGCCAGTTTATTAGTGGTTGTAAATTCTTCTCCAATAATCATGACTTCACTGACACTTTAGCTAGGTTTCCAGGACAAGGCATTTTTTTCCCTTTTTTTGAGCACATCTTAAGTTCAAACTAAAGAGCTGTTGGTTATCACCAAGGTATGTATGCTACAACTGCATTTTTAGGGTCATCATGTTGTGATGGTCTCTGATGTGGTTCATAGGTATCAGAGCTGGGTAGAGCTGTTGGTTTTTTTCCATCCTTTGAAAGTCTGTATGGTGCCTTCTGGTATCATAAAAGCTAGTTCTCAGGGAGGAGGCATAAAGGGCAGTTCCAGCTGAGGCCCTGTTTCTGAAGAACATAGTGTGTTCTGCAATAGGGACTTACCTTCCATCTCTAGGAGGCAATAAATATAAATATAAATAAATATAGTAACATCAATATGCTGGTGGTCTTTTGGACAGCCTTGATAGAACAACTCAAAAGGGAGTGTCTCATGTCTAGCTCTGGGGTATTTGTGAAGTGGTCTTTGGCTCTGGGGGTGAGCACTGTCAGCCCAGATGAGAAAAGTTTATTAAAGTTGCATATGCATATTTATGTTTTGTAGGCATTTTTAAGGTAAATAGTTAATGGTATGATTTCTAGTGGCCTTTTCAGTCACCATTTTTGCTATTTCACTCCTAGTCTTCTGTATTTACCTCTTTTTCCTGCCTAAAGTGTCCCCCCTTTTCCCACTCCCCCAACAGATTATTTGTATCCTGCTGTTCTCCTTTACCCTCCTCATCCTTTCTTCTGTAATATTTCTTTGTTCATTTCTGATTCTGGTGATTTGACTTTTCTCTTTCTTTCTTTTGATTAATTGGGCCAAGGATCTGTCAATTTTGTTTATGTTCTTTAAAAAACATCTCTTAGATTTGTTGACTCTTTGTATTATTTTCTTTGTTTCTATTTCATTTATTTCTGCTCTGATTTTTATTATTTCTTCCTGTCAACCACGTTTGAATTTGTTTTGTTCTTATTTTTCTCACTTTTTGAGTTATATAATTAAGCCATTTGTTTGTGCTTTTACAGACTTTCTTAGTCTAGACACTTTGAATTATATATTTCCCTCAATTGACTACTTTTAATGTGCCCCAAAGGTTTTGGTTGTTTTGTATTTTCATTTTTATTCAGTTTCAGTAAGTCTTTTATTTCTTTTTTAATTTCTTCTTTAACCTACTCATCATTCAGTTAAGAATTTCTTAATCACCATGAGTTTTCATATTTTCTAGTGAATTTTTTCTCTGTCAGTTTTACTGCATTATGGTCAGACAGGATACAAGGAGTCATTTCAGTTTTTTTGACTTTTTAAAGATTTGTATTGTGTCCCCGGATGTGGTCTGTTTCAGAGAAGTGTCCATGTGCTGCTGAATAGAATGTGTGTTTTTTAGTGTTTAGATAGAATATTCTATGAATAACTGTTAAGTCTCATTGATATATGATGTCAAATAAATCTGGTGTCTTCCAGTTTACTTTGTCCAGATAACCTGTCTATTGGAAAAAGTGGGGTATTGAAGTCACCTAATATTAATGAATTGATGAAATCCAGTGTACATGTTTTATGAAATTAGGTGCCCCAGAGGTCAGTGCATATATATTTAGAATAGTAACGTCGTCTTGGTTAACTGTTCCCTTGATTAAAATGAATTGTTCCTCTTAATCTCCTCTGATTAGTTTTATTTATAGTTTATTTTGTCAGATACTAGGATATTGATGCCTGCTTGCTCCATGGTCCACTTTGATTGTAATACTTTTGACCATCTTTTTATTCTGAGGTGGTACCTACCTTTAAAACTAGAATGTGTTTCTTGGAGGGAATACAGAGATGTATATTGTTTCTTGATCCATTCAATATGCCTGTGACAGTTGATTGGAGAACTATAGCCATTGATATGAAAGTTATAATTGAGATGTGTGTGTTAGTTGTGGTCATCATGCTGTTGATTTGTGGTGGTGATATTGGTGTTCTCAGTGGTATATTGTGTTTTATTTTATTTTTTTAAATTTTATTGAAAATATATTCTTTCTCACACAATATATCCTGATTAGAGGTTTCCATCCCCTCTATTCCTCCCAGTTCGTCTTTATTGGGAGGTCCTATTGGCAGATGTTACAGTCTACCATGGCCTGGCAGCTCCCTCCAAGCTCCACAACGTGGAGGACTCCCTCCCAAAGGCAGGGGACTTCTCTGATCTCTACCTAACCTTATCTGGAGAATGTCTCTAGGTCTGGATACCTGACTTATCTCTAGTGTAATCCTTGACACAGTCCCCTGCATAAGTTTTTCCCTGCTACTCATGGTAATTAGACTTGTGCTAGAAGCCTTATGATAGGAACATGCTGTTTAGTGCAAATTATGGGATGTCTCAGCCTCTGTCTCTATCCTTTTTAATCTCTCCTCATTCTGGAATAGAGTTGAGGTGTCTCACAGAAGCTGTCTCTGGAAGGCTATTTTTGCCATGTTCACAGGCCACACAAAATTCTGTCACCACTTCTGTCCCTTTGTCCTCATGGACTGGTAGCCAAAAGACCTCAAAAGAAAAGGAGACCCCATAACTCTCCACTTCCCCTCATCTCCAGATCCATCCCCTTTTTGTCTCTCATTAGAAAAGAACAGGTTTCTAAGAGATGACAACCAAACATGACAAAATAAATTATAAAAGATGAAGCAAAGGCTGATGATAATGAAATTGGTCATAGCAATCCAGCAGGAGGAAAAGAGCCCAGGAGAAGGCACAACAATCAGAGACCAACTCATTCTCACAGTTAGAAGTCCTATCAAAATACTAAGGTAATTATACTGTGCTTGTTACTTCAGTCTCTGTGAGGTAATATGTGCCTTGTTTAGTTGACTCAGAGGGCCTTGTTCTCCTGGTGTCCTCCATGCCCTCTGGCTCTTACAATCTTTCCACATCCTCTTCTGTGGGATTCCTTGAACTTTGAGGGGAGGGATGTGATGGGTACCTCCAATTTAGACTCTCTTTCTACATAGTGCCTGGCTGTGAGTCTTTTTTATCTGTTCCCATTTGCTGTGAGAGGAAGACTCTCTGATAATGACTAGATAAGGTACTGATCTATGAGGACAGCAGAATATCATTAGGAATCATTTTATTGATAATTACATATTTATTTACTTAGGACAATAGTGTTTGGTTTTGCCCTAGGTGTCTGGACTATCTAGTCTTTGGTTCTTAGTTACTCAAGCAATGGTGGGTGTGGATTCTTTCTTGTGAAGTGGGACTTAGGTCAAATCAGATATTGTCTGGCTACTTCCATAACTTCTATGCCACCATTGCCCTGGCATATTTTGCAGGCATGACAGATTGTAAGTCAAAGGTTTTGTGGCTGGGTTGGTGTCCATATTTCTCTTTTGGTAGCTTATGGAGTACCTTCCCACACCAAAGAGACTAGAATGTTGGAGTGAAGGCTCCATGTAGGCATCTGTTCAACTTCTTTAGGTTCAATGAGTTGTATGAGCATTGCGTTCAGTAATGTGCCCCATTGTCAGCTTGCAGAGAGCAGCCTTGCCTTTTGTCTTCACAACAGCCTGAATTATTTAGGGATTCCCTTGGTCAACAACTCAGTTGAATGCAACTTAGTCGCTCCACTGTAAGCCTCATCTGGCTACAAGAGATGACCAGTTGAGACTCCATATTCTACACTGCTAGGAGTCCTGTTTAGGATCAACTTCATAGATTCCAGGAAGTTTCTATTGCATTAGTTTTCAGCAACACCCTCCTAATTCCAGCCATCTCTCTCGATACTCTCTTCCTCTACCCATCTCTTCCCCACCTTATCCCCCAACTCCTACCCCCATTTGCCTCTAGTCCACCCAAAAAATATATTCTATTTCCCCCTCCTCTTAACCTAACCTCTCTGAGTCTGTGGATTATTGCTTGCTTATCACTTACTTAACAGCAAATATCCACTTATAAGTAAATACATACCATGTTTGTCTTTCTGGGTCTGGGTTATCTCACTCAGGAAGATTCTTTTTCTAGTTCCATCCAGTTGCCTGCGAATTTCATGATGCCACTGTTTTTTAACAGTTGAATAATACTCCATTGCATAAATGTGCTGTATTTTCCTTATCCATTCTTTGGTTGAAGAAGATATAGGTTGTTTCCAGTTTCTGATTATTATGAATAAAGCTGCATTGAACATGCTTGATCAAGTGTCTTTGTGGTAGGATGAAGCATCCTTTAAATATATGCCCAAGAATGGTGTAAGTGGGTCTTGAGGTAGATCAAGTCCCAAATTTCTGAGTAACTGCCAAATTGATTTTCATAGTGGATGTAATTTGCACTTCTACCAGCAATGGAGGAGCATTCCTCTTACTCTAGGACCTCTCTAGAATGAGCTGTCACCTGTGTTATTGACCTTAGCCATTGTGACAAATGTAAGATGGAATCTGAATGTTTGATTTGTATTTCCCTAATGGCTAAGGATGTTGAACATTTCTTTAAATGTTTCTTAGCCATTTGAGATTCCTTTATTGAAAATTCTTTATTTAGATCTGCCCCACATTTTTAATTGCATTATTTGTTTTCTTAGTATCTAATTTATTTATATATTTTGGATATTAGCCTTCTGTCAGATGTGGGGTTGGTAAAAATCTTTTCACATTTTGTAGGCTGCTGTTTTTTCCACATGCCAGTGTTCTTTGCCTTATAGAAGCTTTTCAGTTTCATGAGGTCTTACGTATTAATTGTTGATCTGAGTGTCTGCACTGTCAGTTTTCTGTTGATCTGAATGCCCGTACTGCTAGACAGTCTTCTCCTATGCCAATGTGTTCAAAGCTATTCCACATTTTCTCTTCTATCAGATTCAGTGTGTCTGGTTTAGGTTGAGGGTTTTGATCCACTTCGACTGAGTTTTATGCAGGATGGTAAATATGGGTCTATTTGCATTCTTCTTCATGCTGATTTCCAGTTGGGCAAGTACCATTTGTTGAAGATGTTGTCTTTATTCCAGTATGTATTTCTGGCCTTTTTTAAAATAAAAATTCAGGTATCCATATGTGTTTGAATTTATGTCTGGGTCTTCATTTCAATTCCACTGATCAATGTGTCCATTTTTATTTCAATACCACAGGGTTATTATTACAATAGCTCTGCAGTACAGCTTGAAATCAAGGGTGGTGATATCCCTGGAAGTTCTTTTACTGTTCAGGACTGTTTAGGCTATCCTGGATTTTTTATTTTTCCATATGAAGTTGAGTATTTTTCTTTCAAGGTCTGTAAAGAATTGTGTTGGGATTTTGATGGTGATTGTATTAATCCTGTACATTGCTTTTGGTAGTATTACCATTTTTTATGTGTTAATACATTGATAAACATGGGAGATCTTTCTATCTTCTTATATCTTCTCCAATTTCTTTCTACGAACACTTGAAGTTTTTTATTAAGCAAGTTTTCACTTGTTTGGTTAGAGTTAGCTGAAGATATTTTATAATGTTTGAGGCTATTGTGAAAGATGTTGTTTCCCTAATTTCTTTCTCTTTTCATTTTTTTTTCATTTTTATATAGGAGTGGATTGATTTTTTGAGGTAATTCCCTGAAAGTATTTATTAGCTGTAGGAGTTCCCTGGTGGGGTTTTAGGGCCACTTTTATATACTATCATATCACCTGCAAATAATGATACTTTTGACTTCTTCCTCTCCAGTTTGTATTCCCTAATCGCCTTCAGTTTTCTTATTGCTCTAGGTAAAACTTCAAGTGCTATCTCTATATTGAATAGATATGGAGAGAGTGAACAGCCCTATCTTGTTCCTGATTTTGGGGGAATTGCTTTGGGTTTCTCTCTATTTACTTTGATGCTGGTGGCTATAGGCTTGCTGTAAATTGCCTTTATTATGTTTAGGTATGTCCCTTATATCCCTAATCTCTCCAGGACTTTTATCATGAAGGGGGTGTTTATTTTACCAAGAGAATTTTTTTTGTATCTAGTGAGATGATCATGTGGTTTTTTTCTTTAAGTTTGTTTATATGGAGAATTACATTGACTGATTTTCATGTATTGAACCATTTCTGCATCTCTGGGATGAGGCCTACTTGATCATGGTGGATGGTCTTTTTGATGTATTCTTGGATTCAGTTTGCAAGTATTTTATTGAGTATTTTTGCATCTATGTTTATAAGGGAAATTGGTATGTAACTCTTTGTCTTTGTTGAGTCCTTATGTAGTTTGGGCAATGTTACTTCAGCTTTTATTTTGTGGAATAATTTGAAGAGTATTAACATCAATTCTTCTTTGAAAGTAGGTTGAAATTTTCCTGCTGTAGCACCTTCTGTAGGGCTGAATCTATAGATATATATTGTTTAAATTTGACTTTATCATGGAATACTTTATTTTCTCAATCTATAGTGATTGAGAGTTTTGTTGGGTGTAGTAGTCTGGGCTGGCATCTATGGTCTCCTAGAGTCTGTAGCATATCTGTCCAGGACCTCCTGCCATTTAGAATCTCCATTGAAAAATCAGGTGTAATTCCGGGAAAGTCTGCCTTTATATATTGCTCCATCTTTTACCTTGCAGCTTTTATTATTCTTTCTTTGTTCTGTTTGCTTGGTATTTTGATTATTATGTGGTGAGTAGACTTGTTTCTGGTCAGTCTATTTGATGCTTCTTGTACTTTTATAGGCATCTCTTTCTTTAGGTTAGGAAAATTTTCTTCTATGATTTTGCTGAAAACATTTTCTGGACCTTTGACTAGATTTCTTCTTTTTCTTCTATACCTATTATTCTTAGGTTTGGTCTTTTTTATAGTATCCCAGATTTCCTGGATGTTTTGTGCCAGGACATTTTTTATATTTAACATTTTCTTTGACAAATACATCCATTGCTTCTATCCTATCAACACCCAAGATTCTCTCTTCCGTTTCTTATACTGCTGGTAAAGCTTTCCTCTGTAGTTCCTCTTTGACTTCCTAAATTTTCATTTCCAGAAATTGGGTTTTCCTTCATGACTCTTTTTCCAACTTCAGATTTCAAACAGCTTTATTATTTCTTTATACTCTTTGTTTGTGTTTTCCTGAAAATTTTAAGGGATTTATTAATTTCCTCTTTAAGGATCTCTATCATCTTCATATAGTTGCTTTAATTTCTTTTTGTGTGTGTGTGTTTCAGCTCTGTTGGAATATTCAGGGCTTGCTGTGACAGGATTGCTGGACTCTAATGGAGATATATTGCTCTGACTGTTACTGTTATTGATTGTGTTTTTATGTTGACATTTAGAATCTGAGTTTGGGATGATTAAACGTCTGGGTGCTGATTTCTGGATTTGTCTTATTGGGTGAGAGTTTTGTTCTTTGGTTTCTGTTTCTTCTCTGGATTTACAGAGTGCTGTGGTTGTGTATTGCCTGTTTTTCTGTTCTGTTCAGCCAGCTGGTGTGTTAATCAAGAATGCCTGCTGAAGTTGGAGGCTGAGTAATTGGGATAGGTTGGGGGAAAGAAGTTGAAAGATAAGCACTTTGTGATTCTTTGGGTGTGGGGTCAGAGAGGAAAAGGAATCCACAGGAGATTTCTAGCTACAGAGCTGAGGATGAGACTAGGGGTATTGGAGCAGTATGAGAGATGTGGGTCTGTCTCACTTCATCCTACTTCTTTCCCTGAGTTAAATAGCCCTTAGATTATCAGTAAGTACCTGCTGGAGTTGGGGTTTGGGATACAATGTCAAGGAAAAGGGCAAGGTTAGAAGGAGATGGTTTGTGGGATCCACAGGCAAAGTGGCCATGGTGATGGGGAGGGGAGAGGAAAGGCTGCCGCTGGTGTTCTATTGCAGCTCCAGGCAGAAGACTGGGGAGCTGAGTCTGGAGGAACACAGAGACAGGAGATCTATCAACAGCCTACCTGGGTTTCTGGCAGTTATGGTCTCAGTATATTGTGTTTTAATATTCATGGCTTTTTATTTCTTTCCACAGCCCATCTGCTATGCCTTTTTCTCTTTTCAGCCTTAAAAAATACTTCCTGTTTTCTTAAGGCTTGGTTTGTTGGAAAAGAATCCTTTGAGGTTTTTTTGTGTTCTAGAAAGTTTTCTTTCTCCTTTAATCATAACAGATAGTTTTGCTGGGTATATTATTCTAGATTTGTCATCATAGTCTTTTCAGACTTGGAATGCAATGCTCCAGGCTCTTCTAGCTTTCAACTTTCATTGAGAAAGCAGATGTTCTTTGATTGGTTTTTCCTTATATGTGACTCATTATTTTTTTTTCTTTTGCAGCTTCAGAATACATTATTTATTATATATACTTAGTGTTTTAATTATGATGTACTGCAGGAATTTTCTTTTCTGGTCTTATCTCTTTGGTGTTCTGGTTCCTTGTTGTATTTGTATGAGAGGGTCTTTCTTTTGTTTGGAAAAGTTTCCTTTTATGATCTTATTGAAGACTTAGTATTATTTTTCATCATCTATGGCTATAATTCAAGATTGTTCTTTTCATGATGCCCTACATTTTTTCTGTGTGTTCCTTTCCTGTTTTACTTTTTTAAAGTTTTTGTTCCTTATGTTCCTTGCTTATTTTGTCTAGATCATATACTTAATCTTTGAGACCTAATATTCTATTTTCTTTTTGATTAATTCAATTTGTAATGTTTTCCTTTGAGTTTTCTAGTTGAGATATGGTTTTTTTTAATTCTATCTTTATTTCAGCTTGATTCCTTTTCAATGTTTCTGTCTCCTAACTGAATTCTGTTCTCAAGTCCTAGATTGTCTTCATACTTTATATTAGCCTTATGCTTGTGTTTTCTTGGGCATCACTTGAGTGTTTATTCTCCTTAAGCTCTTTCTCCTTCATTTCATCGACCTATCTGTTTGTATCTTCTTTAAACTCCTTGAATTCTTGCTGAAGTTTGTGTTTGTTCTTTTAGATTCTGTGTCCTGGAGTTCATCTTGATGATTCTCTTTGCCAAACATTTCTATATGACTGTTAGGATTTGAAAAGAAGCTACTGACTTGATTGTTCATGTTGTCCATATTCTTTCCCTGGGATCTGGGCAGGTGGACTTCTTTTGTTGTTTCTGAGTTTGTTTTAGACAGAGCCTGCTGAGGAAGAAGAGACATAATAGGGGCAGGTTGGGTCTAGAGGCTAGAATACCTTAAATAGAACAAAGTCAGGTGGACTGAGGAACCTGGGCTGATATATAGGATGTGCTCCCTGTTTCAAGCCTATAGTGTGGAATAAATATGTCTTGGTGGAAAGGTTGGATTTGATGTGGGAGAGTCCTGTGTTTGGGCAAAAGGTAGGGAGGATCCTGTCCCAAATCTAAAGTTCCTTTCCATTGTAGACAGGAAATCAGACTAGGTCTTACGCTGGTTGAGGAACCCAAGCTAAACCTGGTAGATTATGTGAATGTGCCAGTGACTATCTGCCCACATTTGTGGCTCATATACTACAGTAAAGTTTACACAGAAACAGGTTTCTAAACTTTTCCAGTCAATACCTGCTCCCAGGAAGCACAGAGACCTTTGCACCATCCTAAGGTAATTCCAATTCTTCATGCTACTATTTCTACATGGAAGCCTTTCGCTGTCTTCCTACCTCACCTTTTTTTTTCTGAAATCTGTTTCCTTTTATACATATTTAACTAGACACATACACTGTGAGCACTGAGTGCTTACGCTGTTAATTCTTCCTCTTCCCATTCTTACTTAAGGCATTCACATCTGTTGTCTAGTCTTTTCTTTCCTGACCTGGAGGAGGATGCAGAAAGTCTGGGTATGGAATTGCATGGTAGAAGGGTTCTATTTTATATAGATTATTTATTTTCCAGTGAGCTTTGAGGATATTGGGTTATAGATTAAAATCAATATACTTCAGAAACATTAAAGTACAAAATATTTCCATTTTTTTACTTTATTTCTGATATTCATTGGCATCATATTCTGTCTTGCATTATTTGTGACCTTTGCTTTTATTTAATAAAAGTTGTAATTTATAGGAAGTACCATGTATCCAATTCTTTTACTCTAAATATTAATAATATTATTATTATTATAAAATAATAATCTTTTATTCTAAAATATTAATAAAAACCCACTTACACATTTGGTATAAAATCTTAGCCAGGATCTCAAACTCAGAATGAATTATATCTTTCAAACTATGACAATAACTAATTGAAAGAACAATTGAGGTCTATTGAAGTTAAATTATCAAGACATATTTTTCAAGATCATCTACATGAATTACATTATGATAATCAAATGTCCTGAATCTGCCATGCTTGATTTGTGTAGAAATCATAAGGAGAGAAGTGCTATTTGATCCCTGTGGCCATTCACTTACCCAACATTAGTCAGTGACTATCTGCTCACATTTATGGCTCATACACTATGGTCAAATTTAAACAGAAACAGGTTTTAAACATATACAGCCAATACCTGCTCCCAGGAAGCACAGAGACCTTTGCATCATCCTAAGACAATTTCAGTTCTTGATGTCACTATTTCTGCATGGAAGCCTTTTGCTGTCTTCTCATCTTTTTCCTGAAATCTGCTTCCTTTTATGCATATTTACTTAGACACATACATTGTAAACACTGAGTGTTTACACTGTTAATTCTTCTTCTTCTTTCCATTCTCTCCCAGGGTATTCTCACCTGTTTTGGGGAAATCATATAGACCCTGTGAATGACTCACCTAAGAATACTTCAGCTGTGTCATTTTGCAGCATGTTCTGAAAAACAGTGTGCTAAAGTTTTATGTTTAAATGTGGCACATCCACGATTGCCTCACTTTGAATGTTTGATGCAAGGCATTGTAATGTGGTCCGGGCTAGCCTTGTACTTGCTGTGTAACTCAGGCTAGCCCAAGACTCAAGTTGATACTCTAGGATTGCAGGTGCATTCCTGCATGCCTGATTTATTTGAGCCACTTTATTTCCCCCTTGCCCTCACAAAACTGATTTGAACTTTCCAAAGCAAACAAAATAAAAAATGAAAATAAATAAGAATCCCCTCTATCATAATCCTGTTTCCATTGGGAAGACAGGTGCAATTTTAAAAGTTCTGCCTTTATATGTTACTTGGCTTTTCCTCCTTGCAGCTTTTAATATTCTTTCTTTGTTCTTTATGAATATTATGTGGTATAGGGCCTTTCATTTTTGGTCTGACCTATTTGGTGTTCTGTAAGCTTTTTGTACATTTATAGGCATGTCTTTCTTTAGGTTGGGAACATTTTCTTCTATGATATTTTTGAATATATTTTCTCATTTTGGGGGTTGGGATTCTTCTCCTTCTTCTATTCCTATTATTCTTGTGTTTGGTCTTTACATAGTGTTCCAGATTTCTTGGATGTTTGGAAAAGCAAAAGGGGGAATTTTGAAGGGTTGAGAAGGCAGGATAAAAATGGGTGGTGTCTTCAGTATGGCTTTGCAGAATAAGTCAGTTCTCAAGCTGTTCCATATTTCTGAGTGAGGTAACCCTGACCCAGAAAGACAAACACGTTATGTACTCACTTATAAGTGGATATTGGCTGCAAAGTATAGCATAACCATACTACAATCCACAGACCCAGAGAAACTAGGTAATAAGGCGAGCTTAAGGGACGGATGTATGGATCTCTCTGGGAAGGGCAAATAGAACAGATTTCATGTGTAGACTGGGGGCGAGTGGGGATGGGAACAAGAGGGAATAGGTTGAAGGGAAATGGAGGGAAATAATACTAAAATAAATGACTGGAAGGGAGAATATTTTGAGGTCACATAAAAACCTGATGCAAGGGAATTTTCCGGGAATCAACAAGAATGACTCAAGCTAAGACTCCTAACAATAGCAGATATGTAGCCTGAACAGGGCATCTCTTGTGACCACACAAGATTTCCAGTGGAGATACTGGGACACTAATCCAGCCACATAACCTTTGACCTACAATCTGTCCTGCCTATGGCATGTGCTTGGGTAAAGGTGGCATGGAGATTGCAGGAGTGGCCAACCAATGACTGGTCCAGCCTGACACCCATGCCTTGAGGTTTAGTCCACCCCTGACACTGCCTGGAGCACCAGAACCCAAAGGCTTGATGGCCCAGAGACCTAGGATAGAATCAAACACAACTGGAGAAAAACATGTCAGTGTAATGATGCCTTACGATATTTTGCTATACAGATAGATTGGTGCCTTTCCCAGTTGTCATCAGAGAGGCTTCATCCAGCAACTGGTGGAAACAGATGTAGACTCACCACCAAACAGTAGGCAGAGCTCAGGAAATCCTGGTGAAGAAAGTGAGGAAGGATTGTAGGAGACAGGGGGTGAAGGGCATCACAAGAAAATCTACAAACTCAACTAACCTGGGCTCATAGGAGCTCACAGAGTCTTAACTACCTAGGGTAAAGCTACCTAGGAACTGGTAGGCACTCTGCATATTTGGGACAGTTGTGGAGCTTGGTCTTCATGGGGTCTCCTAACAGTGAGATCAGGGTTGTCTCCAACCGTTTTGCTGGCTTTGGGACCCTATTCCTCATATGTGTTGCTTTGCTCAGCCTTAATACAAGGGGAGGTACTTAGTCTTATTGCAACTTGATTTGCCATGTTTTGTTGATATTCATGAGAAGCTTGCCCTTTTCTGAACAGAAACGGAGAAGGAGTGGATGGGGGTGGGCAGAGAGGAGGTAGGGGGAGTTAATGAGAGGAAAGGACAGAGAGGACACTGCATTTGGGATGTAAAATAAACAAACAAACAAACAAATAAATAAATAAATATGATATATTCTTCCAAGAGGTATCTAAGAAGAAAAGTTTGAAAGTGTTATGTTTTGTTTTAACAGAGAGAAATAGTACATTTCTCATCTGTTTTGGAAATTAAGAAGAGTAACTTTTTTAAAAAGTTATTTCTGTGGTCTATTTGTCCATGGTGAAGTAATGTATTTTCAGGTTCAGTGTGGGAAGCCTTCCCATTTTTCTGTGGGAGGCCTGCTCCCACTTTTTCCCCAGGGTACTCTTGAGGAGGGTTGAGGGAGAAAAATTTAGATAGGAAGATAAGAGGAGAGAGAAACAGATAGAAACACAGGGTAGCCCCAGGAGAGCCTGGATCAACATCCACCGGTCCCTCAGTCTCTTCTAAAGAGCCTTTTATAGGAATGCCAAGGAGTGGAGCAAAAGATCTCCCTCTAGCACAGCCAAGTGCAGACCCTTCCAATTACATGGTAATCACACACATGGTCAATCAATCCTATAATGTGGCCCTGCTGGGTAAAGCAAGCTCAGATCTCACTAGGAAGCCTCTGTGAGCCTCCACAGTTCAATGGGTTAGGACACTACTGAAAAACTATTAGAAATTTTCCCTAAATTCACACAGGATTTACTATTTATAATTTTTATTAGAATGGTTAAGGTCCTTGTTTACAATGTGCATAATGGTAAAATTGTGGATTGCCTCAAGTGGAAATTTAATGAGACTAATATTCCTTTAGTAATTGCTGAGTACCAAATTGTAGTGATCAAACCATGGAACAAAAGAGAACAAACAACAGAACAAAGTGATGGAGGGATTGGTTAAATATTCCCCTCTGTAGACAAACATACATGAAGGCTGATCATGTGTCTATGTTTACTTCCATGGTAAGAGGTACCTGGGGATGTGAAACTAAGTCTGGTTCAAAAACTTATGATGTTTAAAAAGCACACATGTTCTAAACCCTACCACTTTGGGATAGGTTCTATATGATCAATGAAGCCAATATCCAAATTACAAAATAATTCTTTTCATTATACAATTTTAGTGTATTGAAAGTTATTATCTATTTATGGTATAGCAAGTACTTGTGAGCTGTCATAAGATTATAAATCTGACATGCTTTCTCTGAGAAAATATTATGTATTTTTATATTTATGAGTCCAACACTGATCCACTTACACATTAAAGACTTCCATAGTACTCTCACTGTTCTTAGCCTTTAGCTTGAAGAACATAACTGTAAATATTACATTCTCTTTTGGAATATACACTAAATATTACTAGAGCAAGTAATTGGTAGTTTATCAAAGATTATTCCATCGTTTTAGAACACTTTATAATGTTTGGTAAGGATTAGAAACCTTGGCCTCTCTGACCCTCCTGAATGTTTCTGTCATTAGTGACCAAGAGTGAGACCTCAGAGACATCATACAGACTATCACTTTACTTTCCTGAGTACACTTTTTCTTAAAATCTACATTGCAATCACCATTTACCATAACCAGTCAATACTTGGGCTTTGTAAAAAAGCCAAACAAAACAAAAAAGCTTTAGCTTGTTGAAGTATAATTCAAAATAATTCCCAATTTAATCTTATTTGAAAAACACTCTTGTTAATTGTAATTAATGTTTGACAGTTTGAAAGACAGCTGTTAGATTAACATAATGGTATTACACAGGAAGTGCTACACATTAAACACTTCAGTGGAGCTGAATTCTGCACATTTTGCAAGTTAAAGGAGAAAAACACTTGATAAGACATAGGTGTAAAACTTACTCCAGACTGTCTATGATTAAAACAGTAGAAAGTAAAGTACATTTTACTATTAATGAAGTAGATGTTTTTCCATTAAAGAGAAATACACTCTCATGTTTTAGTCTGTTCCTTCTAGAAACAGTTTTATACTTCTAGTTTGTGCTGACTAGTTTTATGTCAACTTGACACTAGCTAGAGTCGTCAGAGAGGAGGGAGCCTCAACTGAGAAAAATGCCTCCGTAACATCAAGCAGTAGGCAAGCCTGTAGAACATTTTCTTAATTAGTGGTTGATGGAGAAGGGCCCAGCTCACTGTCACGAGGCTACTCCTGGGCTGATGGTCTTGGGTTTTACAAGTAAGCAACCAAGAAAACCACAGGGGCAATAAGGAGCATTCCTCCATGGCCTCTGTGTCAGCTCCTGCTTCCAAGTTTCTGCCTGGCTCAAGTTGTTCCCTCACTGCTTTTGGTGTTGAATTATTATAAGGAACTGTGAGTGAAATAAACCCTTTCATCCCCAATTGCTTTTGGTTTTGATGTTTTATCACTATAATAGTAACCCTAAGACAAGTTGGTACCAGGGTATTGCTGTGACAGAGCTGATCATGTTTTGGGAGGGTTGTGGAAAGAGCTTGGAACTTGGGTCTAGAAAAGCTCTTGAGTGCTGGGAGCTCAATATATTGGCAAAATTGGGAGTAACTGTGATACATCAAGTATGCAGAACAAATTTTATAAATATAGACAAATCTATCTAAATAACCTGTCTATTCATTTATAGATTTTTGTTCATAAAACATTGTTTTTCATTTAACTCTGTCACTTGCCTTCAAAAACAAAGAAAGGAATGTGGGAGCAATTGATTTTGTGAATGATTTATTTCATTATGCATTGCTTCTTTCTGTAACAAGATTTCAAATCTAATGTAAAGGCTCTAATTTAGTGTACCAGGCAAGTTGTTATAGTAGGATCATAATTTTTAACTAAGACAATGCAAATACATAAAGACAGATACAATATGTGCTAGAAATGGGCTGATGATTTTATTTAAGCAACATGCTCAGGAACCTTACAAGGGAATTTTTCTGTGAAGTGAGGCTTTCAGGCTTCAAAATTTAATAAATAATAATGATAGTTTTTCCTCGATTACTTATGTGAGTCCAATCCAATGATCAAAACAAGGGAGAATCTCAATTAATATGTACTAAGTCCAGACAGTGACAAATAAAATAAATATATTTTATAAATAAATGAATAAAACAGGCAAACAAGAAATCAAACAAACCCGAAAGCCCCAAACCAAACCAAATTAAAAAGAAAAAACTCAACTGTGAAAGTCAAAACAATGAAAGTCCTTTGAAAATACAGATCAGTGTTAAGGGAATAGCCCAAACATGACGCTCCTCCCCTCGTTTCTGTCCATTCTGTAATCTTCCTTTGCCCATAATTTATGTTTTATCTAAGTCACACACCTTGTGAGCATTTACACATACAAAGCACACAAGCAATCTGATAGGTGAACATCAATCAAACTCTTACGGTGGCATCCAGGTAGCTAGTACTATATACCAGGGGTATTCTAGGTGATGTTTTGAATATGCTTTGATTTGTTGAATTCTTACTGTAATTCAATAAGTGCTTTAACCCCGTGGTGCGATAGTCTCCATCTTATCAACAACTCTGAAGCTCTTCTCAAAAGCCGACCAAACCAGATAACTATGAAATCCTCTTCAGCTCACTTGGGATCCTTCTTTGAAAAACATTCAATTTAGCTCCACCAAAATTGAAACCAAATCCCCTCTCTTATAGAAAATATAACTCCTACTCTCCTAGCTGAAGGAACTCTTTTACTTTTTACTTATTTAAATTTGACATGAAAGACACTCAACCAATCAATATAATTTTCTTGTTACAAATTTACCTCATTGTACAGTTTAGTGGTAGGTAGGGTGCTTGTCTAACAAATTAAAGACCCCGATTGGTACCATACACATAAAGCAGAACCCCACCAACAATAATTACTTATTAGCTTTTCATGGTAGCATGTGGCAATGTTATCAGGGACGAATTAGGTATCTTTTGGTTTTGACTGGGTTACTTATGCATCATGGTTCTGGAGTTGGTAGCTAGGAGCAGCAGAGTCAAGGGAGAAAGCTCAACATGTGCTTCTTGTTATTCATCAGGCTATCCCAATGCACACTGACATATTCAGTTTGCAAATATGAGCTTATTTCTTCACTGAAAACTGTCATCGTGTAATGCCTGATGACTTGTCCTTATGCAAATATTGTGATCAGTGGACCTGGAAGCTATGCTGTCATTGGTACCAATACAAAGCATTTCCATGCCACGTCTGTGTCACATCTCCCTCCTGACTACATAAATAAGCTATTATCTGGCATTTTCAGGTAGCTGGGAAACATCTCCCTGTGCTATCCCAATGTTAGGACAAATGAAATAGTCTCCAAAAACGATCTTGGCCTACTCTTGATTTTTATGATGAGGAGAATGGGATGAGGTGGTGACATCAAGAGGAGACGGCAGAGTGGCCATTGCCTTAGCATCAGTGGTGTCACCAATTGTGGCAAGAAAGTGACTAAAGAGTTCTAGAGAGTGTATGGGCACAGAGATGGTGGAGGCCAGGGGTGGCAGATTTCATAAATGATGATGAAAATATACAGAAGGCTGTGAGGAGCTGAAAACAAGTCCATTCAATCTCCAGAGTCTACTCAGTACTTAGGAATTTGTCAATCCTCAGGGAACTTCTGATTGCTTGCTGCCCAACACCATGTGGTAGGAAAGCTGAAAGCTAGATCCTCTGGCAGAAGTTCAGAAAGTTGGGTTATTAGATGTGCAGCTTGACCTCTTCAAGGAAGAAGGCTTAGTTGGGGTTGTTTCCTGCTTGCCTTAAGATGAGCCAACAGAAAGGGCTAAAGGCGTGCTAGTGTAAATGTTTTAAGCCATCTTGTTCTCAGTGCTTTATGGGAAGCCAAATCAGCGTCTAGAGACACCGGAAGTGGGGCAGTCCCTTGAGCGGCAGTCACAATGGTAGGGGTACTGTATGTACAGTCTAAACTCTTTGCCCCTTGTGCAGAAGCTGTAGTCTGGGGAATGCTTCTAAGTTTTCTGCTGCTGCAATGCGGAAGGAGTCTATGGCAAAAAATATGCCTCAACTTTCCCTGTTTTAAGCATTCTTCTAGTCTTTTGATGGGACAGATTCATAACAGCTTCTGGATGTGTCTTAATGGGAACTGATCCTCATTTAGCTGCTTATTGAGTGCATCTGTGAGTGAGGGAAGACATGAAGCTGCTGTTCTGGGGTCTTGCTGACCTCACCCACAGTAATTTTTCAAACAACAGTAATGTTTCCTTGCTCAAATGACAGTAGCATTAGGTCACCAGTGTTCCTGCACCATTTCTTGCACTAAATTTCTTTTCTTTAATTTTGTGTTATTTGTATTTATTTTCTTACTTCAAGTGTATTAATGTCTTATCTAACTCTAGTAACCAGTACTTTTAATTTGAAACTGAGATGTGTTTAAATTGAGACACTAAATAGAAACTGTTTTCATAATTGTGGCAAAGCAGATGCACTAAACTTCTGAGTGAAAATTCAGAAGACTTCCTTTCAGAGGGAAATTGACTTACATGTGGACATAAGTTTGAGGAAACCTGAACTCTTTCAAACAATTTTATCTTTAATGTGAAACATGGGCACAAGAACTGAACATGTTCCTTAACATGATGATTCTCAGAGAAAAACGTTTTTAATGGAGTGACATAAATATTACCTTTCGAAGGGCACTTAGGAAGCTTGGCATCTGTGACTCTGAAAGGAAAACGAGAAAAACCAAGAAAAAAGCTTCAGGAAATATAATGTAGGAAAAGAAAAGAAAGTGGATAATTATCTTCCATATTCCTCTTAGATTTTCTACAAAGTGGGATTACCCTGGAATAATGGATAATTTTAAAAACTGTATATAAGGCATTATGATGAAAAAGCTAAAATATGTCCTTTTCATTTCTATATGTATGTTAAGAAAATAAACTGTGCCTTTAATGGCTGCCTCTGAATTATCTATATTGCACAATGCTTTTAATATTGAAAGTCTGGTAGATGCCAATCATTGTGAGAAATACTCTTTTTCATTATTTGTTTGTTTGTTTGCTTGCTTGTTTGTTTTATATCCTGATCACAGTTTCCCTTCCCTTCTCTGCTCTTGTTCCCTGCCTCCACTTTCTCTCCCTCCTTAATCCAATCCTCCTCTATTTCTGTTCAGAAAGGGGCAGGCCTCCCATGGGTATCAACAAAGCATAGCCTATCTAGTTATGATAAGACTGAGCACCTCCCCTTGTATTTAGGCTGGGCAAGGCAATCCAGTATGAGGGAGTGAATCAACCTTTTTTTGTATTTTTAAAAATCCTTTGAAAAGGCTGGAATGACACTGATTTTATAAAGTACTGAGGTTCTGGGGGCTTATGGTGTTTCAAAGGTCACGAAGAGACATAATGGAGCAATTAAAGCTATCTTTAGGTATGACCTTTGAACCAGTGTTGCTCATCACTGGACACTTATAAATATTGGCCACATTTTGAATGTAGTGGCCAAGAAAATTAATAGGACCTTGTCCTAATTATCCTAAACCAAAATTGCCAAAATGTATTTACCTTCCCACACAACTTTTCTGGGAGACATAATTGTAGTATTTTAGACAGTAGGAGAGTCAGTCACCATCGATACATCTGAAAGTCCCCTGGCTAGGTAAATAATTCATTTTTTAACATATCAGAATCACTCTAAGATTATGCTAGACCTATGAATTCAGACCACTGCAGATTAGGACCACTAATAGCTGTTAAGGGGACAGTCTTCCACCTGTGCAGCACTACATGCTTTGGACCTGCTCTATGGTTATTTTAGACGAAATCACTTGAGAATAGAAGCCTTCATAAAGAAGTTGTCTAAGACCAGGTAGAGAGTGGCATGATTCCATCCTTCTTTATTTAGACATGGAAAATGGAAGAAATGAAAGGAAGAGAAGATGAGAACATCATTGTGGAACAGGTGGTAGACACACAAGGATCTTATTGGGATATGTTTGTTTAAAGTAAATATGACACCAGTGTGATTAAAAAAAAAAAGCATCTCCCTTCAGGACCCAGCCAGAAGATCTGAACACTGGTAGTGGGTGAGATCATGTTTTTCCTTACAGACTGAGCAACATCAGTGGGAAGAAGAGAAGCAGAGACAGAAAGTAGGTAATTAATGAAATAAATATCTTATCCTAATGCTGCTCATTCAGAAATAACAAGTTAAGATGGCAGAATAATTCTTAAATTCCAGTGTCTTCAAGTCTTTGACCATTCAAGCACAGGATTTAGGTTTGACAAATTCAGGACATGCAGAAAAATCTCTTAAAACATCATTGTCCCTTGGGTGTTGTCATTGGGGGCTACAGAGAATTGTCATTGCTAAGAAGAAGAAGCATCAAGGAATTAAGCCCAAACCATTTGTGTACCCCAGCAGTGAACACTGAACAGCACGGAGAGACCCATGGTGTGATGGCTGCTGTCAGACAACCCCAGTTTGTCAAACACGTGACTCTAGGAATTCCACTGCGAATCTCCAGCATAATATAATTCTCTCACACTCATTTTCTTTTGCTCTTTCTCCTTTTGTTACACTTCAGGAAGAGCAAGCATCATTGTATAATAGCGTTCATATTTTTACGATGTAGTATTTTAGAGAAAAGATTGCACACATTTTTCAGCCTGCATGTCAGATCTTGTGGGGCTGTCAAGTCTCCCACTGGGTGGAAATGTGTGCGGTGAATAGACTCAGTGGGAAACAGCGTCCTGGAATAGAGATCTGGATGTAAAATGGCAGTGAGAATGCTATACACCACATACTCACCTTTCCTAGCTGGTATCTTTTTATTTCACAAGCCTCTCTTACCAATGAATAGAACACTTAAGCGACTTGTAAACTTTCATGTACTGTACAAAAGGAAGAAAAACCATACTTTGCTATTATGATTTCTATGATAATATTCCCATATGTGGGAAGTGGTAATCCATGATATCCCTATACTACATCTTCCATACTAAAGATCTTTATCTGTTTCTGGTAGGAGGAAGTGATGAAAAATTATTTCCCAATGTCAGTTACTTTAAGGATCTTTTCTGATAGAACATAATTTATACTTTTATCTTGGCTCTTCATAAGTCACAATTCATCTTGGTGGAGTTCTCTGGCTATTCCAAGGTGAGCTCATAAAAAACTGTATCTTATTGACATTGGGTATCACTTTTATATGTGATATGTTTTACATGTGTGTATGTGTGTGCGCATGTGTGTGAGGATGCGCACAGGTAAATGTGTGTCTGAGCTAGTGGAGGCTGGAGGATGATGACATTGGGTATCATTTATCAAGAACTCTGTGCATCTTCTTTGAGACAGGGTCTTTTAATGGTCTGAAGCTAACCAGTTAGGTTGGATTCATCGGCCACTGAGTCTCAGGAATCCTCCTGTCTTTGCCTTCCAAGCCCTAGGTATTTTTAGTGTGCACTACCGTGTGCAGTATTTTTACATAGGTTCTGGGAATAAACTCAGCCCCTCGTGCTTGGAAGGCAAGGGATTTGTCATGTGAGGCATTCCATATAGCATACAAACATAAAAGAAGAAATTATAAACAAACTCAAAATTAAAGAATAAAACAAAGACAGAAGAAAGGAAAGTGGATGGAAAACATAGAGAAAGGACTAGGATTTCATGAAGAAGATGGGAAAAGAAATGGACAACTCCCTTCACTTTTTGTGCTTGTGTGAGCCCCATGGCTCTGTATTCATTTCATCTTAACCCACAGGAAGCCTAGGGTAAGAGGTTCAGAAGTGGATCAAAAACAATGTGATGAATGTAATGCACACACTAATTTCATGTGCTCCATGGTGTGCTTATTCCTTTACACCTGTCCTTGAAGGCACATAGTTTGGCAATGATTTATCATGCTTCCATCACCTGCTAACTAGTGTTTTCCATTGGAATTATTCTTTCTCCTTTTCACACAGTAGTCTTCAGAATGCTGTTGTAACATGTAATCATTTTGATTGGAGAGATGTGCTGTACTTTTTTAAGGTGCAGAAGCAACACATTAGAATTATTTTCTGTGGGGTACATGTCTAAACTCTCATTTAGAATGCGTGTTTTCAAACATTCATAAAAGTATGTATCCACAGCTGTTTGTCTTAGAGTTGGGATTAGAATCTGCTATTGCTTTATTACACACCAACATCATTTCAGCTCAGCTCATTTTTTCAGTTTGCTCTTTCACACCTTTGACATACCTCAATGATGCTGTGTGTGTGTTGGGGTGGTAAGCTTTACCTTCTGATACTATAGGACATTCAGGTTTCAGCTTGTGAATGTATTGTCCTAGTCTTAGAATTAGTCATTTATCAAAGGAATTCTTTCTCTTTCATTGGAAAAATGGTATATACAAATGGAACCTTGGCAGTTAGATGTTCTACTATGATACTAATACTTTCAAAAGCTCTTAAATGACAGGACATGTGTGTGTGTGTTTGTGTGTGTGTGTGTGTGTGTGTGTGTGTGTATGTGTGAAACAAAATGTGCATATGAATATTTATAAATATTTCTATATACATGAATTCCAATTTATTACTGCATAAATAATTCTATTTTTTAACCAGTAATAACTCTCCAACACAGAGGATCTCTTCTTTGATATCCATTTTTTAACTGCTCAGTTCCAGAGTTCCAGTATAGATGCACAGTAGATTTAAAATTGTTAATCCACCCACCAATGGGAAGAACTTTATTAGACAGACTATAGCAATCAGTCTTCCATTTTATTTACTCCATTAAATTACAGAGTTACTTCTATTAGTACCTTGTTTCACCTCTCCCAACACCCACTTCAGTCAGGTCATTTACACAAGGGTTGCATTAATTTTGTCACATTCTAAGCTGCATTCTAAGCTGTGATTTTCCAGGCCTATAAGTTGGTTTTTAGAAATTTTCATATATTATGTTTTTTCTCCATATTGTAAATTTCTACATATTTTGACAAATGTTAAATATCTTATATTTATTATTACAGGAACATCCAGAATAATTTTATTTTATTAAAACTCTTCAGTGTTCATCCATTCCACCTTCTGCTTTCTCTCACTACAGTATTTACGGCATTCAGGATCGCTGTATTTTTGTCTTTTCCAAAATGCCATTTAATTGGAGTTGTACAGCATATCGATTTCCAGGTTGGCTTATTTCCTCAGCAATGTGCATTTACGATTCACCCAAGTCTTCTTATAGCTTAATCACATCTCGCTTGTGCACATTGCTCTCCTGTATGAATGCATCACACTTCAGTTACTAAATATCCTCTGGAAGAACATTAAATGCTTTTAATTTATGAATACAGCTGTTACAAGCACTTGTATACAGAAAGTTTTTATATAGAAATAAATTTTTAAATTAACTGGATACATGCCTAAGTATGTGATTGCTGAATCGCATGGTAAACTCTTTCGTTTTGTAAAACTCAATGAAGCTGTTCTTCAAGGAAAAGTACCATTGCCATTCTTCCCAGCAATGCCTGAGACTCCTTGAATCTCACCATAAAATCCAAGATGATGTATTTTTTCTCCTATATTTTTACTTTCAAGTCTTAGAGTTTTGTAGTTTAAACTTAAACCTCAAGATTCATTTGAACTAAATTTTGTTTAGGTTATATTGTGTGTCTCTTAGCTTGCTTATCATTATTACTATTATTTCTTATACTATTCCTGGAAATTCTAGGCTGCTGTGGTTTTTATTATAAGGGATTGCCACTCCCATTTAATTTTGTGCTGTTGTAAATACATATATGTAAATTCTGGTCATGCAGACATAAGAAGCAAATTAGATTTTGCATGTTACTTCCCTACCTTCTAGTCTTCTATATTCATTCATCTTTTTTTACAACTTCACTGTTGCTGATTTTGAATCTTTAAGGTGTGCTTTGTACCGTTTGCAAAGGAAGTTGAAGTTCTTTGCCACTTTATGCTCTCCCTCCTGTTCTTTTTATACTGCCTATAATTCCAGGCACTGTTGAGGACATTAGGACAGATGTCATATCTGCCTTCTTTCTTAGAAGGGACATCTAGTTTCATGGCATCGATGGCTGTGTTAGCTACAGGGTTCTGTAGATGTTCTCTATCAGGTGGTCATAGCTCCCTTTTGGAGTTAGTTTGCTAAGAGTTTTTGTCATGAATGGGCAATGGATTTTGTTAAATTAATTTTCTGTTTAATTGATATGGTCCTGTGGTTTTTCTTCATTAGTTTGTGGTACTGGACTACACTCACTTGTTTTGTGAATGTTGACTCAGCTCTAAATACTTGGAATGAACTTTAGTTGGTTGTGTTGTATTATTCTTTTTACTCATTTGGATTTGTTTGAACGTTTTGTTAAGGATTTTTTTCTATATTTAGTAGAGTTATTTGTATGTAGTTTCTTTTGTGTAATGACTTTGATAGTACAACAGTGCTTTCTTCTCTTACTTCCTGCTTTGCTTTTAATTAACTATTGAATTTCTGTATGTTTTCATTGTACAAAATGATGCTTGAAATAGGTACAGATTGTGGCATGAATAAATCAAGCTAATTAACATTAATGCCGTCTCATATGTGTATCTTTTTCAAATAAAAGTGCAAAATCTTCTCTCAGGAGTTTCCAACTACATAATCCACTGTCACTAACTGTGATCACCATGTTGTACAATGGAGCTGATGAGCCTCCCTGCCATCTATTGGGCATATTATATTATTTATTAATTTATTTTTAGTTGATTCTTTCTTTAAATTTTAATGTTTATTAAAAATAGATTGTTTTTTTCATATAGTATATTCTGATCACCATTTCTCCTCCCTCGACTCCTAAACATCCTTCTTACATCCCCCCTCCCAAATCCACACCCTTTCTTTCTCTCAGTAGAAAACAAGCAACTAAAAACAAAACTATCAAAACACACAAACCAAAATAGGAGAAAATAAACATAAAAAAGAACAAAAGAAAAAGTAAAAGAAACTCATACCCATGCAGAGACATACATACTTGCATACACAGTAATCCCCACAAACACACACAAAATTAGAAACTCTGGTACAGAAGCAAGAGCTCTCTAACTGGTGTCTTAGACTCTGAGTGCATCTCTCCAGCCCACCAACCCTAGCTCCCACTAAGCACACTCTTCCCTCTGTTACTGTTCTACTTTGTGTATGTACCACATATTCTTCATCTCACCATCTGATGCTAGAGAGGAAAATTGGATTGACCTTATGTCTCACCCATGTGAGCACTGTTTCAGAGAGCATAGAGTACTAGTACTTTTAAATTGGTTTGTGATTTTCATTCTCCTTGACTGATGTTCTGTTCTATGGTTTTTTTTTGCCTTTTGCCCTTTGCCCTTTGCTTTCCGACTTTTGTCCTTTGTCTTTTGCCTTTTGCCCTTGGCCTTTTGCCCTTTGCCTTTTGCCCTTTGCCCTTCGCCTTTTGCCTGATTTCTGCTTTACCCTCCACTAGCTCTTTTTCTCATTGGTGTCTGTGGTAGGAGCTTACTTAGCCTACAAATTTGAATTCTTTGCTTTTTTGCTGTATAATCACTTGTTTTTGCTGTATCCCACAAGCTGGGTACATTGGACTTCCATTTGCATTCACTTCTAAATATTAATCATTTTTTGGATGTCCTTTTAATCTACATGTAATTTATAAAGATGTGTCTTAATTCCACATGTCTCGCGAAGTCTGGTATAGACTAGCTATCTTTCTGTTATCTGCGCAAAGAAAATGTGTGATTTATAATCTTTCTTTTTTTTTCTTGGTGTGTTTGTGCATGCGTGTGTGTGTGTGTGTGTGTGTGTGTAAGTGTGTGTGTGTGTGTGTGTGTAAGTGTGTGTGTGTGTGTGTTTTCATATTGGTGGTTATATACATGAATGTGGGTACACATGCACATATGTGAGCATTCATGCAGAAGGTAAAAGTCAATGTCAAGTGCCTTCTTCATGCATCCTCCACTTTAGTTTTTGAGAGAAAAATCTCTGAACCTAAAACTCTGTGACTGGCTAAACGGGCTAACCAGTGAATTTCAGGGATCCATTTCTGCACTCCCCTCACCACGGCTGGGATTGTAAATGTGCACATTCAGTATATATATTCTTTTCAACTGTATGTTCTTCTTCCCATTCTTCTCATACTGTATATCAACTGATATTTTATTTAAATATACATTATTTAAATATATTTAAGTATGTATCTCTGTATGGGAATATGCATATGAGAATAGGTAGAGGCTAGAAGACAGTGTCAGATTCCCTGGAACTGGATACAAACTGTTGTGAGCCACGTGTTATGACTGTGGGAACCAATGATGGTCCTCTGCAAGGGAAGTCCATACTTAAATTCTGAGCTGTCTCTATAGCCCTCTTTTATATTTATTAAGATGAGCTTGTGGGGGGGAATGTGTTCCATCTTATTGAGTATCTCACGTGAGCTCGAGAAGAATGTGTTTTCTCTTCGTAGAGGGAGTATTCTGGAAGCAGAAATTAAATCAAGTTGATGGATAGTGCTGTTCAGGTCAAGTGTGACCTTATTGATTTTCTGACTGCTCCACCTATCAATTGCTGATGGGAGATGTTGAAATCTCTAACTGTAATAGCTGCATCTGTTCTTTTTTCTAAGTATTATGCTTTGCCCCACACAGTTTGATGTTCTTTGGTCAATGTAGGTAGATTTACAATTTTGATGTATTAGAGAAGCATTGCTAGTAAATAGCCATGTGATGCTCCTTTTTACACTGATGGTTTTCTGTGTTTAAAATGTGTCAGAAATAAATATGCCAGCTTTCTTTTGATTCGTGCTAGTGTGGTACAACTTTCTCCATTCCTTTGAACTTAACAACCTCTTTCTACTTATCATAAATTTCTTGTAGATAGCCTTTAAAAAGAATAGAATACATCTCCAGGCTGGTATATTTGGAACTTTTACATCTAAAGTGGCTATTAACATTGTCGGGTTAATATAAAGCTTGTTTGTAACTATTTTCTATCTGTTTCCTCCTTGAAGATTTTACTTCTTTTTCTGACTTCTCTGGTTTTAAGCAATCATTTTTCTGTGAACACAGGTGTCTTTATCTCGGTCTGTTGTTGACTCTTCCTTATGTTAAAAATAATGATTGCTCTAGGTGAGCAGGATACAGTTTAAGAAGCTTATAATCTATGCTATTTTCCTCTGCCTGAGGATACTCTCTTGACATTGCCTGTAGGGCTAGTCTATTACAGTGAACATCAATCTTTTGTGCATCTAAGAAGTTCTTTCCTTTTTTGCTTTTGAAGCATCATTTGGCTTGTTTTACATCTCTAGGTTAGTCTCTCCCTCCCTCCCTCCCTCCTTTCTTCCCTCCCTTCCTCCCTCCCCTCTCTCTTTTCAAAAATAAACATTTCACTTTGTTGTCTTGTTGTTTCTGTGATTTCTGAGAAGGAGGCAATGATCCTTATCCTTTTCTCTCTGTAGGTCAGTTTTTCTTTCTCTAGTTAATTTCAGTGATATCTCCTTGTGTTGCCTTTGTGCATTTGAATATAACATGTGGGGTATAGGTTTTCATTTTTAGGACTGGGAAAGCACCGTCCGTCTTGGTCACTTTGAGCTCTTCTTCATTAGGTGTCATTAATTTTGGAGACTTATTTGCTATTATTCATTATTACTTGAAATATTTCTTTTATTCCATTCCTTCTTTACATTCAAATATTCTAATTATGTCTGTGTTACACCTTTTAGAATTACCTTGGAACTCTTTGATACTGTCTTTTTGCCATTAATTTTTCTCTTTATATTTCTGTGTAGAGTATTTCCATTAACCCATGCTCACACTGGCAATTCTTTCTTGAGCTATATTGCATTATTGATGAACCCATCTAATACATTTTTGATATGTGTTTCCATGATGTTGATTTCTAGCGTTTCTATTTGGTTTTTATTAGGATCCACATGTCTTTTGTTTATTAACTTACCCTTATGTGTCAATGTATCTATTTTCTCTGTTAGAATCCTTGATATATTAATTATAGTCATACATTTTCTGTTTATCCAACATTCATATCATATATGAATCTTTTTGGTGGTGTTCTTTTAAATTGTATCTTTTGGACTTTTGGTGTATTTCAGTTTTTTTGTTGAAAGTTGGACATATATTGTGTAAGAGGAATTGAGGGGCATATGCCCCAGACATTAGACTACATTAGTAGTCTGAATAAGAATAGGTATTTTCCTTCTGTTTGCTGTAGCTATAGAGATCAGGCTAATTCTGGCACCCCCCCCCCCCATTTGTAGCTCTCTTTTTTACTTTGAACTGCCCTGGGAGCTGTTCCTCAGAGACAGTCTGTTTATTGTAACTCTTCCAGATGTAATTCTCTGCTCATATGATGATTTTTGGAGGAGAGAAGATAGATTCCTTCCTTTAAATCCCAGTCTTAACGTAGGTTTTGTTTCTTGTCTGCTTTTTTGTTGTTGTTGTTGTTGTTTTTGTTTTGTTTTGTTTTTTTGAGACAGAGTTTCTCTGTGTAGCTTTGGTACCTGTCCTGGATCTTGCTTCGTACACCAGTCTGGACTCAAACTCACAGAGATCCACCTGGCTCTGCTTCCAGAGTGATGGGATTAAAGGTATGCACCACAACCGCCCAGCCTCTTGGCTGTTTCTTATGTTTCCACTTTTATAGTTCCTTCAATCCCAGTGAGGTCATACAGCAAAACTGTATGTGGTTAGGTGGAGAGGGCCACACTTGTCTCACGAGTCTAAGACAAGGCTCTCCTTTTTTTTTCCTAGGGAGAAAACAGATAATTCTGCACATGTTCACAGTGGTTATACTTCCCTTCTTGCCAAAGTCATGTGGGACTCTTTCTTAGAGCATCACCATGGGAGTTTGGTGAGTTCTGTGGTATTAAACACATGAAAGCACAGCATCCACCAAGACTAGTCAACCAGCAGCCTCTAGATGGTCCACAAAACTATTGCTTAGCTGTTTCAGCAGCCTCAGCTAATGCTATGTGTGTTTGAACTTGATTCTCTGGACTTGCCTATCTGCCCAGAGTACAGAGTGGTGATTTGCCTCTAAACTCTACTCACAAGTGGTCCCAGGTGAAGTTCCTGTTTACTATTCTTTTTTTTTTCTTTTGGTTTTTCGAGACAGGGTTTCTCTGTGTAGCTTTGCACCTTTCCTGGAACTCACTCTGTAGGCCAGGCTGGCCTCAAACTCGCAGAGATCCGCCTGGCTCTGCCTCCCGAGTGCTGGGATTAAAGGCGTGTGCCACCACCACCCGGCTCCTGTTTCCTATTCTTGCAGCCTTTTCTTGCTGTGGGGAAGGGAGCCATGATGTATGATCCCTCACCTGCTAAAGCTGATCCAGAAGCATGCTAACTCTCCTAAGAATTTGTTTTATTTACCTTTTGTTAGACTGAGTGACAGTGATTTTAGATATTTATTATTATTATGAAATGGTTCTCATGTCCTTTGAATTAGCTTGTTTAGTGGCTTTATGTTTTGTTTCAAGTTTCCTAAGTATTGAATCTAGTAGTGGCACAGCACGTATGTATTCTGCTAAAATACATATTCTGAGTTTTATACATATATAAAGTACATACAGGAGTCTATGTATCCTGCTAAAATGAATCTTACATCAGTAAAAATGTCCTGACCTATTCATAAGTTTTTATAGTGCATGTTTGGTGTTAAAGAAGAGTGAGTTATTCTTAGAGACCTTGTGAGAAAATTGAGGTCTTTCTATGTTAACAATCTACAGCTCATTTTTATAATCTCTAAAATGATGTCAACTTCCAGTCTACAGGTTTTCTATAGGTTATAATGCAAACACATAATCATTTAAACTACCATACGATGTTGATGGAGGATTACATTTACTTTTTAAAAATATTTAAATGAGTGCTTTGTAAATGGTAAGGGGAAATTAAATTATGACTTGTTTTATCTTCATTTTATTGGCAAGACATTTGAAATGGTGAAAATGTGCTGTCATTTCCAGAGTCAAATAATTACTCAAAGGCTTAGCAATGTAATGGATTATGATCCATCCTTATCACACTCTGAGGTACTTTACATAGCATGATATTAGTATTTTAAAATAGTGATTCTGATCTACATTTTTTTCTGATTGAAACATCCTGAATAAATGTCAACAATTCAAAAACGTGGTGCTTTTTGATGCAAGCGTGCATGTCTTTCATAAGAAGTTTACTAAATATGTAATTTAGGCCATGTTTTCTCAAATACCAGCAAAGCAAGCCCCTTTACATCTCCCGGAGCCTGGATGTGCTCACAGTGGGAAAGGATGTTGTCTAAGCCCCAGCCACAGAACAGTGTAGCCCTTAATTAAATGATGCAGCAACATATGGGGATTAGCAAAGAGATTAAGAGACTAATAGAGCAGAACACAGTAATGCTGATGTAAATGGAGAAAAGCTTCATGTTGGAAAATTAGAAAAAGCATAATAACCCATGACAAATGCAAAATCATACAAAAAGCATGTGAGTGGCTTTTATCAGATTCTGTCTTCCAACTCCTGGAACTTTTAGGAGGAAGGTGTCTCAAACCTTTTAAAAGGCTCAAGTGAAGCCTTTTAGACACAACTGTAGGAAGACTGTAATTGGCAGGTTATCTTATTATCTCATTCATTCACACATTCAATTCTTCATTATACTGGTCAATAATTATTGATTGGAGCTGACCAGGTGTTCCTGCTGTCCTAAGCAGACTTTAAGGAACATAAGAAGCATAGTTGCTGATCCTATGAAAACATTCTCAACTGCAAGAAAGAGGTTATTTTTCTTTTTTACATTAAATTATACTGAGTGTCTGTATCACTTCTTAGGTTCTTTTAAATCCTGTAAGACGTTATCATTTCTCTCAATGTAGCATTTTCTCAAATGACTAAAGATGGCTATTGTGCTTTGTAATATCTCTCGCCTTCTTGACTGAGTCACTTCATTTTACTATATGTCAGATTACATTTTCTTTGGATTCACAATGAAGGCATTGAGCTCCCAGATGGCACTGAAAGAATAAAAGAGAACCTTCCCAACAGTTGTTTCTACTGTGCGCCAGACGTGGTATTATCCTATGCATTCAAAATGTGAAATACAAGAGGACACAGGGCTTATATGTGCTGTTCACTCATCCAATTGTTCAAGTATCATCAAGATCACAGTGTGCTCTTAAGCAAACATGAAGAATAAAAGGACCCCTTCCTATCTTCATGTCAATACTTCAATGTGTGTAAGCCTTTTTTATACACAAAGATACATGGCTGGCTTATGGGCAGTATTCTTTCAATGCAAATTGATAGCATCTACACAGAATGAGTACTACTACCACTGTGACTCCTAATGATGAAAATATTATTTAATATATTGTAATGATAAGTGGTAACATAGCTGTATCCAGATGTTCAAATAGCATCTCCTAGACTCTATTCATCTTTCTATCACACAGATCAGCCTGCCCATCTGTTGTTTTGTGGATTTTTTTTTAAGTTTTATAAAATCTTTATTGACAAAAAAAAAAAAACAAAAACAAACAAACCTGCACTTCCACTACATACTACTGGTGGCCACAAGCATGTCCAAGAGAACCAGACTGACTTACTCCAAGCCACTTTTGTAGCATAGGGCCTGGGCTTTAAAGCATTTGTTGGACCATTGCATTCATGAGAAAACGTTACTAAATTTTACTAACTTGTAAAATTATTCTAGAAATGAGATAAATATCATGGAACATACAAGTTTTCTGGATGTATAAGAAATGTAAACTAATCAAAATGTTCCAAAGAGTCAAAATCCAATTTTGTGATGTTTAGTAAAAAAAGACAAAGACAGGTTTGTTCTTGAATTGAATCTCATTTTTAGGGAAACACAAAACAAGAAACCATCTTCAGTATTGCTTGAGAAATGGATGAGGCCGAGAGTACCTCTCAGTAGCTCAGCACTTACCCAGTCTGTGAAAGTCTCAATTTTAAATTTTCAACATTGTAAAAGAAGAAAAGGAAGATGAGAAGAGAGATGAATTGATCAAAGTTGGGCTACAAACTCCGGTGCAATGTCAGGGAAATGACAATGTGGCCTTAGCTGGGAGTCAAAAAGTAAGTGTTATTCCAGGGAAGTCACAAGTGAGTGTGATGTTCTTGATGTAGTAGGTTTCACATAGTTTCAGCAATGTAGTGGGTAGCTATTCCAGCTTTGACCTTGAAGTACTGCTTCAGTGAGGCAGCCGGTAACTGCCACGCCTACCTATGACCTGCCCCTGGGGTGTGGCCGAGACAGGAGCCCTTAAGAACCGAGATCCTTTTGTGCAGGCTCTCTTGGCTCATCACGATCTTGGATGCTGGATTGCAGACCAAGTCAGAGTTCTTCAGAGAACCCCGCTGGACTGCACCTCACCTCTCCTGGATCCTGTAAGCAACCCCTTTACTGGCTGGAAGTTACCCCCAAATAAACCTTTTAACTACCAGATAAACTATGTGGAGTTGCCTTGTTAAATTCTCACATTATAGCAACGAGAATATTTCCAATTCTATATGATCTATGTAGTACTAGAGACATAATGGGGGAAAAGCAAAGAGCCATTGAATACCATGTCTGGATCTCCTTTTAGGTTTGTTTCTGTTTCTGTTTTGTCTTGTTTTGTTTGTTTTTTGTTTGTTTGTTTTTTATAGGGGGTAGTATGCTGTAATAATCTTTACAAAAGCCTAGTTGAACTGACACCCCTACTTCCTTATTTTGGGTGATCTTGCATAAGAGGCCTGTGAGGCAAAGAAAGGTGCCCAGAATTTCACAGCAAGCACAAAATTAACCTAAGTTTTGTCACCTAGACGTCAGAATGAATTCACACAAGCAATGAAACATGGTGTGAAAATACATTCTTGTGTAGAGAAATCAAGAACACTTTCATTATGTTACTGTTGTCCAAAGCAAAAGATAAGATGGTGAGTTACATAAGGGAATGGGTACTTCAGGCAATTTTCATTCAAAGGCCATACATATTTGGGCAATTTCTGTGGTTTACTATTTCTCATTTGGAATGGATGAGGGGGAAAGGAAAGGACAGAACTGAGTGAACTGTGTGTTACCTTCGAAGCATCCCTTTTACACTACACTAACAATGAAAACCACATTCTCAGACACTGCATTCTCATATGATTTTCAAAGTCAAATACACCAGTACCAGCTTTCCTCTGTGGTCCTCATCCTATCATCTCTCATTTAGAACTGGGGGAAGAAGTAGAATGAAGCACAAACCCAAAGACGAATTATTGCAACTCACTATATCTTATCACAGCCCATTTATCCTGGGTATGGTTTTATATGTTCCTTGGAAGGATTCACATTCCATACTATTTAAAACAAATGAGACATTTATTAGTGTAACCTTTATTCTGGAGATGATTTAAACTATTCCAAAAGTAACCCAAAGAGAACAGTATTTCCCTTACACTTGAGTCTCCCCATGTCCCCACCAGCCCACAAAATGCTTCAGTAATTTTAATGCTCTGTATGTCTCCCGAAATACCTACATAAATAATCTATTGTTCAAAAGGTCACAAAGGTAGAGGATCACTTGGAAATGTCAGGAACGTAAGTGAATTGGTAATATGGTACTATACATTTGGATATGTTCATAACCCCTTATCTTTAGGAACAGGTAAGAATCGGAGGTGTGAGGGAGCTGACCTATGCATGAAAGTCTTTGGGTCTTTCAAGGGACAGAAAAATGACTAAAAGTGTATGCACTCTAACAGCCCAACCACTTTCCCCTAGGACAAAACTATCAAGTGTCTAGCAGACATGGCATTTTCGCTAACCTTCCTTGTCTCTGTTCAAAAGGGATGAAACCTCATTAAAACATCCAGTCTCAAAGGCTCAGTTCAGCCACAGATCTATTTCACGTTAAAGGCCACCCCATGAACATGGCCCTAAGAGTTCACTTGCAACTTTCAAACATTCCATAAATTTGCTGTTAATAGGAAGGTTGATAAATTCTCTTTCGTTTCAACTGCTGTTCAGAGCTGTCATTTTTCTTTATAGATGTCACTACCTAGAGAAGAGATTTCTAAGATGTTAAATGTCATCATAGGGTTGCACAACTCAAATTATTTTTTTGCATAATACCTGGGTAACTGAAAAACTCCTCACAGATACATTTCTTAGAATTAAACAGATCATGGAATCCTCAAAGATAGGGATATATTACAACCATTTTATTTTTCAGGATGTGGGTCCGATGGTGATGAGGGCTAATCTCCAAAAGGAGATTAGAACCACAGACAGTTTGCTGAAATTCTATGCTTTTTCTAAGAGGACATGAATCTCAACTCCCCTACCTTGCAATTTAACTACTTTCCCATAGGGGCAGGAGAGCAGAAGCCTAAATGTCCTCATGGCAGCCTATGGCTGTAAATAAGCGAACTTTTAACAGTGCAAGACTCCCATGATGCCATCTGCTAGAAAAAAAGAACAATAACAACAACAAAAGAAAACAAAACAACAACAACAAAAACAAACAAACGTGCCCAGCTATGAAACTGCAAAGACAAGCTTAGTGCTACCATAGAGAGCTCCATCTCCAGCAAGTCCTTGTATATTTTCTGCTAATTCTCATATAGGTACAAATCTTTCTGACTAGCACTTTAGACAGAATGTTTTCTTCTGGCATTTCCTATACCAAGCATGTATTTCCTGAGGTAGTTAAAGATAATCAAGTGGTTAAAAACATAATCAAAATCTCCTGGAATGTGTTTCCTTGAAACCATCTACCAGCTTTGGCTCTTACCATCTTAAATTGGGTGGGTAGGGAGGTGGGGAAGACCTGGGAGGAGTTGGAGAAGGGGAAAACATGATCAAAATATATTGTGAAAAAACTTTAAATAATAAAAAGGCCATCCAAGAAAAAAAAATGCCTTTGTCTGTCTTTGTTGTTCATAACTTCTAGTAAATCTTCCTTGTGACCAATGATCATGAATCTATTATCAGCCTCACTCAATGAGAGACAGTAGATTTCAAAGTGGGCAGGGAACATTCTGATATGTCTCTTTGTCACACAACGTATCAGCTACTGTTCAGTGGTAGAGGTAGCTGTGTGGCGCACAGTGAGGATGAGATTGCAGAAATTATCTAACACTTGAGACCGATAATGCAAAGAGTCCAAGGTGTCACACAGTAGTCCATGTTTGTCCTTCACTTGAGCTTCTGACCATGGAACCCACGAAGGTAAAATGATGACAGAGCTGAAGGAAATTATCCGTTTGAGGCATATAGAGTTCTGCAGTAAAGTATTTGCCCAGTATGCAGGAGGCACCGCTCGATCCTCAGCAAGGCAAATAAATAAACTACACATCACACCAGCTCTAACAAGCAGACAAAGCACAGGCTAAAACTCTATCTCACATCTCTTATTTTCATCCATCCATTTATAAAACATGCAGAAAATTCTCCAGAAGAGATGTAAACTGTAAATCTCTCTATAAGAGCTTAAAATGTATATTGAGGCACAAAGAAAAATGGAAATGTGAAGTCCTGAGTGGTTTTTCATTCGTATACTAATAGGTTTTTTTTTTTATCAAAAGTTTTCTATCAATAAAGGAAAATAAAATAGGCCGTACTTGAGTTTTTTATGAGTCAATGGAAGCTCATGACAGAAAAGTCAAAGTCCTCCTTTGCTAGAAATGGTTAAAGAATTCTCAAACAAGAGAATGGAATTGGGTCTTTTTCAAGACACAAACCTGTTTACCTTTCTAGCTTCATGTCTTCCAAGTTATCAGCTTCATCAGTCCATACCAGGCTTACTGCCACCTCTGTCCCTGTCAGTATTTTCCCACACCAGCAGCACTGTCTGAACATGTCTTAACAGAGAAACCTTCAGGAGTCACCCTGGTACCAGCATGGACCCTGTCATTTCCTTTACCAAGATTTACATTTCGCTCATATGTATTATTTTATCCTATCTGCCTCTTTCACTGGACTCAAACTTGAAGTAGGACTCTTCTGTGGATTGTCTGTTAACTTTCCTATCCTCAGCACATGGGACTGCCCCTGGTTCTCAATAATTTTTTTCTTAAATTGGTAAGTTGACTATTGTACAACCACAGAGCACATACAAATATACCAAGTTACCACCTTCTAAGAAACAACATTGTTAGTTAAATCTAGGAAATTTTGACTCACAAAGAGTACCATATTGTTTACAAGGCCATGCAATCTAGGGCAGAGAAAAAGGATTAGAGAGTAATAGAAAAGATAACTTTACTGAGTGTTTAGTCCAGGGCCCACACTTAAGCAGAATCTATATTATACAACTCAGCATTTGCAAACACCTTGTGATAAAGGTATTGCTGGTTACACATAACTGACGAGGAATAGGAGGCTCTGAGAAGTTACGTAATTTGCACAAAATCAACCATTCTTAAATGATGTGGATTTGAATTCAGAACTCTTTGCCTTGTGCCCTCCACTCTGTGTAGGGGTGGTAGTCTGAGTAGCACTGATAACAGGAATAAGAAATATTCCCTTTAATTACTGCAAATCTATTTTGAATTAGGGTCATCAGTTATCACCCCAACTTCACATGCTACACAAGCTAAAGAATTAAAACATACCAACACTGAGCAATAGGATGCACCATACATACAACAAGATGCAATCCGTATGGCTGACTTGATATTATGATAAAAAGCAGTTTACACATGGAACTCTTTTCTTATATCATCCTCAACAACGAACTTGTATTTCTGAGCTAACAACAAGGTTTGGAAGGTCCAGGCCCTTGAGAAAGGTTTAGCAGATCCCACTGTTTTTCTATGCATGTAGAGGTTCACTTATTTTATAATTTTGGAAGCTGGGAAGGCCAAGAGCACGGCACCAATTTCTAAGAAAGGTCTTATTTTCACATCACCTTGAGGTAGTGAGGATCACATAGTGACTAGAGTGAGCAGACCAGGGAAAGCTCATTTTTATACCAAAGAAATCCCCAGGATATCCCACTAATCATGAATAAACCTACTCATTCATAAGGATAGTGCCCTTATGAGCCAGTCATTAAAGGGCACACCTTCCATTAGTGTCATAGTGGCAACCGAATTTCAATTTGCATTTCAATGGGGACAAGCCATATTCTAGCCAAGCAGTAGGTGAGTGGGAAAGAATGGTTACAGATGTGGCACAGGAGAAATAGAGACATTGGACCCTAATGTCTCCAGCTCAAAGTCCAGGCCTGAGGGATTCTATGTGCCAATAGTCCTCAGAGAAATTGTATTCCTTCTAGATTGGAACATGTGAGTCACCTTCTCTTCAAAATAGGTTAACTTTGAGAACTTCTACCAACAGGAGTAAAAAATCTTATTATCCAGAAAATAAACATTATTTTTCCCTGTACTGTCAGTTGTAGGAGATAAAGAAATAAATGAATGATCAAATTTTCTTTAAAAGTAATAATAGTACCAGTGGTGGCACACACCTTTAATCCTAGCACTTGGGAGGTAGAGGCAGGCAGATCTCTGAGTTTGAAGCCAGTATGGTCTACATAAGTTGTGGAGGCCCAAATTACTCAGGGTCAGAGAATCTGAGATTGCTTTACCCAGCAGGGCTGCATAAAAGGATAATTTGACCACGGGCATGGTTACCAGGTGTTTGGAAGGGTCTACACTTGGCTGTACTGTGTGCTTTGATCTAGCAAGGGGGAGGTCTTTTGCCCAGGCCCTTGGCACGTTATAAAAAGCCTTTTAAATAACCAAAAAAGGCTGTTGGGTATGGCTCCAAGTCCTCCTGAAGCTATCTTGTGTCTTTCCTCTCATCAACTAGGTCTCTCTTTCTACCTAATATTTTCTTATCCCTCTCTCCTCCTCATAGGAACCCTTGAAAAGGTGGGAGATGGCCTCTCACACATAGTGAGTTACAGAACATCCAGGACTACACCGAGAAACCTTGTTTCAAAAAACCAAAAAAAATACTGCTGCTGCTGCTACTACTACTGATGAAGATGATGATGATTATAAAATATTCATAATAACTAGAGAAAATGCAGAAATTCTTATTCTATGCCTCCACTTTCCCCTGCATTTCATTCTTCAATCTGTTTTGTAGCTATATCTTCAAAGCTAAATGTTTTCCAAAGACGTAAAATAATGTAGGATAGTAAAGCCTCCTCAGTCATTCTAATTAAGGAAAAGGAAAGAACATTGGTTTGCCTACCAATACAGTGAAAGATATTTTACAAATATCTTTTCATGTAGTTCTGACTCCATCTTTCAGGAAAAGAGTTATATTATTTTCCCATGTCCTCAACCCTGAACTGGGAGATCACAGATACAATGCTTCCTTCAGAACACCAAACATTAAGATCTTAATACCTCATCACATAGTTTGCTATTTAAAAATGAAAAAAAAAAATGTGCACAAAACGTTTTCTCTGTTCTCATTATTATGACATAATTTATAATCTTAGAAAACTATCTAAGGTCACAAATCTATGAGTGAATTACAGGAGTCAGGGAGATGGTTCAGCAAGTAAAGGTGTCTCCTGTGTTGGCTGAGAGTCTGAGCTTTATCCCCAGAATTTGCATGATGGAAGGAGAAAACCTATGCTGGCAAACCTGTGTGTGTGTGTGTGTGTGTGTGTGTGTGTGTGTGTGTGTGTGTGTCTGTGTCCGTATCCCTTCATCACTGGTTTGCCCAGGATGGTAAGAAACACTAATTCTCTGACCTCCATATACACATTATAGAATGCCTACACACATGTACACACAAAATAAATAAATGTAAAATATTTCTTAATAAAAGAACATCACAAGACATTGCTCCTATTTGTAGAATGCATGTTTCTTCTAGACCTCTCATTTTGGAACAAAGTGAGGTCATATGACTTGGACAACAAGGTATATTAGAAGTTATTCAAAAATTGACATGTATAAGTTCAAGGCCAGCCTGGTCTACAGAGTGAGTTCCACGACAGGCTCCAAAGCTATACAGAGAAACCCTATCTCAAAAAACCACAAACCAAAAAAACCAAAACAAAAAAAAAATGGCATATAACAAATAGAGAGAAGAAAATGAATAAAGTTTGCATAAAACCAAGATATCAGAATATATACATAAATGTAATGAAACCTGTCAGAAAAGTTTAAGAAAGTAGTGTAGAAACTTAAAATTGTTCCGACAAAGAGGAAGGAAGCCCGTGTGTGTGTGTGTGTGTGTGTGTGTGTGTGTGTGTGTGTGTTTGCGTTTTTGTGTGGGGGTTTGCCCAGGATGGTAAGAAACACCAATTCCTTGACATTTCTGACATGCTGCCCACACAGAAAGCAGCAAAGATGTTGGCACAAAGATGAAGATGCTAGACGACCAACAGGTGTGTACTTGAGCACAGAAGAGCAAAGTACATGAACCAAAATGCTAACACAATCATTTATTAATGGTGAAATTACACATTACTTATACATATATATTTTGTTTATCATTACAATACAATAAATGTGTATTACATATGAAAAAGAGATAAAGTTAAATAATTGTGGTTAAAATTTTCCAAAACTTGAATACCAGTCTCCAGCTACCAGTAAATTCAGAACAGTTACTCAATATATATTTTGAAGTGAAAGTTAACTGTCTTCTATAGACTATCATGTGATTAACTCATGTTGTTTTAATTTATTGCTTTTTCCTGCATTCTTTCTCCTTGGAAGATGTATATTGTACTGAGTGACTATTTATAATCATCATCATTATTATTGTATATTGTGCTGAGTGGCTATTTATTATCTTCGTCATTATTATTGTTTGAGCTCACCATTTTGTATCACAGAACACACAGGCTGAGCAAAGACCCCAATGTACACCATTGTTGTAAGACACCTCAATTGAACTCAGCATTTCAGTGTGTTGGTGGCAGAAAGGGAAACCGCAGGGGGAGGGGAGAGGTTTCTGGACATGTAGAAGATTTCAGCCTGTGAATGTAGAAAGAATTCTTTTGAATCTTTGGAACTACTGACTTCATTGATATGTATATGCAAATTGGAAGCAGTTTTTACTTAGTAGGAAGAAGTCAGAAATTTTCATTACTACATATTCATGACAATTGGATTGAAAGACAAATTAACCAATGTTGTCTATGTCAATAATTTTGACCTAATTCAACATGAAAAAAATCATACTAATGGATGCCTTCGTTCTTTAATTATTTTCTGATTATGTCACATTTAGGGATGAGAAGTTTTAGGAAGGAACCCTTTTTTTACAACTAGATTGCTCTGTGATAGACATGTCATAATAAAACATATGAAAATAAATACATAAATATTAAATAAAATTCATATGGTTATTCTTTCATTTTATTCTAAAATATTATTTAAAATTTCTCTCCACACAATCCATATTGTCTATTTATCTATTTATCTATCTATATATTTGACATATGCTTAAAACTTGTTCCCACAATCCATATTGTCTCCTATCTACTCACCTACTTGCCCACCTATCTATTTAACTTAATACTAATGACTTATTAGTATGCTTAATACTAATGACTAAAGTTTCAACTTTATTAAATTAAGAAACAATTGTGCCTGGTGGTGCACACCTGTAATTCCGGAACTTGGGTGACTGGAGCTGAAAAAGTTCCCAGCCGCATGGACTGTCATCCAGACTCTGAGCAACAGCAGGGTTGAGGAAACAGCTTCCTTGGTAGAATGCTTACCTTGCATGCATGGGTTGATGAGTTGGATTTTAACGCTGTATGAAACCATGCATGTTGGCGCATGCCTGTAGAACATTACTCTGGTGGTTAAGAACAGGAGGAAGTAGAAAATATTACCAGCTTCCAACAGCACACAGGAGCAGCCAGACAGCATGCAACAAACCAGTCAAGCCAAGCTTCTTTACCCCTCTTTCTGTTCTTAACTGCAAAAATGGTGAAGCTCCAGTCACTGTATTAAGGGAAGAGGATGGGCAGGACATTGATTGTCTTGTCCGAACGACAGAACAAGCAGTACAGAAGGAGAAATTTCATTTCTATTGAAGTTCAGTTTGAATGCAGAAGTGACCATTTAATATTATGTGTTGTAATTTCTAAAGCTGTGAATGTTGTATAGTGATAATTGCTGTTGACGAGGAGAGAGGCCTTCTGCATTACCTAGGCTCCTAACCTCAGCTGCCTTGGTTTTTGTGATTTTGCAGGAGAAGTTCACATGGGTTCACAGCTACAACAAACGAGTCACCATGTTTTATTTCCCAGCTAACGTACAAAGTCAGTTAGCCTTCTAGAGTGGAGAGTAGGCTGAGCAGAGCAGCAGCAACAGCAGCAGCAGCAGCAGCAGCAGCTCAGCAGCAGCAGCAGCAGCAGCAGCTCAGCAGCAGCAGCAGCAGCAGCAGCAGCAGCAGCAGCAGCAGCAGCAGCAGCAGCAGCGGCAAGGGGCTTCTATCTAGTTCTTGGACTTGAAAGTCCTGCTCTTCCACTGCTTCTTCTCTTGCTCCCATCTGGGGTGGCCTCCTTCCCAGATGGGGCAGAAATTTTCTTAGAAGATTTTTTTTGTCCCAATTACAAACACTGGATGCAAGAATATGTAATAATTTGTAATTACTCTCAGAAGTTTGCCATCAACTAACCCATATATTAAAAGACAACACAATCCAAACTCTCACATAATGATTTGTAGAAATCAAAAAGTTGATTCTCTTTGTTTTAAAAAGATAATAAAAGTGATCCAGAATTTAAATTTATTTTTAATAGCAAAACTATATTAGAAAATTTGTACTAACTGTTGAAAATGTAAACCACCATGATCAAGACAGTGTGCTCTTTGAAAAAAAAAATACAGATGTAGAGAGCAATGAACCAGCTATAGAGTACAGAAATAGACCCAAATATATTTTAAGGATTATTTAATAACAACAAAAATGGTTATAAAATATTTGTACTGGAGAAGCATAGCCTTTCAACAAATGGAAAAAAAGTCACAAAGAAAAACCTGATGAGTTATCTTTCTCCAATCTCATACAAAACTTAATGTGAATCATAAAACCATTAACTATAAAATTTCTATGATAAAAATTTCACCATCCTGAGTAAGAAGATGTAATATACAAGACATGATATTAAAGCTACATAACTAAGGGTTTGGATATGAATTATGAGGGTAGAATATATGAAATATTGGAATAATATTACAAATAGCACTAACCCAAGAATAAAAATGGGATAAACTGGACTCCATAAAAATTTATATGAACTGTCCAGAATAGAAGCCCCCTCAGAGGTAAGGACCAGATTAGAGGCTGCTGTTGAGAGCAGGAGTGTGTGGAAGGAGGAAGGAGCCCTTACTGGTAGTCTGGGGGATTTGTTTTGCAGTGAGGAAAATGTCCAGTACTTGATTGTAGCAACGGCAGCTCAGTGCTGAATTGTGTATTTTCAGATGGTACATTTGAGATAATCTGAACTTTCATTAAACTTCTTTGGTTTTCAGAAGACACCACTAAGGAATTAAAGTCAGATTTATAATATGTCCATTACTTGTGCACAAGAAGATTTATATCCAGAATAAAACATCATTAATAAAACTAAAATCTTAAAAGCAAGTGAGGCAAAACACAAGAAATTAGGTTTGAATGACCACTTTATAAAGAAGTAATCAGTGTGCTTCTAAAAATTATGCTTGGCATCTTCAATCACCTCATGACATGTGATCCCATTTCATACCCATTACAGTGAATAATGACAATAAACACCTTGGCAATACAAATTATTTTGTCCATATTATTAGGAACAAAAATAGATAGATAGATAGATAGATAGATAGATAGATAGATAGATAGATAGATAGATGATAGATAGATAGATAGATAGATAGATGAATTGATACAGACAGACAGATAGATTTAAACCCACTATATAAGAATGTCCAGAAATTTCTCCATTATATTGATATTTCATTCACCATGTGAATACACATGTTCCTAGAAGTTATATTTTTAGTAATTAAAAGCATAAAAGTCCTAAATCCATTGCAGATGGAGACATACACACACATCATGCCCAGAAAATGGATTCAGTTTTGTAATCAGTATCCAATTATAACAATTACAGTGGATCTAAAAGTATCTTTTCAGTAAAGGAATACAGGCATGGAAGAGTATACCTATATGATTTTACTCGAACAAGTTGAAAATCATGCAAAATTGGGCTGTGGGAACAGAGCAATAGCTGATTTTTAAAGGGAAAGGTTGATTAAAGGGGAGACTTGAAGTAAGGAGCCACCAAAATGGAAATACTCCATATTTTAGTTAACATTCTAACAGTCTTTGAATGTTACACTTAAGATGTGTGATTTTTAAAAAAGATGTACTTTCATTAGAGAGAGAGAGAGAGAGAGAGAGAGAGAGAGAGAGAGAGAGAGAGAGAGACATTGTCTCTACATCACATAGAAACACTTTCCTCTTAGTATTTTTGGCTTCCTTACAGGGCACTGTGAGGTATCACTTCGTCTACTGGACAATCTAGGCATGAGTTATTTAGCAATTGGTTAATCTCATTTATAAGGTGCAGATTTGATTATTTGGGCTAATGCTAAGTTCTAACGTCTGCTGTTCTACTGAGAAATGTCATGGTGTTTGGAGAGACAGTGATGAGGTGGTTAGAGTCAATTCTGTCACTGGAGAGCCCCCTAATCTCCTTTGAAGGAAGCTGATGTCTCTGACTCCCAGTGGCCTCTTCTGTTAAATAAAAATGGATCCTGATTTTCTTGGAAAAGGCTCAAAATGGTATTCATAAACACATATTAGATGGAGAACCACAAATAATAGTTTCACTTTAAGATTTCATTGAAAAACTTTAATGAAATAATACATAACCTGTAACTCATTAATTAAATATTGTTTCTGAGTTTCTTATGTCTAATTCTTCTCAGATATGAGTTGGGTTACTGGTCAATCTCATAGCAAATGTTCAAAAGCCATTCCTGACACTGAATTTTATCATCTGGAGCAAGCAGAATGTTTCTCTTCTTTACATCCCAGAAATTGGGAGTTTATTGGGTGATAATCAGCCAGTCTATGATGAGAAGGTGGCTATAAACTTGTTAAGACTAAAAAAATGATTAACTAGTCATTACTTCTTCCACTGCTGCTGTCGAGCCAGGAAATAACTCTATGCATTAATTCATCAATGCTTTCATACAATTCGCTATCTTTTGGTCCATTACTTATTTCTCCTATTTATTAATTTTTCAACAAATGTTTAGCAGATGCCTCATTTACAGTATGCTAGATACAATGTAAAATAAAAGCATTACTCTAAGCCTCTATTCTATGTTTTTGATAATCTTAGATATGGGTGAAGTGAATAGACTCTTAGATACATCTTCATATGTAGTAATTGTGAAGTGTTGCTATGAGCAAAGTCTCATGAAAATCCTCAACTAGCGTGCAGTTTTCAGAATGCCAGTACTTGAAGTAGAAATAAAAGGCCTGAGTAACCCTGGGGAGTAGCACCTTTACACAGATCCTCAAACAAAGAGATAATGCTGTCCCAAAGGTGAGAGTAGTGTGATGCTCTGTGAAGCTCATGGGTACCACTCAGTGCTGCTTTCAAACTTCTTTGCAGAACCCAGTGTCTCCAACATGCTTTGTTTGTTCTCAGATTTATAGTACTGTACTAACAAGGCTACTTAACAATTAATTACACCCCTGCTTTACAAGTGTGAGTGTTTTTGATTTGTGAACTTCCTGGAGAACTTCAGGGAAATTTAAATTGTCCTCCAACAACTACCCAGTTCACTGCCCTGCACTATGTAAATTTGATATTAAATGATCGAATATGAACCTATGGCCCTGTGAGGTCGTGAAATCCCTTGATTTGGGACCAGATGTACATAGATGTTCAATTATTAAATAATTAGTTTGGAAACAATAACTAGTGTAGTTTAATTCTCTTGCTGATTTCCTAATGTTTATTAATTTAGGCACCTGTGTCTTCCTGTAACACTTTCCTGCAGAATGCTTACCACGATATGCATGGCATGTAAATTTACAACGAATATAATTACCTTTTCGCATCTCACTCCAGGTGCCTAAGTGAGCAGAAATGAATTATGACTTTAATTGTCAGAAAGATTTCAATATTCCGAATCTAATTATTTCAAAATTGTTTAAGTTTCTAGCTAAGCAATAATATGTTTGTGTTAATTAAAACACCAAAATATGATATTTTTTAGGATAACCAAATGTTCCATTAAAGAGGATTCAGAGAAATAATTATAGAGTGGAAAGAACCAGTTGTCTTGGCATACCTAATTTGTTTTCAGACTATTTCAAGGATGACTGGAGTTGTGCAGGATTTTTTTTTTTGCCTAGAGCAAAGTCCTTTGCTTGATTCTTTGACCTTCCCCATTTTTCCTGGGAGTGAAACAATATTCATCTTTTCAGAGGAACATCATATGGACAATTAAAAACAAGGTTCAAAGTTGAACCCATTATCTTCTCTTAAAACCTCCTCAATAAATAGTGTCACCACTGCCAAATAGCTAAGTAAGAATGTGGAAATAATTCTAGATGTTTCTATTTTCTTTGAACCTTACACCCACCCTGGCCCTGCCCCATCTGTCCTCAGGCACATTAATGAATTCCTAGCTGACCCTCTTTCTACCTGTCAGTCTATCTCAGTAGGGTTTTCATTCTGAGTAGTGGTGTCCTATCACCAGGACTTTCAGGCCGACTTTTGAATATAAGAACTACTTTTACCAAAGTACGTTTTATAGTAAGAGAAGAGGGGACAAGCATGTCCCAAATATAAGTTAACAATGGCTTGAAATGGGAAGGTGATTTTGAAAGCTCATGGGAACAAATACTGTCATGTGAAAACTGTGTTTGAGATTGATTCTTCATGAAATGTGGTCTGACAGGAAGTCATTCAACCAGTAATTTCATATGTTCACTTGTAAAACACATAACCTTAGTGAACACAAGCACAAACAGTAAACAAGGCAAAAAGTTCCAGCCTAAGACCCTCCTGGCTATGAAATACCCATGTATCCCCCAAATCCTCCCATTACAAACACACACAGCAGAAAGCACACATTGTTGCTATGCACCGTTATGATCTATCTTTGTCTCCCACCATTACTGGACAATTTCACCCTAGGTCTTAAGGCCAGGTTGTGAATTTACATTTAAGATGTTAAATTTATAAAACATTTAATGAATTTATTTGTTAATTTGCCAAATTGATTTAGGTAAGAGTAACTGAATTTTTTTGTTTTGTTTTGTTTTGTTTTTCGAGACAGGGTTTCTCTGTGTAGCTTTGCGCCTTTCCTGGAACTCACTTGTTAGCCCAGGCTGGCCTCGAACTCACAGAGATCCGCCTGGCTCTGCCTCCCGAGTGCTGGGATTAAAGGCGTGCGCCACCACCGCCCGGCAAGTGACTGAATTTTTACCAAAACAGAAATAAATGCATAAAACAATTTTTTTTTTATAGAAATGCAGCAGGGAAATGCATTACATAGTATAATATACACTGCTTCATTCCTAACAGTGCATGCTAAAACGACAGGAAATAAACAGCAGGATTGAAATAAGAATGAGGTTGCCTGCACACATCATTTCCTAGAATCCTAATTACAGCATCATTGAAGTGTGAAGGTACCACACATATTTGCAACCACTGTAATCAGTATAATTGGCCTGCCAATTGCGTTTCCTCCGCAGACCCTCCTTCAGTTTAGATACTAGGAGTGCTTTTTTCTGTAGGAATGATTCTTGTGCTTGCCCATCACTTACTCTCTTCATGCTGTTAAATTGTATTCTTCTCTTATATGCCAGCACTGTATCACATGACACTGTTCCTAGATCTAATTGACAAATTGACTTCCAGGTTCTATCGGAATGAACATTCCGTAAATGAGTATAGACATTGTTCTTTCTATCATCTTTCATCTATCCTCTTACATATAACTATCTTATGAATTCTTCTCTTTGCTTGGTGGTGACTAGTGGGACAAAATCTAGAGGGATGACAAGAGATGGTATAAAAGGACAGCTGTGATTTGGCATATTAAACGGAAAGGGTATTTAGAAATCCCTAGAGTTAATTAGGGAAAATTCTCAGGAAGATTTTTTTAACTTAAGAAAAAAGCCATATAATACATTTTGATCATATTCTTTCTCCCCCAACTCCCCCAAGTCCTTTTTACTCCCCTTTACATTCAACTTCCTATTCTCCCTCTCTCTCTCTCTCTCTCTCTCTCTCTCTCTATATATATATATATATATATATATATATATATATATATATATCACTATTTCCTTCTCAAAAAAGGGAAAAAATCAAAACACTCAAACTTAAAAAAAGAAAACCAAGACAAAAAATAAAAAAAATAGAAAGTGCAGACAAAAATGTGGAGTCAGCATTGGGTTGGCCAGCTACTCCTGAGCAGGGGTGCTACCCTGGAGTGTGATTAATATATCCAGTGACACTCTGTTGGAAAAAATCCGATTTTTCTCTTCTCAGAAGGTATCAATTGCAAGTAGATTCTTGATTATGAGTGAAACTTTGTGTCTATACCCAGTTCTCAGTGCTGGAATTTTGTCTTACTTGAAACGATTCAGGTCTCATGCATATTACCACTGTCTCTGTGAGTTCATATGAGTATCAGCCCTGTTGTGTCTAGAAGACACTGTTTCCTTGGAATTACCCACCACCTCTGGATCTTACATTCTTTCTACCTCTTCTTATACATAGATTCCTGATCTTGAGGGCGAGGACTTGGATAAAGACATCACATTTATGGCTGAATGCTCTAAAGTCTCTCACACTGTCCACTTGTGAATCTCTTTCTTAATTAGTATCTAATGCAAGAAAAAAGCTTCTCTAATAATATATGGATGATGCTTTCTTCTAGGGTCATAGCAGTATTTCATTCGGAGTCATTTTATTATCCTTCAGCAGAACAATAGTAGTGGGTTTTCCCCTTGGCCCATGACCTTCCTAGTATCAGGTTCTTGACCACTTTTGCAGTGTGGGTTTCAGCTACAGTAATGGTCCTAAAATCCAACTGGGTGCTTACACCTACAACATTTGTGCAGCTATTGCACCAGCATATCTTTCAGGCACGTCTTGTTGGCTATAAGATTTGTCGTTGGGTATATTAAACCTGTCTCCTAATAGCTATTCTTCCAAAGGAAGCGATACAGTCACAATGAATTCTTTTGTATTATTATTACTAAATAGGTCATATACTGTAGATTTGTAAGCCTTGCATTTACATAGTTACTTTTAAACCTGACAATTACAAATATTCTTTCCATGAAACTTCAGCTTTGAGGTTGTTCTGCCATGTAGTCAATGGTGCTAAGATGCCTCAGAATGACATTCTGTCAAGATCTTTTGAAGAAACAAATGCACGTATTTCATGTCAAATATGATGATAATGAAACATTCTCATTTCTATATATTTAATAATAGTCTACATTTTCTCAAATATCATCATGTGTACAGGGAGATCTGACTTAAGTAGTTCCATAGGTCCAAGAAAAATATCAACTATTGATGATTAAAATATATTTAAATCTTGTAAATCCATCCAAAGAGATGAATGGATGATGTAGACATTAGTTAAAATAATCCAATCCTTCCTTTACTGAACTTGATTTTAATCTCATATCACTGAAGTGTGATCATAAGAATTAATCAGTTTGGAGCTATTTATGTATACTATATTATGTCATCTCCCATAAGTGGGAATTTTATACTGTGAATCTTTTTATAGTATACTTCTGCAAAATATTGGCTCATATTAAGAACTCCTATACTTTCTCCTTTCAAAATAAGGAGATGTAACTCAGTTCAGAAAGTGATTAGAGTCATTAGTATTTTTTTAATCTGTCCAGTACCCTATGATATTTTTGTAACAACAGCAAGATTCTTATCAGCACTGAATAAAGTGTTAGCCTTTAGTAAAGATTCTTGGCTTCTGAAAATGTACAGAGCAGAGTGACATGACTATTTGAATTATATTTAGCTGCAGGAGCTGTTGCTTATTCCATTAGTTTTAGCTACAGATGTACATATTGAAAGCAAAAAGAAACATCAAATATAACGTCAGACCCATCAGAGTAACAGTGATTTCTTAATGGAAACTTTTCAAGTCAGGTGTTAGAGTAATGCAGTTCTGAAATGCTACAATTGTCAATTAATACTACTCTACCCAAGAAAACTGTTTTTCATAATTGAAGGAGATAGAAAGCATTTTCATGACTAAATCAGGCTAAAGGATTCATGACTACCAAGCCACACATACAAAGAATACTAGAATGAATACTTCTGACTGATGTGAATGATAAGCAAATCTAAGAAGCTACAGGGAAAAAATAAACAGGTCAGTGGTTAAGCAAAGGAGAAATAAAAAGCACAAACACCACAAAATTAAAAGATGATATGGTCAGTATCTATCTTTCCATGATAACTTTGAATATTAATATATTTAATTCCCTAGTGAAAAGATGCAAATAAGTAAGTTTATTGGATTATTAAATAGAATTAATTTATTTTTATCTATAAGGAGTACACTACCATTTTAGTAGCTGTATCTCAAGAGATACAGGAAGCCTTTAGGAAAAACTCAACCATCCTTCATTATAAAATCCCTGGAGAGATTAGGAATACAGAGAACATACTTCAACATAGTAAGTACCCGTATCTAACATCGTGCTAAATTAATAAAAATAACTGAAGCCATTCCACTATAATCAGGAACAAGACATGGCTATTCCTGAATTCTGTATTGGCATTCTGATTTTATACAGCTCTCACAGTCTAAGCAAGAATAATAACAAAAGAAAAGGAAAAAAAGGATATGGATTGGAAAGGAAGTCATAGTATCCCTGTTTGAAGATGATATGATTATATTTAAAAAAACAAAACAAAACAAGGAATCCACCTCAAACTTCCTAGGACTGATAAACATTTTTAGCAAAGTGTCTGTATACAACATTAACATATTTAAATTAATATACCCATAAACTTTTTATGTGATACTGACAAGCACTCTGAGAGATAAATGAGGAAAATTATTCCATTCACAATGGCCTTAAGAGAATCCTTGAAATAAACCTAACCTAGGAGGTGGAAGAATTCTACAATAGAAACTCTGAAGAAAACAAAGAAGACACTGAAACGAAGAAAGCCATCCCATGGTCATGGACTGAAACAACCAAAGTTGTGAAAATTATCACTCTATGAAAAGCAATCATAGATCAAATGAAATCTCTAACAAAATCCTCATTGAAATCTTCACTGAAATATAAAAATCATTCTGAAGGTGACATGGAAGTACAAATGACCCAGAACAGTCAAGCAATTCTGAGCAAAAAAGAGTAATACCAGGAGCACTGTAATAGCACATGTTAGCCGGGCAGTGGTGGCGCACATCTTTAATCCCAGCACTTGGGAGGCAGAGCCAGGCAGATCTCTGTGAGTTCAAGGCCAGCCTGGTCTACAAAGCGAGTTCCAGGAAAGGCGCAAAGCTACACAGAGAAACTCTGTCTCGAAACCCCCCCCCCTAAAAAATTTAAATAAATAAATAATAGCACATGTTATTGGACAGAGCTCTGATAATAAAGAACAGCAGCTATCTGGTGCAAAAAAGACACACAGGTTAATAGAATTGAAGCCATTGAGATATATATATATATATATATATATATATATATATATATATATGGCTTGATATATATATGTATAATTAGAGACACTTAATATTTGATATTTTTCAAAATTTAATATCATCCTTTCATCCTTTTAACCCCCTCAATATATGCTCCACATTTCCTTGCTCTCACTCAAAGTCATGCTCTTTTTCTTTAATTGTTACTACATATTCCTAATGTATATAATGTAGAATACGTATTATCTTCAACAAGGGGTGCTAGAAAAACTGCATGTCTACAGTTAGAAATGTTAGAAATGGAACTAGAACTTTGTCTCTCACTCTGAACAAAAACCAACCCCAAGTGGATCAAAGACCTGAGCACAAAACCTGAAGTTCCGAAACTACTAGGAGAAAATTTAGGGAGTACAATGAGATATAGACACAGGTCTGTAATTTCTAAATAAGATCCTGGCCATGTGAAAAACTAAAATGCGTCCATACACTAAAGTAAACAGTCAGTTGAGAGAAGAAGCAGTCTAGAGAAAGAAAGAACTTCTTTGTCAACTAGACATCTAACAGAGGATTGGTATCTATAGTATGTAATAAACTAAAGATCCAAAATAACAAGAAAATAAACAATGTCCTCCAAAAGAAAGAGAGGAGGGAGTCAGAGGGTTCCAAACTCATGGTCACAGAGATGGACCCCGTTAGATTCAGTGAGTCACAAACAAAACCTAAAGTCACAAATGTGGGAAAAGAACTTTTAGGGAGAAGTTGGCATAAGTGAAAAGGAGATCAAAGAGGGTGGTGATGAGAGTAATCAAAATGAAATTATATGAAATTGTCAAATAACAAATTTAGTTAGTAATCAAAAACAGAACCCAGTATGAAGGCATGTGTAAACACACATATATATATTCATATACTCCCCCTTAACTACTAGGGTTCTCTTCATTTGGTTTTTGTCACAATGTTTTCTAACATCATTACAGTATTATGTGGAGATACTATTTCTGTTGTGTTATTCCAGCTGCATTTTTATCAATTGCACATGTGCATCACAGTGTGTTAAGAGGTCCATTCCAAGGAGTCATTGAGCCAGTGCCCGGTGTTTTGCTGTCGGAAACAAGTACTCAGTAAACAGACCTGCACATTTGTCATTTAATTTTTTTCAGCGTATCATTAGTCTACATTTTTATAAGTGGGGTTACTGGGGAGAGTGGGAAACATGCTGTGACTTTACTGACTTCTCCTTCATTCCTCTTTCTTGGATTTGTTCCATGCTACTTCTCTAGTCATCTCTGAATATGTTTGTGTTTTCACAGCCACCAACAGAAAGAACTGTCAAATCCTTCTCCTAGTATTGTAAAGGAGACTGTACTTCCTTATGGTTTTGTAATTCTATTCATTACATTATGAGAAAGTTGAGTATTTTTAAAAGAATAAGAGTATTTGCATTTCTCTTCCTGAGATCCTCCTCATATGTCTCTGGACCATTTCCTCACAGTTTTCTAACAAATTTCCTCTCATTTGATAGAAACTCATATATTATCCATATGAATTATGCATAAAGAATGTTTTTCCAAGTTGATCATTTTTAATATCATCTGGCACATAACCAAATTGTCAGACAGTGTAGATCTTAAAGTTATGAATCTGGTCAGGGCCTGAGACACAACTGTACGTTCAGAACATTTGGAAAGAAAAGTCCGTTAGTTGCTAGCAGAATTTTAATCAGCAAAATGAACACTAGAGAAAGCTACAAAGGAAATGATATGTATTCTTCAACAAGGGTGGTACAAGGGTAAATGTACACAAACTGGTAACTTTACTTTGAAAGACAATAGATATATTAGTCATTTACATTGTAGACTTGATTTAGATTGCAATCCAAATGAACTTTCCAACAAGCAAATTCAGTATTTAGTAAACTCATGAGAAATCACAAACACTGGACATCAAGTATAAAAGACTGGAGAACTCTACTGGAGCAGTGGCCACGGGTATGAGAGAATGAGAATCATTTCATTGGAGATTGATAAACAAGGTTAGTTTTAAAAATTCATAAAACCTATAAAATTTTAATGAACCACCAATATACATTGTTTCAGGTAGCATGAAGAAATAAAAACAGGGGCATCCTAAAGCACTCTGATGAAAATAGTATGTTTATTAAAAGTACTAAGCAAGAGAACACGATCATACCATCATTGTTTCCATAAACAGAATGTTGTCAAACTCCATTCTAAATATTTATATTTATACCCCAAAAGACAATGTCATTTTCATCCTGGGAAAGAGAAGCACCCTTTTGCAGATGGAGAAATTTAAAGTAGAGACCATGGTTCATCAAGGTTTTGAGAATCACTGCTGAGCATTAAGTCCTAAATGAGACAACTTTGTCAATATCTCCAAGGGCAAAAGAATATCAAGAAGAAGGACCAGAAAGAATTTAAAGACCAGAGGAGTGTCATGAAACACTGCCACCCAGGTATGACATGGCCATAGTAATAAGAAACACATAGTACCAATGGATAACTGCATAAAATTTGGCCCTTTGCCATTCTATCATGAATAGAAGGCTGAGTGCCAAACATTTCCTGAGGAGCTGTTTTCTGTTGATGGGTACTAGAATAAAGAGTGCAAGTTTCTTTAATGGTGTATCCTGGGTGGTTCTGATTGGGAAGAAGAGGGGTTTGAAGGGAAAGGAAAGGGCGTGATAAAGGATCGTGGGATATAATATATAATCATAATATATTTTATATATGCATAAAACTGTCAAAAATGAAGGGAGAATGAAAAATGTTAAACAATACATCTTAGAGATTCTATTGCTATATTAAAACAGCATGAACAGAAGAGTCATGGGTAGGAAAAGGTTTATGCCATCCTTCACTTTCAGGTGACAGTCCATACTTAGGGAAGTCAGATAGGAAGGAACTCAAGGTGAGACAGGACCTGGAGTCAGGAACTGAATCAGAAGCCATGGAAAAATTCTACTTATTGGCTTTCCCTTCATAGTTTGTTCAGCCTGCTTTCATATACCATTCAGGACCACCTGCCCAGGGGTGGTACTACCACAACAGGCTGAGCCATACTGGGTCAACCATTAATTAAGAAAATGTCCCACAGGCTTGCAAGCCAATGGGCCAATCCTAGGGAGGAATTTTCTCAAGTGTGATCCCCTCTTCTCAGATAATACTAGTTTATGCCAAATTGACACAACACAACACAATACAACAAGCAAAACAAAAACAAAACACAACCAGGACACAATATTTCTTGATTATTTTTAAAAAGCCTTATCTCTGTATTCTGCTTCAGTAGCATCTTTGAGGCAATAGAAAAAGTACAGTGAGAATGAATCATGATCTTGAAGAATCAAGACAGATGACATCAAAGAAAGGGAGGAGAGAAGAGAAAAAAGAAAGAGGAAGACAACGAAGGAGAAGGGATGAAGGTAGAGAAGAGGAAAGTATTCTCTAGAAATAGAAACTGACTGTAAGGAATAGGGACATGACTAAGGGTAAGTCACACCCCTCATGACCCTGACAACATTTCTTGAGTCAGAAGGATCTTCAGATAACACTCTCTGTGTGTATGTGTGTGTGTGTGTGTGTGTGTGTGTGTGTGTGTGTGTGAGAGAGAGAGAGAGAGAGAGAGAGAGAGAGAGAGAGAGAGAGAGAGAGAGAGAGAATTTCTCAGTGTACGATCTAATTACCAAACAAGGCGTAGTACTAATTTTGAGTGGTCTAGCTTTAGATAAACAATATGCATAAAGTGACATCAAATATAAATTTAAACACAGAAACTTTACATGGAGTGATTTAAGTGCCAAACTCATGTATAATTCAGGGAAAAGTAAAAGTGAAAAAGTCTACATTTTCTCAGCTTTCCCCAGCCAGGCTTCTCTTTTCGTGACAGATTTCTTTATTCTGAAAAGGGAAGTGACAATGTGTGGATGAATCCTGAGTTGCTACTGGGGCCCCATGGAGAATACCCTGGACTTGAAGTGAGGAAGTCTGGAGTTTGAGAGTTTCAAACTTGTCACAGATATCCAAAATGTTGCTTACTGATTTCTGATTTTCATTTTGCTCATTTGCAGATGAAAATCCTAAAACCTATTCCAATGGGTTGTTTTGGAAAACAAATATCATGATTTGAGCCAGCATTACCAATATAGTGAAATGGATGCACTGGCACTATTACGGCAGTGCACTATTATTGTTGTTGTTGTTGTTATTATTATCATCGATTATATTTTCTACATGATACATTCAACAGTTATATCATTATTAAATATTTACTTAATATTATTGTTAAATAAATATTTTGAGTTTCTAGTTTATTGAGTTTATAGTTTCTAGATGTGAGATAATAGTAAAGTGCTATGCATTACAAGAGAAAAGTGATGTTACTTAATTAACAATATTGACTCTCCTCTTCCTCCCCAGGTGCCTTCATCTGCTTCTGAAGCAGTGATTGCCAAAAAGGTCGACTATCATTTCTGTTAAAACTTTAGTGAGGAATCACACTATCCCAACAGAATAGCAATTCTTATTATTGCTTCTTAGAAATCATTATCACTATAAGATCTCCATGAGTAAATTAGGGATGAAAGGGAGCAATGGAGGGTAGGGCATGGGGGATTAGAATATAAGGGAATGGGTTGGAGTGGGAGAGCAAAGAAAGAGATACCATGATAGAGGGAGACATCATGGGGATTGAAAGAAACTGGGTGCTAGGGAAGTTCCCAGGATCCACAGGATGACCCCAGCTTAGACTACTAACAATAGTGGAGAGGATTCCTGAACTGGCTTACCCCAGTAATCATTTCAGTGAATATCCTAACTGTCATCATAGAGCCCTTTTCCAGTAACTGATGGAAGCAGATGCAGAGATCCACAGCCAAGCACTAGGCTGAGCTCCAGGAGTCCAGTCAAAGAGTGAGAAGAGGGATTCTATGAGCAAGGGGCATCAAGATCATGATGGGGAAACCTTCAGAGACAACCAAACCAAAGTAGTGGGAACTCATGAACTTTAGACCAGCAGCTGTGGAGCCTCCATGGGACTGGACTAGGCCCTCTGCATAAACAAGACAGTTGTGTAGCTTGATCTGCTAAGGGGCCCCCTGGAAATAGGGTCAGAATCCATCCCTGATGCAGGAGGTGGCTTTTTGGAGCCTGCTACCTATGTACACCTGCACAGCCTTGAGGCAGGGGGAGGGGCTTGGACCTGCCTCTACTGAATGTACCAGGCTCTGTTGACTCCCCTTGGGAGGCCTTACATTGTTGGAGGAGGTAATGGGGGGTGAGTTGAGGGAGGAATATTGGAGGGGCAAGAGGAGGGATGAGAGGAAGAATCTGTGGTTGGTATGTAAGATGAATAAAAAATTCCTTAAATAAAAAAAGAAATTAATATCACTATTATTGATTATTAGCTCTCATTTTATCTTCATTTTCAGATTAAACAAACTGAAGCTTGAAAGACTAAGTAATTAATATATCATAGATTTGTGTTTAAAATCCAGCTTTACTTTTCCCAACAAAACTGGTTCATCAGGAATATAGCAATACTTTTATGTGTGTTTCCCAAATCTGAACTAGTAGGAACTCAAAAAAAATGTGTCATGGTGAGGGTTATTTGTTTTTTATTTACCACAACTTTTCCTGGGAGACATACTCTTCACCTCATCTATGATATTTCATATAATTACTTCCCTAATTGTGTGAGACATAGTTTGTTCTGGTTTGATTTTCTGTTGGTGTGATAAAATATCACACCCTGAAGCAACTTAGAAATGAAAGCATTCATTCTGGCTTCCGGTTCCACAGGGAGAAGAGTCCATCCTAGTGGTGGGACATGGTAGCAAGTGGCAGGCACGGTAGCAGGAGCAAGGAGCTGAGAGCTGACATCTAACTTCACAGAGAGAGCAGAGAAAGAACTGGAAGTGGATGAAGCTATAAACTCTGGGCCCCTAGGATGTACTTCTTCCAGGTAGTCTTCACATCTTAAAGGTTCCAAAACCTCCCTAAACAGTGTCATCAACTGGGAGCCAAGTGTTAACATACTTGTGCCTGTGGTGGACATTTCCCATTCAAACCACAACACCAATATTGATAATCATATTGGTAAATGAAGACATAGATATGGAAACTTAAAATTCCTTTCCCAAGCCACAGAGCTTGGATTTAGAGTTATGTCAAATTCATTTTTCCTTAATAGTACTTTGTTTTCTTTGCATAATCTTCTGATGTCTCCAGAGTATCTAGCCAAATAAGTGAGAAGAATCAGAGACACATAGGTGATTTTGAATCTGTTAAGTAGTTTAGAGATGACAAAAATGTCATTTATTGACAGAGAACCTGAGAAACAGTCCAGCTTGTGAAAAATAGAGTATGTTAGAGAGCTAGACACTGCCAGGGTATGGAGCATCTGTTGAGACTGGTTGAGGTTTGCAGTAAAACCTGAATCTGAAATTTAGAGTCCTCAGACTAATCTTCTCTTAAGAATCTAAATATCAACACATTAATCACTATCCCATTCTCAATTGTGTGTGCACACAGGTATGCTTCTGTATAGCTACACCTTTGAATTAAATCAATGAAAGACTTCAGATGAATGTAGAAAAAGACCAGTTCTTTAAGACTTGTGGCACTTGGTTCAGGAATTCAGGAGGCTGCCGCTCACATCTCAGATGCTTAGTCTTCTTTCAGTTCCTCTGCATTCCCAGTAAAATTCTGTGCTTGTCTCACGCATGGATATAATTGTTTGGTGAGTTCACCACCGAGTCACTCTGCATACCAATAACCAAGGCACCAAATTCTCCCTCAAAGTCATTTTCAAACTCAGAAGATAAGGTCAAATAAAGCAACTTTACAGAATAGAACAGTTTAAAATATTTATGGTTTATTCTGTCCTCAGAGGGTTACAAATACGTTTGAGAAAGATTATGTGATCAAATTAAGTAACGAAACACTCTACCACAGAATACATGGTGACAGTGAAACATGGAATGTGACTCCAAAAGTATAGAGAATAAAATCAGAAATATCATTTCCCTAGTCTTGTTTTCCAAAGACCAGAATATTAATCATAATCAGAAACCTCTTTTTGGTTTTACTGGTTTTGTGGTTACTGAGTTTCAAATAGTAAAATTGACATTTCTTTCCATGAGGCATACTTTTAATGTCACGTGACACAATTTTATTTTAGATAAATTATTCTTTAGATTATGTAAGCACTTTAAACAACAAGAAAGAGTTCTACTCAACATTTTGTGGAAGAAAATAAACAAAGGCTTTAAATTGTGTGACAGAAAACAAGGAATATTGCACGGGAAACAAAAAGCTTCACACTGTAACTGCCTTAGTGGCCACAACTAGATAGTACTGCAAAATGAATCTTTCAATTCAATTAAATCTCATGCTCTGAATTGCTGAGGGCAAATTTAAGGGGATTTTCTCTCTTCCTCTCTAGGGTCATGAGTAGGGCCCTCTTATACAGTTCTGATTCCTCCCCATTCATCATTTCAAAGTGACACATACCACCTCCAACATGCTTAAAGGCAGCTGCAAGCAAGTGTCACTTTGAGTTAAATGCATTATTAAACTGTTGGGAATTTCACATCATGGGTCATTTATCTAAGCTAAATTGGGTCAAAAGCCTCTACACTTGCCTGGATAAATAAAAGAGAAGAGAAAATTTCTCTTGTGGGAAGTAGTGCTTTGACAAGTGTTATAAGTGATTTTCATTTATCTATCTATTATCTCCTTATCTATCTATCTGTCTATCTATCTATCTATCTATCTATCTATCTATCTATCTATCTATCTATCTATCTACCATATACTAAATAGCCACAGTAAAGGGATGTTTTCTTGTTGTATGCGTGTGTCTTTGATATTCATGTAGTTATTATAAGAGAGGGATTCCAACATCATACAGAAATAGTCTTCTCTGATGAGTGTATTTAGTTGTTTACTATTACACTAATGTCCTTGACTTAGATAGTGAAGTCATAGATATTAAATATCCATTCCACAAACACTTGCATGTGTTCTGTGTGCCATGTACTGCCCATGCAGAATGTAAAAATCATGGAGTTCCATTCATGAATCTCAAACTCAAGATGTGGAATGTTGGAAAGAACTAATCTTAGACTAAATTCTTTAAAATATGAAACGCAGAAAGGAATGAGGAAGAAATTAGAGGGTTTTGTTTTTGTTTTTGTTTTTTTCCCAGAGTTTAAAGGAGTCAGCTGTGGATAGGTAATCTGAGGGGGATCTCCAACAATGCATAGTGAAGGACCAAGAAGGAAGGAAAAATCATCAGGAGAGAAGAAAGAAAAGGTCAGTAGGGGTTAAGGTAATATTTATCTGCCAAATTAAAGCATATTAGTAATATAGGTGGGACAGCAGATATGACCCAGATTGGTCCCAGGCAGATATTCACGTGTTCATCTGTTTTCAGTGTTCCCAGTGTTGATGCTAACATCCTTGTAAAAGGCAATGCACACATGAATTCTAAATTACTTAATGCCACTGGGATGCACAACCCTAGAAATGTCACGAAAACATCAACGATGGTAGCACAAAGGAGCAGAGAAGATGGGGCTCTGTGTAAATGGTTCTCATCTGACAGACTTATATATGTTCAATTTTTATGTATGAATTTTTCAGTTCCTAGCAAATTTGGGTATTGTGTGATTTGACTCTTGTGATTCTTTTCATCAAACACTATTGTTCATCAGCTACATTTCTGATATTCAGGTCAGCACAGAAAAGCTAAAGCAGAGATACATGGAGTTTTCCTGAGCAATCAAGCCTTTTGTTTTCTACAACATGCATTTTTTAAGCATCTGATGTACTTTTTTGTCAAATCCCCCATGATGTATACCACAGAAAACTGAAGTCTTGAATATGCTCCCTGTCTTGAAAAGATTAGAGAGACCAGTTCTTTAACTTTATTGACATGCAGCTCACATGTCACCCACCCATTTTAACTATAAAATCCAAAGATCTTTGACACATTCGTTGCTTTCTGTAATCATCATCAAGATCGTGAGTAGTTACACTCAACTCTTATCCCACCACTCTCCGCCCCCTGCCTTGAACAATTAACCATATTCTCTCCGGCTCTCTACATTTGTCTATTCTGGACATTTTATTAAATATAATAGTGAGATGACTTACTGTTTTTCCTGGATCCTTTCACTTAGCTTGCTTCTTTTTCATCCACCTTGTAGCATGTACAGTATACCCTTCTGTCTGGTAGTCTGTCCTGTAGGTGTACCACGGTTTACACATTCATTCATATATGAACATTTGAATCATTTCTACTTTGGGACTATTATTAAAAGTACTGTCTGCAAATTTATTAACAATATTTGTGAGTGTACCTTTCCAGTTATCATCCGTATGCATTTAGGGGTAGAAGAGTGATGTGATGTGGTAATTCTACAATTAACCTTTTGAGCCACTGCATGGCTATTTTTCAAAGTGTGTACAGCATTTTCATTCCCATCAACACTGTGTAAAGATATCCTTGTCAGTTGACATTATCTGTTCTTCTTATCATAACTGCCCCCAGAGTGTATGAGGGGACATCTCCTTGTGGTTTGATTTGCATTTTCCTGATGGTTAATGGGTTTAGCTCATTCTCCATCACCATATATTCTTTGTAGGGATATCTTCAATGTCATTGCCCAAGTTAAATTGGGATATTTACCACTTTTATGTGTGAAGAGAATGCGTTTTATTTTCTAGTTCAATATAAGTTGTATATCAGATATGGTTAATAAATATTTTCTCTCATCTGGAATAGTTTTTCAATTTTTGTTAACTCTTTCTAATTCAAATTTCTGCTAATAATAGAATTTATTTTGGTTTCACTTCTTTTAAATTTATTGGGGTTTATCTAAAGCTTATCATATGTTCTATTTTAGAGGATATTCCTTTCATTCAGAAATAGTGTGTTTTCTGCTGTGATTGAGTGAAGTGTTATGTAGGGCTACTCGGTTTAGAATATTGTCCGTGTCTTGTTTCTTTGTTGATCTTTCACAATGCTGATGGGATAGTTAAGTCACAATTTAATGCAGCTGACTTCTGTACATTTTGAGGCTCTCAAATGGGTGCTTGTGTAATTTGTTTATGATCATCATGTTCTGATATACTGAAAGTTTAATCATTGTAAAATATTTCTGTTTATCCCAGCACATGTTCTTTTAAACACTTGTTTGGCATTAGCGTTGGCTCTCTCGTTTTTCTTATGTTGTTTAAATCATAACATTCTACCATTGCCATCCAAATCCACTTCTGTCTTTGATTCTAAAATGATTTTGGGTATGCCATACTACCATTAGATCATACCTTTTCCGGTCTGAAGTTTACTTACTACATACAATTTAACGTTATTATAGACTAATGCATACCACTCAGTTAGTTTTTAGGGAGTATTTTATTTCAGCAGGTTTTTCACCTTTTCTTCATACATATCACAATAAACTTCATATGTATATTAGATTACATTCAGTAACGTATGGGAGCATTATTTTATACACATCCATTCCTACGTCTCACTTCGTTCTTTGTTGTCAAGCGCAGTGTTAAACATGCTGCAATCCAACATTATATTACTTTACATGACATATCTGTTTTAAAAACCTGAGAGAATAAGTGGAAGGAAATATAATTTTACATTAACTTTGAACACTATTTGTAGTTCTTTTGATTTATTCCTGAGGATAGGAGTTGCCATCTGGTGTCATTTCCTTGCTTAATACAACTTTGCTGTCAATCTTCTTTGTGCTGTTATTGTCAAATATGTTACTTTCCTATTTGGTATAAGTCTTGCAGAACAATTACGTACTTGCCATGGAATGAAATTGCTTTATAAATTAGTTACAGAAGAAAGAGAAGAAATACAAATTTATATTATTTTATGATTACATAATTATATCACTAGCATGCTTTTATTTTTATGAGGACTTGTAATATTATCTGAGGTGCCCATTTTCATCCCAAGGAGCTCTTTTCCATGTTTCTTACAAGCATATCTGTTACCATAATCTGTTATGTTTTTGTGCAAATGTCTAGTTTCTTTTCACTTTTGAAAGACAGTTTTGTTGGACATAATATTTGTTATGGATTGTGCATGTTGTTGCATGCCTGAAATATACACCATAAAGAAGTTGAGGAGGGAGCATCATGAGTTCCATGCCAGCCTAGGTACATATTGAGAAACTGCTTCACACGAAGAAAGATAACACTAAAAATAATGAAAAAGAAGAAGAGGAGAAGGGGAGATGAGCAGGAGGAGGAATTGTTTTTGTGGAAAGATGTTGACTCTGTTATTCTAGTCCCCCTACAGTTTCCACTCTCTTGGTGAGAAATCAGCTGCTCCTAATACTGGGTTTTGGTGAGATCATCCTGAGCCTTGCACAAAATTACTTCGTATACAACAGTGGCTTTTAGGCTGTACCTTGCCTGAGAGGACTCCATTTTATAAGCATCATTTGATTCAATTGTGTGTGCCTGTGAAGAGGTGCGGGGTCATCCTTTGCTTGTAGACATCACTGCTTATCCAGCACCACCTGTGGAAAAAAACACTGGTAATCCGCTCACTATTAAGACTACACATTTATCCTTTGTGTACTTACAAAATAGACTGAGAACATAAGAGCACAAGGTGGATTTCAAACATATCAGGAAATACAGGGTTGACACATATTGAACTGAGGAAATGGTGTATCTCCTTCTCCTGCTCTCCATACAAAGGGAGAATATGTAACACTGCTATGGTGATGACTCTCACTCACCTTGCATAGGACCAACTTGTGTCGAGAACAATATACTATCAAGTAATTGTCATTGTGGCTTCAATTCAGCTTGGTCCATACTGCTGTGTTAGCCTGCTGGAATTGCTGTCTATCCATCCATTTATCCTTCCATCCATCCATCCATCCATCCATACACCCACCCACCCACCCACCCACCCACCCACCCATCCATCCATCCATCCATCCATCCATCCACCCACCCATCCATCCATCCATGCATCCATCCATCCATCCATCCATCCATCCATCCATCCATCCATCCATCCATCAGCTTATCTCTCTGAACATGGTCCTGCACTTCACCTCTCAACTTCTCAACTCTAAGGCCCAGTTCGGCCCTGACACTCAGCAGCTGGGCTCACATTTCCAGCAGCTTAGCAACTGGGTTTGTTACCTAACACTGCAGAGACTCTGCAACTGTATCACTCTCTGTTTGTTTCCAGTAAGACTACTTTGAACTCTGTGAACTATGTGGTCATCGCTTTAGCCATTTTATAGGTATTCTGTGCCTATCAGTGTATATCTATGTATCCATACATAGGTGTATTTACTATGATACAGAATAAGTGACCTGAGACTTACCGTTAGTAATAAAGTATGGAAAAATAAAACTCTCTGTGAACACCCAGTTATTAAAGTAAATTGCGATTATTTGGCAAGTTCCAGCTAACAAAATCAGAATAGCTTCTGAATTTGTCATTAATAAATTCTGACACTGTGACTTTCCACACATATGTCCATCTATGTTTGTGCAGCAGTGAACTCACAACAGTATTTCTTCTATGGAATGATCTGTTTCCTCCGGCTGGTTTTAAGATACTTTTTCTTTTCTGTTGTTTCTGTCATGATGTGTGTGTGTGTGTGTGTGTGTGTGTGTGTGTGTGTGTGTGTGTGTCTTTGGCACTTTAGCAATTTTTCAGGCAAATACAAGGGAATGTTTTGCATCCAGTTTAAGAGGCTTTCACTCTGGGCTGGAGAGATGGCTCAGTGATTGAGAGCACTGGCTGCTCTTCCAGAACCAGGTTCAATTCTTAGCACCTACATGGCTACTCAAAACCATCTGTAGTTCCAGTCCTAGGGAATCCAATGCCCTCTTCTGGCTTCTGTATACACTGCATGCATGTGGTGCAGACATACATGTAGGCAAAACACCCATACACATAAAAATTAATTAATAACTAAAAAAAGAAAAGAAACAGAGACACTTTCAGTCACTCCTAATTTGGCTGCTCTTTCTCTTCCTTTCTTCAGTCACCATACATTTCCATGCATGATTCTATGATGGTGAAGTTTGGGTTGGTGGAAATCATGCTGAGGATTAGTTTGTATTTCTTCATTCAGGTAAGTTTTTTTAAAAAAATATGATTGCATAATTCCTATCTTTAAATTTACTGATTCCTGCTTCAATCCCACTAATAAAACTTTTCATTTTAGTTATGGTGCTTTTCAATAACTGTCTGTGTTTTATTATTATTTTTTGTCTATATGAGGAGACATTGTCCTCATATTTTCCTCTAAGTTTTTGGACATAGTTTTGTTGAATTACTAGACTTTATTTCTTGGTTTATTCTGCAAAGCTGCCCATTGAAGCATGGCTTTGGGGACACCATGCAGCTGTTCTGCCCTGATGCAGTTCCCACTAGAACATCTTTATAAGAGCTACGTTGAGAGTCTATGGGATTTTCCTGCCTGGGCTTCCTTGGTATCAGCTTGCTGTTCCTTCTCACATCGATATGATATGTTGTCCTTCTGTGTCTTTGTATGTGTGGTGGTTAGTGTTCACTGTCAACTTGACAGGATCTGGAACCATTTGGAGGATAAACCTCTGGCCATACCTGTGAGGGATTATCTTAATTCAGTTCATGGAGGAAAGGAGGCCCAGCCTCAAAGTAAGCAGCACTGTTTCAGGACTGAATTTAAATAAATAAAAAAAAACATGCATGTGTGTGCTCCTCTCTTCTCTTGACTGGATGAATGTGACCTGCGGCTTTGAGCTGCTGCTGCCCCGACTCCCATGCCATGATGGACTGTCTGTTGAACTGTGAACTGATACAGCTCCTTTATCCCTAAATTGCTTTTGTTGGGGCATTTCATCACAGCAACAGCAAGAGAAAGTAATGATGTTTTGTTAAAAACATCATTTTACCTTCTTTATTATAGTTACTCTAACTATTTTATAGGCACTGTTGCTTATTTTATTTGCTCTGTGTCTCAGATGCACTAATATCATGAGTCTATTTTTCCTACAAAGTTCATCCTCTGATTTTCTCCCAGTCAGCTCAGCCTAGGACACTGTCCCAGTCCCTAAGAGAATGGAAGTTTTATCACTATTCATTATGACTCTCCCTGATGTCTCTGTTAAGCTCTCTGTCTGAGTCACAAAAAAACTGTTAGCCTCTACTAATTGCCAATTGACTGCTTTACTGCTTTCAATAGTACTCCTAAAAACATAAACAGTTTCCTATTCTAACTCATGTGAGGTCAGGTGTCAAGTCCTGCAGTTCTGAAGTGGGGAGTGTGGAATTGGGAAATGATAGCTATGAAATATAGACGTACAAGAAGAAAAAGACAGAGACACAGGATAGCTTCAGAAGGACTCTGGGTCAATACCACAGACACCTGAGTTTATTACTCACAGCCTTTATATCAAAGCAAGGGGGTGTAGCTGGAGTTTTCTCCAGTCCTGCCTGGTCCACAGTCAGGACAAATCTCTCACCTGCCAGTCCCACAGCCACTTTGTTTGGCCTAATGGCTCAGGCTTCTAGCTATCCAGTTCTTACATCTTAAATTAATCCATTTCTATAAATCTATACCTTGCCACATGGCTCGTGGCTTACCGGCATCTTCACATGCTGCTTGTCATGGCAGCGGCTGCCAGTGTCTCCTCCTACCTTCCTGTTCTGTCAATTCTCCTCTCTGTTAGTCCTGCCTATACTTCCTGCCTGGCCACTGGCCAATCTGTGTTTTATTTATTGACCAATCAGAGCATTTGAAATACAGCCCATCCCACAGCAAGGGAGACAAAAAGACCTCCCCCTTTCAAGGACATCATGGTTCAAGGTACAAAGTGCAGTCAAGTGTAAACACCTCCTTAGTACTCAAGACATCTGGTAACCATACCTTAGGCCAAAACATCCTATTATGCAGCTTTGGGGCCAGGGGTGGGGGTGGGGGATGACCACACACAAGCTCAGGTTCTCTGAACTTGAGTTGAGATGAAAACAAGCCACAAAGCCACAAGCTGGGATCTCTGTAGGCCCCCTCAGTCAGGCTACTTTATAGAAGTCACACTTGAGTCCATATTTGATCACTACTTTATAGAAGTCACATTTGAGTCTGTATTTGATAGCTGTCCTAAGGAAGGCTTGTCTTCCTGTGGAGCCCCCAGCTCTCCTGTAATCTTCTAGCTGATGTAGTTCTGTGTGTTGCTCTCTTGTTGCTCCTATCCTTCGTTTCTTTATATTGTGTACTTACCACAACTGTTTCGATGATGTTCTTAGGCTTGAAGAATTCCACAGTTTGTTCCAAAAGTCAGTTCTTTTGGAGACTTGCTCTTACAGCCTACAGTATCTCAAGGACATTCTTACAGCTTTTCCTGTCTCCTAAACAAAACTCTGTACTACTGCTCAGGAATTGGGAGTGGTACCACAGGCTTTATTAGTATAAAAATGAAAGGGAAAGTAGTTTCTGGTCTTCTTGGCTTGATTGGCCTGACATATAACCTCTACTTTATTTTATTTATTTATTTACTTATTTATTTGGTTTTTTGAGACAGGGTTTCTCTGTGTAGCTTTGCGCCTTTCCTGGAACTTGATTTGGAGACCAGGCTGGCCTCAAACTCACAGACATCCACCTGCCTCTGCCTCCCAAGTGCTGGGATTAAAGGCATGTGCCACCACAAGACACTTGATGACACTTTATTCTCATCATATCATACCTAAGGTCATATTTTCTCCAATGAGGAAAGACTTGGTTTAGGAAGAGAAACCAGTGAGGGATATAATGCTACAGTTTTCACAAGAGTAAAAATGGTCAAGAAAGAGACACTTGTGTCCCCACCATTGACTGTGAGACTATAGGAAGACCAAGACTGCCTCATTATGCATATCTCTCTTTCCTTCTATTTAAACCTAAACCTCATGTCATGACTGTAATATGGAATTAGAGGTCAGTGGGCATTCTTAGGTGGTCTTCTTCTCAGTTTGGCCACTCTGAATATATGTCTTTTCTTGTTTGATATTATTTGTCTCTTCAATTGGTATATTGAAGAGGTACAGCCAAACCTAAATGATTAGGGCTATCAAAGTCTAGGTTTTGGTCCTAAGAACTCTGACAATAACTACAGACACAGACTGAATCTCTCTTTAAGGTGTTATAACTCGTAACTGAGAGGACCAGGGAGGATTGAATTCTGTATCCTTACCTGCACCTACCAAAGTACAGTCCTTGTTATGGTGAGCTGGGATCATGTCTTGGATCAAATGGCACAGATATATTATTAAAGAATTCAGCAGATTTTCATTTCTTAAAATACTATAGTGTTGGGATCAAACCCAGGGTCCTATTCATGTTATGTGCCTAGTTAAGCTACATCTTATGCCTTTTGGATTTTCTTTTGTTTTTAATTGAAAAAATATTGTGCAATATATTTGATCACATTTTTCTTATCCTCCATTTCCTCCCAGATCCTCTCCAGCTCTCTGCCCACTCAAATTTATATGCTTTTTCTCTCTATCATTCTTTTAAAACAAACAACATAAATAAAAATGTCAACAAAAATGGAAATTAAAATAAACAAGCAAGAGGACAATAAGCTAAAAAAAAATACCCAAAGAAAAATGAGGCCAAAAGTCTAGAAATGTATCATTGAATTCATTTTTTTGTTGGCCAGCTACTCCTGGGCTTGGGGCCTATCCTGAATTGTATAGTTAATATATCCAGTGAGAGTCCACTGGAGAAACTGATTTTTCTTTTGCAATTGGGAGACAATTGCAGATAGCTTCTGGGTTAGGGGTGGCAACATGTGTCAACTTCCTCTTCTTAGCGCTGGGACCCCATTTGACTTGAATTTGCAAGGCTCTGTGCATGCTGCTACAGTTCCTCTGAGTTTATATGTGCATCAATCAGTCTTCTTGTGTCTGTAGATGCTATTTCTTTAGAGTCATTCAGTACCTCTGGCTCTACAATCTTTCCACCTCATCTACATAAATCCATGAGCCTTGGGGAAAGGTTTTGATAAAACCATCCCATTTAGTACTGAATGTTCCAAAATCTCTCACTCTCTGTGTGTTATTCAGTTTAGTTTCCATCTACTGCAGGAAAAAGCTTCTCTGATGATAGTTGATTGAGGAACTGATCAAGAGTATAGCAGTATGTCACTAAAAGACATTTTATTTCTATATTTCTTTAGCCAGATAATAGTAGCAAGTTCTCCCCTTAACCCATGAACTATCTAATTTCAGGTCCTTGGACACTTTATCAGTGCCAGGTATGGATTCCATCTCACGAAGGGAGCCTTAGATACAATTAGCAAGTGGTTAGTTACTCCCCTAATATTTGTGCCTATATTGTACCAGTATATCTAGAAGGCAGGCCACTGTTGTAGGTAGTAATGTTTGTAGCTGGAAGACACTGATGATTACCTTTTTCTTCTAGTAGTACATGGAGTGCCTTCCAGTACTATGAATACTAGTCAGTAGGGGTAAGTCTAGTTAGTGCCTTACTAGATTTTCTAAATGAAATCCTTCATTGACTATATTATGCTGGAAATTTTTCTAAAACTTTGCATTTAGTTAGAAATTTTCACCAGTTACAACTGCTTCCCTATTGAAAACAACTAAGTTGGTATTTTCACTACTATTCTAGGGACATTTTTCAAATTCTCTTCTGAAAGGGATTTATCCAATCTGAAAGCAATTTTGTAATTACTTTTACTTTAAGTAAAAAGGCCCTTCTGTTGTGGAATAATGCTCTTGTACACTGGTTTAATAAAACGCTGATTGGCCAGTGGCCAGGCAGGAAGTATAGGTGGGGCAATCAGACAAGGAGAATGCTGGGAAGAAGGGCAGAGTCAGAAGTCACCAGCCAGACACAGAGGAAGCAAGATGACAAGGCAGAACTGAGGAAAGGTACCAAGCCATGTGGCTAAATGTAGAAGAATTATGGGTTAATTTAAGTGTAAGAGCTTGTCAGTGATAAGCTTGAGTTAATGGCTGAGCTGTTATAATTAATATAAGCTTTTGAGTGATTATTTTATAAGCAGGTTGAGGGACTGTGGTGTCTGGCAGGATCGGAGAAAACTTTTGACTATAAATGGTGCCCAGATGTGATGATAAGAGTTTCCACCAAAAACCTGAGAGAGCTTAAGAGATTACACATGTAGCAAAGAGTACCTTCCTAGTTCATGTTGTTCATGGCAGGCTGTGGTACAGTGATGTGTACCTTGGCTGTGCAAGTTTGCAGCATGTGGGCCTGACCTACAACATGGCAGATTCTCACCCTGGTACACAGAGGTGTCTCCAAGTCTCCAAGTCACACAGCATGTTGCATGGAGGATTTAGCTTTTGCTAGTACAGGAAAAATAAAGAAAGAAGAAGAGGTTTCTAGGCTACACGCTGTTGGATGGAGGCATGGACCCACTGCCTCCCAGAGTCAGCAGAGAGCGTAGCTTCCAGAGCTGGCATTGAATTACCTCTGCCATGGTGGGAAGCTGAGGTGGATGGAGTCAGCAGCCAAGGCTGCTGCTTCTGTCCTAGCCACACTGCAGTTTAAAGCAATAGATTCATAATAAGACAGATTCAGATGGAATAAACTCCTAAACAGTTTACAATGTGTGTAAAAATGTACATAGGCTTGGAAGAGAAAGGAAAATGAATGTAGACAGTTATATAAAGAAACAGATAGTTTTAAAAAATAAAGTCTTTAAAGAGACAGTAAAAGTAATATAAAATAATAAGTCACATAAAGATGGGTATTACACAAAGAATCTGGATTGTGTTGTCTTTGGGATTTTTAACTGCAGAAAGACAATTGATTGTAAAAGCTGCTAAGTTAAACCAATATATATTTTTTAAAGGTATCTTGACTTCAAAATTTATGTCTAAGGATATGTTGCTTTGGAAAAGAGGTTCTGCTTTTGTTTCCACAGAAGATGAGAACCTGTGGATTGCTTCCAGGCTAATATGGTTTGACCAGCCAAGACCCCCTGAAAGGTCTCTGATGACATCATGGCCCATATCATCTAACATCCAAAATCAACTTCAAGGCAACTGGCTCAGAGAATACAGCCTCACAGACTACTCCAGTCAGGACTTGACTGTAATCCTAATTTTTTTTTTTGTGTGTGTGTGTGTGTGTCCCCATAGGACTACCAATGCCCCCAATCAGGAGGAAATAGCCTAGAACACTATGTCCACATTCCCAAAAAATGGACTCTGGATGTTTGTCTTTGTTTAAATTGTTGGTTGCAAATTGTTGTTGGTCATAGTCAATCTCTTTCTAAAAGAAGAAAGAGGGATATAATATAGAAATGTAGGATATAGATATGATAGGATGAAAGGGTAGATTATTAAATCTACTTTTAAAGAGCAACAACTTGTTTAAAATGTTTTACATTGTTATAGATGTTAGTTTATTATAAATTTAATTTTGTTACACTACTCTTGTTTAAGGTATTATGCTTGTGTAGCTCATTTAAAATTGTAATGTATAATTAAGAAAGATAGATTAATTATTAGTCATCCATAATAATCAAACTTACAGTCATGTTAGTTAAGTTTTCTAGGTATATACAGATATATTTCAGTTAGGTAGGTAATTTTTAAACACTTCAAAGACCTACAAAATATGGCATTTAAAATGTTTTGAAAACATAAGACTTTTCTGGGCAATGAAACATGTCTACTCCAGGCAGCACCAGTTACTTCAAGGAGGATGATGGGCACTGAAGAAACTCATTATGGAGTTTGCTTTCCTTATGGCAAAAGGTAGCCACTGGGCAAAAAGGTGTCCTTGCACCAACTGATTGACAGTATGTTGTATAAACGGGGCATGCAGAACCCATAGGAAGGTGATCACTGAACTTTGCAAGATGAGAAATCTCCTGCTTCTCAGAGGAGACTGCTAGATATTCTGCAGGACACAAGGAGATGCAACTGAGAAACTCTAGTCCTATAGGCTGAAGACGGATGCCCCAACATTGCAGAGGAACTTTGGGTGACTGTCCAGGTAGCCAGTTGTCTCTGTCATTCTATATTTTTGGAAGTTGCTTGCAATATATTTCCTGTTTACTTAGGTAATATTATATCCTTCTGAGGTCTTTGATGTAGTTGAGGACTAGATAGTTATAATTTTCCTTGGTTATGATAAAAGATAAGATATGAAACTTTAGCTTCACAAATTTAGGATAGATAGAACATTTTCTTTAATTTTAACAAATACATATAGACTAGATATTGTAAGTGTAATTCTTGCTTGATAACTGTTTATTATATGTAATTTTACTCTGTTAAAGTTAAAACCTTCCTTTTTGTTTAGACAGAAAAGGGAAAATACTGTGGGATAATGCTGTTGTACACTGGTTTAATAAAACACTGATTGGCCAGTAGCCAGGCAGGAAGTATAGGCAGGGATCGCAGACTAAAGGAATGCTGGTAAGAGGAAGAGCAGAATCAGGAGTCACCAGCCAGACACAGAGGAAGCAAGATGACAAGGCAGAACTGAGGAAAGGTACCAAGCCATGTAGCTAAATATAGATAAGGATTATGGGTTAATTTAAATGTAAGAGCTAGTCAGTGAAAAGCCTGAGCTAATGGCTGAGCAGTTATAATTAATATAAGCTTCTGAGTGATTATTTTATAAGCAGGCTGCAGGACTGCGGGGCCCAGTGGGACCAGAGGAAACTTTTGATTATACCCTTCATTTATAAAAAGTGAATTCACAAAAAGTCCAATGTTCAGACCAACCCTTCCCTGCTCCTCTGTTGCTGATGTGTGCTATTCTTTTGGACATTAGCATTGTAGACAACCATTGAACAATGACCTTAGTAACTGGGACGTATTTGCTGCCTACTTTGAAATTTTCTTTCTTCTCTACCTGCACAAATTAAAGTTAAGTAATATTACTTGACGCCAGAGGCACTTCTGAGGTCTAATCAAGTACTTTGTTATTACTACAATAGTTATGACACATGGCTTCTCCCAGCCTTCTAGTACTAATGTCAATGCTAAAAAGTAGCTACCATTTACTCCTATTAACACATGAGTGATTAGAAACTCAAGGTCACAAGCAAGTAAATAGCGGAGTGGAGAGCTGAGTCCCAGACCCATGGATTTCAATGCCCTTGTATTTAATCGCCTCATTGTTTCACACTGCTCTAATTGTTACCTAGTCTTAGAAACATTCATTTAATATGGCATTTTTCAAAGTGTGCTCCAGGATCCCTGAGGGTCCTCATTACTCTTTCCCAAAGGACTCATGAAACTATTTTATGTAAGCTGTATTCATAATTTGAGGACATTATTTGCCTTTTTTTTCCCCATTCTGGCTCCCTGAGTGAGAAAATAATATAGGGATGTTCAGGGAGCTGCATCAGTCTGGTGGGAGTGCTGATGTGCTCACACAGATGCTTCTTGGATTGCAATGGGGTGTGTGCTAGTGGACTAATAAATAAAATCAATAGCTCTGCTTGCTGAGCATGCCAGCTTAGAGCACAATGTACCATAGAGTACTGGATGTTTACCCTGCCTACTATTGTGTTGCTTGCGAACACAGGTGAATGTCCTGGATGCTCATGACCCAGCTGTCTTGGAGTACTTAACACAATAGAAACATTAAGAGGAAGCCTGTGGCAAAAAGGAAAATGAGAGAACAGACTTAGACCTCCACACAGCACAAGAGGTACATCCCCACCGCTCTGTGTGTGTGTGTGTGTCTCTGTCTGCTGTCTGTCTGTCTGTCTGTCTGTCTCTCTCTCTCTTTCTCTCTCTCTCTCTCTCTCTCTCTCTCTCTCTCTCTCTCTCTCTCTCTCTCTCACACACACACACACACACACACACACACACACACACACACACACTAATTGATAAATAAAAATCAAACTAAATGAGACATTCAATGGGACCATAGTCTTTTGGGACATACAATGAATAATGCATCATTAATTCCCTGTTGTAGGAAGGAGAGCAGTGAGACACAGCGCTGTCAGAAGAACAGGACAGTATCTTGCTGGTCACGTGAATCACAATGGACTAAAAGCTATCATGAACTGGTAACTTTGAGATTAACTTGAAAATTAGATCAAAATGCCTAAAATTGATGAGAAGATTGAGACAGAGAAATGGAATCTGAATGTAGATTTGAGGCATAACTGAGATAAAGTGATAAATATATGTAAGGATGAACTTAGTCCATCAGTGTGCTTACAGCCAAGGTGCAACGAACCAGGGCCTTTCAGCAAATACACTGGAAAAGAAGCCACTCTAATCTTTACCACTTAGATTCTAAACTGAACAGCACACTTACAGGTATTTTGTACTTAGCAATGCATTTAGAGGCTTTTACTTTATTCTTCTCCCCCATAGTGTTTCAGACAAGCAAAATACCAGAAAACACAAGCTAAGTATCTCTCTGTAATTAGAGAAAAGCAGCTAAAGAAAGACCTTCTCTTCTTTTTCTCTCTCTCTCTTCCCTTTCTTCTCTCACTCCTTTCTCTAAGGAGGAGCCAAAGCTGTTGGCAACTGAGAAAAGCCACACAGAAAGATTTTTGATGCCAAGTTGGCATGAATCCCAGAGCCGTGCATATTTCTTCCAAGAGGGGATTGACTCTGAGCTAAGAAACATCGCTGTGCTAGAAGGGAATACCCCAACCAGTGCAGGCATTTGCATTTAGGTCACCATTTTCCTTCATCCCAAGAGAGCATTTTTTACTTCTTGAAAAATGTAAGACAATTATTCCCCTGAGAAAGGAAAACAAGAATCATCCATTTGCCTTTTTGAGGGTTAAAGTATGTGATTCTACAATTACTACAGGCTTGGCTGAAACTAATGCACTGGTTGAAAAGTGACCCTATTTACTTTGATGCATGCATGCATGCATGGGTTTGCTTTCTACTCTGAAAGAGAAGTAAGCAATTTAAAGTGGGAATATGCAGAAGTGCATGGACTTTGTTATATTTATATCGTAATCTATGGCTTGAGTCAGAACTAATTATCTCAAAGAGTAACATCTAATCTGTAAAGGAAATCAGGAAAATATTGCAGAGCAATTGGGCAATTTTTGTTAATATCTGCCAAGGAAATGCTGGAGCAGGCAATGTGTCTCTGAACTCACACTGAATGTACTTAAACTAAAAACTTCTTGTTTACTAGAAAGTTAACCTTAACTGGGTGTCCAACACTAGTATTCATTCAACGTAGGTCACCTAGTACTATGCACTAAAGTACTAAGAATTTGAGCCAGGTCTGCCACTCAAATATTACAGTAAAAAGTACAGTATTAACAGAAATATGTATATTCATCTGCACATATATGTATGCTATTTGCATAAAGTTCTCTTGCCACTGTAGATGCTGATATAGTAGGGTATCTGCCTGTTCTTTAGTTAAAATCTCAGTGTTTAGAAGGTCTAAGACATAGACTGAATTCATGCTCTTCCAATTTTTAGTTGTGCATTATTCACGGAACTCTCTGACCCTCTCTTTTCTGACTGGTAACCTAGGGATTATTTTCACTCCTCAGAAACATAGGTAATACAGTGACTGAAGCACTGAGGTAGGGACTCTTAATTGAGTCTAAATTCACTTTTTAAAAATTTTTGTTGTTATAATGTAATCGTACCATGTCTCTCTCCCATTCTCCCCACCATTTCCTCCCATATACCCCTCCTTGCTCTCTTTGAAATTAATGCTGTTTTTTATCATTACTTGTTGTTATATGCATATGTATATATGTATATGCATACACATCCATAAATGAAAAATATGACCTATTTACTCTGTATATTGTTAATTGCATGTATGTTTTCAGGGCTGACCATTTGGTATTGGAGAACCAATTGGTGTGCTCTTCCTGGGGAAGGTTATTTCTCCTATTCTCAGCATTCCTTAGTTGTCTATAGTTCTTTGTGGAGAGTTGAGACCTTGTGATCTTTCTCCCCAACCACTTTGGCATCTATTGTTGTTGCTTTTGTTTAGCTCTGTGTAGTAGCCATGTTGGTGAGACTTTATGGTGCAGTTTCTGACACTACCAGGAGACACAGGGTCACAGTAAATTACCTGATCCTTTGGCTCTTGCAATCTTTCTGCTTTTTCTGCAATGTTCCATGAGGCTTAAGTTCAGGCATGTTTGTAGATATATACATTGAGATTGGGTTCCACAACTCTAAATTTTGGTTGGCTGTGATTTTCTGTAATGGTCTCTGTCTGTTGTAAAGAGAAGCCTCCTTGAAAAGAGGTGAGGACTACACTTATCTGTGGGTATAAGGACAACTGTTTGGAGTATTGTTAATGACTTCACTAGCCATGAGTAGTTGGCTAGGTTTCTTTTCAGGCATGATTTCCCCCTTGTTAAGCACATCTTAAATCTGATTACAGAGCTGTTAGTTATCACCAAGGCCAAGGTTGCATACAGCTACTTCACCCTAAGGTTATCATGCTATGCAGGTCATCGATATGGTTCATAGGCATCATATCTGGGTAGGACTATCGGCTGCCTTCCTTCTTTGGATGCATTTATGACAGCTTCTGGTATCATGAAAGCTAGTCCTCATGGAAGCGGCATTCATGTCAGTTCAAGCTCATGAACAAAATCACTTTTGAAGCTTAACTATGAACAGAGTTTAAGCTGTTATGTTTGCCATTCTGCTTCATGTCTGACAAAATTCAAAAGAAAACCTACCAGTTTCCCTGTCTGGGGCTAGGAATAAGTTCAAACAATGAAAACCCTCATCCAACTCTATGTCCAAGCCACCATAAAAAACAAACAAACAAACAAACAAACAAAAACCCTTAAGTCAGTCTCTTGTCCCTGAACCATCAAGACTGGGAAGGTTAGCTTGGACAAATTCATCTAGTGACATTACCCAGGGGGCACTTCTTTGCAGAACTCCAAGGTAAGGAAGTCATGGTGCATTGAAAGACAATGACTGTCATGAATTAGATACTCCCCCTTTTCTTATGAAGTCTTCTTATGAGATTAGGGTACTAGCTGTATGGAATCATTTGACCTCAATCCCATCCCAAAGACCTTACATCCAAATACCACAATCCAGCTGTTCTCAGCCTCTCAATTCTTCACACTGGGGACCAAATATCAACATGATTTTTGGTGGTAACATTTATTCTTTCTTTGAAGTGTCTGAAACAATAGTATTAATTATCCAATTAGAGATGAGAAAGCTGGCGCTTATGTAAAATAATCAACTTTTCCCAAATCACACAAGGTAGTAAATCATGGATCTGACTTCAGGGCCTGTGGTGATTAATCTTCATTGTGAACCTGATAGGACTTAGAATTACCATGGAAACACACTTCTGGGTGTGTCTATGAGGGTGTTTCCAGAAAGGCTTAAGGAAAAGAGAAGAACTTCCCTGAATTCTGTGGGCTGAGGTCCAAAAATAAGCATAAAGAACAAAGTGAGCTGGACGCTAGTATTCATCTCCCTGCTTTCTAATTGAGGATCCAACATGAACAGCCATTGCACACTCCTGCTGTCAGTGAGTGCTCCTGAGGTCATCTCATGTTACTGTGGTCACACTTTCCCTGCTATGATGGACTATACTCAAACGGTAAGCCAAAATAAACCCTCTTCGCTCTCCCCCTCCCTCTCTCCCCCTCCCTCCCTTTCTTTCTTCCTTTATTCTTTAAGCTGCTTTGGTTATGTGTTTTGTCACAATAACAAGAACAGTAACTAATACAGAACTTCAGCTTACCCATTACTCTATGCTGTTAAAAAGAACTGAGAAGATTCCTGTATAAATACATGTATAGTGCATGATGTGGTTGATGTCTAACAAATATAAGTCAGATCTTGACAGACTGTAGCTGTTGGTGAGTTTATTCACCCCAAGTGGAAGCAGAGCTTTCCTAAAAATAAAGGATTTTATGCATTGATGATCAAATCACCCAATACTTGCAAATATTCCATACTTCACATATAAAACACCCAACTTCCACCAGTCTGTGGCAACATGTTTATTCTCCAGTCTACTTGATTGTTAGAGGGCTACTGGTTGACTATCAGCAGTGACTTCCCCTTCTATCACCTATTTTTAGTGTGCCTGACCTATGTATAGCACATTGTATAAAGTACCTGCATATACTACACTTCCTGACACTAGATGTGCCTCCTAGTCACCTGGGAGATAGAGAGCCTTCTAAGATACCCAGGATGCCTGGTAGTCCCTGGACATTGCTTAAAGTAAAGTTAAGTCCATCCTAATCAGAGCATAACATCTCCTGACATTTCCCTGATAAACCAGGAAATCACTGCAGTTGCAAGATTTGAATTGCAGCATTGGCTGGCTGGAGAAAATTGTGTTTTTCCATAAAAAAATCATAATTGTGACTAGTGGTGCTGTTTACCCTGAGTGTACTGCTCACTATCTGGTTGTTGGTGGACATGTACTCTACAAAGATATCCTTAGGTTTGAATTTGAATGGTAGGAAATATTGGATAGGTGGCAGAATGTTCAGCATGGTTAAAACACTTTTTTTTTTTTTAAACAGGGTAATAATAAGAAATTATGCAAGGAGCATTATGTTTATGCTTAGAGTCCTGGAACATTAGACTGGTCCTTTTAATATCCACAAAACTGCTGCTTTTGCCTTTTCTGTTCTATCTGTGTGTAGTGGGTAGCCATTCCAGTTTTTTTTCTTTCTTTTTTTTTTTTTTTGTTTTTTGTTTTTTCGAGACAGGGTTTCTCTGTGTAGCTTTGCGCCTTTCCTGGAACTCACTTGGTAGCCCAGGCTGGCCTCGAACTCACAGAGATCTGCCTGGCTCTGCCTCCAGAGTGCTGGGATTAAAGGCGTGTGCCACCACCGCCGGGCCTATTCCAGCTTTGAACTGGAACTTCCAACCCCCTTGAGGCTTCGGCAACTGTCACGCCTACAAGGCGGGGCCAAGGGAGGCGCCTGGAGACCTGAGATCTGGATGGGTCAGCGCTTTCTCTGGTCCGGGACCCTGAACGGTGGAGGTGAACCAAGCAGAGCTCCACAGAACACCGCTGGACTGCGATACACCTTCCCCACACCCTGCGACCTACCTATCCCTTAATTTGTAAGTTACGCCATTTAATAAATCTCCTTTAACTACGTAGAGTGGCCTTAATAATTTCACCAATAAATATGAAAGTAGGCTTATGTATAGTAAGGAAGACTTTCCAGATTCTAAGTAGTTCCCACACCATGTAGGAGCTGGTTCTCATCACTGTCCCATGGAGAAGGCTTTATTCCTACATCACTTTTTATTTATTTGGTGAGAATACAGAATGCAGATGCACATATACTGCTTTGCTACTTGACGGCTAAGCACATATTTGAACCTAGAACTTTATGACTTGCAGCGGAAGCTGCTCTTGTTCATTTGCAACATCTAACTATCCTTACATAGCATCTGCTTGTCTCCTTCTAATGAAGAAATCTGAATCCCAGAGAATTGTAACTCATTGAAGAAGGGAAGGCAGGAGTCCTAGAACTCCTATTTCCTTGGCCACAGAAAAACATTCTCATTTTGTCTACAGTCACAGAGAAGCATTAGGCCAAGAGCCATAGTAGCCTGTTACAAATCCTAGAAGTGGACACCCCAAGCCTGGGAAGGACAGTTTGAATATTGTTTCCCTAGGGAAGCTGGAGCTTCAAAGAGAGGCTGGGATTGCTCAGTGCATGAGTCGATTATGTTGAGATCCGTGGAGGTACTATAGATCATTAGCTCTCTTCTTCATCTCTCCTCTAGGTTCCCCCCTAACATTCCCCTTGCTTTTCCAGGGAAAAGGACATCTGTTCATTTTGAGCTAATCCCATGTCACATTTACACGTTTGTTATTTAGTACTTCAAACACAGTTCTGCAAGGATTTGTTCACCTGTCAGTGGCTCTCACTAGACTGAAATTAGAGCTTGAGGGTGAGAGGAGTATTGTGCTTGCTTTGAAACCTCGAGTTTCTCAGATAACAGGCACTTATAGCATCTATAATGACTGCGCAGATGGGTGGCTGATGGTGAATTGTCACTTGCTGCGAACACTCTTAACTCTTTCACCGGGGAGGGAGAAAAGGAGGAAACTGGTGAAACCCAGGGGCTGAGAGTCAGAGGAGCAGCCAGACAGAGTCAAGGTGGGGATGTGTAGATGTTATCACTTCATAAAGTTTACATGAAGGACAAACAGACAGCAAGCAGAAAATGCGATGCTTTGTACAAATAGGTGTTTGACTATAGACATTTCTCCTGAGTACAAGAGCAGCATAATGATGAGGCAGCTCAAGTACAGGACATTAGAGAGCATCAAATCTTTGATGACTTCTGAGAAACAAAGCGCATATTCAGTGAATGTTCTTTCATGCACAGGACACCTTCTGTGCTATTCACCAGGTGACCCTTGAAGTGTCACAGAAAAATAGGCAACTTCTGAGGCTGAAAAAAAAATGTTCATCTAAAATTTTCTTTGATTTGCTTAAGGCACACTATAGCGGAACCTTCAGAATAAGAATGAGGTGGGGGGAAAAGATGCTAACTAAAATACAAAATGACTCTAATACCTTCACAGTTGAACACCGTGAGGTATTTAACTAAGTGGCTTAAATGGAAAACATTTTTAGAAATGGAGAAGGATGACAGGCATTATCAGGCTGAACTGGAAAAAGTGGTTCAGAAAAATCCTCGGTAGTGTCGTAGAAGGACATATTATCAATTTTTGGAATCGTAGCATGGTATCCATATATATTCAGGGCAATTTTTTTTTTCAAATGCCAGTGTATTGCATTGCAAGTTCATATCTGATTTTCTGTCGTTCTTATAGATAGGTCTCTTTAAGAATTACTGATTTCAAACTATACTGTTCCCTCAATGGGGTAACACTGAATATTTAGGGCTTTATGAAATCAAAAGTCTGAAGTTGTTGGTTGTGAGACACCTGCTGTGCACATGCTCCGAATGTGTGAGTGGGAGAGAGAAGCTTGTATTGGGGGGTAGTTCTTCTGACAAGGAAAAAGATGAATCTGGTAGGCTACCCTCCTCCCTGCAGAGAAGGGAGATGATTACAAGCAGGAAGTGGTTGTGCCGGGTGTCTGAAGATGTGCAATGGGGACACGCCAGGGTGTTTCCTTCCTTGCAGATGAGAAAAATAGAACAAAACAACAAAGTGATAGATATGCAAACAGGCAGCCTAAAAGCAGATGCCTCTGAAAATGACAAATTCTGACAATACAGAGTTTTGCTGAAGATGTGTAATTACAGGGACTCTGATGTGTCCTGATGGGAGCACACGTTTGCAAACCATTGCCCTACTTATAAATTGTGTGAGTGAAGAAGTTACTTCTCTTGTCCTTTCTTTGTTATTAAAGGGAGAATAATGATACTTCTATAGAGATGTTTTAAGGATGGGCTATATAATCTGTCAGGGATTGGTCATAAACACAGGATGGATAATTGGTAGTGCTGTCAGTGTTAGTGAAGATAATGATACTTAGAGAGAGTGAGCAAGAGAGAAATGAGAAAAATCTGATTTTTTTCTTTCTTTTTTAAAATACTGCTGTCAACAAAGATCACTTTCACCAAGAGAGGCCTCAGTGTAGGACTATGGAAGGGCATAAATGGTTGTAATCAACTGAAACGCATCCTAGTGTGAGGTGGAGATTCACAAAGGCACTGAAAACACCCTGGGAAGATGCACCTCACCCACTGCCTTTGTAAGACTTCGATTCTGTTAGTTTAGCATACGGAGAAAGAGTTGATCAGTTCCACATGTTCACTTCTAACAATGTGAATTCCGAGTTATTTTCTGACAATTAAGCTTCATAAGATAAGCATGAGCTGAGAGGTTTAATGATGTCTGAAGCACTGGGGGAACAGGGGAGCATAGTATGATGGATTGTCTTGCTTAAGCCATTTATTCCAGTGGTATCTAGTGAGAGGAACATAATAGAGAACTAAGAAATCATGAAAAGCCTGGAGATGTCTAGTTGCATCCATGTGGTACAAGCATCTTTTGGAGGCATGCCACACAGGTCTTGTGGGCAGGAAATGAGTGAACATTATTGTGGGTTAGGTATCACCTTAGCTTCAGGTATCAGGAATATGAATAAATAGCAGAAACAATTAGAGCAGTTAAAGGTAACATAAGGTACCGAATGTGGACTATCGTCGCTTTGAAATACAGAAAATAAAATCAAATACCACCGAGATATTTCACTTTAGGAAAACCTATTGGCTGAAAGTAAAGCTTTCAGCTCTACTTCTTACTTCAAACTGAAGGTCCAAGAACTCCATCATGTAGGCGATCTGCGTTACATGGTGTGTTCACTTCCATTCTCTTCAGACCTCAGATAGACTGACTTAGGCAAGAGATAGCCAACACAGGGATGGACACAGTGGCCACTTGAACCATTCCAGAAGTTTCACTAAATATGGAACTTAATCACTCTTTCTTAGGTAGTAAAATCTCATCAAACATGCATCTTGAATTAAAAACACAACTATAATAAGTCTTACCTTTCCTTAGTTGAATGACTTGCCACTAGGTGTTATAAACGAAGAAGTCAGGCACATCCTTCAAATATGTTTTGCCATTTGTAGTGTTAGGTGGTCCTTTAATCCATTTTAACATAGAATATCATTAAATGATCCATCATCACTAACTTTGGTATAATTGTGGGAATTTGAGATCTAGAAAACCATATGCAGGGACAGGGAACCATGAATAATCCAAATGTCTCTGGTTACTATTCAATAGTATTATTTGTCATTCAAAAGTGTATTTTGAAATAACCTTTATGGTCATCAAGAACAGAACTAATTACCATTGTCACTAGGGAATAAGGAATGACAGTTTTGTAATTCTGTCTGTGACTTGTACAAGGTGGAAACTTCTAGAGTGCCAGGAAGAATTTTATAAAGAAAAAAAAATGGTTGTTTGGATCCAATCTCACTTTGATGTGTAACTGGAATGTTTTGGGAGTGACGTGAACCTCCCAGTAGTGTGGAACTCCAGTCTACCCTGCAAATCACCTGTGCCTTTCAACTCTTTCTGCTATGAGCAACTTGGTGATTCACCATCCTTGGGAAAATGAGGCAGCTCAGAAATGAACTCATTAGCCCTCTTGTGCACCTAATAAGAGCTGTGATAACTACAGACTTCAATCTCGAGTTCCCTGTAGAGTAATTCTCGACTTGCAAACCTGTCATCAGATAACATTAATGTCTTCGTGAAAAACAATTTTCTTTCCAAATCGTCTTTCAGGTAGTTGAAAGTAAGAATTAGACCACTTATTTGTCTGATTTTTCTAGCCAGAGATAATAAGCCTGGAAGGAAAATAAAATTTGGTAATTATACATATCAAATCTCTAGCATGTTCTCTGGAAAGATAAATTATATGTTGTTATGCAAACATACAATAGTCAGAATTTCTCAATTACCATGAAATGAATGTGCTGAGCACAGAGAAGAAAAATTGAAATTGTAATCATAATATGATGTTCTGCTGTCTTTAAATGAACTCTTCAAAATAAGCTTAAAATTCTCAGCTGTCCCCACCCTTACATGTATTATATGACAACTACTACATAATCATACCTTCTTCATAGGAAATCTAGAAATCATTGTGTCAGATATTACGGCAGTACCGTCAATGAACCAATTACAACATTTCAGTCATCATCACATTTTGCATACTATCACGAACAAGTCATATGTAATTAATATCAGTAACATAAAATGATGTTTTTATTGTTAAGAGAAATTTATTCAATGGCATGAGGCAATTGCTGTGTTAATCTGATTCTAAGAAGTGTGACCAAAGGCCAGGTGGGTAAGTCAGGAGTGTGCTCCACAAACAGAAATATTGCAAGATGAAATTAAATTTTAAGCCTATGAATGATGATACTCACATAAGTAATCTGAATGTCTTAAGCCTTTCAGCAAGTATAAATCAGAGCACATTAAATGTTTAGGCTTTGAAATTCAGCTCGGCTTCTAGTTTGGCTTTGTGGTTGATTATCCTTTTCCAAACTGTTCAAAGACATCATCAATCAGATTTGCAAGCCTTAGAATGAGTATTAGAGTCAGCACATGAGTAGATTAGAGTTTAGCCTTGAGAAGAAGAAATGCGTATTTTGATTTATTTTGTCAGGTTTGCTTTTTGAAGTCATTACAGCCTACTACAACCTTTCTCTCCCATTTGCACAATGATGTCATCATGCAGAAGGGAGTTAATATCTGTACTTAATGGAGAATGTGTACAATGATAGCAAAAAAAAAAAAAAAACCCAAATGTGAAATCTGCAGATCGATATATTTCTGGCTTCTTCTGAGTGTTGTCCACACTTGGCAGAGGAAGAAACTAGTCTCAGCCAAGGAAAATATATTGGCAAGAACATTCTGAGAATTACATGATAAATGTCCTTTATAGATTTTCAATGTTTCACAATCATGATCTTGTGAGTAGTCATTTTTTGTGGCTTCGGCTCATTACAGATTATGTTTTTTAACTATAAAATGAAAATTAAAAAACATGGCCTGTGTTTTTTTCCTTCTGGTCCTTTTTATGTCACTTCCAATGTCTTAACACAAACATATGATGGTATTGTTGCCTATCATTTTATGACTTGCTGATACTAGGTTCATATTTAAAGCATGGAAAAAATATCAACTTCTAAAGTTTATCAGACATTGGGAGGTCTAAGTATCACCCCTCAAGTCATTAGATTGTTGGTGTCTATTAAATTTTATTAGATGATTCTCCCTAAAGGATGAAAAGAGGATTATTATTATGGAAATAAAATTTAAAAGTATATACAATCCATAGTCATCACAATCATCATCAGACAGCATTTAAAATATTCCTTATGACAAACAAGACTTAAATCCTTGTATGACATTATTCATTTTATTCATGAAAACATTGTGAGATAGCTGCTATTGCCGATATGTTCTAGAAACTGGAAAATGGGTAAAAAAAAAAGCCCACAACAGAGCTCATCAGAAATAGCAAACGCCTGCTAGTCAGTTTTGGGATTCTGCTATGAATGGTAACATCCAAGACCTCTGCTTATAACCTCCTGTGTGCAGAGGGATATCAGGCTATAGAAATGGCACTTTGAATGTCATCAAGCATGTCCTGGTCATGCCTGAAGCCCTTGGAACCTGCCAGGCTGCACATTGCCCTGGGAAGATGGGTAAGAATTCAATGGGCAAATAAAGGGATGGAAAGACTTGTACTTATTCCTATTAACTGTCCTAACAGAGACCCTGAGTTGTTGTACAGATGTATGGTATTCAAACTAGAAATATTTAAGATTCTTCAGAAATCACGTAAAAATTCTGAAGAATACATTTTCACTTTCCTCTAAGGACCATTTGTTCTCACTTTCTAGTATGCTAATTCACCAGAGCTGTTAGTATAAACAAAGGCAATTGATGTTATAGGCTAGATTTAACACTATCTCATTCATAAGAATATTAAATTATTTTAGGCAAAGTGGCTGTGTCAAACCGAATAGAAATAAAGGGAAAGTGGTAATTAGACTATGTTAAAATATAACCTCTAAGGATATTAAGTCTGTAAGTGCTCATCCATGAAAAATTAGACTGCAAGAGGTTACACCATGTATTGGCTTATTTTGTAAGATATCAAATTACTTCTCATGAATAAATATGACTAATAATGGTAACTCTATAATTTAATGCTATGATATTAAAAATACTTTTGACTGAAAATTATCTACTTATAGATGCTTTTCCATGACCAAACCCTAAGTATGGAGTAATTAAATGAACAGTTTCTGTTGACTCTACCAATCTACCAATCAAATTTTATTTTCGTATCCTAGCTTCTACTCATAAAATATTTTAATAAATGCTCATTGAATAAATACTGAAACTTAAATTTTCACTAAATTTAACTTTACAGTTACTGGTAATCAGGTTGTATCACATCACAGATTAAAATGAGGGTCTTTTCCTGAGGCAGGCATTTTGATAGATGCTAAGGATATAAGGTAGAATAAGGAAAGAAATATAATTTCATATGCTAGAATATGCAAAACCATATAACTTAATGCTTTTAGGAAACATAAAGTATAATCCCCATCTCGTTGACATAAGGAGGCTGAGAGTGAGGTGATTTTACAATAGAACCCAGTGAGGGTCAGAGGAACTTAGGTGGAAGCATGGACTACTTACTTCAGAGTCCCTGAAAGCCTGTATACAGGCTTCATTTGGATTTCTCTCTTTCCAGGTTTTGCTCAATCTTTTTTTCCCATCTTGCTTTTTTTCACAGGCTCATCTGCTTTGGCATTTCACACTCTTGTAACACTATTTGCAGAAAATCCTTGGTAGCAAGAAGAAACTTTGAATACATTTTCAAATAAAGACTATATGCCAAGCATTGTTTGGCTCCAGAGATAGGCAGATAAAACTACTGGCATTCTGCCTTCCTGGGGAAGTAGCATACATCAGCAAGTCATCCCTAGGAAGCAATGCATTGGTGCCAGTGTTTAGAGAATGATGTAAGAACTGAGAAGGAGATTGAACTAAAATCACTAGGGTAAGCTCAGGAATCTTGCAGAGAAAGCCATGGATTTAAAATAAAGACTAAAATTTTCATTGTTATTTGTTAGAAAATAAGGCATGGCCAGGATAACCAAGGTGAAGATAGAACAGGAAAAGAGAAAGGCAATACTGTGCGTTGAACAGCACATAGTATTAGAAAACTTTAATGCAGTGATCCACAGTACTTAACTGCTTGTTTCATGGACCCAGAAGAGGAAGAAACCCAGTGCACAAGGAGTACACAATATGAAATCCTGTTCCTTTGGTAAGTGCCACAAAGATCCAGCTTCAGGATCCACAGCATTGTTCAAAATTTAACCCTGCATTTATAATTGACAAGTAGGTACAAGCTGGCATCTTTTTACATTTTTTTACATCTCCAGGAGGATGTGATAGTTTCTCATTAGTCAGCTCCTTTTGTTGAAGTGGAAGACTTCTCTAAAACTGTGTAAGGTACACTTGTAAACCACTCAGATTTGATGTCCCAGAATCAAATTCATAGTCTTTGCTTTCTCAGGTCTGCATACTCCAGTAGTTGGTAGTTATATCATGAAGTATAATGAGCCTTACCTGTGGCTTCACATCAATACATCCATCCAACAAAAATAGAGTTGAAAAATATTTTTTTAGTTATTTCTGTACTGAATATTTATGGACCTGTTTTTTTGTGTATCTCCTAAATGATGCATTGTAAATATTTCATAAATTGTAAATATTCTATTTACACAATATTTACAATGTGCTTTGTTTTATAAGTAACCCAGAGATTATTGAAAGTAAAGGATAGGATAGGTTGAATGCAAGTGCTCTGTGTTTTCTATAAGGAACTTGAACACCTGAGAATTCTGATACCTACAGGGTTCCACAGCTATCAAGGGACAACTGCATCTACTTCTGTTTTCCTCCACACTTTCTGGTTCACTTGTAACTCTAAAGTGACTAGAACACGGGCACATCTCTTAGAATACATGTCTGTTCTGGAGATATTCGGGAGCTACAAAGATGAGAAAACTGTTTTGTTGACAATTGTCTGTTTTGGGCAACTGCAGTTGAGTTTGCCTTCATAAGGTGATTTTGGAAAATTTGAGATTATCACCTCCAGGTTGGCATGAGATGGTTCAGTGTTGAATTGCTCCCAAGATGTAACCAATCTCAGCTATATCATATAGTTTACATAAAACCCTGCAGAAATCAATTTGGAGAGCTTTTATGTACACAAAAACCTGCTCATGTTTCTTGAAGGTACTACAGACATAGGAACAGTATAAAGAGCTAAGGAATTAACTCTGAGAGATAGAAGCTCCTACATTTTTCAGAACTTTCCAGATCTCTCCCATGATTCCCTTGGGCTTTAAAGAATATTAGTTTATATTCTTTAAAATCATTCATTGTTAGAAGTGATCAAGCATAAGTTAACCATTTCCCTACGAAGTTCTGTAAATTGCCGTGGTAACTTCATATTCTGATGGTACAGTACTTCAATTTATAGCTTGTTAGTTCATTAGAAACAAAGTCATAACTTGGAGTTTGTAACTAGCATTTGAAGTCAAGAATCATGTGGGACTCAGCCTTCCTCTGTGGCACCAGATGTAACCTTCAGAAAGATACTCCCAAAATTGATTTAAATAACTAACCATACACTTTGTATCTGCCATCAAATAATTGCTTCGTATGTGGGGAAAGCTCTTTCCCTACATCATAGGGTAACAGACACTTTCTGTGATATAGGGATAATGTAGTGATGTAGAAGAGCAAAGAATCTTTTACCCCATATTTCTGAAAGTCACACCCCAAACTTATATCTCCTAAGACTTCCTGAACAACAGTGTTGGAAATATAAATGAAATGGCTGGCTCCCACCATTCTTCCACCATATTAGTACATTCCTTCCTTTATGTCTTCATGGTGTTTTTCACGTTAACAGCACTTTCCTGCTCATCACATTTCCCAATTCAATGTCTTTGGATTCACAGATCTCATTTACTATACAGAATTTCTCACTTGCTATCTCACTCTAATAGCACCCACTGTGATTTATATCTGTTCTTTGGGGGATTTCTTGTGTTGTGATAGTGTTCATTTCAGAGTGAGAAATGACTATACCTATAACTATAAGGTTTCAAAGAAAGATAGTGAAGCTCATTCATTCCATATGTTTATTTGTAAGAGCAAGACTTGCTTTCTGGAAGAAATTCAGGGATACACACCAGCTTATATTGATCAATGATTGTAATTCTAGCTACTAAAATTGACACATAAGATTAAAAATTTGACTTAAGAGCTCTGAAAAATATGAGAACAACATTATATCCCGTTATTTTATTTTCCTTAGAAAATCCATGACCTACATCATGCTTTTGAAAACTCAATTCTCATCTCTTATGGTTACTAGCTCAATATAAATTTCTACATAAATCTGGATATAAATTTTTAACCCATTCAATCAGAGCCAGCAATGAAACTTTGTGAAAATTATATTTGTAAGAAATAATGTATATTAGAGGATATTAAATACAGAATCAGGTATAACCTGAATTATGCCTTGTATCTCCCTATATTTTGCTATCCAGATAATATTTCTTCTAAATTTCTCAAATAATGTGAAAATATTACAACCTAAAATAGTTCATGTCACAATGTTTTACTTGGATTATGTGCTTTGGTTTAATTTGGGACAGATTTAGAAGGAAGTTTATTTGTGTTTGTAATAATCTTTGAAAAGTTTAGAAATAAATTCCTGCCTAATTTGTCATTTTCCATGACTGAAAAATATTAAATAAATTTTTCAAACACTTTCAGTATTTTCTTCGATGAGTAGCTAACTTAATTCTCAAGAGTTCTCTGGTATATCATCCTCAGACTGTCCCACCTTTGATCTGATATTGAGTACTATGTTTAAAATGAAAAAAATTACTGTGTGTTTACAGATCACATATAGTATACTCATTGGTTTTCTATTTTGATTTGCTGGATCCTGGCAAGCAGATTGCCTCTCTCACACTTCTGGAAGACAAGATATAGACTCCAAAATCATGCGCCAGAGGGAAAACACAACAAGGCCTCCCCCTTTTTCTGGATTGATTAAGGACAAATGTGAATACATTTTCTGACTTAGCCTGAAAAATAAAGTTGTGTCTTGACTGTGGTTATTTGGGTATTGTTAGCATTTGAGATGGGTTGTGGGGATCAAGGGATCTTAACACTATACAAATGGCATTCTCTCTTTCTTACACATGTGGGACTTTGTCCCTTTTTAGTACATGCTATTACCTACTCCGAAACCTTCCATAGTGACTAGGCACTTGGGTACTGAGATTTTGTACATACAATGAAGAAATAATTCAAATGAGGAAAATAATTGGCCCAAGGCTTCCTGAGAAGTCTACTGCAGATATGAGATTAAAATTGAGACTCTGTTTTATCTGTTACCTCAGTACCAATCTGTTACACCAAACTACATAGTTACCTAACTCATTTTGGAGGTTAATTTCTAGTGAATCCCTTTCTTGCAGGCACACATAGTAATATCTAAGTAAATACCTCAATGAGCTAGGGCCTTCTGTTTTTACCCTATTTGTATGTATTTTTCTTTAGCTTCTCTCATCAAGAGCTTTCTAGAATTTCCTTGTGTATTTTCCCTTATAGCTATCATCTTTTCCTTCTCTTTAGAAGCATGTATTAATTTTACAAAATAATGAGTTTTATTGCTATATTTACGTTTAAGATGAAGTTATAATATCACTCTACCCATTACACTCTTTTGCCCCTAACTCATACTGGCCCTAAACTGTTCCCAAATACATTTGTGACTTGAATTTTTTTTTTTTGGTTTTTTTGAGACAGGGTTTCTCTGTGTAGCTTGGTACTGGTTTTATTACAACTCTCTTGACCATTTCTTTCACAATATTCTGATCACCTTCACTCTTATCTTCAAAAATATCTTTCATAGGTTTTCATTATTCTAGGGAGAAATATGCTTTAAAAAGCTTACCAAGCTACAACATGCGAGGTTCTGTGTATTTCTCAAGTTCAATCTCACCTTAGTTTATTCTTAATCTTACATTATCCATGATTTACTTCAAATTCTTTGTGATTTAAATGCTTAGGTTTTCTTATTTGGTAGGATTTGTCATTTCTTTCAATTTGATTATTATAAAATAAAAGCTAACTATAGTAATAACTCTGCAAGTCTGTTGTGACAAAGAAATAATTCTTTCATTGCCTCTTATTTTATAGCTCGTCATTCTCTCCTTGGCCTTCTGCAGCTCTTGATGACCCTGGTAGCAGAACTACTGTGAGAACATGCGATTCTATATGTATCAGAGACGTACTTTTCCTACTTGACTCCTTTGTTCTGTTATCACTTGCAGAAGAACTTCATCTGTCAAGAATCTCGGTTCCAGTGAGTTTCTCTGTTTGGTGACTTTAAAGGACACGATGAGTTAAATAGACTAATAACCTCTTGCCAGCTTCATAATGCATGGGTCTCAGATACTCTGCACCATCATAGTTTTCATTCACCAAGCTTGATCAAGTTGACTGCAGCCATGGAAGGTTTCCTAGTGATTTTCTCTAGTTTTTAATCTCTCTGTCTCTTTTTCTGTCTCTTTGGCCCTGTGTCTCTGCATCTCTGTCTCTCTCTGTCTCTGTCCCTTGCCGTGTGTGTGTGTGTGTGTGTGTGTGTGTGTTTGTGTGAGAGTTCATTTAACAGTAGAGTCTTGAAAATTACCCTTATTTATTGACATGATGATTTTTTCTCAGCTTTAGCTAGTTATTCCTTAAGAATTCTAGCTGGGCAGTGATGTCTCATGCCTTTAATCCTAGCACTCAGTAGGCAGAGGTAGGCAGATCTTTGTGAGCTGGAGGTTAGCCTGGTCTACAGAGTGAGTTCCAGGGTAGACAGTGCTACACAGAGAAAACGTGTTTCAAAAACAAACAAACAAACAAAAAAAGAATTCAATACTTTTAGTTTATTTTGCTTGTAAAATCTAGTGGCACTATCTTAAACTACAGGGTTTTTTTCCCCTGCAAAAAATAATCCAGAAGAGGAATTATAAGACATTTTTAATAATGAAAGATTAAATTGGGTCAGTATAGTAAATACTGGTAAGAAGTAAATTTTCTGAAAACGTATCTACAGATGCAAAGTGATCCAGTCAGAGTCTTTTTTGGAGGCATCAACAGTCAATTCTTAAAATTTATATGAGAAAGTAAAGGAACTTAGAAGATCAAAGCAGGCTGGAAAAGTCAGCAATCTGATTTCAACACCTATAATAAGCATTGAAATCATGATGATGTAGTATTGGCTAAACGATAAACATGTAGAATTGTAGAACTGAATAGAGAACCAAGAAATTGACATATACAAAATAGTTAATTGAATTTTGACTATAAATATAGTCTTTCCATGAAGAAGGGAACATATCTTCTGACTTTATTTGAATAAAGTTTTACAACTGGCAAATTGAATCCATAGTTAAAAAACTGGGATTATTGTTCCTTCTGGAATCACTGAAGTGAGGAATGAAGGCCCACAGAGAACATGTGGGTTGGTATTAAGGTTCCATTTCATAAAGTGAAAGTGTGAGCTATGCAACTGGATACATATTCAAATTCAATGAAAGTATAATAAGAATTGTATTTTTGACTGTTTTTAAGTTTTACAGAAAATAAAAGTTTAAACTGATAAATTACAATTTAAAGACCTATCAAAATAATCTTAAAGGGGAATTTGAAAATACAAAAATATTGCTAAACACATAGGCAGAATGAACAATGATTTTAGGGCCAGAAGGCTGAGAATGCACCTGCTTAGGAGACACTGTTGATTTCTCCATCTGATTTTTTTTTCCAGTTGGAAATTTCATACAGAGAAGTGATATATGGAGAAAACGAAGAAGGTCTACAGAATATCAACAAAAAGATTAAAGGGATAGAAAATAGTCTCTGTGAGGAAAGATAAAAGGAGCTTGGGTTATTTTGTGTAATTTTCAGAACAGAAGTTGAGAGATTGCTTAACAGCCATCTTCGCCATTTATAAAGGAAATGTATTGTGTTCATGGAGACCCCAGAAACTAGTGGGGTTTTGAGTTCATCTAATTCAGTCCCCCTCTTTTCACAGGGATAACACCAGTGCCCAGGAAAAGAGTAAGTAATGTGCTAAATATTTTGTGGCTTGTTAATGACTAAGTTGAATACAGGATTCAGAATGAACAGAACTCCAGATACAGCTAAAATAGTATATGTGGCTACAATATAAGACTTGTGAAAATCCTAGAAAATGTTACTTGTCAATTCAAAAAATATGAAATCTAATAGAACAATTTGTCCTGAGTATATGTTTTGCTCATATACCCATGTTTCTAAAGTCCCCATCATCTCCTGGCTCTCTTACAAACTTTTAAGCTTCCAGTCCTGAATAATGCTCCTGACTGGGATAAGTAAACTAATCAGATTCTATTTACCCTTGTGTGGGGTTTATTCTGCTTAGGGGTCCTAACAAACCAGCTTCCCTTGGATATATTGGCTGGCTTTAGCTGTATTCATTTAGAAGGAAAAATAAACACAATGTCTTAGAATCATAAACATGATGATGCTTTGAACACTGTAGAGCATCAGCATGAAGTCAGGGCTTCTAAAGTCACTGTTCAGCCATTCAGGAAAGCTTTTTGATGATTTAACTGAAAAACTGAAGTAAGTCGGTTGACAGTTAGTTAATAAAGCGCAACTTTGACCACATCAGTCTTAAACTCACTAGCCATTCAAGACATCTATCCACTAAATTCCCTGTAACTTTGACTGTCTTTCATGGGCTCTTCTGGATATTTACAACTAAAGGCATTTAAAGTAATGTCATCCAGAAGAAATATTTGTTTTGAAAAATCTATTGCTAAAAATTATTTGTTTTTAACAACTTAATTATTAAAATAGATGATTGTTTATTGTAAAATGCTGGGAAGTTTGCATACATTATTGTGTTTGATATTAAGGACTTACTGAGGTAAGCAGTATTCGTAGCTTTCTTTTACAAATAAGAAGAATAGCAGAAATATAACCGTTTATTGTAGTTTCTACTTAAGTTCAAAGTCACAATGTGGCAGCTTTGGAATCCGGCCCAGTAGTTTCTGATCCTAGAGTCATGGCTGTGAACATAGTTGCACATGTGCATTGATACAGGTGTCTATGGGATGAAGTGCTATCTTACTGACTAATTGGCAGTCCTTAATTGTCCTTTAAGAGGCAGAAGAGATTCAGTTGAGCAAGGGGCATCAAGATCATGGTGGGGAAACTTGTAGACACAATCAAATCAAGCTAGTGGGAACTCATGAACTTTAGACTAGGCCCTCTGCATAAGTGAGACAGTTGTGTAGCTTGATCTGCTTAAGGGGCCCCTGGCAGTAGGATCAGGATTTATCCCTGGTGCGTGAACTGGCTTTCTGGAGCCCATTACCTATGGTGGGACACCTTGCACAGCCTTGATGCAGGGGGAGGGGCTTGGACCTGCTTCTGCTGAATATACCAGTCTCTGTTGACTCCCCATGGGAGGCCTTATCTTTCTGAAGAAGGGCCTAAAGGGTGGGCTGAGGGGAAGCAAGACAAGGGATAAGAGGGATATCTGTGGTTGGTATGTAAAATGAATTAAAAAATCTTAATTAAAAAATAAAATACTGTAATTGATCTAAGTTGAACACAGGATTCAGAATGAACAGAACTCTAAATACAGCTAAAATAGTATATGTGGCCACAATATAAGACTGTAATTCACTTATAATTGATCTTATAAGTAAAAAAAATAAACAAAAGAGAGGGAAGAACCTAGCCCAATCAGTCTTAGCAGTGCCTTCAAGTTTCTTGGGCCTCTTCATTTCATTCAAAGGTAAGAAGAGTAGAAATAGAAGGAGCCTATACCCCATAAAAGGGAATGTTTTCCTTTCACATTAAAGAGATTTTTCCATTGCCTCACCTGGAGATAAAATAAGTTTCCCGGGCTTTAAAAGCTTAGGGGAGCTGGTGAAGATGCTTGTCTACAAATGTGACACCACTTTCTGTCAGCCTGTCCCGAGTTCTCTTCCATTCTCATGTGCTGGCAGCTCTTCAATAGCTAATGTAGTCTCCTGATGAGAAACCTGGTTAGTTTTGTACTAAACACACCCATATGGAGAGAAGAGATAAAAAATCCTGGTCTTCCCAGCATGCCTTGCCAGCAGATGGAACCAATGGAAACTTCATTAGAAAATAAAAAAAAAGTGACATTGAAGGAGACATCAACTGACTAAATGATTCACAGCCAACAGAATGCTGGGAAATCACCTTGTATTTCGCAGTTTCAACCATTTGAAATTTTCAGTTATTGGTTTTGGTTCAGCATACGTGTTTCAGGATTTAATAACCACAATTAGCAAATTTTACACAAAATAAACATTAGCTGTTACTTGAATTAAAAGCTACTCTTTTAAAGTTGGGTGCCCTGGTTCATTTCTTGATCCCAGTACTCAGGACGCTGCTGGTGCTCAGCCAACCAGGGTTTCAAAGTAAGACCAAGTCTCAAACAAAACAACAATAAAAGGAAAAAGAAGAAGAAAAGAAGTGTCATTTAAAAATGTATTTCAATAAGAACCTCATATTTTTTTCTTCCTTTTTTAATTATGACAAAATTACTGAAGATTTTATTGTCTATATTCATTTTGCAACTTAATTGTAGTGGAATAACAATATAAATTTAGTAGAAGGTATGGTTTGGAGTTTGATATTTTCCCAGACTAAATGATATGCAGTGGACTTCTTTGTTGGAATCCTGAGCAATTAAGTTTGGCATGTAATTCCTATAGTAACATGATGGAAAACCCAGTGCTTTGCAGTGTTCTGTGTTGTTCAAGGACGGTGTTTGACAAATAAGAATACGCTGTGATTGAAATGAGAAAAGTCCATCTTGAGATTATGTGTCAAAACCCAGGTCCTCTAGGCTGGTAATGCTATCTTTGGAGGTTCCAGAAACTTCAGTAACTGAAAGAAGTAGATCACTAGAGGATGGTCCTCTGAACTATCTTATCCTTAGCACTCTCTTCTCTCCCAACCCTTCATCCTTGGCTGTCATTAAAGCGACTGTTCTGCTTGACCACACCCTCTGTTCCGTGATTCAGCGAACCCTCTGAAACCATGAGACAAAAACAAATAGCTCCTTTCATTAAGTTGATTCTGTCTGGTATTTTGTCACAGCTATACATAAGTAATTAACACATTATTAAGAGAATTTTTATGATGTTAAATTAATGATGGGTTCTGGAGGTATAACAGCATCATAAATCTGGCATCTCTATATTTATGGCAAGTAGTATGATGATTACACACACACAAATACACACACACACACACACACACACACACACACACACACACTGTTAGGGTAGTTTTCATACCCATCACCTCAAATATCTATCATTTCTTTGTGATGAAAATATTAAGGTCTAGAATCCTCTTTTAGTTCTGTTAGAGTTTTATCACAGTATTGTACAGCAGAATGCCAGAATTTATTCCTATTTGAACTGAAAACTTGTACCTGTTGAACAACATCCCCTGACCCCAATGCTTCCTTCACACACCAGTCTCCAGTAAGGACCATTCTGCTCTGATTCCATAAAATGAACATTTTTAGAATCCATGTAAAAGTGTCATGATCAGAAATGCATGGTAATAATGCCTACTTCTTGAGCTTGTGAGGTTATAAAAAATTATATGAATCCTTGTCCTTGACCTAGATTTAAAAAAAGTACACATTAACTAGTATCATTAATATTAGGCAATTGCAATTGATACTGTTTTTCTGCTGTTGTTAGTAGCAATCATTAGTGACTCAAAGTATTGATATACACAGAAGTAGTAAACTAGAGGATAGAACATGAACATTCTGCCTGAACTGCATGACAAAAGCTGCTCCTGCTAACAGAATAGGCCACATGCAATTTTCTAAATTACTAGTTCTGCGGCGCCCAGGCCAGACCAATTGTGAAGTGCTAAAAGGATACTGAATTCTTTTAAACCCAAGTCATATAGCCATAGCTTGAAAGCAGTTACAGAACACTCTAGAAAGATTTCCTGAAGGATGGTGGAGCTTTACATACAACATGTATGTTGGTCTGTGCATTTGTATGCAATACAGGAAAATATTTGTACACATAAAATTATGAATGGATTAACACATCAAGCACACTCAACAGTTCTTGCTACCACCTGGCCTGTCACAGAGCTAAGAGGGCAGATGGAGAGTGTCTCCAGTCAAGGAGGAGAGTCAACTCTTAGCTGCATACTTGGTATGGTTAGACGCTTTTTAAAATTTAAAGTGATTAAAATTTCCTCTAAAATCACTTTAGCTTTAAAGATGATTACTTGTATAAATTATTTTTAATGGAGGATGGTGGGAAGGGTAGATTGGAGAGACTAATGCAGGCTTCTTTTCATACCAATTTCTATCTCAAAGTAAAATTTAATTTAAGTTCTTGAGGTCTTCAGTGTTAATGAGTATTTATTGCTCTTTTTCTTATATAAATGAGCATTTTAGCGTAATTAAAGTTGATGACAATCTCATTTAAATAATTATAATGTATAGTTTTATAAAAATATATTCAAAATAATGTGTGTGTGTATGGGTGCATGTGCACTTTCTTTCTCAGATGGGAAGGATAAGAAAGAAATGGAGATATGTTTGAAAGATAGATTTTTCATTTCCCAGTATCTTTCAGTTGCCAGTCACATGTCTGTTTATTTAATACATAAGATGGATGATATTTAGTCTTATGACCCTTCATGTCCTTGTCTGCTGGGTGTGTACTCTCTATTTGACAGGGCTGTGGAGTTCATGATACTGGGCTAAAACTGATGAGCAAATGGAAACAAGAACAGAATAGGATTATAATATTTATATTTTCTAATTCCCTCAGACAGCTGGTAGGGACAGGGAAATGGCAGAGATAGCTGACCGTGCTTGGTGTGTTAAGTTATGTGCATTTTCGTGTGTACAGCGACATGTTCAGATGTGTATACATGCAGGCACAGTACTCTGTTCTGAGTCTACTAGCTCATCATTTTCAGCCCAGTTTTATGAACTGTTTTCCCAGCCCTGTTTTCTTGTGTAAAGTAGAATGCTGAGCTCAAGGGCTGGCCTTCCACAAGGCATCAGTGAACAGGGCCTATTGTTATTGGCAAAATTGCTGTTACTGTTGAACAAGGCACCCAAGGAAACTGCATCTCTGCCCTTCATTCTTCTTGAGGGCGCTGGGTTCCAGGACAGCTTCTGAGTGAGGTTCAAAAAGCGAGTGAGTGAGCATCTGCAATGAGTGAATCCAAAATTGTAAGATACACGGCACCGAAGGTACATTATTGAACCCTATATCAAATGTAAAATGTGAGCATTAAAGCAAGCGCCAGCACTTGATCTGAACTGAAAGGCCAAGGTGTGATTAAAACAGTTAACCTGGATAGAATGTTTCCGGTACGTAATCTGGTTTCCATGTAGGCTTTGCCAAAACATGTCAGATAATTCCCAAACAAATGAGGCTTAAACATTTGTGTTCCTCTGGGAATGTCCTCATTCTCAAGTTTTACACATCAGCTAACAAGATTCTAAATTATCTCCAGACACTTATTTCAGTGCCACAAACACAGTAGGGAACAGAAAGTTTAGTGTTGAAGGGCACTAGTATTTCAATCCACAGTTTTCTGGTTCATACATTTGCCTATTTTCACTATGCTTGAAAGTCCAGGCCTCCTGACTTGGATTTGTGGGATGTGACCATGTATTTTAAAGGTGTATAGATAAGGGCTTGAGTCTCTCCTCTCCTACCTACTGGCTGTGTGATCTTGAATTAGTTATTTAACCTGATGTTCTCCATCTGTAATACTAGGATAATGGCTCCATATCACAGGCTTTCACAAGGATTAAATTCAATCATGAGTGTCAAGTCCTTTCCACATAGTATGTGTCAATAAATGGTGGGTGGTTTTTATCCTTTCTAAGCCCCTGTAATGCTAAGTTCAAACATGGTATCATGAGTAATTAAACTTTACCCTGAAGTTTCCATCCATGACATTCTGAAAGTCATTGGGGGTACAAAAGAAAAATATATAGTAAAATTATTTATTAAGTAAACTTTATTATTTTTATTTGCCTCTGAGTAGGGGGTCAAGTTTTGGACCACTTGAAGAATAATTTGGAATCTTGATATTGATTACTCATTGTTTTATTTTTATCTTTTGACAAATGTGATTCTTTAGATAGGCTCAGTAATCCACCTTTAAAAATTTGACAAACATTCCCACTAGACAAATCTATTCCATTCACACAAGCACATTGGAAGAGCTAATCATTTGCTGTCATTTTCCTTAATGAAAAAAAATCAAAATGCAACCCATCAAAGTTACAAGGAAAACGTGATTTTATGCATGAGGGGTTTTCAATTCCTTGTGCCCTGAAGATGATTTTGTAATGACAATTGTTCTGGAAATATTTGCTTACTTGCCCTTTATGTTTTACTTTTCCAATCAAAATTATCACCTCTGATCACATTAGTATGCATGAAGGGCCTGTTGATAAGCCATTAAAGCTTTCATTCATTTATTTACATAAAATCATCATGTCATTAGACACACATATTTCACATATGGATGTCATTCTGTTGGAACAACTTTATGTGATAAATTTTTAGTATAGAGTCTTCAACTATTGCATTTTGAATAGCGTATAATGTCATATTTTAAGCAACATTTCATTTATTTTTTTATATAGATTAACTTTCTTAGTCTTTTTGAACAATATAATAAAATACCATGAACTTGGCAGCTTGCACGGAAGCAGAAACTTACTTGCAGGTTTTCAAAGCCAGAATTCAAGGTCAAAGCTCAGGACAATTCACTATCAGGAGACTGCTCACTGCCTGCTTCAGAGGCTTGCTGTTGCACCTTCACTGGTCTCTTTCATAAGGTCACTAACAGCATTCCTGTGGCTCCTCCACCATGACCGAATTGTTTTCCAAATCCACACTCTCTAATGCTACTCCAGTGGGTTTTGGGTGTGTAATCTTAAAAAGAACATAATCCTTCACATCATTGCATTTACCATTTACAACGCCAGAATGTTTACAGAAAACAGCAGGCACTTCATTTCATCTTCAGGGTTATATTTTGATTGTTGCAAAGTGACATCATTAGTAAAGACCAAAATGTAATCTATAGCCCAAGTGTTTGGGATATATTATGTTCAATTACATTTCTGTCTAATTTATCCAGTGCGAAACATTCCTCTAATTTCATTCCTTTATTCTTTCCCTCTCTTCCTCCCTCCCTTCTATAACAGTGTCACAAATGAAAAATAAGAATGAGAAATGGTCTATCATAAAAAACCCTGATGTAAGAACATACTAATCCTATTTAATTATAGGGTGAATGTCTTCAAGAATCTGTGTTTCCTGCCCTGCCATGCTCTAGAAAAGACTGTTCTTTGGACTTCTCCCATGGATAGACCATTGAGGACTAGTGGGGATGAAGGGAAAGGTTGCTTCACTGGCAGCACAGCTGATCCTCAAAGAAAATTACTGGCAGAAATGGCTGTAAACAACATCAGTATGATTTGGTCCACAACAAAAGTTTAAATCCAGTCATCATTGAGATGCTCTAGTTTAATGAAGTTCCTTTCTGCAGGCACATTTTTAAGTGAGATAACACAATTTTAAAAACTAAGAATACAAAACCTTTTTTTTTTCATTTATCCATACTACAAGATCAGATGCAGTCAATGATGGGGACCATCTGAATATATTTTAGAGCCTGTTCCTTTGCATTGTGAGTATCTTGAGTTCTGAGTCAACCCAAACATTGTCATGAGTTCAGGTGGTGTAGTATAATTTATTTTCTTCTTTTTATTTTTCTTTTACTTTCGCTTGTATGTTTGTTTGAAGAGGATAAAAGGAAGTCATTTGTTTTCCTCTCAATGAAGGAAAAATAAGAAAAGTTTTACTTAATATCCTTGTTTAATATCTCAGTTACCCTTAGCTGGTACTTCCCTAGAAGGAAAACTTTCAGGGGTATACCAAGAGTAGGACAGAATTTTCTGTTTTCTGCTTGCTTATTAACACAGACTTCTTCATTAATTATAGCCACCAGTTTACATGCTTCTCCCACTGGTTCTGTCTCTAGTGCATTAGAAGTAGAGATGTTCACCGTGACCAAGATGACTTCTTATCAGATAATGTACTTATATTTTTTTGTGAAATTTCATATGTCAAATTTACTTATATGGTATAAAAACAGAGAAGCAGGATTGGACTTGGGCTGAGGTAAACGTAGCTTATAGGAAAAGATTGTGATTTTTCATACTTTTCAATTCTTCGCTCCGTTCGTGATTTCATTTTCTCATCCTTATCACCACCATACTGAAGAGTAAGTTAGAGGACTGATGGCGTATTTCTAGATTGCATATAAAAATTCTGATGCCTGCAGATGATTAAATAGTATGTTCAAGAATTAAAATATTTCTGGGCACAGTGGTACACACCTTTAATCCCAGCACTCAGAGGCAGAGGCAGAAGGATATCTGTGAGTTTTGTTGCAGCTTGATCTACATAACAAGTCCCAGGCCAGCCAAGGCTGCATAGTGAGACCCTGTATTTAAAAAAAGCCGTTAGATAAACAATAAAGCAAAAAAAAATTAAGAAAAGAGTAGAAATACTAGAAATGCAAATGGGTTGTTACTTTTAAAAATATTGCTCTTTTTCTTATGTATGTGTCTTGTATGTATGCACATATTTTGGAGGTAGCTGGAAGAGGACACCAGATCACCTTCAGTTGAAATAATAGGTAGTTGTTCGTCACGTAAAGTGGGTGCTAGGAACAGAACGAAGGTCCTCTGCAAGAGCAGAAAATGTTCTTAACTGCAGAGCCATGTCTCTAGCCCTTGAGTTGAGATTTAATGTTTCTGCACAATGCTGCCATTAGTCAAAGCATGAATAAAGAATCTCACAAGAGATTCTAAACTGTTGTGATGCAAGTTAAGATCTCAGTGCAGGGTGGAGACATATAATTCCCAATGATCTGGGATGTTACCAGCTGACAGTTCCCCTAGGAAAGCATCCTCGGTTAAGTATCTCCATGCCCACCTACTTAGACCATTCTTCACCCACTGACCAGTTAGTAGGAAGGTAAAAGTCCTCCATGGATTGCTTGAAAACATAACAACCTTGAAAGTTTTCCCATTTACAGACATCCTTATAAAATCCATTCATACCCTTGCCATGAGTGCTTTGAAATTAATTATGCCAGCCCTGTCTGATCATGAGTCTATTACTTTTCCGGAACGGAGGAATGGTTCTGTGATTAAGAGAACTGCTGCTCTTCAGTGGTCCTGGGTTCAAATCGTAGTACCCAGGTGACAACCTACAACCATCTGTGACTTTAGTTCCCAGGGGTCCATTTTGCCCTCTTCTGGTCTCCTCAGGCACTGCATTGTCTTTCACAGACAAAACATGCAGGCAAAACACCCATGTATATTAATATGAAAAAAGTTATGAAAATATTTTCAATGAGTTTCCAGTATACTTTATGGTTAGAAAAATTTTTTATTTAATTACATCACTTGTACATTAAATTTTATAAACTGTGATGCACTTACTTAAAACAAAATACTATATGAGACAACCATTTTGGTTGTGGTCAACCTGGGAGGACAGGGAAACAGTTCTCTGTGTTTTCCCCCATTTTTCTTACCTAAGACATTTATGGGTCACTAAGGAAAAAGAACTTGGGGCTAATTCAATTTTTTGGTAGTTAAACAATATATGAAATGCCAAACTACTGAACCACAACTCAGCATAAAACCATACCTTGAACACTGAGTAGGCTAATGGCCTGTTTCACTCATTTCTTCTCTGGATTGCCCCTTTAAACTTTAACTTTTCATTCCTTTATAAAGCAACATTTCTTCTAGGTGAGCAGCCCTGCAAGGGCAGGCAGGGAGGGAGGCCTCATCTATTAAGGTGCCACAGTTAATCGCCTTTGACCATATTCATCTGTGGCTGAAGTGAAGCCTGTCCGGACCAGAAATGACACTCAGGTATTATAGTGTGATTAACGCCCAGTTTGGCAAAGGCTGAGACTTGGGCTAAGGATGCTTCAATCCATCTCAAAATAAGTTATCTGACATCCAGATTGGGGAACAGCTGATCAAACATTAGCACAGACTTCCAGGGCATTTATTAATACAAATAATGTGCCACAAAGACTCTTTAAAGTAGTATAAACTAGAAAACGTAGGAGGAATGGAGGCATATGTATTTTGGAGATGTCAGTTTGATTTTAATAGCAAATGATATAGCTGTCATTTGTAGGTTCTTTTGGAAATTTCATCTTCATGGGGTAGCAAGCTCAATTAACGACCCCTCCCCACCCAGAAATGAATGTCCAGTGCCATGAGAATCTTGCAATGCATTTTGTTTTTGAAACAGAGTTTCATTGTGTATTCTAGCCATCCTTAGACGTTCAACCTTTTTACTTTATGTTCCCAGCGCTGGATTGCAAATGTGTGTCACTGTGACAGGATCACAAACACTGTGATGGAGTACAAAGCATAGACTCTGGCCAGTTGAGGGGTCAATGTAATGCTTCCTGGAAGATGTGGGATGGAAGTATGAATAACAGCCAGTGGATTGTGAATAACAGCCAGAAGTGATGGTGGAGCATGCTAGCCTGTGGCTATGCAAACCAACTAACAGAAATAGAACTAATACAGTTTTTGAGAAATCCAAGAAATAAAAATTGATGAGATGTGACTCTGGGATATAAAATAGAGATGTGAGTGATAAAAGTTTGTCTATCACATTCAGATGTCTAGATCTTATGCTGTAAGGATGAGATTATGCAGCGTAAAAGACTGAGTAGACTGCTGTCAATGAATTACATATGTGCTAAACCATATTGCCAAACACTGATCATTGATCCCCTGTGAGACTGATGGAATTGTAAGGAAGCTTGGGATAAATAAAAATAATTTCTTTTACTATTAACAACTGAATTCCGTGAAAAAGAGGGTTGTGACTTTTTCACTTAATGAAACTGGTAAGTGTAGGGTTAAAATCAGAGTCTCAAAATCTTCAGCCAAGGATTATTCCTATGCAAATGAGATCATTCTCATGAGAGATCCAAATTTTATATAATTGTAGTCCATTAAAACTCAAAGACAAGGTTGCAATTCTCTTATTTGAAATGGTGTTTTGTTAAGTTAGTGGAACACTTTGAAAGTGTTGATCCTAAAAGAACCTGTTGGAGTACACTGCGCTTAAGGTTGCAGTTCTCCATGTCTGGACAGCTCTCTGGGCTCAGTGAAAAATGGAGGACTCCCTTTCTAGCAGGACTCCCTCTCTAGCTGGGTGGTGTCTCCAGGCTCTGAGGCCTGAGCTTATATGGAAGCTGTCCCTAAGACTGGATGCCTATCTCAAGCGTGACCTTTGACACAGATTCCTGCAGATGCTTTCCTCCTGCTGCCCGTATGATAATTAGGTTTTGTGTTCCCAGCTACATGGTAGGACTGTGCTGACAAACACAAATTAGGTGCTGCACCAGCTGCTGTTCCCATCCTTTCTATCTATATCCCTTGTTCTGGAATAAAGCTGAGCTGTCTCACTGAAGCTGCCTCCTGGAAGGCTGTCTCTGCCGTGCTCACAGGCCATATAAAACCCTGCTAGCCTCTCTGCTCCTTTAGTCTTGTGACCTGGAGGCCATTGGATCGCAATGAAGAAGGAGAACCCCACAAGAACCAAGAAGTGTACACGCTACATATTCTACCACCTCAGAATGCTAAATATCTAACTTGGATCCAAGTTATATACTATTAGAGAAGAGTTCTATTGTTGCTTATAGCTAAATGGACTCTTATAGGTAGTTGGCATCCTTCTGCTTTAGATCCTTAAAATGGAGGTAAATCTAGACACCAATCCTACACGTATGCATAAGAGAATGCAAAAATAATATGTGATAAGATTGTGAAACCAAAGACCTTCTGGTGTTGTCCAGCACTGTGGAATAACTATAGGACACGATAACCTAGTATCTGTTTCATGAAGATCCAAGAGAGGAGCTCAGAGACTAAAAAGAAGACATGATAGTGACAAATGTTCATTTTCCTTCCTTAGCCAGTGCATTCTGTGTGTGTATGTTGAGATATCAAACTGTACCCCACTAATACGTACTGTTTCCACACAACAATCAAAATTAAATTAAATTCAGCAAGAAGAGGAAGGACAGAATAAATAATTTTCAGAGCTCTGTATCAGTATTTCTCAATCTGGTGAATGGCCTATTGGAATTATATAAAAAGGTTTTAATGTGTCAGTGAAACTGTATTCAAGCCATTGTATTGCCTTTCAGTTCTTCTTAATGCCTTGGTTTGAAACCTTAGTTAGATTCAGTAATTATTTCTCCTTAGCTATTTGTGTAGTGCTGAGCTTTGTCTATAGACTGCAATACATAGGTTTAAGGAAATATAGCAAAGCAAAGGGCTGATCTTCCCAATGACTTCATGATATCCAAGAAGTTTTGTAAGCGTACTGATGATCAATTTCTTTTGGACTTGATCCAGGTTACTCACATATTAGTTGATTATGGTTTGTTATAGATAAACTCTGTCCCTAGTTATGCCCATACATCACGACACATTCCAAAGAACTGCATCTGAGTTCACTCTCGGCAATGTGGCCCAAGCTTCTTCTATTTACTTCGCTCTCATTGAATACACTCATTCACCCTTAAGAGTGGCAGCTTCTTCATACAGTTCTGACATTTTTTAGTGCTTTTTATACTTTTTAGCTACTTCAATTAATTAGTGCACATTTTTTTTTTGTTGTTAATTTTCGTGGGCAGGTTCTCCTTATGTAGCCCAGTCTGGCCTTGAGTTTCTAATCCTCCTACATTGGCCTTCTAAGTGCTAAAACTACAGGAATGTAACACCATGACTAGCTAATATTTCTTTGTGTTTTTTTTTTCTCAGCCAAATTATTAGTGTGTCTTCTGTTTTCTCACTAAAGCTTTGGGAATGCAATATTTCAAGAAGAATTTATGCTTACTTTTTAATGATTTAACAGTTATATTCATGGCTAGGGTCAAAGAAAGTCTTAACCATTTAGTAAGCAAAATAAATAAGTCGTTTAACAATAATGCTTAGGTTTCTAAATTAGGACCATTAAAAGATAGGGACACAAAAATACTAATTATTTATACATATAATTTCATTTTATACTCATGAGTCCTAAAAAGCTCAAGTATTCTCATTTAATCTATGAAATAAAAATGAAGATGAGGAAAATTAGGTAAAATTCCCAAGATAGAGTATATAGTGACAGTCCTAAGACTCAAATCCTAATCAGCCTTTAATGTGTACCTATAGAGTTTGTTATAATAGCAAAATACTGGGAGTGAGAGGCATGCTATATGCAGTAGAGGGATGGTTAAAGTATGCTTTTCCAGAATAGTGAAGTAGTAATGAAAACAAGGTTTTAGTACTAGTGACCTTAAAATAGAACCATGATATAATATGAGCTGAAAAATAACAAGACAAGTTATAGAGACCTGTTCATTGAATGATCCTGGTTTGTAAAAGAAAATAATGTACATACACATACAGGAATACTATAATCATATGTATGATGCTTTTGGTTTTCATTTTTTGCTTTTTTGTTTTTGTTTTTAAATAACTAGCAAGCCTATGCAGCACACTCTGGAATCTGAAACTTTGATGTGGAAAGATAGAACAGACTTGCATCAACATATGCAATTCTAACTAGTAAGGTTGTCTATGATGCTTTTCTCCCAGTAATTTTCTAGTGAGTTTGGAAACACATTGTGTTCATACAATCATGTCAATCATCTTTTTTACATATTCTCCTGCGATATGATCTTTAACAGATGCTTTCAGCAGAAACAGTAATCTAGTCTCTGAAGAAGTTATTCCTAGAGAGTTCTTTTGTGAGACTACTGAGAATCTTCTATGGTCCTAGCATGCAGAAGCTGCCCCATCTCCTCAAAATGCTCAGAATGCCATGCGATCTCTCTCCACCCTCTCCACACCAAATGCTCTCTGGACTTCCACTGAGAACCTGAATGGCTGGACAGTGTACCCTCTAGATATTGACTGCAATTGCTTCATTGAACTATTGATCAATAAACTCCTTTTAAAAGGGATATTTCCTATTACCTTCTCTATAAAGAGCTCATCTAAATTCATAGGAGTGACAGATTCTGGATATGAAATGGAGAGGAAAAATGGTATTATTTTATAATTACCTCTATTTGGTTAATTTCTAAAAGAGAGAGTCTTCCTGGGGTTATACAGAGGTCAGGTCATGGCACTAATATTGGACAGTTTAGGTTATGTATTTTATTAATTGTATGTGCTTCTGTCTTGGGCATGAGGATACTGTGTCCAATACATGTCCATACGGATGTTATAGGCAGAAAAGAACAATATGATCAGACAGAGGATGGAGCATCAGGCTTGTGTCAAAAGAATGATACCCTCTAGTTCCCGTAGGAGGATGTGCTTGGGTTATTTGATAATTCCATGGCCTGACTAAGTCCAGACACTACACTTGTCCTTTGAAAATGGTATCATTTGGCTCAGAGATCTCAAGCATTAGAGCCGAGTATGGGGGAAGTTTATAGTTAGGCCATGTGAGGCCATCCATCTTCACCAGAGAGCAAGACCACACATAATATTGACCCTTAACTATAGGCTTTATACCACACATGGTCAAGGATGAAACTAGCTTGACTATAAAGGGGTTGAGCTCAAATAGGTCACAACATCTTAGCTACTGATCTATTGCTGTGAAGAGACACCATGACCAAGGCAACTTAATTAGTTGGGGGCTTGCTCATAGTTTCCGAAGAAGTAGTTTCTTGTCATCACAGTGGGGAACCTGGTGGCCGGCAAGCATCGTGTTGGAGCATTAACTTATAGCTTACATCTTAATCCGCAAGCAGCAGAGAGATACTGCCAGTGGGCCTGTGGTAGGCTATTGAAACTTCAAAGCCCACCCCTCAGTGACACACCTCCTCAACAAGGTCACACCTTCCCCAAACAGTTCCATAGGGTCCAAGCATTCAGATGTATGAGCCTATGGGGACCATTCTCACTCAAACAACCACACACTTCCATTGCTGAATTAGGGTATTTTTCTAAATAAAAGAACTTATTTGTTCCCTGTGAGCCAATGCTGACTCCCTAAAAATAAATTCAATGTATGCCAGCAGAAAGCTAAATTTTACTGTTACTTCCATGCATTTCTCTGGACTCCACACTACATAATTAATGTCTGTTCTTGAGTTAGAACTTGGGCATTTTAAACTACCAGATTCATTATAAAAAGGAAAAAGAACAGCCATTTTATGCCATCTAACATTTTAATAACTGAGTTTAAATGATTGTAGTGCAACACCCGTAAGAACATAAACATGGGCATTACAATTAATCTACAGCTGGACCGAGAAACAAACAACTGCACAGGGAGCTGATGTGCAAATGTGTAAAGAGCACGTTGTAATAAAGGGCCAGACAGTAACATGTGGATTTAACTACCAAGGCGCTGGCGAAAAAGCATATTGTCAGTGATAAACAGAAACACATCATAAAAGTTCGTAATTGATGAAAAGAAAAACAAGTTAAATGGACATAAATTGAACGAATGACCAACAAAGCACTTTTGAAGGACATCACATAGAGATTTGTTAAGATAAATGAGACTTTAGTCACTCAGGGGCTGTAGTACTGCCTATGAGGTAGACAGAGTTGCATGCTACCACCTTTCAGCTATGGCAAGGACCTCTGACTAGCTTAATCTCCCAGGTACTCTATTAACTACATCAAAAATAAGAAGAAAGAATAACACCTTTCTCATAGCTTTGCCGTGAAAAGGAATTGAATTTCTGCATGAAAATGCCTAGCAGTACACCAAGTACATGATTAGTACTACTGCATATTATAGCCCTTCCTCATCATACATCAACAGTGATCTGGCTGTCTATAAAAATTCTGGAAAATTATGATTAATCAGTTATTCATATTAATAATCTACTAGCTGAATTAAAATATCCATAACCATCACCAGAAAATCTCACTAAAATGTAATGTGGCTCCAGATTTTTGGGTTCCAAATGAGCGTAATATGGTATTGGAGCTCATGAACCCATCTGTTAAAAAAAGTACTCTAAATATCTACGTACATGCTGCAAACCTCTTGACCTGTGTTTTCACTCCAAGTAACCATATTTCTCAATTGTCTCCTCCATATGCCCAGGATACTAAACAATGAGCACAAATTATATTATTATTTTTGTGATCAAAAGTATCAGAAGTAATACTCGCATTACAGATTAGAGGTTCCTTTTTGTGTCAGATAACCACAATGTGGAGTAATAAAGTACAGAATGGCTTATGTAGGAACACAGCACTATTCTATAAAAAGTGTCCAAAGACCTTCAGAGGCTGTCACAGGATCCCTGCCTGCCCCTTGCCAGGACTGTGCTCCCAGCAAAAATTCTTCCCTAATGACCTTCAGGAACAGACTAGCCTTGTTTATTAAGAACATCTGTTCTGATTTCAACATCCTTCAGGGATGTAAGACAAAAAGCACTACTGAGTTTGTTTTGATGTTTTAAATTTAATGTACAGAGGACCTCTCTCAAGTCTGAAAGATGGTGAATATTGAGGCTGAAATGAGACTCTGAAGAATGTGCAGGTAATATGAAATTTGAGGGTAATGTATGCGATGGCCGACACTCGTGGATACTACTTCTAACTGCGGAAAGGTAAGAGTGAGGACAAGAGGGGGTTCCAGAGGAGGGTGCCTGTGTCTGTAATCCCCCCACCACCTCATCTTTGCCGTTTGAGAGGAGAGAGAGCGTGGAAAATTGACATATGACCTCCCACATGCCAGGCTTGTGGAGAACAGAGGAAGTGAACATGAGTGAATGCAAAAAGAGTAGACTAAATCCCAAGTGAATGTGCATTGTTTGACATGACCATGGCCTTATCAAGGACCCACAGTAGTGGCATAGCCTTCTTTGAGTCTGCCTTGGAATGGCAAAACCTTTCTATGGTCCAAGTAAGAGTTTGTGAATGATTGACCAGGGTGTGCAAACACTAGCAACTGCAGCTTCCTCCACCTGGATGTTTACAGACTGAGCCTGCTTACCTACAGACACCTTCTGGCTATAGTGTGCACAGCCCACCTGAACCACAGGAGCTTCTCTGTGTACATGTGCCTATTGTTTCTCTTGTGTCTGAAATGTCTTCATTCTCTCGCCATCTCGAGACAGGTTTCTAGGACCAAGCCATGGTAGATATAGCAAGGCAAACATTCTACCACTGAGCCACACCCCAGCCTTTTTACTATTATGATTTATAGAATTTTTTTTTTTTTTTTTTTGGTTTTTCGAGACAGGGTTTCTCTGTATAGCTTTGTGCCTTTCCTGGAACTCACTCTGTAGCCCAGGCTGGCCTTGAACTCACAGAGATTCGCCTGGCTCTGCCTCCCAAGTGCCGGAATTAAAGGCGTGTAACACCACCGCCCAGCTAGAAATTTTTATATAGAAACTCAGATAAAACCTTTAAAAGTCTCTTGAGGTTAGGAAGCCAAGCCAAGGGTTTACAACCCGCTTCAAGAGAAGTACTATGTGAATTCCCTTCTCTCTGAGGTCAATCAGACATCTCAGGATTTGAGTCTCTCTTAAAAAGGTATTGCTTACTAACGGTAAGGCCAGGATCATTGTACAGTCACATATACAAAGAATGAGAGCAGATCTGTCCGAGATTTATTGACTAAGCTTTGGGTCATATCTGACATAACACTTCACCAAAGGTCACAGAGGCAGACTGGAGACTATTATGTTCCAAAGGTAGCTTCTTTTAGTGCATGGTCCTGGAATGGAAACCATAGCTTTCTACATGCTAGAACGCACTCTCCCACTGAGCTACCTCTAGCTAAGGTAGAATAAATCATCACTGTACTCAAGGAAGTACATACATTATTATATAATAAGAATATGTGTCTGACCTGGACCCTGCACAATTCTCAGCCCTAAATTGAACACTTATCTTTCACCCTTACCTTCTCAGGTCAGAGATCATTGGTGGGGGTGGGGGGTGGAGTGCAGAAAGAGTGTAAGAGCCAGCAGCAATGCATGACTACTGGGAAACAGTGACTTTTGGACACAGCAGGGAGGATGCAATATGTACTCCCAGTGGTTGCAACAGCATGCACAAAACCTATGCAAACTCAAACCAGATCAAGTCCCAGAATGGAGAAGGGAGCTGGGCACAAAATCCTGTCCCTAGCTGTGGAGCTATTGGCAATTGTTAGCTGCTAGGAGAGGGAGGGTCAGTTTTCTCTGAGACTCCAACCCTTGGCAAGTCAACCACATTTCTGTGGAAGGCCATGCATCTATGAATATTTGGGTAATTACTCTTGATGGCAGGGAAAAGAGATACAAACTTGGATGAATGAAGAAGGGGTGGATCAGGGAAGAGTTGGGTGAGGAGGGAGTGACTATGACCAAAATATATTTTGCAAAGCTCTCAAAAATTAGTAAGAATTTTTTTTTAAAAGAACTAAGTAAAACTTTGAAGATGTGATTGATTATGGAGATAAATGTTTTAATTTTGGTTAAGGATATATTTCACCATATTTCTATAATCTATAGATAGTGCCACATTAAAAAAATGGATTATTTACCTGGAAAGCAAAACAACAATAGCATTTTTTTCATTTTCTGGAACTCAGAGACTCAACAAATCTGATTGACTACATCCTCACATACAGCCTACACTTGTCTTCTGTAAACTTGCAAGCGTTCCTCCTCAACAGGTGCTCACCCAATTGTCACTGTGAACCTCAGATGCAGACATCATTCTCCTGCTTTCAGAGAAAGAACTGAGAGTTAGAAAAGAACTGGATGGACATCACATGCTATAATGTGGTTGTGGTTTGTCATCCAAAGACTCATGCTTGGTTCCCAATTTTTTAAGAAGCAGAGATTAATGATAAGTACTAGGGCCATGTGTCTTCATGATGAAATTAATGTTCATCTCTTAGAGTTGATTAGGTCCTTAGTAATAGATTATAATCCACTGTTATAAAAGAATTATTCTGCTCCCTCCACAAACTCATGATAACCTACACACACATAGATAAGAGTGTTCCCAACTTGCAATGCTATTCTCTGTGTTACAATATGACCCTAATCAGGCACAGTTTCCCAGATTTTTTTGGATTCAAAATAAACCATTTACAAGTAATATACCAAGGTTCATTCAAAACATGGAACAGACTAAGACATTACCTGATTAGAAAAAATATCATAATTTTCAAACATGCCACTCTGTCTTAGAATCAAAAATAAGCATTTAAACAAGCACACACACACACACACACACACACACACACACACACACACACACACACACAGAGACAGACAGACAGACAGACAGACAGAGACAGAGACAGCTTTGAGCTTTGCAGTCTGAAATGATGGCAATAATAGCCCTCCTCCCTTTCTTCTTTTTAATTTCCTTCCATCAAGAGTTCATTGGGAACTACAGGATTCAAATCACCTTATATAAGCTGAAGAGAATGCTCATGCTCTGACTTCTTCCTGAGCGCTCTCCCTACTCACTCTATCGAGCATTCCTGCTTTTTAACTTTTCCTGTAACACCTTTGCAATCTATGGACGAGTTTTGGATGTGATAAACAATTTTCATAACAAATATATTATGTCTTCAGACAAATCTATTATGCTGATTTCTCTCAATGTACAAGGACAGTAGATCTGTGCACCTAACTTTTCTAGAGACAATTCAGACAGGACAGGAGAGTAGCAAAAGAGAAGAACTATGTCTACAGACTGTAAAACTAAATTGGAGCCAGCAACGGTTATGTGAAATACTATAACTTGTGAGCATCAATGCCCAAGGACCCTTTTAGCCTTCAGCACAAATAAGCTCTGGGTCCTACAGGAGGTGTTAAATTTATAATCATGGTTCACAAATATCTTTAGCCTATAGCAAATTACTGCAACTATTTCCTGCCATTCTCCCAAGGCACGGTGTGATGAGTATTTAAGCACATTCAAAGGCATACCTATACGTTATTGGTAAAATACAGTGCACATATTCTTTATCCCCAAAGCAATCTATAGCCAGCACCAGTATGCAAGCCTTAACTCAGGGGGCCAAAAATTTTACAGCACCAACCCTGACCCTCCAAATGATTTGATAAATCTGGCAGGTGTAAACCAAATGAATGGGTATTATTTTATCAGAAATGGCCCATTAGATTGATTCTCTGATAAGCATGGAGCTTTCCAAGGCATAAGTTGAGAAACAAATTGGACTTTCCCCATGAAGTAACTCAGTAGCACTGCCAATCCAGCATGAAATAGCCTAAACACTGTTTTTAGGGATGATGGCCCCAATGGCAAATTAAGTATAAGTGCACATCAGGGAAGAGACGGAGGCTCCCCACTTAATCACATCATTTCTCTGAAGTTGCTGAAAGTGGCCTGAAAAAGGACACACAGGGCAACCTCCCAAATATCAAGTCTCACAACACTTTGTTTCATAATTGTGTATGCATAAATGTCAAGGTGTCTATGGAACAGGATCCTCTGGGTCTTAATTGGGCGTTTTCCTTTTTCCCTATTCCCTGCTGTTCCTCTCATGTCTCTAAATTGCACTTTGACTGGTCTATTTATAGGACAGACATTCCCAGGAGGCCTGGGCTTTGCTTCCTTTTCCTGCAGCTCGTTTGCCATTATATAAATATGTGGGCCATCTCCTTGCCATACACTTATTTCCACAGGAACTTCTGAAATGACTCCTCGATGGAACTTGCTGGCATCCAAAATAAATGCCCCTTTACTTGGGTATGGTAAACATAAAACTTCAAGGAAAACAAAAACTGACTGCCAAAAGAAATCAATAGATCCTTATATATTATTTTTATTAGAGGCCTTGTCAGTGTAAAATAACAACTTTCTTTTTCTCTGGAGCTGAACACACTATTTTATGGGGAGTACAAAATGGCCTTTATTTTCACCTTTTAGGGGCTGGAGGGCACATGCCTGCACAGAGCACAGAAGAAATGAACTCAAGTCCCTCTTTCCCCTGTTGGTTCTCCCTTGTTTCCAGGTAGTCATTGCCTCTCTGCCTTTAGCCCAAGGCTAAAAGATTAGTAGTAGGTATGTTCACCTAGTGATGGATAGTGCCTCACCACTAGGGGTACCATTATAAATTACACCAGGTGACTGAACACTTGTTAAGGAATTACATCCTCATCATGCTAAACACTTTGTATGCATTTATCCTTACTTCACATTTTCTGTTGAGTTTATAATCTTCCTCCTCTAAAAAGGCTGTATATAAAATACTCCAGTGGGTTAAAGGTTCATATCTGTTTCTTTCATTGCCTATTGACTGCCATCTAATCAGAATAGATATATAATAATATATTTTATTGGATAGATGAATAATTTAATTTATGTGAAAAGCAAAAGAACAATTGTGCATGTGTGTGTGTGTGTGTGTGTGTGTGTGTGTGTGTGTGTGTGTCCACCTGGTATATTAAATCCAAACCATTAGGGAATGGGTTCTTGGGAGGCAATTCATCACAAAGGCACCCTCACAACTGGAATTAGTGTTTCTATAGGATAAATTGCAGAGAGTTAGCTCATTCCATCTATGATTTGAGGGTCCAGAGAGAAGGGGAGCATATGGATCAGGAAATAGGCCCTCACCAGGCACATAATCTGCTGGCAATTTGTTTCTGGATTTCCCATGTTACATAACTGAGAAATAAATATTTGTTGTTTCTATATGAGTTAGTATTGAGTATTCTTATAGCAGCCTGCACACATTAAGATAGCTTAGGAGCCCCCATGGTATTGGACTCGGCACTCTGGACAGGCGAGACAGTTGTTTGGCTTGAACTGTATAGGGGGCCCCCAAGCAGTGGGATTGGGACCTGCCCCTAGTGCATGAGCCAGCTTTTTGGAACCTAGTGCCTATACTGAGACACTTTGTGCAGCCTTGGTGCAGGAAGGAGGGGCTTGGACCTGCCTCAACTGAATGTACCAGGCTCTGCTGACTCCCCATGGGAGACCTTGCCTTGGAGAAGGTGGAAATGGGGGACGGGTTGAGAGGAGGAAAGCTGGGGTGGCAGGAGGAGGGAGGACAGGGGAATCTGTGGTTGGTATGTAAAAAAAAAAAAGATACCTGCAAAGATACATTATTTATTTTTACAGGGGATGGTGTACTTTGACCCTGGGTTTGAACTTCGTCTTTGCTGAAATTAGGTATGCATGTCTCCTTTTACTTGTCAACTATAACCCCAATATTGGCTTAGGTCAACTGATATGATTGTTTCAGGGATATATCAGAGAAATTCCATTTCTTATATTTCTATAAATCCCTATTTTAAGTGATAAGTTCTTAAAAGACAAATGATTCTACTCTCCAGCCAAGCTCAGTGATGCTCCTATCTGGGGTGTGGGTAGGGAAAGGGGTGAAAGATGTTGAGAGGGAAAGAGTGCAGCAGAGATAAGGAGATGATGGGGGAGACACGAAAGCAAAGAGTGGAAGGGAACATGAAAAAGAAACAAAAAATACTTTATTTTTGAAGATTCATCTATCTCCTGAGAAATCTGAACCTCTCGCATCTGTACACGGTTGATTGGTGTAGATTGTTGTGAGTCTATTAGCAGTGATTTGCAGCAGACCAATTTAGAGGTCACTTAGGCATGAAAATACTGAGAAAGAAATTGTATACCTAATGAAACAATATCAGTAATAGCATATTTAAATGAACAGTATCATTAAGTCTGAATTGTTAGAATCAGAGCAGTGTAGTTTAATAGATTTTCTTCTTCAACAAGGGTTTCCACATTGGGCATAGTGTGTGTGTGTGTGTGTGTGTGTGTGTGTGTGTGTGTGTGTGTGTGTTAAAGGTAGGAAGCTTTCAAAAGCTCCAATACTTTTCATGTTTCTTTTGCAGAATTTTTGTGTTATTGTCTTTATTTTCTGCTTGTATTTAATACAAAAGCAAGTTCATGAAAACCGTCAGCAGATGTTCCTGTATCAAGAGTTCATACCATAAAATTTTAGACATTTAAATTAAAGCACACTTAAAAATTTCAGTTTAATCTGGTTTTATACTTCTTAAACAACATGTTATGGGGAAAGTAATGCTTTCAACCACTAACAGGCTTGCTTTCATTTTAAGATCATCAGATAGTAATATCAGACCCTTAGAGAATACACTGAATACTTCCATATTTCTGAAAATAAGTGTTGAACATTTTTATTGACTGCATTCAATCTGTCTTTCTAGGTTATTCTTGTTCACACAAAAAAAGAAGGAAAAGAAGGAGGAGGCAGGAATGGGCAGCAGCAGGAGGAGGAAGAGGAAGGAAACACACACACACACACACACACACACACACACACACACACACAAACTCTTTAATAAACTCAATCAGTTTAAAAATCCCCTTGGCCTGTCTATCCAGATCATTCAGTGTTCTTAAAAATAATTTGATCATGGCTCCAGGCCAGTTCACACAAAGCCTAGGGACCTGTCTTAAGCGCCTTGGCACAGATGCTGACAAAAAAGCCAAACTGTGCCTGCTGCCTGCCTCTGGCCTGCAAGTGTCAATGGCTTTAATTTCATGACACTTGATCTCATTTAATGCTCTCAATATTGCTTCGAGGAAGGTACATATTTCATGCATGCAGCAGTAGCTTATGAAGGCAGAGGCCGTGGAAGTGGGGGAACCCAGATCCAGGCCTCTGACTCCACAGTTTTCCCTGCTTTAAGTCATGATGAGAATGGCCTTTAGGCAGATTCCAGGCACCATTCTGCTTTTCCTCTGCCTGCTGCAGAGAATTTTAGATAAACTGATTTCATGTTAGGACTCATCCAAAGAAGCCTCACAGGTTATTATTAAGTGCTTCCTATAGAAGGCACTCTGGTGCCCTGAATGTCATGAACACTTTTCTGAATTACCGGTTGACTTTTTTAAGATACATTAAGGTAATCAACAGAAGACCTCCTGCCTGCCAGGAAAAGCTTTTAAAACAAAACTTGTTTCCTTGAACACGAGTGAAAAATATAAAATGATTATAAAATGAAGGCTTAAGGCTGGCTGCAGCTAGAGCTCTGTATAGAAGTTGGTGCCAAATTGGAAGCAAAGATTCTCGGTTCCACCACTTTGTCTCCACAGGTCTTATCCCTGTTCTTCTCCTACAGATTGTCTCTTGCCTTTCACGGTTTCAAATGTATACTTACCCCCTCTGCTTTCTGCTCAGCTCTAGGAGACCTTCCTGTTTGAGGGAGCTCTCTTTCTTTACTATGAATCTTACACATACAACACTCTACATTGATGCTCTCATCTTTCCCAACATTTCTTTAGTTCTCCTGCTTACAGCTCATATTCAAAACATTCAAACTACCACTCATTCCGCACTTATGTTTAAAAATATAGTGTAATGTGGCTTAGTTCACATTGGAAATTCTTCTAGTAGCCTAGAAGTTAAGCTTTGGCTTACGGATATTAATCAGTGGTACAGCATGTGCCTAGCCATTGTGAGGGTCTGAGTTCTGCCCTCTGTGTCATTAAAACAAAGGAGTGAAAAAGGCCTGAGTGGGTTACAAAGAAAAGACTTGTATTGAAGAATTTAGTTCTCAATTCTTCCCTTCCCCATGGTTCTTGTTTTCGCAAGTTAAGCCCTTCAGATAAGATTGCATTCTTACAAAATTATTTCAAATCAATAATCTCAATCCTGTTTTTCCTATAAACATGCAAAGATTGATGTTATTAAATAACTTTGCTAAAATGGCATAACTAACTTGAGGTGGGATCTGAACACCTTGTAAATCCCCCTTGTGATATCTTATATACTAATAAAGCTATTCAAATTTTCTGGTAAGTATATTCGAGTATTGCATAATATCTCTATTAAATTTATCATTTGTGATCAGACGCACAAATATGTGCATTTCCTGAGTAGTAGTTAAGTTTTAGGAGTATTTTGAAGGTAGTAAATATGAGTATTTGGTGTATTGAATCCAGGATATGAGAAGAGATGGGTCATAGATAATTTGAATGTTTTTACTTGGACAAATAGGATGTTTGCCATCAGCTGAGGTGATGAAGGCTATAGGGGAACTAGATTGAAATGAAGTTTTATAGTCCTTTACAGGATATGTTGATTTTTCAGATTTTTATTAGATGGTCATGTGATGATTTCAGTAAGTAATTGGTATGTGAGTCTGGAGGTTAGAGGACAGATCTTTCCCAAAGAGAAGAACAATGAAGGGTTTTAGGTATATATGAACTTTCAAAGCAAGAAATTATGTGAGTTCATCCAAAGAGTAAGATCAGATAAAGAAAACCAACATTTGATCCTTGAACATTTCAACAGCACAAAATTAAGAGAAGAAAGAGAAATCATCAAAGACAGAGGTAGCAACAACATGAAAGGACACTCAGTTCACTTGGTGGTGCACACCTGTGATCTCAGCACTCTAGGGGCTAAGACAGAAGGGTCCCATTTGCAACAAAGGGTCACCACATAGCCAATTAGTCCATCAGCCAGCCAAATAAAAGAGCAGCATTTTGGTGTTCTGGGAGTTCAAGCAATGAGTGCTCACGAATGGCGGTGTACTATCTATGTGTGATGCTGCTGAGAGTGGAGAGGCATTATCGACAGAAAACTTAAGAGTTTCCGTAGGATTTAGTAACCAAGGTGATCATTAATTTTTACTGTTGGAGGACTACAAAGAATGGCAGGGGAGGAAATAAAAGAGAAAGGGCCTGTATATACTTAAACATACTTAAAATAGCAAGCACTTATTTGAGAAGATTTCAAATATTTAATCTTTATTTCATTTAAGCTGCATAGTTAGTTTAATTTTGAGTAAACTGTAGTATACCTTGAATAAAAAAATGATAAGAGAGAAATGCATTTTAATTTTATACTTAATATAGAATATTACATTCTTCATTCTAAGTATTATTTGTATTCATAAATATACAATGATATATTTACATACAATTTTATCTATATTCTGAATATAATATTCTAGATTTCATAATTGATATTGTTTAATATTTATCTGGAAAATATTTTAAACATAGGAGACAAAGTAATTTTTAAAAAAAATGAATTATCCACCTAACACTGAATGTTACTGCCATTTTCTGTACACCGTATAAAATAGAATTATATCTGATGTTTGGTTACATGCTTCAGGCTGCATTCAAGTCCTTTTGGAAAGCAAGTGATATTTATTATTTATGCAATCCTCCAGCATGAATCAGTTTTAAGTACTCTGAGAAGTTTCTAACTAAATCAAGACAAAAGTCGGTTATGCTTTCAACCACAGAACTTGCTAACCCTGGAGGACCCAGTGCGATTACTTACATTGCAAAGGGTATGCACTGGAAAGTGTTCTCTCTAAAAGTTGTCTAGGTAACAAAGACACAGTTTACCAGGTTTCTTGATCTTTCTGATAATATCATGATCATAATGCAGAAAGCGTCTTCTTTGTGTAGAAAAGAAGGTGAACAAAGGATCCTATTGAAAATGTAGCCGCACAGGTTCATCTCCTTATGCACTCAGAGCTACTTTTAACCAAGTCAGAGACAGTAAAAGGTAGAGTGCTTGATGGGCACTTGCTTATCATTATTTGGTGCATTACGTGGAAATGCACAGTGTGAATCACAGAATATGGCTCAGGAGGTGTCTGAACAGGTGAGGCCCCCAAGTAAAGAGTTTCATCACTGTTACTCCTGCCAAGGCTCAGCCACTAAATAATCTTACATTTTAATTATAATCTAAATTATTTTAATTCAAATATAATAAAGCATTAGTGACAATGTGAAAATTCAGTAGAGATTTAATTTATACTCAAATAAATGAAATATATTTACTTGTCTCTTATGAAAAGAGGACATTTGGTTATAACAATAAAATACTTTGTTGTAAGACAAGGCTAGCCTGAGGTCTCTGGAATGAACTGGAATCAAAGCCTGGGAGCAGCACAACAGTGCTCTTTCCTTTAGTACATTGTTCCTATTCCTGTTTCTTTCTTGGTACTGGCATTAGCCCTTTGTCTGTCTGCATAGGGGGAAATGAATAGATAGACAAGGCTAGACTCTCTTATCCCCAATGACAAACTCCACAGAAGAGATTTTGGCTCAGGATGATACAGGTTCTCCCTCCCTGGGGATCTCAGTCAAATTTTAATAAAATTCTTGCTCCCCTGTAATTGTTTAAATAGACCATAGTAAAGGAGTAGTAGTGACCCCCAAAATAGGAAATGTTGGTCCAAGGCCCACAGTGTTGGCTTTTCCTTTATTTTCTCCCTTTTTTTTTGAGATTATTGTTTTATTGCTACATTTTCTCCTTACCTTTCCTCCTTCCAAAACTTTACATATACAGCTCCTCACACTCATTCAAATTCATGGCCTCTTTTTTTCACTGTTACTGCAAACATCATGTTACTTGTATGTATGTTTTCAGGACTGACCACTTAGTACTAGACAATCAATTGATGTGTTCTTCCCCAGAGAAGACCACCTCTCCAGTTTCCAGCTTTCCTCACTTGCCTGCAGTTCTTTGTGTAGGGTTGAGACCTCATGGGATTTTCCCCGTCTAGTTTGGCATGTTTATAGTTTCCATCTTTGTTCAGCTCATGTTTAGGTGGCCATGTTGATGAGACTACATGGGTATAGCTTCTGATGTTACTAGGGTACATCATTGCTAGTGAAACATGGTTATTGGAGGAGAATCTACAACCAATAATTTACTAAAGCAGCATAATTCCTAGCCACAACTATAAACATTTGTCCTTATACCCACAGTGTATTTTAAGTGAGTTCAAAATGGAGGTAGCTACTCGGTATTGAAATCCTCAATGAAGGTTCTAAAGAGAATTGTGACTAAACCCACCCCCTTTTTTTTGTTTTCTTTTTGTTTTTCATGACAAGGTTTCTCTGCATATCCCTGACTGTCTTGGATTTCACTCTGTAGACCAGGCTGGCCTTGAACTCACTAAAATCCACCTGCCTCTACCTCGAAAGTTCTGGGATTAAAGGTATAAACCACCACTGCTTGGTATCTACCCCCTTTTTAATTGGGATGGCAGCTTACAGTTTCCAAGGTTTAGTTCATTATCATCACGGCAAGAAGCATGGCAGCTGGGAGGATGGGGACATGGAGGGAGACATGGTGTTGGTTATATCTTGATCAGAAGCCAACAGGAAGTCAACTGAGTAGCGAGTAGCATAAACAGAATTCAAAGCCCACCCCCACAGTGGTACACTTCCTCCAACAAGGCTATATATACTCCCACAAAGCCACACCTCCTAATAGTGTCACTCCAGGGTTGGGGTAGGGTGCATTTTCTTTTAAACCACCACATTTACTATTAGTAAAAATTTGATTTATATACTTATTTTATATTATTGTTTTACTTCTAAGGACTTGATCATGACCCCTGACTATGCCATCTTGTTGATGGGTGGCTATTTAGGTGAAAGAGTAATGATGTTGTATCGTAGCAGGTATTGACTATCACCTAAAATTTCTGTGTTCTATCCTTTGATTCATCCATGCTCCTCCTATTTATTCTAAAATTAATCTTCTTTTATAGAGAATAATTAAAAATACAAATAATGTGATATAATATCAAAAATTACAGATTAAATCTACAAAGGTGACGACTGAGTTAGCTTTGCTTTGTAGACATCCAGTTCTCTTACCAAGTTCTTTTATGGTACATATTTCTGAAATGAAAAATGTGTCTCAGAGCAAACATGATAGTAGCTTAATTTTTAGTAAATTATAGTAAAAACATTGTTATCTACCATCATGAGGGCCCAAGAGCTGCAGGCCAAGGAAGGGCAAAAATTGGGGAAAAAAATTACAGCATACTCCGTATAAATGGCAAACCATTATATTAAAGTAAAATTATATTTTAGTCCATCCATCGTTTAAATAAATGTTATGAGATGCTTCTTCATGTCTGCACTGGGTTAACAATATAGAGACTTAAGGTCATAAATATTTACTCAGCAGAAATGTGCAAATTAACACTGTCAGTTGTGCAGGATCTCCAGGAGAAACTGAGTTAAAGGATAAGGACTCTATGGAAAGCTTTGAACTCCACGATGAAAGTAACATTTTCTCAAAACTTCAGACTGTATCATGGATATGTAAGTGTTCCATTTATATACATTTCAAGAAAAAGCCAATTTGCTACACAGTGACAGAAATCAGAAGAGTGTTCACCTTCAGAAGAGAATGAGATAGGAAAGGAACCAGGGAAAAATCTAGAAGAGATGCTTAGGACTGCTATACTTGTATACACCTTTTCCACCCCTACAGTGACACACTTAAGCTTATGGTTGTGCACATATATGTATATATGTGTATGTATGTTTGTTTGTATGTATATGCATATACTTAACATTTCCTTAAATTATAATGCAATTACAGATGGAGTTAGAGAACAATAATGCAAATATTTTGCAGTACAAACTATAAAACATGTATTTACAGATATAAAATGTTCTTATAATTTTGCCACCAAGCAAGAGACAGTGTAAATTCTCAGCTATTTTTCACTACTATAGAGTAGATTTCTTCATTAGGGTAAAACTAGATGCTGAAACAGTCTCATCACACATAATGATTCAAACACAGAATAGGCTGATTTCTGGTTTGCATATGAGTCTGAATGTCCCTTGTCAGCAGAGGGAGCCTCCCTTCTGTGGAGTGATGCACAGATTTAGGCTCCTTTTCCTGTGTGTCTGTTTGCACACAAAGAACGGCTTAAAAAGCAAAGAAGCATATTATCTTTTAAAATGCCTACAGTGGAAATGGCACACATTCATTCTATTCATCTCCTCTTCATAATCAGCAGTCTCATGGGCACATATAAACATATGAGAAGTGAGGAAATGTAAAATCTGACTCTACAATCATTTACCAATGACAGCTCCAATCTGTGGAAGGAGTACCATATTCTATGGGAGGAATGCAGTGTTCTATGGGAGGAATACAGTGTTCTATGGGAGGAATACTGTATTCTATGAGAGGGATAGAGTATTCTATGGGAGGGGTAGAGTATTCTATGTGAGGATAGAGTATTCTATGGGAGGAATACTGCATTCTATGGGAGGAATGCCATATACTATGAGAGGGTAACAGTATTCTATGGAAGGAATGCTATAGGCTATAAGAGACTTATCATCAAGTATAAAAAAGAAACCTTCAACACATCACAGTACTGTTTGCACTTTGCAGTGTTGTATCATCCCCCACTCTACTACCATTTTAAAAGAAATACACTTATACTATGTAATCTACAGCCTTTTATTTCCTATAATTTATTTAAATATGTTCCCTTTTTTCACATTTCTGTTATTCCTTTACATTTTAATTCTTTAATTTCTTTTTATAATTTTCACCAAGAAATCATATTTCTTCAAATCCAGTTTCCTTTAGAAATGAGACTGATAAATATTTTTTTTCAAGGAACACCAGTTCTAGAGGTTTTAACTATCATCACAATCATTATCTTCTTCATCATCATCATCATCATCACCACTGTGTGTGCTACATATTGGGCGCCACAACACTCAAGTGGTGATCAGGACAAGTTGTGGAGTCATTTCTGTCCTTCCAACTTTATGTAGTTTCCAGAGATGTAACTAAGATTGCTAAGCTTGACTGAGCCACCCTCTCAGCCCATAGACTTGAACAGCCCTGATGGATAATCATTTCTGGAAGCAGGATTATTCACCAGCGATGGTGACACCAAGTATACCTCACTTGCTAGCAGTTGGCCATACTGCTGTGACAAACTCTCAGTTCAATACATGGGACATAGTTATTTTTATACATGTATGTACAAGTGTGTGTTAAGGTGTGGAGACACACATGTGCATGTGTCTGTGAATGTGAGGAGACCATAAGACAACCTAGAGTGTCAGCCTCAGGAATGCTGTCCACCTCCATTTAAGGTAGACACACTCCATTGGGCTGGAGTTCATCAGCTGGGCAAGACTGTGGTTAATAAGTCCCAGGGGTCCTCCTGTCTCAGCCCCCCTAGCACTGGGATTACAAGAGTGTGCCATCACATTTGGTATTTTTATGTGTGTCCTGGACAAAGGACTTGGGTCTACAAGTCTTTTAGGCCAGCCCTTCCCCTGAATATAATCATCAACCACTAATTTATCTGAGCCTAGGATACTCAGAAGCAAGCCAAGAGGCTCACACTTCCCTCTTCCGTCTTTTCTCCTAGATTTTGTTTGAGAATCAATAATCACCTTGCCAAACAAGACAGAAAATTCTATAAAGGAAAGTAAAATAGTTTAATGTGCTTATCTGTGGGCATATCTGATTTCTATTAATCTTTTGAATTTAACATTGATGTTAAATGAGGTCAAGTAGGCCTTTGGCTTAAATATCGAACAAGCTTTTGTGCTTCAAAGTGTTACCTTTAGGGTAAAGGACAACTTTGTATCAAAAAACTATTCAAAGAGTGATTTTTCTTCTTTTTCATGAAAGTACCAACTCTTATGCAATAAAACCCCTAAAGCAAAAATTAACAATGCTTCATGCCTGATCAAAATTTACTCCACTATAATTTGTCTTCCAGGAGCCATGGATTTGTTTTTGAGATTTCTCTTGCATTTTTTCCTTATTGAAAACAAGTTTTTTTCTCACATAATATATTGTGATTACAGTTTCCCTCCCTCTACTCCTCCCAGTTTCTCCTTACCTCCTCTCCCATCTGGATCTACATACTTTCTCTCATTAGAAAACAAACAGGCTTCTAGGGGATCATATTATAATTTATAATGGAATATGAGAAAAAATTAAAACATCAGAATTATAAAAAAACAAACATTAGGAAAAGAGTTCAAAAGGAGGCCCAAGAACCAGAGACCCACTGGTTCCCACACTCAGAAATCCCACAAACATACTAAAATGGAAACCGTAATACATACTCATCAGAACTGGTGCAGACCTGTGTAGGCCCGGTGCATACTGCCTCACTTTCTGAGTTCATATGTGCATTGATCATGTTGCTTGAGGGATTTGTTTTCTTCATTCCCCCTCTGGATCTTACACCCTTTGTTCCTCAGGGATTCCTGAGCATCAAGGAGAAGGATTCTAATGGATACATCCTTTTTATGGCTGGGTGTTCAGAAGTCTCTCATTCTCTGCACAGTGTCAGACTGTGGGTCTCTGTATTTCTTCCTACTACTGCAGAAGAAGTTTCCCTGATGATGGATGAGCAAGGCACTGATCTCTGAGCATATCAGAATGTCATTAGAAGTCATTTTATTGCTAAAGTTTTTGGTGTGTGTGTGTGTGTGTGTGTGTGTGTGTGTGTGTGTGTGGTGTTTAGACCATTAGTACTCAATAGTATGTGATTCGAGGTATAGAAGCTGACACTTAAGAATGAGGATGAGCTGGGTGGGGTCCTAATGGCATCCACAGGAGGGAAGAAGGGAAGAAAGCAGAATATTCCACCAAGATGAGATTAGTCCCCTGGGAATGGGGGCAGAGAATGAGGTTCATCAGCTGTTGGTCTGCTACAGAGCTGGGGATTAGACTAAAACATTGGACTTGGAGCAATGGAGGGAGAGGTGAAGATCTGTGATTAGCCTACCTGATTCTTTGGGTGGAGTGGCCTGCAAGTTCCCAGGTAATGCCAGAAGGAAGCTCGGAGGGGAGGATCTGTGTGATGTAGATGGGGGTGCAGATGGGGTTAATGAGGAAAGGGAGGCTGCAAAATGTGTTCTGCTGCAGAGGTGGGAATGAGACTGAGGTATTAGATTTGGGGAAGCAGGTGGAGAATGAAGATCTGCAGTTAGCCTACCTGCTTCCCTGGGCTGAGTCTTCTCTTGCTTTTTTTAATCAAATAATAGTAATAATAATAAAATTTGCATGCACCATTTGTGTTCTGGAATTTTAAAACAGAATTGGTTTCTGTTCATTCTTCTCCTTCTTTTCTCCTTCTATCCTCTGGGCTCACATTGTACCTTTTTACTCCTTAATTAGTATTGTTCCACTTCCATGTGTGTCCTTCTACATTCCTTTCCTTCCTCAATACCTCTTTTCTCCTTTACTCTGGCATCTCTTCTTTTTCCAAAGCCTATATCCACACTCATCACCAAGTATGTACATGCATATAGGCATTATAGGTTCGTATCTGTATTTGAGAGTGAACATGAAGTTTTGTTGTTGTTTTCTTTGGGTTGTTTTTATTGTTGTCTTGTTTTGCATCTGAGTAGTCTGGTTTAGACATAACACTGTCCAGCTTCATCCATTTTTACTGCAGAGGAAACAAATTCTATGTATTCTATCATCTGCTCCCTGTATCCCCCACTAGTGTCAGCAATGCATCTTTACATTATTTCATGTGAGTTTTAATTCCATTTATCAATGAGCCAAGAAAGTAAAATGGAGAGTCTTAAAAGGGGATTTGTACTTTTTTTTTTCATCCAAAATGCCAGATTCATAGTCAGTATTGACTCACCACATTTTAGGTTCCCATTCTCAAATACTATCAGCCTTCACAGGCCTTCCAGATTTGCATAGTTGTCTTTTTTTTTTTTTTTTTTTTTTTTTTACTATTTAGGACTAAGATTCAAACCATTTAAATTAGCTGTGCCCCTCCTAGCTCCACATGCATGCTGTTTGATTTTTTTCACAGGGTTTCTTACTGACAGCAGTACCTTGTAAGTTACCTTCAAGATCTGAGCACTGCTGTAACAGGACACTTTATTTTGTTAGCTGATAAAACTCCAGTTCTTAAGATGCAGCCTGGCAACAATTATGTGGCTAAAACCCTCGGGATAGATCAGTTCATTATTATACATGGCCAATTTGATTTGCAAATGACTAGCCCGTTTATATATGCTGCTTTTCAAGAAGTAGAGTTATGAGGAATATTGGCAGGGATTTTTGAGTTCTCATTTCATGACATTTCATATGAGTCTCAACTCACATATTTCTTCACATTCTTTCTGTGTCTTCTGTCCATTCCTGCATGCTCTGGAGAAATCATTTCAGGGGAGCTTGCAAATTTGAGATTTGCTGACTAGAAAATTTGGCCCACTGAGCTATGGAGCTGGGAAAGAGCTAGGCAGACACAGGCATCTCTTATTTTTATGTAGCTCAGTGAACTGTTCTGGGGTGAGATGATCCTACACAAATCTGAAGCTGTCTGGTTGTGGTCATCTCATTAATGTCTCACTTTGTATTTTCTTTCATCTCTTGTCAGACTAGTTGATTTCTGCCTTCCTTCTGACACCCAGAAGAAACCACCTAAGTCTTATTTCACCTGAAGCTTTGCCTCAGGCTGTTTTTTTGAAAAATTGGACTAAGTAGCTGGTCCTTGGCTTTCTGAAACATTTGAAATAACAAATTTTTTCTTCTAATGCATTTTACAGAATGCTCCAATGAATAGATCAGAAAGACTTAATTTCCTATTGAGTCAGAAGGAAATAGAATATGTTAAACTCCAATTGAAGTTCAATTACTGATCTTCAACAATGCTCCAGCCACCCAGGAAGACAAATTTAAAGGATAATAAGCTGATATCACTGTCTAACGTAGGAAAAAGCATGTGTGAATACATTGCCTGTGACTCTGAAACATGACATTTTCTATGAATCTTCTCAATATATTTAGTACAGTGATGAAGAATATCATCCTTGGCGTCAAGGAGACACGGCTTCAAATATGAGACTTTCCATATTTTCTTTTTACTTTCCATTTACTTTCTCCTGTAGTCTTAGGGACAAGAAGTCACTAACCTTTCCCATTTCCCAATGCCATCTACATTTTAATGAAGAGGGCATCATTTTCTAAGTCTACTGTTTGACAGATTAAATTAGATGGTATACAGAAGACATTTTCCAAAATTTCTAGATGTGTGGTAAGAAGTGGGTCCTTTTATCTACATGGTGAGTTTGTTATAAAATTGTTCCCCTCTCAGAATTGGAGGCTGTGTGTCTGTACTTACATGGCTTAGGATGCTAGTAGGTGCCTATAAAATCATTCTGGAGACTTTAAGTAACACTTTTATCTTAGTGACTTCTTTTGTTCAATTTTTCAGTAAATCACTTTATAGAGTTTTATTTCATGATGCATTTGTGGGCTGTCTACCATATTAGCATTGTGTGAAGAGTCTGACAAAATTAATTGAAATTCGATTCATTTCTTGGGGCTTATAGAGTGGAATACTAAAGTACAACAGGCCGTGAAGATAACACAGTGGTGTTCAGTATTTGCCCGCAGGCAACAGTGTACTGAGGGTCCTTGTACTGACTGAATCTTGGGATTTGAGCATGAGTTCAGAGCCATGCCTGGACATAGTTCAGTGACTTTTTATTTGCTGTGATAAGACACCATGACCAAGGCAATTTATAGAAGAAAGCATTTATTGGGGACTTACAGTTCCAGAGAGTTAGAATCCATGATAATCTTGGCTAAGAGCATGACAGCGGACAAGAAGGGAAGGCTCTGGAGCAGTAGCTGAGAGCTTTCATCTTTGTCTATAGGAACAGAACATAGAGAGAGAGAGCTGCCTGGCAGTGTGGCCAGTCAGTGTTCTATTGTTGTGAAGAAACACCATGACTGTAGCATCTCTTATAAAAGAAAGCACATAATTGGGGCTTGCTTATGGTTTCAGGGGGTTAATCCATTTTCATTATTGTGGGAAGCACATGAAAGCAGCACACAGGTAGACATGATCCTGGAAAAGTAGCTGAGAATTCTATATCCAGATCCACAGGCAGAAGGAAGAGAGAGTGACACTGTGCCTGGCTTGATTATTTGATACCCAACCTCACCCACCCACTGCCTGTGATAGACTTCCTCTAACAAGGTCACATCGACTCCAACAAAGCCACACCTCCTAATCTCTATCAAGTAGTGCCACTCCATAATGATTAAGCCTTCAAATATATGAACCTATCAGGGTCACTCCTAGTTAAACCACCACATTCCACTTCCTGGCCCTCATAGGCTTGGAGCCATATCATATGGCAAAAATACATTCAGTCCAACTTGGAGCCGTATCATATGGCAAAAATACATTCAGTCCAACTAAAAGTTCTCATAGTCTATAACAGTCTCAAAACTGTTAAAAGTCCCAAGCCTCTTCTGAGATTCATGGTAATCTCTTAACTGTAATTTCCTATTAAAAAACAAAACAAACAAACAAAAAAAAAAACAAAACAGATCACCTGCTTTCAATATACAGTGGCACAGAATATGCATTACCATTCCAAAGGGAGGAAAGGTAGTACAGTGAGGAAATACTGAACCAAAGCAAGACCTAAAACCAGCAGGGCAAACTCCAAACTCTGCATCTCCATGTCTGATGTCAAAAGGCTCTTCAGAGCTCCAACTTCTTTCAGGTTTTTTTGCAACACACTTCTCTTGGACTGGTTCCATACCTGGTCTGCAACTCTTCTTAGAAGATATCCATTGACTCTGGTATCTCCAACACCTTGGGCTCTCCAACACAATCAAGGCTTCACTTTCAAAGCTTCACACAGGCTTCTCTGGGCCTCTGTACAGGGACACCCCTGACTCATGCCTGGCCTCAGCAGCTTTCCTTTGTTGTGGAGGGAGATTTCACAATCTATTTCTTCTATTCTTTTTTTTCCCATGTACTTCTTTTTGTTTAAATTAACATTTTTTCCTTTATTTTACATACCGAACACAGTTTCCTCTCCCACCTCTCCTCCCTTTCTCTCCCCCCAACTCCCATCTACCCACCTCCCCATCCATCCACTCCTCCTCCATCACCGTTCAGAAAGGCAGGCTTCCCATGGGCTTGAACATAGCATGGCACAATCAAGTTGAGGTAGGACCGAGCTCCTCCCCATTTATAAAGGCTGGGCAAGGTAATCCAGCATGGGGAACAGGTTCCCAAAAGCCAGCTAAGCACCAGGGATGGGTTACGATCTCACTGCTAGGAGTCTTACAAACAGACCAAACTTCACAACTGTCATACGAATGCCAAGGGCCTAGGTTGGTCTCATGCAGGTTCCCTAACTGTTGGTCCAGAGTACATGTGCTCCCACGAGCTCAGGTCAGCTGTCTCTCTGGGTTCCTCCATCATGATCTTGACCTCCCTGGCTTTTACAATCCACCATCCTTTTCTTTAGAAGAACTCCGAGAGCTCATCCCGGTACTTGGCGGTGGATCTCTGCATATGCATCCATCAGCTGGTGAAGGCAATTAGTGTAGTCACCAATCTGATTTCAGTAGGTAGCCAGTTCAGGCACCCTCTCCACTGTTGCTAGCAGTCCTAACTAGGGTCATCCGTGTGGATTCCTGAAAGTTTCCCTGGCACCAGGCTTCTCTCTAGCCTTCTTTCCCGCTCTCAAGCATGCAGCCTGCCAAACCTGCTCCCTCAAGTTCCTATCCCCCACCCCACCCCCGTGCCCCTCTACCTTCCCCAGTTTACCCAGGAGATCTCTTCTATTTCTCCTTCCCAGGGAAATCCATGAATCTCTCTTTGGGCCCACTTTTTTATCTAGCTTTTCTGAGGCTGTGGATTGTACGTTGGTTATCCTGTACTTACTCCTAATATCCACTCATGAGTGAGTACACAGCATGTTTGTCTTTCTGGGCCTGGGTTACCTCATGCACAATGATTTTTTTTCTAATTCTATCCATTTGTCTGCAAATTTGAGGAGGGTTATTATTTTTTTACACCTGAGTAATACTCCATTGTGTAAAAGAATCACATTTAACAATATTCCTACTGTTTCTATTGTGTGGAACAAATTGAGGAGTATTGGTATTAACTCTTCTTTGAAATTCTGGTAGAATTCTGCATTGAACCTTTTTTTGTGTGTGGGGGGGATTCTTTGTTTGTTTGTTTGGGAGACTTTTAATGACTGCTTGTATTTCCTTAGGGGTTATAAATCTATCTAAATTTTTTATCTGGTCTTGTTTTAATTTTGGTATGTGGCACCTATCAAGAAAGTTGTCCATTTCTTTTAGCTTTTCCAACTTTGTGCAGTACAGGTTTTTGAAGTATGACATAATGATTCTCTGGATTTTCTCGGTGTCTGTTGTTATGTCCCCCTTTTCATTTCTGATTTTGTTAATTTGGATATTCTCTGTCTGCTTTTTGGTTAGTTTGGATAAGAAAGAGTTTGTCTATCTAGTTGATTTTCTCAAAGAACCAACTCTTTGTTTCATTGACTCTTTGCATTTTTCTTTTTGTTTCTATTTTGTTGATTTCAGCCCTGAGTTTGATTATTTCCTGCCATTTACCCCTCCTGGGTGAATTTGCTTTTTTTTTTTTAAAGAGCATTCAGATGTGCTGTTAAGTTGCTAGTGTGAGATTTCTCCAAATTCTTTATGTAGGCATTTAGTGCTAAGAACTTTCCTGTTAGCACTGCTTTCATAGTGTTCCGTAAGTTTGGGTATGTTATGCAGTCATTTTCTTTGAAATCTATGAAGACTCTTTAATTTCTTTCCTTCTTTCTTCCTTGACCCAGAGGTGATTCAATTGAGAATTGTCAGTTTCCATAAATTTATAAGCTTTTTTAGTTTGTGTTGTTGTTAAATTCTAACTTAAACACGTGGTGATCTGATAAGATACAGGGTGTTATTCCAATTTTTTTGTATTTGTTGAGATTTGCTTTGTGACCGAGTATGTGGTCAATTTTAAAGAAGGTTCCATGAGGTGCTGAGAAGAAGGTATATTCTTTTGTGTTTGGGTGAATTGTTCTGTAACAAATATTCTGTAGATATGTTAGGTCCATTTGAGTCATAACATCTGTTAGTTTTCTTATTTCTTTGTTAAGTTTCTGTCTGGTAGACCTGTCCATTGGTGAGAGTAGGGTGTTGAAGTCTCCCAATCTTAATGTGTGAGGATTAATTCACGGTTTAAGCTTTAGTGATACTTCTTTTACAAATGTGGGTGCCCTTGTATTGGAGCATGAATGTTCGGAATTGAGACTTCCTTCGATGAATATGAAATGTTCTCCATCTCTTTTGGTTAATTTTAGTTTGAAGTCTATTTTGTTAGGTATTAGGATAGCTATACCAGCTTGCTTCTGAAGTCCATTTGATTGGAAAATCTTTTTCCAACCCTTAACTCTGAGGTAATGCCTGACTTTAAAGTTGAGGTATATTTCATATATGCAGCAGAAGGATGGATCCTGTTTTTGTATCCATTCTGTTAGCCTATGTCTTTTTATAGGCCTATTGAGTCCATTGATATTAAGGAATATTAATGACCAGTAATTGTTAATTCCTGTTATTTTTTGGTTTTGGTGGTGGTAGTGGTAGTGTGTGTGTGTTTTTCTTCTTTGGGTTTTGCTGGCGTAAGATTATCTATTGCCTGTATTTTTGTGGGTGCAGCTAACTTCCTTGGGTTGTAGTTTTCCTTCTAGTACTTTCTGTGGGGCTGGATTTGTGGAGAGGTGTTGTTTAAATTTGGTTTTGTCATGGAATAACTTATTTTCTCTGTCTATGGTGATTGAAAGTATTGCTGGGTGTAGTAGTCTGGGTTAGCATCTGTGGTCTCTTAGTATCTGCAAAATGTCTGTCCTGGACCTTCTGGATTTTAGAGTCTCCATTGAGAAGTTGGGCATAATTCTGATAGGTTTGCTTTTGTACGTTACTTGGCCTTTTTCCTTTTCAGCTCTTAATATTCTTTATTCTATATGTTTAGAGTTTTGATTATTATGTGATGAGGGGACTTTTTTTCTGGTCCAGTCTATTTGGTGTTCTGTAAGCTTCTTGTAGCTTCATAAGCATGTCCTTCTTTAGGTTGGGAGCTTTCTTCTATGATTCTGTTGAAAATATTTTCTGTGCCTTTGAGTTGGAATTCTCCTTCTTCTATCCTTGTTATTCTTAGGTTTGGTCTTTTCATAGTGTTCCAGTTTTTCTGGATGATTTGCGTTAGGAGATTTTTGGATTTAACATTTTCTTTGACTGATAAATCTATTTCATCCCTCGTATCTTCAGTGCCTGAGATTTTTTCTTCCATCTCTTGTATTCTGCTGGAGATGCTTGCATCTGTAGTTCCTGTTCACTTATCCAGATTTTCCATTTCTAGAATTCCCTCGGTTTGTGTTTTCTTTATTGTCTTTATTTCAAATTTCAAGTCTTGAACTGTTTTCTTTACCTGTTTGATTGTTTCCCCCGCCCCCCTTGGCTGGGAGACCAGTCACACACCTGTTATTCCAACTGGTGTAGGAGGTGCTTGTGCCTATAGGGGCTGCTGATATTGCAGGAGAGGGCTGTTTGTGGGGAGGATGCTGGGGTAGGTATGGTTGGGCCACGGTGGAGTGTGTCTTGTGGGAACTGAGTCTATTAGGTGGCAGTTGTGATGGTGCTGCTGCCTGCCTGCAGGTCTCTCACCTGCTGGCTGGCTGCTTAGATCTCTCCATCACAATTCTTTTCAGACCTGTTTTTCCAACTGGAGTGGTTTGTGCCTATGTAGTCTGCTGGGGTTGTGGGAGAGGGCTAGCCATGGGGAGAATGTTCAGGTTTATGGGGTTGGGCAGTGGAGTGGGTCTTGGAGTACAGAATCCAGTGGGTGGTGGGGGTGGTGGTTTATCCTAGAGGCAGGTCTCTCACCTGCTTGCAGGCTGGTGGGGACGGCCTCTTATATTCTTGACTCTAAAGCCAGAACAATGTGGCTGAAGCTGCCAAGTTCTTTTGCTTACCAGGGCTTGAACTTGGAACTGTCATTCAAATACATTTTCTTCAGCTTTCTGTTTTTGATGGTTTCCTTCACTGCTTAGGCTTTTCTTTAATTCCTTTTTACAAATTGGAAACTTAGCTGGTTTGAGTCTTGCCCTGTAACTACCATTCCCCTTATTACATTTAGCCTCAGGCTCTTTAAACTTTTTATCTCCGTGAGCACCGAATTTAGCTCTATTACATTTCTGGCCCTCATTTTCTCTTCAAACTGTACATTTTCTATTTTTCCTTGCTCACTTTGCTCCCTTTCATTATAGATCTGTGTAAGGACTAATAACCACGTGACAGAGTCAATACTAGGCTGTCTTGAAATCTCCTCTGCCAGTGCCACCAATCCAAAACTTTTCAATTTAACCTTAGACAGACTTTTCAGACACAGACAAAAAGCAGCCATATTCTTTGCCAAAGTATCACAAGACTGCTACTTGCTAATATTCTTCCCCTCTGAAAACTCTTGAGCTAGGCTCCCACTGTTCACATCTCCCTCAACACAATTGTCTTCCATGTTTCTACTAGGATGGCTCATTAAGCCCTACTTAAGATGTCTAATCACTTTTCCAATCCAGCATCTCTCAAGTAGCACCATTCCCTAATGACCAAGCATTCAAATATATGAGTCTATGTGGTCCATTCTTATTCAAACCACCACATAATGAATGGTATGAGCTTTTGAAACCGCAAAGCCAACCCCCAGTAACAGAGCTTGTATAGTAAGGCCACACTTTCTACAATAAGGCCATGCCTTGTGATCTTTCCCAAAAAGTACAATCAACTGAAAACCAAGTCTTCAAACATATGGGCTTTATCATTCAAACAAACACAAGTATAAAGCCTATTTAATACTGTAGTCCTTTTGACATTTGCCCACTCTTACCCTTGCAAATGCCCCATGTCAATCCATAACAAATTCGGTCTCTCTTCTACATTAACATTTGTGTATCTTTTGTGAATTCATTCAACAGAGCTGATAAGGGCCAAGAAGTCAAGGACAAGCTAGAATAAGTTCTTAGTCACATGAATCATACAAAAGGAAATGAAGGAAATGCATAGGATTGTTAACCATGATAGCATCTCAATAATCTCTTTTCTCACTACAGCTTACTTTAAAAGCTTAAAGCTGGCTTCAACAGGGAGAACTCCAGGAGTGTTTCTGTTTGTTTGCTGGGCATATTACATTCTTTTAAGTAAAACTGTTTTTCTTTCTTTAAAATGGCAACTTAGTCAGTGGATAGTCAACATTGTCTGTGATGATGATGCTAAATTAATATACTTTTCCCTTTGACCATTTCCTAATAACCAGTTGCTATTTTGGCCACATTTTCTGTGTTTCTGCTATTTACAGTTGAGAATTGCACTTATTCTCTGGGGCTTTGGAAAGTGTGGAAAATGACAAAATTCAGCCTTTCACCTTCATTATACTGGTTTACATAGGCCTTTTCAAAGCAGACTTTAAAACTGATTTCTCCAATTGTTCCAGCCTATATCACTAGTATTCTTTATAGGGCAATGGGCATGAAATGTCAGCCAGTAATAAAGTTCTACTTTGCCTGGCTTCATCCTTCTGTATACATCTCCCTAGAATTAAAAGAGAGAGTACTGGCCAAATGCCATCTCAATTTCATCTCACTTTATTATTTCCCAAAGAGCAAACTAGATAACATTTTAACTCCCAGTAAGGAAACTAATTTATGCAGATCTAAAACTGAATGCAAATGATTCAAAGCCACTAAATGAGAAAAAGCTTTAAAGGCAATTTTGAAATCCAGGTTTGAATAACTTTTTCTTCTTCTCTTTTTCTTTTCATCTGTATCAGATCTGGAATGCTTTCAGCCAGTGAAGACTTTCCCAATTTTTTCTGGTTTTTCATTGTCTCTTTCACTTGGTTTCGTTCTATTGCTTTGGCTTCAAGCTCTTCTTGAAGAACCGAAGAACCCAAGCTGACATTCATGAATGTGGTCTTTACTGTCACTTTTGCATTTTTGTTGACTGCATTACCCATTCCCTTGTCAATAAGTTACTTTTCCTACTTTCTTGGTGTGGATGAAATATTTTGCCTGGGGCTGGACCTTACATGTCCTAGGCCAATGTTTTAGAAACTGATTTTTGGCAAGTATGTTATTTTAGAAAAAAAAAAATGATGTTGAAGCCCGCTTTAAAGTTTTTGTAGTATGTATTTGGAGCACGTTTCACTCTAGGGATAATTAATCCCTACTTCTAAGGTGTAATTCTTCTGAAGTCTTTACCAAACGGCCTGGCTGATCACGCATGTTTGCATTCCCTGGCTAGTTAGACTTCGAACAACTCCTGGACTGCTGTGAGCTTTGAACGTTTTGTTGTCGTCATGCTACTCTATGGAATTTGATGCTAAACCTTACAGAGTTTTACCATATACACAAACACTCAATAAAACCAGTGGGCTTAAATAGCATACTACTGTCAGTTTTGAAGGCTGTATTTCAGGCTGTGTGTATCTACACAGACCCTTCTTTTCAAAACTGCTTTCCACTCACAACTACTTAACTCTCCCTGAACTCTTATATACATCCAGTGCTTGCTTTCTCCTTCTCTGAGACTGCAATTTAGATACTGCATTCAGGGAATAAATTAGAGCATTTATAAGGTTCAAGTAACTTCTGTTTTTGTTTTTCATAAATTATAACATGCATTATTATATTGGTTACTTTTGTTTAATTATAACCAAAATACCTGAACAACTTAAGGTTATATTTTGGCTCATACATTAAGCCCATCATAGTTTGGAAGGTATGTTGAAATAGTTCAGTTTGTGATGGGAAGAGCTCTTGCAAAGTCTATTCATAACACCGTGGACCATGAAGCAAAGACCGAGACAGGAAGTGAGTAGGTATAACATACGCTCAAGAACCTGCCTGCAGTGATCTACTTCCCACTAGCGAGGCTTCACCTTCCACAGTTTCCAGAATATCCCAGAATAGCTCTACAAACTGGGATCAGAACATTCACAACGTGAGCTTTTATGGGGCGTTTCAAATTGAAGTTACTAGCTACTCACTGTTCAATGTGTGAAAACACTTGTTTCATACGTTATATGTAGCTGCACACTGTTTAAAATAGGAGATGAAGTCTAGTGCTTCTTCATCTCTTAGATTAGTTAATGGTAGTTCTGTGGTCATAATACTTTACTTATTCCTAGATTAAAAGAAAATACCATCTGTTTGGCATGGAAAAGTATCTGCTGTACTTCCAAAAAACCCAATTTTGGTTCCCAGTGCCCATGTTGGATGGCCCACAATCACTTTGTAACTCCAACTCCAGAAGATCTGATGTCTTTTTCTGGCATTTACAGGTACCTGTATATAACACACACACACACACACACACACACACACACACACACACACACACACACACTGCCTTAGTCAGTGCTCTATTGTTGTGAAAAGACATCATGACTATGGCAACTGTTATAAAAGAAAGCATAAAGCACTTAACCTGGGCTTGATTACAATTCAGAGATTTAGTCCATTATCATCATGGCAGGGAGCATGGTGGAACACAGATAGACATGTTACTAAAGAAGGAGCTGGGAGTTCCATATCTGGATCCATAGGAAACAGGAAGTGGGAGACACTGGGCCTGGCTTGACTATTTGAAACCTCAAAGCCCACCCTCAGTGACACACTTCCTTTAACAAGGCCATACTTACTACATCCAACAAGGTCATATCTCCTAATAGTGCCACTCCCTGGTGACTAAGCATTCAACTATATGAGCCTATGGGAGCCACTCCTATTTAAAGCACCACACACACTAAACATGTTTTAAAATCTCTATAAAAATGGAGTATCTGTATAATGTTCACCCATAAATAATACATCTATATCATGCACCCACCTTTCAAAGCTCAGGGAATTTGTGGAAGAGTGAGAAAAAAATATTCTAAAAGCAAGTAGTTGGGGAGAGATCAAGAAGAAGAGTTTCTTCTGGACATGAAAGGACCCATTGCACTCATGATTGTAGCTATGATTGCCTACATTTTATCCACCCAAGATCAAGCCAGGCAATATTACAGCATGTAAAGAAGAGAGATACTTGAACATCCACCCTTGGCTGAGGAGCTACTGACAGTTGATGGTTACTAGTGGGGAGAGAGAGAGTCAGTGTGGTCCCTGGAAAGTTTGCCAAACTCCAGGATATGGCTCCAAACCCATGCATGTATGGACAGCAGTAACTATACTCTGTATTTTTCTTTAATTTTTAGAAGGACATGGAGATGGATAGAAGAGATCAGTTAGTTGGAGAAGGACACAGTAAGAGTTGGAGTGGGAAGTAGGCAGTGAATATAACCAAAATACAGTGTATGTGCATAGGAAATTCTCAAAGATTAATTTTAAATGTGGCATTTTAAGTAAAAACAACAACAGCATGTGTGCACACACACACACACAAACTTTACCTTGTCATAAGTGGTCTGTCCTTAGCCATTCTTTCAAGTGCATCTTACAACACACTCGTTTATTCCATAAGCCATGGCTACAACACAGGGCTTAGCTGTTCACAAACCAAGAAATCAGCTTGAGGATCTGGGAAGTGGCACACACTGAGACCTCTACCTGGAATACTTTCTTCAGATTCTTTTCAGGTTTTATTCTTTTCAGGTATTATTTATTTTATTTATTTCCTCAGTTCACTGAGGTCAATGGGGTAAATGATGCTATGCTATCGGAGACATATTATGACCTCTTTATCTCAAATGTCCCTCGGTTTTTTTATGGATTGCTCCCTTAGCCTAATGTTTCTTCTTTTTAGTACATTTTTCAACCTGACAATGAGTTATAACTGTACACATTTACTTTTTTCCTATCCTTACCACTGGGCTGCATACTCTTAGAGGAAACAATCAGCCTTTCTATTTGTTGTCTTCCCTGTGCACTTAGGGAAGTCACACAAGCATCATTTCTTAAAGGAATAAAATTTCTTGGAAGCACCTGCCATTATTTTCCCATCAATATTCTGTGTGGCTTACAGAATTAAACAGGAATTCTGCCCAGCACATATAACTTAAAATTGAAAACTTTGTAATACCTGTGTACCTTAGATTTATTTTCTTATTGGAAATTGTGTATTAATTTTTTTGTGAATTTCTTATAAGTGCAAAAACAACAAAAGGAAACCTTTTGGCTTTTTTTTTTTCCTTTGCTGTTTGCTCTCTTGCTGGGTTCCCCTGGGCAGACTACTTAGAAGAGCTGGTACATATGTGAGCCAATGTATTTGTCAGAATAGGTTAGAGTAATGGAGTCTCAACAAGCAACCCTCAGATCACAGAGGTTTAATATATGGGACTGATTTCTTCTTGAGGTTACACATTTAGCAAAGATCAGTAGATGGGGGAGGCATGCTTTCCCCAACATTCCACTCTGGGACCTGATCTGATTCTACCTGTCAGAGACTCAGTACGAAGCAGATGGCTTATTTAAATTACTGTAATTCAAGGAATGCTTCACAAAGTGCCAATTCACTAAGGTGTCAGCAGAGGGTAGGGAACCACAAGAGATACTGCAATACTGGGAGAGATGTTGCCATCTTTCACCTGCTCTGCCCCGAGGAGGATGCTTTGATTGCAGAGCTGCGAACGGATGCTGAGAAACAAAGCACAGGTTTTACTGCACCTCAGACTGAAAATAGTGTATGTCAACTGAGCTCACACTTCATTGGTCAGATCTTGTCACGTATTTCTAACAACTAGGAATACAAATTTCTAACAACTCCTACAGTCTTATTTTATTTAAATGCAATGTATATTAGCATATCTGTAGGCAAGTGGCAATGTGAATTCCCTTCCAAGACTGCTAGATTTATCACAGAAATGATGCTTTTGTTCAAAAATGTTATCAACTTTGTGAACTTTTATCAGTTTTAAAAGTTAGGTGCCTTCAGCTGTCAAGTTATTATAATTTCTAATTTTGATCAGTATAATTTTTAAACTTTTGATTGGTGTCATAACTTATCATGGCAGATAAGATTTGGGGAAATATTAATAATTAAACATTCTAAATGAAAGATTTCATGAACCAACTTTCTTTATATGTGATCAAAGTGACAGCTTGTTGACAGATGACTGTTACATGCCCTCCAATCTGGTGAAATGATTTTTTTTTTTAAGGACAGAGCATATCAAATCATTCAATGTCAAATTATAAGAGTTCACTATTTGATTTCTAATTTATTAGCATATTACCCTGGAAAACTATGAGCCACATATTCTTTTGTTTAAATAAATAAAGATTATAAAAAAATTTCCAGTCAGAATTAGTTAACTTTCATCGCCATAACAAACAACCCTAAAATGTGCCCTATTTTGGCTCTTCTTTTTTTTTGTTTCCTTTTCTGTTCACTCACCAAGTGTCAGGGTTTACTTCTTGTTCACACACAGACTTCTCTGAGTCACTGATGGGCTCAGGTCTCCATCAGCCAGAGTCAGAGACTCTTATGAAACAGTTGAATGTTGGGCTGCTGAAAAAGCAGAAACACAGTGACTCCTACTATTTCCACTTAGGAGCTGTGTACCTGACGTGTTCTCAGATATGGCTTGCTTCCTTCCAAGTATTGATTTGTTTTCCATCCTGAAACTTTCCAAATATATCCCATGATATTTTTGTGGACTTTCATGGTCCTGTGCACTATTGATGTAATTCATCTGTCACTCCATGGCCTCCTATCTCTAGTCCTTTCCCCTCCATAGAGGCCAGAGGAAATTACTCAAAGTTTCTGCATTCTAGTCACATGATTGATTCCTACTGTGACCAGTCTCCATTCTCAAGCTACTTAGACCCCTAGCTACCATACTAGTCAGTCGTTAACATAAGCTTATATGTTAAGGAGGTAGTTTTGAATAACAAAAGACAACTATTGTCATTTATGAAATCCCAAGATCATTAGGAATTCCGTGCCTTAAGTTAGTAACAAAACAGAAATACATTTTATTATTACAGCATGCAAAGTATTTCCATTTCCTTTCTTTCATCCTTGTGACAATATGCTGTTCATTTCATTTTTCAAATGATAGCATACCCACTTGTGGCTGTTATTACCTTTCCAAAAATTATCTTTTAGACCAAATGAAGAATAAGGAAAAATATGCTATGTTACCTTCATTTATTCTTTCTTTGATACCTCTCCTGTCAAAATACAGATCCACAGTTACAACCTCTACGGCTGTCTTCCATCTCAGGAGTTTGTGCTCATCATTGTGTGCAAGACAGCCTTGCTTGCTGGCATTGGATTTCCTCAGCCTTATTTGAAAAACACTTTTCTATCACTTTGCAGTAAATTTAGCTGTACTACGTTTAAGATAATGAATTTCATTTCAGCAGTAAACATTTTATTCCATCGTGCTTTAGTTTGCATATTTTTCTGATAGCCTGTTGGTTGTAATTCTTACCCCTTTCCTCTGTAGACAAGATGTTTTCCTTTTCTGAATTCTGTAAGATTTTTCTCTTAAGTTTGGGGTTTCTGAAGACTGAATATATGTCTAACTTGATTATATGTACCTCCTTCACTCCCCCTAAAAACATATATATAGAGAGAGAGCTTGATATTTTTTGTATCTCTCATTTACTGTCTGCCATGAATAGCCATGCTGCATATTTTAGAACATCATGCTATTACAGCTTAGTTCTTACACTCTACCATGTCTTTCCTCCCCCGTTCCTACTGTTACATCATACCTCTAAATTGTCCCATAGTTCTTAAATTTTAAAGCTTTTTACTATGCTGTTATTTTTCTCACTCTCTGATTCTTTCCTTCACTGTATCAGCCAATATGATGAATCTATACAGTCTTAGCTCCTGGTAATGCTTTTATTTCTACCACTTTACAGCATTCTTTCTTGGAATTTACAGCCCTCAGCTATACTTATTTGTTATCCTTCTTTATTTCTCCATTAGAATACCTGACACTCATTTTAATTATTTATATATTTTTAGAAAAATTCTACAGTGGTAATTTTACATAAAAAGTTTTTCAAAAGATCTTTAAGTGTTAGTTATCTCTCCCTGAATTTCCTACTCACATCTCCAATCCTATTTAATCATCCCTATTTCATTATGCCTTACAATTTGGGCAAAAAAAAAAAACCCTCCTCTTATACTAGAGTATTGGTGACATGATAATCAGTTATGGTGAAAGGGAAATATATTCCATAATCTCTCAATTAAATCTCAGTGGTTCTTTGGGAATGTGTCTGAGTCTAGGTCCATTGCACATTGGCAAGAAAAGAAATACTCTTCTAGAATTGAAGGCTTGATGTTAAGACCAGAGGCCCAATCACTGAGAGGTAATGAAGGCTTTGACCTAGTCAATGTATTTATCTAAATATAGAATCATAATTTGATGACATTATTGAAGAATGGTTGAAACTTCTGGATGTGGAGCTAATTGGAGACTTTTCTTTAAAGAGTATATATTATATCCAGTCATTTATTCTCTTGGATTCCTGACAAACAGTCAAGCAACCATAGTTTAAACCTTTCCTCTTTTTAAATTGATTCTTTCAAGTCTTTGTCACAGTGATAAAAAAAATGACTTTGTATACATTGTTGATGGATTACCAGCAATGTACTGCTCACTAATCTCTTCCTTGACTACAACATTCTGAATTTATTTTCTGAAAAATTTATCTTTCCAGAGTATTTGAGTAGTGACTTCTAAAATATTTACATGTTGTAACTAAAACAGATATTTATATTTTATTTATTTGTCAAGGTACAGAAACTGATTAAGCACAATATTTACTTTATATATCTCTATGTTCTTTAGGGGCATATATGTTTCCATGTATATATATATATATATATATATATATATATATATATATATATATATATATATTTGGATGCTACCTGACACATCAAGTATATTTTTGATGTCAATAAGATTCAAATTCATTATTAATTTATTTCAAATATTCTCCATATATTCTTAACCAAAAATAGGACATATAGGACATAGTTACAAACATTTATGAAAAATCTGTAAATTTGTCTTAGTGGAATGTTTTTCATACTAGTACATGTTTTAGCATACATATTATTCTCTAATACAACTCTTATAATTACTTGGTGAATTTGAAAGACAACTCATATTTCCAGGATATGTAAGTAGTTGTTCTTGTGGATTATAAATCTTCCCCCTACTTTTTTTATTCTAACATACCCATAACAAAGTATAATAGCATGTAATATAAAAATCAGACATTTCTAAAACTGGCTTTGGCCATACTAATGATTTATTCTTGTCCTGTTTGTTTTACTATTCAAGATTAATAAAACAGATCTTATAGAAGTTTGCCTTTTAATTAGTTAAAGGAATGGCAAATTTCCAAAAAAAAAAATCAGCACTAATATATTCAGCCTTAAATATATGGATTCATTATTTGAGAGGGTATTTTGTATTAATAGAAGATTTGAAGCAATGCTGTCTTCTAGACATGACATCATTACTACTTCATGAGCTCATAGCAGCTGTGGTTATTCGCACAAGACTTGAACAAGATCAAACTAGTCAAATTCCCAGTTTGATGGGGAAAGAGCTCTCCAGGACTCACCCTCTACTGAGAAGCTATGGCAGCTGTTAAGTGCTGAGGGAGGAGAGAATCTTTCTGATTTTGAGGATGTGGCCATGTTCTAGTAGCTAATCTCATACTCATGCACATATAAACAACACTAATTGAATTAAGTGGATTATCAAAAAAATATGATGTTGGGAGTTGGCATGATGAGGTGATGGAGTGAATGGGACATGGGAATTGGGAGGTAGAGATTATCATATTTCATTGTATAGCTGTTTGATAATATGAAGAATAGAGAAATTATTTTCAAAATTTGATTTAAGGCATTTATTATTGATATATTAAGTACATTTTCAAATTTTATAAATGCTATAATAATCAATTTTACTGTGCTCTTTAAAGACTATCTGGAAATAGAATTTTAAAAAAGTAGTGATTAAATTATGGTTACAAACGACTTAAAGTATTCAGAACTCACGGTACAATCTCAAATTCTCTAGATCATCTCAAAATATTGATTAGTTGTTTTGTAGATAACAAAATGTATTTTTAAAATCAAATGCCAGCTATGTGATTTCTTTGTTTGGAAACACAGAAACTGTCTGCTACTTTGATTTGATGCTATTTGATTCACATGCTTAATCAGAAAATCCATGTTGCCTCCTAGAATCTAGAGTTCCCTGGATTTACAGTCTCTATGCTGACATAGAAATTACTGACAGTTTTACCAAGGAGTATTGCCTTATGAAAATTTGTTAAAGACTCATCGAACTTGACTTGCATTTATCTCAATTGATCGATTGCACTCACACCCGCAATTTTCACATTTGTTACAATACACACTGAAAAGAAAAATAGCTAAGAGTATAAATTAGCTCATATTTGCTCTAACTGCAAACATGAAAGGGAGTACATTAAAGCTAATCATCCTTCTATTACCTTGTCATTGCTGCATTTTTACTGATACACGATGTGAAATGAAAAACAGAGGCAGCTTTGGGAGCGCGTGCTGATGGAGTGGAAGAGCGATCAGCTTGTTTCTCCTGCTTGCTCATCTGTCATTTGGGCTGTGTAAATTGGGTACTCAAGCGTGAACTCCAGGCTTTTTAAGGGGAATATGAAAACACTTGGGCTTTGTGAACTCCTGAGCAATAGAATGCAAGAAGGGTTAATAAATTGAAGATTGCATTGATTTTTCAGAGACCAGATTCATTATCCTATCCAGGCACATTAGCTTTTTAAGCTTTTATATAATTATTAAATTGAGCATGAAAAGTCAACTTCTAGAAAAACTTATTGATAGAATCTTAACTAAAAATATTTGTATTAATATCATCCTTCATGAAAACATAATGTTCCGGTTTTTATGTCAATTGGGTGTAAGTCAAAGTCAGTCATCTGAAAGTAGGGAACCTCAGTTGAGAAACTGCTTCTGTAAGATTGAGCCATAGAGAAGCCTATGGGACATTTTCTTAATTAGTGATTGATTTAGGAAGGCCCAGCCCATTGTGGGTGGTGCCACCTCTGGGCTGGTAGTCCTGGGTTCTATAAGAAAGCAGCCTGAGCATGGCAGAAAGGAGCAAGCCAGTAAACAGCACTTCCTCAAGGTCCCTGCATCAGCACCTGCCTCCAGGTTCCTGCCTGCTGAGCTGAGTTTCTGCCTTGACTTCCCTCCATGGACTACAACTCTGGACAGGAAAACCAAATAAACCCTTTCCCCACCCAAGTTGCCTTTGGACATGGTGTTTCACCATAACAGTAGTAAACCTAACTAGGACTCATAACATTTTTAGCTTCATAAGAGTTTATATAGAATTAAGATATAAGGGATGTTGGCCACTTCACCTGGATAAAACATCTTTTGCATTTTGTTTTTAATTAGTTATTAGTCAACTTTGAGTGAATGTACAATAATAACTAGTTTGCACAACTATTTGAAGTAGTAAGTCCTGGCCATCTTAAGTAAATCATTCTTTATTAAACTTGGTCAATTTTATTTTTTGTTAAATCTACAAGCTATTCATTATTCCACTTTCTTTCAATAATTTATATAAATTTAGGAGAAATTCTTACATTTGCATCTAATGTCTCCATAGATTTTAGCTTGTATGGATGGTGACTCCTGTATAAATAATCATTTTAAAACACCTAAATCAAGGGAAATTTAATAACAGTGCAATATTATACTTTGGTTACAGAGCTCATATGTAGACATTTGTGTAAGCTCAAGCTTCTAGCTTCAACTTACTTAACCAGGAGTACACCCTAGATTGGAGGGAGGTATCTTCAAATGCCAGGCATGAATGTAACTGATCAAGACATGATGCTACTTTGTCTTGGGATTCCAAGGTTAACATCCACTGGTACCAAAACATCCTTAGAATGACATATTTTTGCGATCTCTATAGAGCTGGATACTTACCGCCCTACTCTTTTTATCAAGGCATGCAACACTATCCTGAAGTGCTCATACTAATAACCTCTTAACTTACATTTTAGAAAAACTTTATATACAGTCATAATTTTATATGAATAAATGCATATATAAAAATACATACAGATATAGGTAGATAAGTAGAGATGATAGATAGATAGATAGATAGATAGATAGATAGATAGATAGATAGATAGATAGATGGAGGAATGGATGGATTAACAGGAACTTATCAAAATAATTTGAATTAAGCATTTAAATAAAAATATTTTCCTTTGGTTGTGAGACAGATATTAAAACAAATAAGTAGATAATATATTACATATTAAGGCATAGGTGAGTACTAGCATAAAAATAAAAGCAAATAGAGAAGGAAGGATGAAAGGGCTAAGGTTGTGGATTTAAGATGGGTATGGAATACAATAACTTCATTAGAACTGTGAGGGAATGACTCTCCTCTTTGGTAGTGCATAGATGAATTTGTGCAAGGAATGAAGACTAAACTAGCCTGCGTGGCTAACAAAAACAAATTTCAATGAATCTGAGACGATATTGTGTCTAAGCACCATTGCTAAAGAAACCAGAGAATCCAGGGGCATTGGTGACAGATGGTCAAGTAAAGCAGCTGCAGCCAGAAGCCAGCTAGGCCCTAGAAAAAGGATTTCTATTCCAAGTGTGACAAGGAGGTGTCGGGGGATTCTGATCCAAGCAACTAAACGCTCTCGTAATAATTCCAGTGAAACATTTTGCTTGAAGTTTTGACAGTGGGGTGGAGAGAAAGTCTTAGAATTGGTAAATGTCTTAGTTTGATTTTCGTTGCTGTCAGAAAGCAATGAGGTGGAAAGGGGGTTTATTTTAGCTCACCATCCCAGGTCACAGCCCACCACTGCAGGGAAGTCAGGGTACCAGGGACTAGAAACAACTAGTTGCATCACATCGCTGACTAAGACAGAGGAAAATGAATCCGTAACTTACTGCTCAGCTCTCTTTTTCTACTCTTATACAATTCAGGAGGCCTACTTTTAGCCCAGATATGTCTGAATCAATAACAATCTCCCACAGATACGCCTATAGTCCAATCTGATCAAGAAAATCCCTCACTAAGACTCTCTTTCATGGGATTCTAGGTTGTGTCAAGTTGACAATTGAAACTAACCATAACATCTCTACCCCTTACCAACTTGGTACACAAGCATACCACTTTTAAATGATAACTATTACATTCCTGGTCCCCTGTCTCATGTCTTGGTCTTGAACAATTCCAATATCTTAGATGTCCAAAGTCTCTTAACTATGTACTCCTATAAAATAAAAAACAAGCTACACAGTTCCAATGTATAATGGCATAAAGTGAACATTCTTATTTCAAATTGGGAGGACAAGAGTATTAATAAAGTGAATAATAACACAAAAAAACAAACATAAAATCCATCAGAAAAAAATACCCCCCAAATAGTGAAGCACTAATGTTTGTTCAACATCTTGTACTTACAATCTAATCTTCTGGGCTTTAAAAGGCTTGAGTAGGACCAAGTCTCCAGTTCCAACTGCTGTAGCCCACAACTTTTCTCTTACAGTCAGGTCACTCCACTTTCCACTTATTATCTTTGGTGGATGTCCCAGGATGCTTGCTTTTATGAAATACTTGGGTGTTCATTGCAACTGAAGCTTCACTTTCATAGCTTTTTGCAAAACCTCAAGGCTTTTCTACATACACTCCGACTCTGTCACACGGGGCTTGACAGCACCAGTGTTGCGTCTTTTCTTTCAAGACTAGTACCATGGGAGAGACTTTCAAAATGTTGCCTGCTTCTGCTGTGAGACAAAGATACAATTTACCTCCTTAGACCTCTGCTATAACAGTTTCTCTTTGCTCACCCCAGTGAAACACTTTCATGGGCAGGGAGTTTTGAGGAGCAAGTTACTCCCTTGGTAGTCTTATATCTTTGAACAAATTGGGATCCCCACTGGATGAATCCAATAGGTGGGATTTTTCACTCTTAGGACCTTGTTTCGATTGTTCCAGTGGAACAAAGGAGATTTCACTTTAGTGGTGCTGATATCCTTAGAAATCACAGCTGCTTTCTAAGCATTGACTTGAATTCTTTCTCTCTCCAACTATGAAACTCCTTCTCCATATCTCCATAGAAATTATTCCATCACCTGCAAAATTAAGTGCAGTAGAACATTCCAGATATAGCAGAATACAGTCAGAGTCTTGGTCAAAATACCACATGGATGGTCTCTCTTGTGTTTTCTAGAGAAAAGAGATTCCTTTTTTTCCTCTCTGAACCTTGTAAGCTAGGACTCACTGTTAGCATTTCTCTTGGCAGTCTTGTCTTCCAAGTACCTACCAGAATGGACCAATAAGCTCTGATTCCACTATTCAAGTTTTTTTTTTTTTTTTTTTTTAACACAAAGTTAAAATTTTTCACTTTCTGGTAACAAAATGTTTGGAGTAAGAACTCTGTAGTTAGGTTTATGACAGCCAGGACCCCACTTGTTCAGTACCAATCTCTGTCCTGGTTTCATTTATGCTGTGATAAAATGCCCAGGAAAAAAGTGACTTAAGGGAGAAGGGTTTTATTTGAGCTCACGAATCTAAGTTATAGGCCGTTATTACAGTGCAGTCAAGGTGACAGAAACTTCAGCTAGTTACATCACAACTACTATAAAGAATAGAGGGAAATAAATATATACATGCCTGATGCTTAGTTCTCTTTCTCTGTTCTTCAATTAAGAACCCAATCCCAGGTAATTAATTATATTACCCACCTTTAGGTTGGGTTTTCCCACATCAATTAACACAATCAAGACAATCATCCACGGACATACCTCTAGGTAGTCTTGATCAAGAAAAATCTCTCAATGAGACTCTTTTCTCAGGTTGTACTGAGCAACCAATAAAAACTAATCCAATGGCCATAATTAAGAGGAGAGATGATGGTGTCTCACATAAGAGAGGTAGGGGTTGAAATGCTGAGGTTCAAATCTGGATACATTTTGAAAGTATTCAATAAAATTTTTGCATGCGTGCATAATGGAAAAGATATTTCTCCTTAATCATGAGTATAAAACCTTACAAAATTTCAGGTAAATATATTAAAATATGTGGAAAAAAGGCAACCATACAATTATATTCTAAAAAGCTTGTATTCTATATAATGTCTTTGTGCCATAAATTTGTAGGCTCTGGGATGGTGTTCAGGAATTCAACCAATAATCTAAATCTTTTGCAGTATGCACAAAGAGTAAAACTTAAAATTTTGCTTTCCAAAATGGAATTTTATGTTCTGCTCTGTCACACCTGACATCATTTACATGGGATGAGTTTTGATCTATGTAAATACTCATAGTGTCTGTGTGTATCCATAGAATTATTGGTTTGTTCCCATTTATGAATCCTGCTGGAATTTGAAAGTGATTTGTATTAGAAATTATTTCAGTTCCTCTCTTGGCTTCTTTGTTCTTCATTTCAGCATACCACACTATATTTTCTGCCTCCCCTTGGTTCTCTAAACATTTCATACATTATTTACCTTGACACTCTAGTCATTTGTTGTGAAACATTATTATTTAAAAAGATATTGTTACTCCACAAAATTCTGATTATTTCCAGTTATAAATTTAATCAGAGATAACTGGATGATACTTCTATCTCATACAGTGGTTTCAAGCATCTTTTGGTAGTAACATGATGGCAAATGGTCTACGGGACCTGAGATAACTTGACTTACATGCCAGGTGCCTTGGTAAGGTTGGACTAGCTATCAGATACTCTCATAGTCACTGGACAGTGATTCTCAACCTTCCTATTGCTGTGAACTTTTAATACATTCCTCATGTTGTGGAGACCCAAACCATAAAATTATTTTGTTGCTACTTTATAAACTGTAACTTTGCTACTATTATGAATTGTAATGTAATATTCGATATGAAGGATATCTAGTATGTGAACCCCAAAGAGATGATGACCCACAGGTTGAGAACCACTAATATCGTACCTCAGGATGTCACAAATGAGATTTCCAATGAAACTCACTTCATGGTTGTTGCTACTATAATGGCAGCGCCCCAGAAATCACAGTGTGTCACTTCTACCAATTTTTCACCATCCAACAATCACAAGCTTGCAAAATTCAAAGGGAAGGGAATTTTACTACACTTGCCATTGGAATGTGTCAAAGAATTTGCATTTATGTTGTAAAACTATTAGTTCAATAATATATAATATTTCTGCAATGTGGTCATTATAATACATATCAAAAGTTAATCTATCTCTCAAAATACAGTGCAATTTGATTTTCTTGGTGGAGTGTAGCCAATATCTGTCTAAAATATGGAGTTCCTCTTTGCCTGAAAACTGTGAGACCAAGAGTTTTTTAGTTCTGGATTTTGTCTAGGTTGCTCCAGTTCCAGATAGGAAGAGAAAACTAACTTACATAAAAGGAAGTCATTGTGCTGTTTAGCTGTCTGGGTCTACTGTGGCTGGAGCATAAACCAATCTAGAACCCAAGCACACTCAAAAGCTGTCTTAGGGATTATGAAGACTCCTCTGATCATCATTTCTTAGACAAAAGGAGGAAGAAAGAGGGGAGGAGGAGGAAGCACAGATTTGCCTACTCATGGTTTCTGGTGACTCAATCTAGAAGCATGTATTTTCTATGTTTTAGCCTTGAAACATGAGAATTATATACTTTGAACCACTGTATCTGACAGAATCACAAATCCGATGAGTGTAGAAAGCAGAATACTGAAGGGCCAGAGGAGAGGAAGGTACATGTTTGAAATGTATGGTATCACTAGATTTAGTCTAAAACACTTTTAGTATTTCAGGCTTAGGGTCAAAAATGAATTCAAAGGAAGGAAGTAATACCAATTTTCTAATGCATATTTAGGTTGGTCTCTAAAATCGGAGAAGCAGACAGTCAAACATTCAAATATGAGGATGAATAACAATTGCTGGTTTGAGAAGAAAGTTTAATAACATGCAATTCTCATATGTCTTATTAAGAAAGAAATAACGTTGGATATCTGATCATACTGTTGGTTAGAGAAAAAGTACAGTGCATGCATGAAAATGACATGAGACAGACTGTGGCATTCCGGGCTAGCCTGATACTATCATTTGAATGTGCTGCTATCTCAGGCCGCCCTGGGACTCCTTCCTGCCTCCTGGCCTTATTCTTGTACTGTTGAACATAGATGATTGCATAAAATATGAACATTCCCAAAGGCATAATGAATCAAAATAAAAACCAGACACCTCCCTAATGAAATCTCAAAGCTGGCACAACATCATGTATATTGTCAAAACCAAAAAATGTTGTTAGCATGAATGAGTATAGCTTCTATGCTCATTATAACGTGAGCTTCTCTCTAGATACTTGTTTTCATTTTTGTCCTGTTGCTGTGATAAACTCTCTGACAAAAGCCGCTTTAGGAAGAGAGAGTTTCTTTAGGAAGAGAGAGTTCACGGATGGAGTTCATCACTGTGGGGGAATCACAGCAGCAGGAGCTGGAAGTGGCCAGTCACATGACATCTGCAGTCAAGAGAGGAGAGTGATGTATGCTCTGCTTAGCTTCCTTCCTCCTTTTTAATCAGTCCAGGACCCAAGCCCAGGGAAGGGCACTGCCTTCTTCCTTTAGGGTAGGTCTTTTCACCTCAAAATTAATCAAGATGATCCTCTTACATGTCCCTGAAGGCTTATCTTCTGGGTAAGTCTACAACCTGTCAAGCTGACAATATTTCTCACCAAACTGTTCATATTTTCAACGTTACACATAAACATGATTTTTAAGCCATATTTTTTCACCTTTTGTCACATCATCTTCAAAAGTTCGTGTGGTCTTTCATAATTTCAACACTTTTAAAAACTCCATCTGTATCTTATTTTGCCTATGAAATCCTATCAAATAAAATTAATAAGCTACAAACAAATCAAAAGAAAAACAAATCTTTATTTTCAAATGTAAACTAATATCAGGAGTCTACTCTGACTTGTCTATCAGCAATAGCTGAACTAGCCTTAAAATCCAGGACTCCTGATAAGCACTTGTTTTTTTGAGAGAAACAGCGTGAAGTTGGTTGAGTTGGGAGGTGGGGAAGATCTGGGATGAGTTGGGAGAGAAAAATATGATCAAAATATATTGTATATTAAAATATTTATTAAATTAATTTAATATTTTATAAATATAAAATATATTGTTTTAGTGATTACAACTTTAAGCTTTATTTATTTTCATCAATGCAAATCCACATTTCTCCCTCATCCTGCTTTATTTCCATTCTTGAAACATTTAAGTAACACATAAAGGGATTTTAAATAGGAGTCAGTTTATTTTTGAAGATCCCAAGAAATGGGACAAGAATATTCTATTGCAAAACTATGAAGTCCTTGTAATAAGAAAAGAAGCCCCTTGACTGTGGGGAAAAGCCTTACAAGATCAGGTTCAGTTCAGTCAATACTATCAGAGATAACCCATGAGTTCTTGAAGCAGGCAGAAGTTTGGAGAGTCTTTTGAATCATCTAGTCTAGCTCCATTATATTAGAATGACTTTCTCTTTTTAACTGTGTGTGTATGTGTGTGTGTGTGTGTGTGTGTGTGTGTGTGTGTGTAACTCAAGTCAAGAACTCAATATTTCCCATTTGATTTTATGTGTATGTGTGTTTTGTCTGTATGTATGTCTACGTAACAGCTGCATGTAGTGCCTGTAGAGGCCAGAAGAGGAAGGCAGATACTCTAGAACTGATGTTACAGACAATATGAACCACCATGTGGTTGTTTTGAGTCCTGAATAGGTCCTCTGGAAGAGCAACCAATTGGTTTAACTGATGAATTGTCTCTCTATGCCCTGGAAAGACTTTTTTGACTTGATGTATCAGGAGAGTTGCTTGAACAATTTGGCCTTTATTTTCATATTCTCTGTCTTTCTCCAAAATCCTGATAAAATTCCTTGCTACCAGCTGGTAAGTGAATTACAGGAAGATTCACTACTTACCACAATGGGCCCACGAGCCAGTAATTTGTGTGAAATTCAACAAATTCACCTCTAGGATACAAATTGCAATTCTTTTAACATTTTCCTTTAGTTGAAAAATGAGAGTGAGTTGCCGGAGGCCTTATTTTCTCAGCAGCTACTTTCCTATTTAAGAGACACAGTATATATATATTCAGAAGATTCCATCAAAACTTCTCTACAGATGATACCAGGTGAAACAACAAAAGTACACCTTTGTCTCATTCTCCAAACACTGGTTGTCTAAGCCCATTCAGCACCACCAGGCAAAGTCAAATGTAAATGTGCTCTGTTTCCTCCCCCAGGCTCATTTTATTCTTGTGAAGCATCTGCTTAGCTTTTAATCTCCTGGACTAACAGGTCATTACTCATTTGTTTATGGACCAAATGATTCACATCAGTGTAAATACCTCCTATAATATTGTTCTCACAATTGAGTGACTCTTCAACAAAGTGATAATGAATAGGATGTGTAACTTCTGCTAATCTTGTTTATTGTTTGTGAGCCATGCCAATGATTTCCTTTATTAAGTTTTCTGGCAGGAATGCAGAACTTGCAGCCTTCCAGCTCAATATAAGCTTTCATTCTTAAGGATCTTGGTAGACGTATTTTAAACATAACCCCTGAAGCTACAGCATTTCCCTTTCCCACTAGCAGTTCCCGAAGACTTTAGAGTTCTAATATGCTTTTGGAAGCTGTAGGCAAACCACAGCGTTTGGCTACTCTCCTACTGGAACCAAAGGTAGCATCCTCTTGCCAACCCTATCAGTTTTAAGAAATGCTCCATAATTAAAACAATTACTTTTAGTATTTCAGTCACTATAAAATATATCCAATTTTTACTCAAATAAATTTGAATATTCTCTCATATCCTTTTATTATTTCATAATTTTTTCTCTTTGAACAACAACATTAATTTGAGTTGATAGTTTTAAAATTGATTGATCAGAATGGCAATGGAGAACAGTAAGATAATTGTGTATATTTAGTATTTCTTGTAGAAAAAATTGCAAAATAAGCCAAGTGATCTAATACTGTATGGAAAGCACTAGGTTGTTAATTAAGAATTTAATGTGATGTCCACTTCCATGGAGTAACACTGGCTATGTTTATTACACTACAGGGCAGCATCCCTGCTCAGGAGGGGATGCTCATCTTTTGAGAGAGAGATAACACATGAAGTTGGGTGGGTAAGGAGGATCTAGGAGAAGTTGAGGACAGAAAAGGAATATGATCAAAATATATTGTATGGAATTCTTTTTAAAGGCTAATGAAAAAAAGAAGTTAAATGGCACAATACAATACAAGTTTATTGTGCTCAGTCATCTCAGTTTGATGGGGATGAGCGGCTGGCTCTCTTTAAGGACTCTTCTCCATGGACCCTTGCTTCCATCATTCACCTTTGCTATTTCAAAGTTCCTGTCATCCAACTAGGATTATGAAGCAGTGTAATGGTTATAATGCAGCTCAGCACAGAGGAATATGGACACTGAGAAGAATCCATGGTAACAGCAAAGGGGGAAGGGGTAAAATTCATCATAGTTTCATTTTATTTTTATTATACTAGGGTGAGTACTCTCAAAAAGAAAAGGTAGTGATGTTAAAAATCAAACCTTTTATATACTTAGGAACTCAATAATCATAATATATATTCCATATCTTTATATTTTCTTTTACTTTTAACCAAGGAAAACATATAAATGAAGTATTTTCTTTAAAATAGTATTAGTACTATTAGTCTTTCTATTTGTGAATGCAAAAACCTGCCAAACCACTACCCTTAGCCTGCAGGAAGCATTAATGTGTGCTCGAGAAAAGAGGGATCAATAAAATATGGCTCTTCCCTCAGTGTATGTGTTATAACCCTGCTGGTTTTTAAAAACTAATCACACACTAAGAGAAACATGGTATTATTGGTTTCAGTGAGAGAAGCATGGTTCATAGAAATAGAAAGCCTTTTGCCTTCATAAACAGAATTTTTCTAATAAATGAATTAAGTCACTCAAATGTTTTCCAAGTGTGCCTTGTGGTAGGTTGAAGAACTGGTGAGTGAAATCAGACATGACCACCACTCTTATGACATATATTCTCTAGACAGAGTTCAAGGCTGGGAACTGGGTTGAATGACCTATGTAGAGGGTATATATGAGAAGGGAGAATTGTTTATGAAGCAACCATCAGGACTTGAGCTCTTTAGAAATAGCATGCATTTGGGTACTTAATACATACTTGAGCCCTGTTACAGGGACTGTCATGGAAAACCTTGGTTGTGTACTTGTTAGACAAATAATCTGAGTGAATGAGACACAACTTTTCACATACAAATAGATGATTGAGGACATTTCAACACAAAAAACTATTTGATAAGTATCTATTAGATAAAGTTTTAATATGCAGCATAGAACTAGATTAAAGTCATCTAGTATTCTATTACTACCCTCAGGTTGTTCAGGTCTCTGGGCATTGACTAGAAAAGGTAACCGGAAGTGCTTTCTGTTGAAAACCCGTGTGAGCCTGGGCCATTCTAAGAAAAAAAAATAGTCTGAGAGGTTTGTTTCCAAGGATTCAAAGATGAAGGCCTATGTTTTCATGGTTTTAATTCATCACGGCCTAGGAGAAGGCAGCTCTATGGAGCTTTAACAGATGTTAGACTCCCTTTGCTTTGTGTATAAAGCACTCCCCACCTCTGCTCCCATTAGGAGAGAAGCTGATTAGATCCTATTCTGGAAACCTCCAAAGCCCAAAGAGTAATATTAGTAGATTCCAAGTCTTTGGTGCAAGAACAAAAACAAAATGAAGGCGAAGCTGGGTCCTGGAGGAGTTTGGCAAGTTAATGAACGATGGCCTCCTTCCATCTTCTGATATTCAATTGAGCCACAGCAGATGGGCAGAGGCTCCATGGGAAACATGAATTATGCACGTCAGACTGTTGTTACATTTCTCACAATCACATTTTCATCACTTCACCTGTTGTATATCAGGGGCTGATTAGTTATGCACCTCATCTCATATTGGCAGTCCTGGTTCAGAGATAATCTTTAATTGGTTTTTCCCTCCCATATGTGAGTCTGCTAAAGATTTTTGTCTTTCCTTCATCAGATCAAGTTTGTACTTTGAATTATTTCAGAGAGGAGGACAATGTGTGTTATAATATTAATATCAACTGATAAACTGGGATAAAATAATTTGAGAAATACCTATTTTAAATGGTAGGTGAGAGGCAACTTTATAGGTACCCAGGGGATGGAATATTTTATAATGCAATGTTTAAACAGAAACAAAGCTAGCAGAAGTTTCTATATCAGAGACAGATCAGACATCAGATTCATTAAAGTACTGCTGAAAGGAACATTCACTAGCTTTTTATTCGACATATACACAATTAAATCATTTTACACTCTAAAACTCTGCTTGTAACTTTAAGATCAGATAAACAGTTAATCATCAAGAGAAAGAGGATTGTGTTGTGGAAAGAGCTTAATTTGGGGTTTAGGTCTGCCTTCTTTTTAATGCTTAGTTACCGTGTAGGTATAGGCAATCCTCTTCACCTTTCTAAACTCCAATTTCTCAATAACACTGCCACCTTTAAAGGGTTGATGAGAAGATAAGACAAAACAATGTAGGCAAAATCCCTTACAATGCTTAGGCGATAAAATCAAAACAAGATCTGTTAAATAAAAGTTTGTTGAATCAGAAAGGATGTGGTAGAAGTGAAATGGGCTAAAAAATCAGTCACCAGGATTTTTTTGTTGTTGTTGTTTTAGGGAAAATAAATACAACTATAGAAGACATAATTTTTGCCCTGAAATCAGGTCATGTTTGCAGTGATCTTAGAGAAGTAAGGGTGGCACCTAGTTGTTTAGTTAAGCAAGCTCTAAAACCCCTTTATCTCTGTAATCCTATGAGAAAATAGCAATGTGTTAGCATTAAAAGTAATGTAGAAGTCTGTACATTAGTGTGTACCTAATAATGGAAACAAAAATACTTTAGAAAACTCCAGGAAATAAAATGATGGCAATGTGTTATTTGAATGATTGGATAAGAAGAAGAAGCAAGAAGAAGAAGGAGAAAGAGAAGAAGAAGAAGAAGAAGAAGAAGAAGAAGAAGAAGAAGAAGAAGAAGAGGAAGAGGAGGAGGAGGAGGAGAAAGAGGTAGAAGCAGAAGGAGAAGGGAAAAAAGAAATAAAAGAAACCTCCCATTAAAATAAATTTCTCATATAACTCAAAGATTAGCAAAAGTAAAAGATTTTTACCACCATGGACAAAAAAAGACCTACAAATAGAAGGAATGCCTTTATCTCAAGGGTGAGAGCCATAGTTTAAATGAGTCAAAACCACTTCAATACATGGGGCAAGGGAAATGGCTCAGTAATTAAGAATTTATACTGGTCTTGCAGAGGATCTGATTTCCATTCCCAGGACTTACATCCAGAAGCTCACACTCAACAATGGCTCCAGTTTTGGGGGGATCCAATACTGTCATCTGGACTCTGTGAGCACCTTCACTCATGTACATATATATACACACAATTTAAAAATAATAAATGTCAATCTCTTTAAAAATTCTGATGCTCTGTATGTCTACCTCAAGGCAAAAGAGGAAAGAAAAGATGAATTTCCTATTCTTCATATGTCTTATCAGTTAATCTAGCCAAAATTTGGTTACCTAAGAGCTTACAGAGAATAGCTCTCCTGTCACACAAATCATAAAACAAAGAGTAAATGATAGCTTCACAGATAGCCCAGTCATGGACTAGGCCAGGTCCATTGACTCATGCTGTGAGATAATGCATTTGTACACTGGTTTAATAAAATTCTTATTGGCCAGTAGCCAGGCAGGAAGTATAGGCAGGGTGAGCAGACAAGGAGAAGAGGAAGAGCAGAGTCATGAATCAGCCAGACACAGAGGAAGCAAGATGACAAGGTAGCTCTGAGAAAAGGTACCAAACCATGTGGCTAAACATAAATAAGAATTATGGGTTAATTTAAGTATAAGAGCTATTCAATAATAAGCCTGAGCTAATGGTCAAGCAGTTATGATTAATATAAGCCTCTGTGTGTTTACTTGGTGGGCACAAGTAGGAGAGATTTGTCCTGACTGTCCAGCCAGCTGGGACACAGGAAAACTTCCAGCTACAGACTCAAGGAAGTTGATGTGATGAACTATCATTGCTTTCATTTAGATGGAGGAGCTTCCCTAAGACCTCCTGAATCCTCAAAGATCATCTCATGCATACCAATACATTATTAGGCTGGTAAGTTCCTTTAGAAAACATATCTTTTTCTTTTGCTATCATATTGTGATTCTGCAGTAACTTCTTGTACTCATAGAATTTTGGACATTCAATTACTTTCAAAACTTATACAGTGGTTACTTCAACATATTATTTGCGTTTGCATTTAATTTTTTTCCTTTAATTTAAAATAGATTATTTTGTCATACAATATATCCTGATTATAATTCCCCCTCCCTTTAATCCTCCCAGTTCCTCCCCACCTCTCCTCTCCTCAGGATCCACTCCCTTTCTGTCTCTCATTCTAAAAGAAAAGGGTTCAAAGATATAATGCCCAAGCATGATAAAATAAAATATGATAAGTTGAAGCCAAAACTATCATACAAAAGTTGTACATGGCAACCCAACAGGAGGAAGAATCCAAAAGCAGACACAAGAATCAGAGACCCACTCATTCTCACAGGCAGGAGTCCCATTAAAAAATAGTAAGCTAGGAGCAGATGCAGATGTAGAAACCTGCAGCCAAACATTAGGTGGAGAGATCCCAAATTGGAGATCCCCATCAGGTCCATTTCCTTGCAGCCTGGGGAACACTTAGGAAGAACCAGAGGGGTCTAGGATACCAGGAGGACATAGCCTCCAGAATCAACTAAGTAGGGCTCATAGGGGCTCACAGAGACTGAAGTGGCAATCACAGGGCCTGTATGGGTCTGCTCTAGATCCTCTGCATATCTGTTATGATTATTAGCTTAGTGTTTTTGTGGGACTCCTAACATTGTGAGTGGGGGTGTCTCTGACTCTTGTCTGCTCTTGGGACCCATTTCCTCCTACTGGGTTGTGTTATCCAGCCTTGATATGAGGATTTGTGCCTAGTCATATTGTATCTTGTTACCAGATGTTTAGTGGATATTGCTGAGAGACCTGTTCTTTTCTGAAGGGAAATTGAAGAGTGGATTTGGGGGAGAGGCAAGGAGGGGGAACTTGAAGGAATGGAGTGAGGGGAAACTATGGTAGGGGTGATTTTTTTAAACTTTTATTGATTCTTTGTGAATTTCACATCATGCATTCTGATATCAACTATCTTCCTGTCCCCTTTAATCTGCCCTTTGCCTGTGCAACCTCCTCCACAAAACAAAACCAAATTGAAAAGAAAAACCAAAAACCAGACAAAACAAAAACAAAACGAAACCAACAACAAAAACAGTAAAAAAAGGAAAAAGAAAGAACCTTCTTGTGTAAGCTGCAGTATGTTCAGTTGAGTCACACAGTTTACCCTTTAGTCCATTCATCTTTACTTTCAAGTGTTTATTACCAGGAGTCATTGGTCAGCTAGAGGCCAATGGTTTCTGGTATACCACCTATAGTGGGCTCTCAGTGGGGCTCCTATTGGACATCCTGTTGTTGTCCTGTGTCATGGAGAGCCTGCTTTGGATCTGAAGGTTTGTCCCCTTCACATGCTCTAATAGCTCATAGATAAAGCTCTTCAGCACTGCCTCAGCTAGCTCACTCAATGTAACCTACAACAAGGAGCAGGGCCAGTTCTCCTGGTCTCAGGCCCTCAGTTCTGAGTCCCCCTTACTCTTATCACCAGGGACATTTCTACTGTCTTGGCCAGGTGAGGTGCAGGGCCTTCTCTCTCAACTGTTGCGCGGGGGGGGGGGTTATGGGGAGTGGTGAAGCTCTCCTGCTCTCACATCCTCAGAACTGGCTTACCTGGACCCCTGAGGACAGGATCAGCTCTAGTGTGCTGCTCAAACAGAAAGCAGAAGCCTCTTTCTTGTGCACTGCAGCTAGTGTGGGTCAGGGTGAGCTCTTCTACTCTTGTGACCCTAGGGCCAGCTCTCTCATCTGCCTCAGGTGGTAATGGGTGGTACTGGGGGGAGGTCATCTTTTCCTCACCCATGCTACCACATGGCACACAAAGGGCATGACAGTGTCAGCTCTCCTGCTCTCATGACCTCAGGGTCAGCTCACCTATGTCCCTGACCCCAGGGTCATCTCTAGTGTGGTTCCCAGGTGAGGTTCACTTCTATGGTGAAGGATGGGGCCATCTATGATGAGGGGTGGAGCCATCTTTCCCAAGTGGGTGGGAGTGAGTTCTCCCCTGAGGGGCAGAGCCAGCTTACCTGTGGTAATATCCAGCAAGGGGAAGGGCCAGTCATCCCAGGGCCAAGGAGGGGTGTGCTGTGGATATTGCTCTGTATAAATAACATGCTGATTGGCCAGTAGCCAGACAGGAAGTATAGGCGGGACAAGCAGAGAAGATAATTCTGGGAAGAAGAAGGCTGAGTCAGGAGATGCCAGCCCGCTGTCCAGGGAGCAGCATGTAACAGGCACACAGGTAAAGCCATGGAACACATGGCAACATATAGATGAACAGAAATAGGCTGAGTTTAAGTGTAGGAGCTAGTCAGTGGTAGGCCTGAGCTAATGGCTGGGCAGTTTTAAATAATATTAGCCTGTGTGTGTTTATTTGGGTCTGAGTGGCTGCAGGACCAGCACATGAAAGGGATTTGTTTTGACCATGGGCCAGGCAGGACTTGAGAAAACTCCAAATCTAGGTAACATCATGTCCTACCTCACTGTTAGAGAGTCAGTATTTCCTTCCTCATTCTTATCATTCCCACATAGTTAAGTCTAGGCCTCTGAATCCAATAGAATAACTTCATCTGGTAACAAGCTGCCATCCAGCTGTTCTACATGACAGACTTCAGCAAAAAAAAAAAAAAAAAAAAAAAAAAAAAAATTGCAGTTTTTCCCACAGTTGGGCAGTGTTTGCCAAGACCAGCAGAATCCCTTGGAAGGGCAAAGGCAGAGTACATTCGAACATACAATTTTCTTAAAGTCTGGTTTTGTCTTTGACTAGTCATCAGTCATCTTTAGGGATAGAATATTACACAGGACTCTGAACTCAGGTTTCTATCAATTCTGTTGTATACTTGGAAATATACAACATCAGACATTAGGGATGTGGTTGGCAAAGTGTCCTTAGGTCTTTGGCTTTATAAGTAACACCTAATAAACTAATTTTACTTATCCAGATGATCTGAAATGAGTGGGCATTTGCTGTTGGTGCCATTCCAGTGTGAGGGTAGATACCCTTGAAAATACCATACAACCATCAGGCACATCATATCATTTTCAGCATAACTCCTAAGCTAGGAATGCTGGTACAGGCCTGTAATCTCAGCTACTTGGGAAGCTGAGCTAGAAGGGTTGCAAGTCCATGGCTTGCCTAGACTATAGAGTGAATTTAGGGCCAGCCTATACAAATTATTGAGAACCCGACTCAATGTACAAAATGAGCAAAAAGGCTGAGGATATAGGTCAGAGGTTGAGAGTGCATCATACATTAAGAAGACTCAAGGTTTGATCCTCAGCATTAAAACAAACAAACAAAAAAATGAATTCTGATATATGGCTGTCAAGTGGTACCTGGGGTGATAGGTGCATTCTTTACTTAGAGATTAAAGTAGAACCTTCATTCCTCTGACTTAGATTTTTAAAAATTCATTTGGGTAATCTGATGTGACTTTTTGTAATTCTCTATCAATTTTTGTCACTCAAACTATTAAAAGAAAAAAACAGGCTGGAAAAAATTTTTAAAGACTTTCTGTCTGCCTTTCCATAGAGCTGCAGGGATGGGGAAAACCCAGGAATACTGAAATCAAAATCCCATCTACTAGATATGTACACTAGAACAGAGATGCAGTAGACAAATCCTGTCCCCTGGGAGAGACCCTGATTTTCCCTTATTTGAGGGTAACCCTTGCTGTGTATCACAGGAAGTTATCTTGGCTCTAGGCTCTGTTGAGAAGCTTGAAGCATTGGAAATCAGGATGTCACCACATAGCCTCCTCTTTTCACCACCTGTGGTCTGTACGTTTGTGTTTTTGCTATTTTTTTAATTTTTACCAGTAACTTATAGGCTCAATCTAAATAAAGTTGAGCTGCTATCCTACCCTGTAAATAAAAGTTAGAGCTTATCTCTAAGACTACCCCTAAAAGTGCAGGAGCAAAATCAGTAGCTATAATGAGTATAATGCCATTTTGGGTGGTCAATATATTATCTAAGAACAGAAATATGTGTAAGATATTATACTTGACTGAAAATGTTACTTATAATATTTACCTGGGGTATTTAGAATGTTAAAAATGACTAATTCTTGTTCTGTAACATGGTTGCTGTATAAACCAACACATTATCCAAAGTGTGTGTCTCTGTGTTCATAGTCACTCCCAGGCACAGGCTTCTCAGCCTAGATTAACTAACTACATATTGAAAACTCAAAAAAAGAAACTTCTGTCTACATGGGTTTTTTTTGTCATTATACTATTAGTAATAATATATAAGAACTAGTCATATGATGCTTACGTTGTATTGGTTATTATAAGTAATCCAAAGGCAATTTAAAGTGTTCAGGTAGATATGTTAAGTGTGTATACAAATATGGTGCAAGAATCCTTGAAATTTGATGGTAGTTGTAGTCCTGGAACTAATATCCTGCCTACATATACTGAGGGATAGTTGCACATGTGTGTATAAAAGTTCACACCTCATGTGACTCGTAGAAAGACTAAACACTTCTAGGTAGTTAACTGCCAAATTAGTTTGCACTGCTGTCCCTACCACTAACAAAACCTTGGAGACTTTATTTTAGTTGTGATAATTAAATATGAAGTTTTGTTTAAAGGTAAGCAAACTGAGCCTAGGGGAAGTTAGCTAATGTGAATCTTCCCTAGAGGAGTAACTTCGAACAGAGTGGTCTAATAAGTGGAGCTAGACTCTAGAACTGAGTGGTTCCTGACTGTACTGTCCATGTCAGCATAACACAGGGTGGCCAGTTAAGGCATTTTGATACTTGCTAATCATCATGGCTAAGGGCAGAAATCACAAGAGGTAGAAATACACTAATGTAGTGACTACTGAGGTCTTATGCCTGTTTACTCCTTGCTCATGTTATAGGTAAAACCTCCTTAGAATACAATTCTATTGCCCCTTTTATTTATTGTAAAATATCTATTATAAATCCATTTATAAATATTATAAAATATCTATTATGTATGGATATAAGTGAATGTTCAGAGAACATGAAATAGTTCAACACATCCAGGAAAACTTTCAAGTGACTTAGTAATCATTGCTCTAATGCAGCTAATTCTAGTGTACAAATCTGTAGCTCCACCTACTGAAAAGGCTGAAGCAGGACCATAGTTCTAAGGCCTGCTGCATTACAGAGTGAGTGAAAGGCCAGTCTGAACAACTCAGTAAAACTGTCTTGTAGTTTAAAAAGTAAAAAAGAAGGCTTGATATTTAGTTCAGTGGTAGAGTGTTCAACTAACACATGCAAATCCCCAAGTCAGCTCCTAGAATTGCAGAAACAAAACAAATAAATACCTTCAGTAATAGCAGTCTGCCATATTAGTTATTTTTCCTGTTTCTGTGACAGAATGTGTGGAAAAAGGAAATTTAAGGAAGTGGGGATTGATTTGGGCTCACAATTTGAGGGTGTAGTCCATTATATGGGGGAGTCAAGGTTTTAGGAGCTTGAAGCTGCCATTTACAGCATTCACAGTTAGCATAAGAATTATTAATGTGTCTGCTCTGTTCCCTTCCATCTTTTTATTCAGCCCAAGAATGAGTCTTCCTATCTCAATCAACTTAATCCAGGTAATCCCCCTCAGATGTGCCCAGATATTTGTCTCCTACATGGTTCTAGATTCCCACTAATCCCACAGTATTAACTACCACATTTTTGTTACATTTGTGTTAGTCACTTTTCCTTGTGGTAACACAATGCCTGAGAAAGCAAATATCAAGTTCAGGGAGCATTATTTATCTTGGCTCATGGTTTCATAAGTTTTAATGAATACTGAGCTGGCACTGTTTTGGCTGAGAGGAGGTACAACATGGTGGAGGGGCATGTTAGACAGACGCTGCAGACTGCATGGCAGCCAAAAGCAAAGAGAGAAGGGCCAACGACAGAACATGTCCTTCCAGAATATGCTTCCTACTATCCTGCTTCCTCCATAATTTGAGGTAAACCCCCACTGTGACCCATGAGAAGTTATTATTATGTTTCTTCACATCACTTATAAGCATAAATCATTGAAATTCAGCATGTTTCTATGGTTTCTTCTTCCATCACCTATGTCACCTCTTTGGTCATAGTCATAGTACTTATCAATGACTTTCTGACTGGCTACCCATTGCCCACATCCTTCATGTTTTCAGATCTAAAAGCCCTGCATTCAGGAACGCTTTTACTCCCACACAAACCAAGAATGGTCAATCTAATCCGCAACACGATATTCTGGTCATAACACCCCAACCTCATTAGAAGGAAAGCAAAGTTTTCTCATTAGTATTTCAACACTCACTCATCTTTATTCTTAATTAAATTTATGGGTTTAGAGTCTTGATAGCTTTATAATTGCATGCCATTCTCTGCCAAATAAAGGCGGAATCTGTTAGTTCCTGCAGGACTTTGCTGTTATTGTTCTTCTTTATTGCCTCAGTGTACTTGGAATACTGATTTGATATTAAAGGTCCCTGCAATTCTGTTTGTCTTCACAAGGGCAAAATTCTTCCCCAGAACAAGGTTTAGGAACTTTCTTATTATGAGGATGTGCAATTCAGAAGTCAGTCATATTAATACTGTGGTAATACAGTCTTGCAAATGAATTTTCTTTCTTGACTTTCACCTTGCATCTCCCGTTTTGTTTGGATAAAGAGGTTGGTTTGTGTGGGAAAAATCACAATCATCCCCTGCGTGTAAAGCTGTAAGAGAAACTTACAGTGCATTGCTTTGCTTGTATTTTCTTACATAGAAGTTTTCATAAGTATACTGAACCAGTTGTGTGTTTAGTGAATGTCTTCTGATTTATATTTAATTCCACGAAGGAGAGACAGGTCTACATCATTGGGCAGTATAGTCTGAGTGCTTGTCCAGAGCACGGATGTAGTTGGTGTATGTTGACTAGAAGAATAATTGATAGAGAATTGGTGGATGGGTCCATGAATGAGTGGATGAGTGCAAGCATGACTCAGTGAAGTTTAGGACACATTATAACTTTGAAGTGCCCTGATATTGTACATGGACCTTGGCTTTCCTAAAATGAATAAATTAATATGCAAACATGACCCAGTGTAGTTTAGGACACATTATAACTTTGAAGTCTGCTGATATTGTACATGGAAATTAGCTTTCCTAAAATATGTATTTAAAGGTACTATGTATTCATTTCTTTCCTTTTCTATTTCTGCATTCTTTCAGAGCAGACAATAACAGACAGCTACAACCAGCTTGATAAAAAGAAAAAAAAACCTAATTCTTTTGTGAGTCTTCATAGAGTCTCTTTCTTTAGATCAACCTCTGGTCAGCCTGACCCAGGTTCATGAAACTGACCATGCTTTAGTTTCTCCCAGTGCCTCTCACTAGATTTCTATCCTTTGGCCTTTTCTAATCTCAATACAATAGAACTCTGATCCTCAATGTCTTGGGGAGGAAAAGAGCCTGGGGTCTGTTTCCTATAAAACTTATGGCACTTGGGGAAAATGCTAGCAATATACAGAAACTGTAATGGTGAATGTTTAGTCATCTTTGCCTTAAGGATCACACACAAGAAAATTTTATATCCTCTTTCAAAATTACCCAATCCATCCGTATTTCACCCAGAATTGAGAATAACAATTTTTCTCATATTCTCTATTAACTGGAACTCTAGTCCTGAGTCGAACATTATCCACAGTAACAGAAGTGCAATCAGATAGAAGCTGTCTACAACAGCACATCATTGTCTCTATGACCTGATAGTTTTACACACAATATATTTTGGGCACAAATGAGAGGGAGAAAGAATGCTGTTGTTGAAATGGTATTTTCACCTAACTAAGGCTATTCTCACCCAGGAAGAAATTACTTTATTGGAAAGACGCCACTAGCTTCTATTCAATATTCATTTAAAAGGAACGTTTCCTATAGTTTTATTTCTATCCATGTTCAAAAAAAAAGAAAAAAAGATAAACAACAACCCAAAGAAACAGAATTCACTGTGTCCAATTTTCGGCAGCCTCACTAAATGACCAATAAGAGAGAAAGCACTTCTACTTTTCTATGGTTAGGTTACTCTGAAATGGAACAATTAACACATATATGCTACAAGATTCACATTCATTTCTTCTAACAGTTTGCAGAGATGCCAAACATAAAATGCAAACAATTTCAAAGTGCAGTATATTTGAAAAGTAATTGGATCTTACTCTCAGAGTTAATTTAATTGATAATTCTAAACAGGTGGCTTATGGCTCAATAATAACTATGATTAGTTTCTTTTTTAGAAACTATTTCTAATTTTCTTCTGGAGAAGTTCTGTAAGGTGATTGCTTGAACTTCACTTAGGTCTGGAAAAGTATGAGAAAATGTTCTTGTTGGCTACTTGACAGGGTAAATAAAATAAGGAACTATTGGAGAAAGAGAATACATTGCTCCCTGAAGGTGCAACTGTTTCTTCGAGCTGAAAATTACACATTTATGAGAAAAGCCAAGTGCTTCCCAGTGGAGAGCTGGGTGTCTCAAATCAGCTGAAGTTAAATTAAATACATATATTGAATAGATAAGTAAATCCCACAATCAGAACCTGAGGTAATACACTCTCTTCAGTCAAAGCATTACATGGAGGTTCAAATAATTTGAATTAAGCGTTACTTTATACTTATATTAATTCAATGTAAAAAAAATCAACTGATTTAAAAACTAACTATAATATTTTCATGTAAATTGTCCTTTTTCTCCTTTTTGCAATTCTGGACTTTCCAGAGCTTTCTAATAGACTGTGGACTTCAATAAGCATCAGGATTGCTTACCTATCTTTAGCCATGGCTAATAGACTACAGATGATCTTCTACTAACCTCCTTTTGTGCCAACAGTCAATGGTAGATAGATTTATTTCATTTATTACTATTGCTTAAACAGAATTTACCTTTAGTATTTAAGACATTAAAGCATTTATAAGAGGACTGGTGGCCAAATGCTCATAAGTACCATGAATCTGTAAAACATATGCCTGGGCTTATTTTCTGTTTCTTTCCTTTTTCTTTTTGAGATATGGTCTACTGAGGATGTCCTCAGCCTTGATGTGCAGCCAAAGATGATCTTGAACTCTGGATCTTCCTCTCTGTATTTTTGAAGTGCTAGAATTACAAGAGTATGCCACCACCCTTGATTTTGTGCATTGCAGGGTGGGAGTCAGGGCTTTGGGCATGTTTGGCAAACACTCTGCTTCCCCCTCAGCCCCACCAAAACTATTTCTACAAGGGACCAGCAAATTCTGATTCCAACAATAACATGATTTTAGATTTCATCCTTAAACTTGATTGCCTTCAAGTTGTAATACTCTCTCTGGGAATTCAAAGGTTATTTTTCTGCTTATGTTCCCTGCACATCTATATATTTGCTCTTCTTTTGAGAAATTCATTTAAGACACACCATCTGGTTTTCATTGCTTTTTCATATTTGTTATTGATAAACTGAGCTCAATGCTCCATGTGTCTATGGCTTGCCAACTCCTAGTGTGCTCTACCTAGAACAGTGTCATTTGTGAGGAAGGGTGATTGTCCTCTATATCAAGTAGCAGAGGGCTGGCGGGGACCTGTGTCTGTGGTTCCACCTTGATTTGGAGGGTTTGTCTTGCCTAATCATCTCAAAGGTCCTCTAAAGCCACCCGCCAACGATGGCTGAATTCTGCACTCTCTTCCTAACTCTTATTTTCCTATGTCTTCTTTCTCTAGAAAATGATTTTATTTTAGAAATTGGAGTCACTCCCATACTTTTGATCATCAGGCCTATCTAGTTTCTAGATTCTTTCAAAAAATACTTGGCCAGGCGGTGGTGGTACACACCTTTAGTTCCAACACTCGGGAGGCAGAGCCAAGCGGATCTCTGTGAGTTCGAGGCAAGCCTAGTCTACTGAGTGAGATCCAGGAAAGGCACCAAAACTACATGGGGATACCCTTTTTCAAAAAACTATAAAAAAAAAATGCTTCACACATGTTTTTGCTATTTATCACAAGGGCACTTTTCCCTATTGACAAAATGAGAAACAGCCATCTTTGCACGTTAACAGATAAGGAATAAGTCTTTAATATCCCACCTGGGAACTCCACACTTGCTGCCTCTGTTCTGTTCTTCGTTCTTCCCCAGGGTAATTCTTCAAACTAACTCTCCTTCTATCAGGAGCTTCTTCTCAAAGTTTCCATTCATCCTGTCATAGCTCTACTTATAATTTATGATAAGATTGATAACGTTTTGTCAAAGATGTCCCATGGCCTAATTCCTGAAACTGATGAATCTGTTCCTCTACAAATTTAAAGAAACACTGTGGTTGTGATTAAGTCTAGGATATTGAATCGGGGAAATGATCTTGCACTTCTCAGGCAGGTGCCAAGCAATCACATGGAAACCTGTAAAGGTGGAGGTATCTCATCATAACCGTGATCCTTCAAAGGAGAAGTGGGTGTGTAAAAGGTCCCTGTGGTAATTAAAAGAGAAGGTGACCACTTGAAGCTGAAAAACCAAGTGGGATTCTCTTCTCAGATGCTCCTGATGGAACAAATAGAACATCGCCACATTTGACAAGTGTGACTGGTTTTAGACTTTGACCTCCAAAAGTATAAGATAATAAATTAGTATTCAGTTAATACATTGAGCTTTCAGCATTGGTCAGAGACACAAAAGGAAATGAACAAATTGTTTCTCCACTGCTCTTTATGATTTCAGGATAAATCACAAATGTCTTAATCTAACAGAGGTCCCCCTGCAATGTTTTCCTGCTAAGTTCTTGCTTGTGAGCCACTCACAGCATGGCTTAATTCCCAGCTGTAAATTACCCTTGAAGTTTTGGAATTTCAAGTTGGTGGGCCACTCCCAACTGCTCGCTTCCTTTCATGGAAATTAGAAATAACCATTTGAGCCCTTTCTTCTCTCTTCTATTTTTCTTTCCACTAAAACTTATTTGTCACTTCCTTCGGGACTCTTTTCCTGATAACTTAATCAGCTGTGGAAAATGCACAAAAGGAATTGAATAAGAAATTCAATAAGCATAACACTTATTAGCTGGACTATTTGTCACAGCTTTACATAGAGCTGTTATCACTATCCCTTTCTGTGGCATGGGAGTATAATGCTCAGTCTCTGTAAGTCACACTTAAGTGCTTCTTTGTCCCCAGATGTTTTCATATTTTGAAAGATCACTTTGAGGGATTTATAAAGAGGCAACTTAGAAACAATCATTTAAGAAAAGTATTCCTCAGTTGTTTGGATGGATAATAATTACTGCTGTAACCAAAGATAAATTTGTAGCCTTTGTTGGCCACTGGTCTGTAGGACTTGTTCATGCTTCACTCAATGCTTAGTTCTCACTAGTTGCAGTATCCAGAGCAACAGTCCCCAATGAGAAAAATGCTGTGCTCTGTCAGCACTGTGGGACACATTCTAGTGTCTTCTTTGAGACTACGTCATAGGAACCTGCAATAGGACAACACTAAAAAGAAACAAAACTAAAAAAGAACTGATAAATGGGAAATTCCATCTACAATTAAGAGTACATCTCAATAGTAAGTCTGGTTCCCATTAAATGAACCCTTGAATATTTAATAGGACCTAATTAAAATTAATAGAGAAAACACTATGACAAAATTTAATAAGTACATTTTTCTCTTCTTTTATGGGAGTAAAATGCCCAATTCTTAAAATAGACTGTTTTAATGACTTCATTTGTTTTCTTTACTAGCTTCTCTTGTCAAACAGAATGATGAATTTTTCACTCCATAAACAATTGTGCTATTTTAAAGAACCTGATGCAGTAAAGGCTATGCTGTGTGCTTCTTTGACTCACTTCCCAACTTCCAGCATCACAGAGGCTCTAGATATATGTGGTACTCCATTTATGATTGGACAAGATACAAAGCTCAGAATACCCAGTGATAAGGACAGGAAGAGATCAACTTTGCTAGTTAGATTTCAAGCTCTTTCTCTTCCTCCATTTCAGGGTTTCCTCTTTTCATCATTCTTGTCTCTATTATTAGCATTATTACAATGATTAATAATATTGATTTGTTCAGATTCTCTGTTGTTCTTTAAAAACAATAGCTGAGAGATGTGCATACACTAATACTCCTTAATGTGTTACCTTCTTTATATGCATCTTGATTTTGATTCTGCATGGGCTACATCTCCACATTACATGCGTGTGCCCAATTGTGTCTTTGTAGAGTAATAATTTAAGAAGTAAAATATTGTAGCTGATGGGTATGCAAAGGTTTGCTTGTGCCATTGCAATTGTTTGAATTTGAGTAGATTGTTCTTTCAAAAAGTACAGTCTATAGTCAGGCATGTAATATACCATCTCAACCTGGTATCAACATGAATGGTAGAATATATATTCTCATCTGAAACATAAACATTGTTTTGCATTGGTTAGTGATAGAGTATAGGAGAGAGGAAGTCATCACCTTCAGTAATAGAGCCATTGGTGGACACATCAGGGTCCACTGGAGAGTTTCAAGGTCATGGCCATGCAGATAGTACTAGTTAATTAAATTCAATGGGTCACAAAACAAAAGAAAAAGAAATATGTGAGGTAAAGAGACCTTCATGGAGGGAGTTAATAGGAATAGGGGAAGGTAAAAAGCAGAATAGATATTAGTGTAATCAGAATATATTATATATATATGACATTTTCAAAGAACAAATTTAATAAAAAAAAAAATTCTGTGATCTTAGACTAGTCACAGAGATGGCCTGAACATAGTTGTTCTGTTTGAATAAGAGTGGCAGTACCACTGTACTGAAAGCAGAGCTCAGATCTGTGTCCTCAGATGATGATGCTTCTACCTCACACACAGGATTCTTTTTTCATAACCACCGTTGGTCATTAGAAACCGGTTTACTGACTAGTAGTCTTCTATCGTCATAATGAACAACATTTGGTAAGAAATCTACATAATTGTTGAAAAGTAGAATGATATATAGGTAGTGAGGAAGAGTAGATGGGAATAGAGGACATGTGTAAGTTTCTTCAACAAAAAACACTTCAAAATTTTCTTCCTTCAAAAAGAAGATGGCTCAGAAGATAAAAGACTCAATCGGGATGGGAGTGCTTACCACACAACTTGAAGCCCTTAGTTTGATCCTCAGAAAATATATTTTGAAAAAGCTGAATGTGGTGGCATACTCTTGTATGTCTTGTGCTGGGGAGGCAGAGACAGGTAGATCCTTGGGGCCTGTTTGCTATCGAGACCAGCCTAATCAGTGAGCCCCAGATTCTGGTGAGAGACTCAGAAAAACAAGTTAGACAGTGTCTGAGCAACACCTGAAGATGATCATACACCACACACACACACACACACACACACACACACACACACACATATACACACACCCTTGTGAACATGCACCCAATGCACATACATACACACAAATTAACAAAAGAAATCTAGAAGACTATGCCAGGGACTTCTACATCAGCAAAAATGGCTTTGATCTTGGCAATCATTGTATTAGTTCAAATGCCATCTTCATAACTTCATGGTCCAATTCTGATGAATTGTGGCATCCCCATTTTCCTCAGTGGTGTATGGAAGCTCCAATAAACAATTTTCCAGTTGCCAATAGGTTTAAATGAGATGAGATATACTTTTTGTTAAACAGAAAATGTCAGAAAAACAGCATAGTTAGTATACATACATTGCTGCTGATGGTGACCTCTGGACAAGCCTTTTATGTGAGCATTGCCTTTATGGGAGACACCTTCTGTGGGTAGGTTTTCCCCATAGGTATGCCTATTTACTTTCCCTTATTGTTCACAAATTCCATTACTTCCCACATTTACTCTCCTCATGCAGCAGAGTCTTGTCCTGAAGTTCATTCACAGGTATTTTGTTAGAAGTCAATTGTTCTTAGTCTTTTAGAATCAAAGTTGTTTGGATTTTGCTCTTAGTGATAACTTAGCAGAGTTTATAATCTCATATGGTCGCTTTGCTGTGTCTGTTGGAAAATCATAATTCATTGCATTCTTTCTTTCAAGTAGGCTAAAGGAATCTAATCTGGTTTTGGCTTCAAAACAATTTATGTTTTTTGCTTAACTGAAGACCGTACTTTGCTCCTGTTTGTAGTTCATAGCAGTGTGTTTCAGTGGGAATATTTTCTGTCTTATGTTGGCATTAATGCTCTCTCTCTCTCTCTCTCTCTCTCTCTCTCTCTCTCTCTCTCTCTCTCTCTTGCTTTGCTTTTGGCTACTTTGAATTTAATTGTTCACTTTGAGAATTTCATTCATGAATATTATATTTACATGATTTTACCCTTCCCATCCCCATTCAATTCTTCCTTTGTTGCCCACTTCTTCTGAAATTATGACCTCTTCTTTAATTATATTACACACACACACACACTCACACTCACACACACACACATACACACACACACACACAGAGAGAGAGAGAGAGAGAGAGAGAGAGAGAGAAAGAGAGAGAGAGAGAGAAAGAGATCTTCATATCCTGCTGTGTCCATTAAGTGTTGCTTGTATGTGCATTTATGATTTACTACTTGGCATTGGATTAATTATCAGAATGCTCATCCCTGAAGAAAGTTGATTTTCTGTCTATCTTAGCAGCCATTATTTGCCTGTAGCACCTCATCTAGGGGTGGGGCCTTATGATATTTCCCTCATCTGTATTGGAGTGTCAACTGGTGGGTTCATTGTGCAGTTCTTAGTTAACTGGTTTTGTTTTCTTGGGAAATTCTTTTTAGATATCTATGCCAACCTAACAAATGCTCTCAAGAACCAATTGCTTAATAAAATTGCATGATCTTGAATTTCAAGATTTGTATCAGACTCTAAGTGACATTTCTGTTCCTTGTAGCATAATCAGGTCACTCTTGAACACTCAGCCAGTAACATCCTTCTGGGGCTCCAGCAGGCGAGTGCCTTGGCACAAGCAGTATGAGGTCTAGGTTCAGCTAGATCACTGTCCCCCTCATGTAATTTGAAGTTCCTCTATGTTGAAATCTCTTTAGGGTGGCACAACATTTGCTTATTCTGCAGCTCCAAGTCAGGAAGAGGGAGTGGCCAGCCACCATGAAGACAAGATCCACACCTGGGTTCACTGGACTTTTGGTGAAATAAGGGGCAGGCTGATCTATAGTCAACCAAAGGAGAAATAGACACTATCTCAAAGTTGGAGGATTCCTGAAGCATTCGAAGCCATCTTAAACACTGCCAGAGTTGTTTTCAATATAATTCCCTCTTCTTTCTCTCCTCGAATTCTCCTGTATTTTGAAATTTTGCATCTAATTTTTGCTACTTGTGATTCCCTTTCAGACCTCCTCTATCTTTTTCTTTTGCTTAATAATGTCTTTCTAATGTGTGTATGGCTTGGTGAGTTTTTAAACATGGCTCTGTTTGTTGACAAAAACATAATCAGCTTTCCTAAGATGTGGTGTAATGTAGAGATATTCATTTCTTTCTCTTCTTCTCTCTCTGTTTCCCCCTCTGTCTCTACCTCTCCCTCTTTTACTTTATGTGGGCAGGGAGTGCATGGAGGTCAGAGGACAACTTGGGGGAGTTTGTTCTCCAATGATGTAGGTGTCAGGGATCAAACAGGAGTTCTCAGGCTTGCAGGAAGTCCCTTTACCCACTGAGTCATCTAATTGGCCCAAAGATACTAATTTTGTAAGGTTCTGTTTTGTTCTACAGATTCAGTTGTTATTATTATTATTATTATTATTATTATTATTATTATTATTATTCATCACTGATCACTCATATTCCCATTCCCATTCCCATTCATCCTCAGTCCACTCATGACATCTCTTCTATTTTCCCTTCCCAGGGATATCTGGGCATCCCACTTTGATCCCTCCCTGATATCTAGTTTCTCTGGGTCTGTGATTGTAGCATAGTTATCCTTTATTTTACAGGTAATATTCACTTATGAATGAGTACGTACAATGTTTGTCTTTGTGGGTCTGAGTTACCTCATTCAGGATGATGTTTTCCAGTTCCATTCATTTGCCTTGAAATTTCCTGATGGCATTGTTTTTAACAGCTAAATAATACTCCATGATGTAAATGTATCACATTTTCTTCATCCATTCTTCAGTTGAGGGACATCTAGATTGTTTCCAGGTTCTGGCTATTACAAATAAAGCCACTAAGAACATAATTGAGCAAGTGCCCTTGTGATTGAGCATCCTTGGGTATATGCCAAATATATTTCTGGTAGATTGATTGCCAAGATTCTGAGAAACTGCAATATTGATTTCCAAAGTAGCTGTACAAGTTTTTACTCCCAACAGCAATGGAGAAGTGTTCCTCTTGCTTCACATCCTCTCCGGTATGAGCTGTCACTTGTGTTTCTTTTAATTTTAGTCATTCTGATAGGTATCAGATGGGATCTCAGAGTCATTTTAAATTTCATTTCCCTGATGGCTAAGGATATTGAACAATTCTTTAAATGTTCCTTGTTCATTTGAGATTCTTCTGTTTAGAACTGTACCTGATTTTTAATTCAATTTTTAAATTGAATTATTTGGTTTGTTGATGTCTAGTTTCTTGAGTTCTTTATATATTTTGGAAATCAGCCCTCTGTCAGATGAAGGGTTGGTGAAGATCTTTTCCCATTCTGTTGGCTGCCATTTTGTCCTATTGACAGAAATTCTTGAGATTCATGAGGTCCCATTTATTAATTGTAGATCTTAGTGTTTGCTCATTGATGTACTGTTTAAGAAGTTGACTCCTGTGCCAATGCATTCAAGGCTATTTCCCAATTTCTCTTCTGGTTCAGTGTATCTGGATTTATATTGAGGTCTTTGATCTACTTGGAATTGAGTTTTGTACAGGGTGACAGATATCTATCTATTTGCATTCTTCTTTTTTTCCAAAAAGCTTATTTAATATTATCTTTTTTTCCATTCTACTTTCTCTTCCTGAATTGTCATTGTTGCCCATTTGTTTTTGGAAAAAGACTATATAATCATGTAGACTCTCACAAACATACGCTATCAAGTTACAGAAATTTAGCTAATGTTATTTTTATTAATATTTTACATGAGGGAAAACTGATGTACAGGAAGTTTATGGAACTTCAAGATGATACATGGCATACCATAACCATGAATAAATCAAAGCTACTGAGTTCTGAAGTGAATGTTGTACTATCTGCATTCTTCTATATGTCAACATCCAGTTATGTCAAAAATCAGGTATTTGTAGGTATGTGGGTTTACATCTGGGACTTCAATTAAATTCCACTGATCCATGTGTCTGTTTTTATGCCAATACCATAGAGTTTTCATTACTATAGCTCTGTAGTAGAACTTGAAATCAGAGATGATAATACCTCTGGTAGTTCTTTTATTTTACAGCATTGTTCTATCTATACTAAAGGGGCAATTAATGAGACAATTCCATGTAGTTTATCTGGTAGTTAAAAGAGGTTTATTTTGGGGCAACTTACAACCAGTAAAGGAGTCGGTTACAAGGTCCAGGAGAAGTGAGGTGCAGTCCAACGTGGTTCTCTGGAGAACTCTGACTTGGTCAGCAATCCATCATCCAGGATCATGAGGAGCCAGAAGAGGCCAGCACGTTTGCATCCCAGGTCTTAAGGGCCCAAAAAGGCCACACCTCAGGGGCAGGTCATAGGCAGGTGTAGCAGTTGTCTGCTGCCTCACTAGGGGAAGTGCTTCAAGGCCAAAGCTGGAACAGCTACGTGCTATACTATAAATATAGTGTTTTTTCCTGTTTTTCCATATCAAGGTGAGTATTGTTCTTTCAAAGTCTGTAAAGAATTTTGTTGTGGTTTTAATGTGATTTCATTGAATCTGTAGCTTGTTTTTGGTAAGGTGGCCATTTTTATTATGTTAATCATACTCACCCATGAGCATGGGAGATCTTTTCATCTTCTGATTTCTTCTCCAATTTCATTTTTCAAAGACTTGAAGTTCTTGTCATACAAGTCTTGCACTTGATTAGTTAGAGTTACATTAAGATATTTTATTTTATTTGAAGCTATTGTAAAGGGTATTTGCTATGGGATAATGCTTTTGTACACTGGTTTAATAAAATGCTTATTGGCCAGTAGCAAGGCATGAGGTATAGGTGGGATAAGCAGATAAGGAGAATTCTGGGAAGAGAAAGGCTGAGTCAAGAGATGCCAGCCCCCCATCCAGGGAGCAGCATGGAATAGCACACAGGTAAAACCACTAAACATGTGGCAACATGTAGATTAACAGAAATGGGCTGAGTTTAAGTGTAAGAGCTAGTCATTAGTTAGCCTGAGCTAATGGCCAAGCAGTTTTAATTAACATAAGCCTCTGTGTATTTACTTGGGTCTGAGTGGCTGTGGACTGGGTGGGACACAGAAAAACTTCAACTACAAATTCTGATTACAGGTGTTGACTCCAGAATTTCTTTCTCAGCTCACTGATCATTTGTTTATAGGAGGGCTACTGATTTCTTTTCTTTTTCTTTTTTTCTTTTTTTAGTTAATCTTGCATCTAACCACTTCACTAAAGGTGTTTATTGGCGGTAAGAGTTTCCTGATAGAATTTCTGGGGTCCCTATCATATCATCTACAAATAATGATACTTTGAGTTCTTCTTTTGCAGTTTGTATCCCCTTGATTTCCTTTACTTCTCTAATTTCTCTAGCTAGAACTTCAAGTACTATATTGAATAGATATGGAGAGAGTGGATGGCCTTGTCTTATTCCTGATTTAATGGAATAGCTCTGAGTTTCTCTCCATTTAATTTGATGTTGGGAATTAGCTTGCAGTATATTGCTTTTATTATGTTTAGATATATTCCTGTATCCCTGAGCTCTCCAGGGCTTTTATCGTGAAAGGGTGTTGGATTTTGTCAAAGTTTTTTTCAGCATCTAATGAGATGAACATGTGTTTTCTTTTTCTTTCAGTTTGTTCATATGGTGGATTACACTGACAGATTTTCATGTGTTGAACCATCCTTGCATCTCTGTGATGAAGCCTACTTGGTCAGGGTGGATGATCTTTTTGATGTATTCTTGGATTCAGTTTGCCAGTATTTTATTGAGTATTTTTGCATCAAAATTCATGATAGAAATTGGTCTGTAATTCTTTTTCTTTGTTGAGTCTTTGTGTGGTTTGTGTATTAGGGTGACTGTAGCCTCATAGAAAAAATTTGGCAATGTTCTTTCTGCTTCTATTTTGTGGAATAATTTGAGGAGTATTGATATTTGCTCTTCTCTGAAAGTCTGGTAGAATTCTGACTTAAAACTGGCCCTGGACATTTTTGGGTGGGAGACTTTTAATAACTGCTTCTATTTCCTTAGGATTTATTGGTCTATTTAAATTGGATTTATTGGTCTATTTAAATTGTTTATCTGATCTTGATTTAACTTTTGTACATGGTATGTATCAAGAAATGTATCCATTTCTTTTACATTTTCCAATTTTAAAAACCTGAGTTCAGGTTTTTGAAGTATGACCTAATTATTTTCTGGGTTTCCTTGGAGTCTGTTGTTATATCTCCCTTTTTGTTTCTGATTTTACTAATTTGGATATTCTCTTTCTGCCCTTTAGTTAGATCAGATAAGAGTTTATCTATTTTGTTGAATTTCTTGAAAAACTAACTTTTTGTTTCATTGATTCTGTGTATTTTTTGTTTTTATTTTATTTATTTCAGTGCTCAGTTTATTTCCTGCTGTCTACTCCTCACTGTGTTTCTTTTTGTTTTAGAGATTTCAAGCCTGTGTTCAGTTGTTAGTATGAGATCTCTCCAAATGCTTCATGAAGGGACTTAGTGCTGGGAACTTTCCTCTTAGGACTTCTTTCATTGTGTGTCATAATTTTGGGTAGTTTGTGCATTCATTTTCATTGAATTCTAGGACATCTTTAATTTCTTTATTTCTTCTTTCACCCAGTGGTCAATCCATAGAGATTTGTTCAGTTTCAATAAGTTTGCAGGCTTTCTGTGGTTGTTGAAATCCAGCTTTAATCCATGGTTGTTGTAGAATATTATTTTAAGATGTATTGCCTTTGTTTATGTTGCATTTGTTTAACTCTGTGATGCTGTGTTACTGTGCCTATCTAAAACACCTGATGGTCTAATAAAGAACTGAATGGCCAATTGCAAGGCCAGAGAAAGGATAGGCAGGGCTGGCAGGCAGAGAGAATATATAGAAGGAGAAATCTGGGAGAGAAATAAGTAGACAGAGAAGGAGGAAGTCTTCAGGGGCCAATCACTCAGCCACCCAGCCACCCAGCTACACAGCAAACTATGAAGTAAGAGTAAGATTTAAAGAAGTAAGAGAATGGGAAAAGCCCAGAGGCAAAAGGTAGATAATTTAAAGATAAGGAAAGATGGCAAGAAACAAGCCAAGCTAAGAATTAAGGGTTAATAATTAAGAATAAACCTCCGTGTATGTATTTATTTGGGAGCTGGGTGGCAGGACTCTCAAAAAAGAGCAAAAAGCAAAAGCAACACATGGTGGCCTGATAAGATACAGGGGTTATTTCAAATTTTTGTAACTTTTGAGACTTGCTCTGTTGAGTCTTGCTTTGCTTTATGGAGAAGTTTCAATAAGGTACTGAGAAGGAGGCACATTCTTTTGCTTTTGTGTGAAGTGTTCTGTAGGTATCTGTTAGGTCCGTTTTAGTCGTAATGTCTGAGAGCTCCATTATGTCTCTATTTAGTTTCTGTCTGGCTGACCTGTCCATTGGTGGGAGTGAGGTGTTGAAGTCTCCCACTATTATTGTGTGGGGTTCAATGTGTGATCTAAGCTTTAGTAATGTTTCTTTTACAAATGTGGACACCCTTATATTTGGGGCATAGATGTTCAGAATTGAGACATCATCTTGGTAGATTTTTTTCTTTGATGAAAATGAAAGGCCATTCTCTATCTCTTTTGATGAATTTTGGTTGGAAGTCTGTTTTGGTAGCTATTAGAATAGCCACACCTGCTTTTTCTTAGATCTGCTTGTTTGGAAAGTCTTTTTCCAACCCTGTACTCTAAGGTAATGTCTGTCTTTGATGTTGAGATATGTTTCCTTTAGGCAGCACAATGATAGATCCTGTTTTTGTATCCATTTATTTAGCCTGTGTCTTTTTATTGGCAAATAGAGTCCAATAATATTGAGGGATATTAATGACCAATGATTGTTAATTCCTGTTACTTTGTTGTTGATGGTTTTGGTTGTGTGTGTGTGTGTGTGTGTGTGTGTGTGTGTGTGTGTGTGTGTGTTTTCTTTGGGTTTTGCTGGTGTGAGATTATCTATTGCCTGTGTTTTTGTGGGTGTGGTTTACTTCCTGAGGTTAGAGTTTTTCTTCTAGTATCTTCTGTAGGGCTGGATTTGTGGATAGATATTGTTGAAATTTGACTTTGTCATGACATATTTTGTTTTCTCCAACTATGGTGATTGAAAGTTTTGCTGGGTATAGTAGTCTGGGCTGGCATCCATGGCCTCTTAGAATCTGAAAGACATCAGTCCTGGCCCTTCTGCACTTGACGGTCTTCTGAATTTGGGTGTGATTCTAATAGGTCTGCCATTATATGTTACTTCACCTTTTCCCCTTGCCAATATTAATATTCTTTCCTTGTTCTGTATGTTTAGTGTTGTGGTTATTATGTAGCATTGTGATTTTCTTTTCTAATCCAGTCTGTTTGCTATTCTGTAAGCTTCTTGTACTTTTATATGAGTGTTCTTCTTTAGGTTGGGCAAATTTTCTTCTAAGATTTTGTTAAATATGTTCTCTGTGTTTTTGATCTGGTTCTTTCTCCTCCCTTTATTTTTATTATTCTTACATTTGGTCTTTTCATAGTGTCCCAGATTTCCTGGATGTTTTGTGTTAGCAATTTGTTAGATTTAACATTTTCTTTGACTGATGAATCCATTTCTTCTATTGTGTCTTCAACATCTGAGGTTTTCACTTCCATATCTTTTATTCTGTTGGTGATAATTGCATCTGCAGTTCCTGTTTACTCACCCAGATTTTTCATGTCCAGTACTCTCTTTCTTTGTGTCTTCTTTATTGCTTATATTTCCATTCCCAGGTCTTAAACAGTTTCCTTTACCTGTTTGTAATTTTTTGGCTTTCTTTTAGGGATTTATTGGTTTTGTCTAATTTTTTGTTTGTCTTTTCCTCAATTTCTTTAAGGAATTTTTTCATTTCTTCTGTAAAGATCTCTATCACATTTATAAAGTCATTTTAATGTCATTTTCTTGTGCTTCAGCTGTGTAAGATTGTTCAAGTTTTGCTATCATTAGATAGCTGAGTTTTGGTGGTGTAACATTGCCATTTCTGTTATTAATTGTGTTCTTACAGTAGTATTTAGGATATGGATTTTGGATGATTACAGGTCTAGGTGTTGATACCTGCATTTGTCTTTGTTGGATGAGTGTTTTGTTCCTTGTTTTCTCTTTTCTCACTGATCTTGTGACCTAAATAGCCAAGGTTCTGGTGACTAGCAAGTCTTCAGATCAAGTAGGGTATGCCCTCTGGGGCTTTCGGGGCCTGAGGTCCTAGATCTGGCCTTGTCTCTGGTAAAACTGAAGTCTTCTTCTGAAGTTATTGGCCATGATATGGAGCCCAAAGGTAGGGGTGGAGTCTGGGGTTGTTGGACAGTCTTAAAGAGGTTTAATGGGCAGTGGGTGATATCTTACCTGGGGTCTCCAGGACCAGCCTGACCTCTGGTAAAGCTGTGGGGTTGTGTGCCCTAGGGGAGCCAAGGGGAAGTGATGCAGTTGGGGCTCAGCTATTTTCTAAGATGAGTTTTTTTTTCACTCTTTAAGTCCTGGTTTAAGGCTAAATTGATCTTATATTGTAAGTCCTAAGATAACTACATCCAGTTTCTATCACCTTGGTGGGCACACACACACACACACACACACACACACACACACACACACACACTTGCACCTGCAATTACTCATGTACTCCATCCAGCATTGGCTTTGTGTCTACCAACTTATGATTTTCTCATTTTTGCTTAACTTAGCTACTTATTTTAAATTCTTTTCAACACATAAAGTATTAAAGATCTCATAGGTCATTTTGCTACAGCAAGAAATTCTAGATTCAATCTTTAATTAAATGAAATAGAAAGAAAAGAAAAAAGCAAATAGATATCCTAAAATTATACAAGTATTTTGTTTATATTATAAGCAGAACACACAAAAATATGAAAATATACATGAATTTAGGAAGAAGTAACTCTTACATTGGGATAGACAACTTAAAAGAAGATCTCCACTCAAATTATAGCTATTTGAAGAAGTTAAAATTAAATAGTGAAGATTTTGAAGCAAGTTATTCCTCAGGGAACCCCTTCATTTAATAATGAATGAATGAACATTTTTATAGAAAAATATTTTGCCACATTAGTTTTTCTCTGCATTAACATTACAGTCAGAAAAATGTAGAATAAAATTAGCTCCCACTATCTAAAGTTTCATACTTCAGTATGACAAAAAGATGCTTCTTATTCTTTTTTCACATGCATAGTCTTCAGGTGACAGCCCTAACTTCTTCTGAACATCTGCAACTAAATAAATGATCATGAGTTTATAGTTAATCACAACATAGACCACTCTGTGGGTAATCACACTCATTTACAAAACTAAGCATTTTTTTTGGCCATCCATAGTTTTCTCAAATTCCACCAAGGTGGAAAGCATATGAGGATAAAGCACATGATATTTGAGAATGTAAAGGTGCTGATGCTGCTTGAAGGACTCTGGTTTTCTGCCTTTAACTGAATTAATAATAGTAAAATAAAATATGTTAATATCCTTCCCTTTGAAATGTGAATATGCTTTACCCACAAAACCAATAGTAATCTATTTTTTAAATGAAAGAAAACAAGCACATAAGCAAACAAAATGGGTTTTTTTTACTTTCAACCCATATCCTTTAAAAAAAAAAAGCCTTAGAGACTGTGCAGGTACAGCCCTTACATACCATGCTCAGGGTTTGAGTTTAATCCTGATGACAGTGAGAAATTAACTACAGAAGCAAAATATCAGTAAATAACAGAGACATTTTGCTCTCTTAGTAATGACATATCTAAAGTTCACCCCAAATGCTTTTTTTTTATCTTTGCATGATTGTACATCATGTATATATATAAGAAACATCAACCAGTTTGATGTAATTGGCATAATTTTTACCTTTCTCTTCCCTAGCTATGGGGCTTTCTTTCTTTCCTTTTTTCACTTTATTGAAAACAGATTCTTTTCTCATACAATATATTTTGATTATACTTTCCCCTCCCTTGACTTCTCCTAGTTCCTCCCCACTTCCCCTACCCTCCAGATCCTCTCCCTTTCTGTCTCATTAGAAAAGAACAGGCTTCTAAGAGATAACAACCAAGAATGATATAATAATAAAACATAATAAGATGAAGTCATATTGAATTTAGACACTGCAACCCAATAGGAGGAAAAGAGTTCCAAGAGCAGGCACAAGAGTCACAGAGCCACTCATTCTCATATTCAGGAGTTCCATAAAAATACTAAGCTAAAAGTTCTAATATATACACAGAGGACCTGATGCACACCCATGTAGGCTTTTGTTTGCTATTTCAGTCTCTGTGAACTCATATGTACCTTTCTTAATTGATACACAGGGTCTTGTTGTCCTGGTGTTCTTCAGCCCCTCTGACTCTTACAGTTTCTGGAAGAATCAGTGAGCTCTGAGAGGAGAGATTTGATGGAGACCACACATTTGGATTTTCTCTACTTTATGTCTGGTTGTGGTTCTCTGCATCTGTTCCAATTTGCTGCTGGAATAAGCCTCTCAGATAATGACTGGATAAGGGACCAATCTATGAGTGTAGCAGAATATCATCAGGATTTTTTTAGCAGTAGTATTTGATTATACCCTAGGTCTCTGGCATATCTAGTCTCTGGTTGTTACCCTAGCAGTGCCAGGTATTGATTACTTCTTGAGGAGTGGGCTTTAGCTCAAATCATACATTGGTTAGCTACTCCCACAACTGTTGTCCCACCATTGCCTGTAGGCTGAAATTTCTGTTCCACCAACTACTCCCAAAGAAACACACTGAGGCTTATATTAGTGATAAATGCTTGGCCAATAGCTCAGGCTTGTTAGTAGCTAACTTTTGCACTTAAATTAACTCATATTTCTTATCTATGCTTTGTTACATAGTTTGGTACCTTTTCTCAGTGCGGCATGCCCATCTTCCTTCTCTGTGTCTCCTTGAGACTCTCCTGACTCCATCCTCTCCTTCCTAGTATTCTCAGTTTGGCTCTTCTACATAACCTTATTCCATTCAGCCAGTCAGTTTGTTTATTTAACCAATCACAGTGATAAATCTCCACAGTGTACAAAGGGATTATTTCACAGCAATTACCCTATCATATTTTGCAGGCAGGACAGATTGTAGGTCAAAGCTCACCAAAGACACTTGTGTATAGGTGTGAAAGCTCCATGTAGGCACCAGCTCAACTTCTCCATGTTCATTGATTTGTGTGGGTATTGTCCTAAGCAATGGGGCCCCATTGTCAGTTTGCAGAGAGAAACCCTCTGTCTTCACTACAGCAAAGATTATTTGGGAATTTTCATGGGACACCCTCGGTGAACAATGAAATTAAATGCAACTTAGTCCTGCCACTAAAAGCCTTGCCTGGCAACAATAGGTGGACAGTTGAAATTCCGTACCTCCCATTACTAGGAGTTCTTATTGTTATCATCTTCATAGATTACAGAAAGATTCTTCTGTGCTAGGTTTCTACACCACCCACCAAAAAGCCTACAATTCCAGCTATTTCTGCTGGTACTCTTTCTCCTTCCACCTAATCTCCCATCCATGTGATTTTCCTCCTCGCATGCCCACTGCCTCGCAGTTAGTGATCAAAATCTATTCTATTTTCCCCAAAATCTATTCTATTTCCCTCACACAGGGAGATCCATTTATACCCCACAGACCCCCATTCTTTACCTAACCTCTCTGGGTCTATGGATTGTAGTTTGGTTATCATTTACTTAAGACTAATATCTGCTTATAAGTGAATACATGCCATATTTATCTTTCTGAGTCTGGTTTAGCTCTTTCAGGATGATTGTTTCTAGCTCCATTCATTTGCCTGCAAATTTCATGATTTCATTTTTTTAACAGCTGAGTATTACTCCATTGTGTAAATTTGCTTTATCCTTTCATTTTTTTAAGGAAAATCTAGGTTGTTTCCAGTTTCTGGTTATTATGAATAAAGCCACAATGAACATGAATACATAAGTGTTCTTGTGGTAGGATGAAGCATCCTTTGGGTATATGCCCAAGAATGGTACAGCTAGATTTTGAGGTGGATCAATTCCCTCCCAACTTTCTGAGGAACTGTCACATTGACTTCCATAGTGACTGTACAAGTTTTCACTCCCACCAGTAATGGAGGAGTGTTCCCCTTGCTCCATATCCTCATCAGCATGAGATGTCACTTGTGTTATTAATCTTAGCAGTTCCTATAGGTGTAATATGGAATCTCAAAGTACTTTTGATTTTCATTTCCCCGATGGTTAAGGATGTTGACCATTACTTCAAAAGTTTCTCAGCCATATGAAACTCCTCTATTGAGAATTCTCTGTTTAGATTGGTAGCACATTTTAAAATTGGATTATTTGTTTTTTTTGGTACTCAGTTTCTTGAGTTCCTCATATATTTTAGATATGTCTCCCTATCAAATGTGGAGTTTCCGTAATTTTTTCCCATTCTGAAGGTTGCCACTTTGTTCTATAGGTGGTATTCTTTACTTTGTAGAAGATTTTCAGTTTCATGAAGTCCCATTTATTAATTTAGTACCTACACTGTTCCTGTCCTGTTCAGAAAATCTCCTTTAATGACTGCTTCTATTTTACTAGGTGTTGTTGGTCTATTTAAATTGTTTATCTATTTATTATGGGTCTATTTAAATTGATTTAACTTTGGTAAATAGTATCTATTGAGAAAATTACTATTTCTTTTGAATTTTCCAATTTGGTGTAATATAGGCTTTTTAAAGTGTATCATTATGATTCTTGGTACCTGTTGTTATATGCCCATTTTCATTTCTGATTTTGTTTATTTGGTATTCTCTCTCTGCTTTTTAGTTCGTTTGGATAAGAGTTTGTCTATCCTGTTGATTTTCTCAAAGAACTAACTCTTTGTTTCATTGATTCTTATATTGTTCTCTCTTTATATTTTAATGATTTTAGCCCTCAGTCTGATTATTTCTTGCTGTCTACTTCTCTTGGGTATGCTTATATCTTTTTGTTCTAGAGCTTTCAGGTATGTGATCTCTCCAACTTTTTTTTTTATATAGATACTCAGTGTTATGAACTTTCCTCTTAGGACCACTTTCATTGTGTCCTGTAAGTTTGGATATGCTGTGTATTCAATTTCATTGAATTCTAGAAAGTCTTTAATTTATTTCTGTCTTTTAACATTTTTCATTCTGTAGGAAGCTGTTCAGTGTCCATGAGTTTGTAAGCTTTCTCTTGTTTCTATTGCTGTTGATATCAGACTTTAATCCCTGGGATCTGATTGGATGCAGAAAGTTACTTCAATTTTCTTCTATCTTTTGAGACTGGCTTTGTGTCTGAGTATGTGATTGATTTTGGAGACGATTCCATGAGGTACAATGAAGAAAGTATACTCTTTCACGTTTGGGTGAAATGTTCTGTAGATATCTGTTAGGTCCATTTCTCAGTTTAGTTTTTGTCTAGATCATCTATCCCTGGGTAAGAATGGGGTATTGACGTCTCCCATTATCAGTATATGGAGTCAATATGTGATGTAAGGTCTAGTAGTAATTCTTTCACAAATATGGGTGCCTTTGTCTTTGGGGCTTGAATGTTAAGAAAAGAAATGTTATCTTGATAGATTTTCCTTTAATGAGTATGTAGTTTCCTTCCCTATGCCTTAATTAGTTTTGATTTGAAGTCCATTTTTGTTGGATATTAAAATGGCTGCACCAGCTTGCTGCTTAGGTACATTTGCTTTTCATATCTTTTTCTTTTTTTTTTTTATTCTTTTTTTTTTAATTTTGCAATACAATTCAGTTCTACATATCAGCCACGGATTCCCTTGTTCTCCCCCCTCCCGTCCCCCTCACCTTGCCCCCCAGCACACCCCCATTCCCATCTCCTCCAGGGCAAAGCCTCTCCCGAGGACTGAGATCAACCTGGTAGACTCAGTCAGGCAGGTCCAGTCCCCTCCTCTCAGGCTGAGCCAAGCAACCCTGCATAGGCCCCAGGTTTCAAACAGCCAACTCATGCAATGAGCTCAGGACCCGGTCCCACTGCCTGAATGCCTCCCAAACAGATCAAGCCAATCAACTGTCTCACCCATTCAGAGGGCCTGATCCAGTTGGTGAACCCTCAGCCATTGGTTCATAGTTCATGTGTTTCCATTCATTTGTCTATTTGTCCCTGTGCTTTATCCAACCTTGGTCTCAACAATTCTCGCTCATATAAACCCTCCTCTTTCTTGCTAATTGGACTCCCAGAGCTCCACCAGTGGGCCTAGCCATGGATCTCTGCATCCAGATCCTTCAGTAGTTCGATGGGGTTTCTAGTACGACAATTAGGGTGTTTGGCCATCCCATCACCAGAGTAGATCAATTCAGGCTGTCTCTCAACCATTGCCAGCAGTCTATTGTGGGGCTATCTTTGTGGATTTGTGTGGGCCTCTCTAGCACTTTGCTTCTTCCTATTCTCATGTGGTCTTCATTTACCATGGTCTCCTATTCCTTGTTCTCCCTCTCTGTTCTGGCATAACTGGATATCAACATGTAGAAGGCTGCAAAGAGATCCATATCTATCACCATGCACAAAACTTAATTTCAAGTGGATCAAGGACCTCAACATAAATACAGCTACTCTGAACCTGCTAGAAGAGAAAGTAGGAAGTAGTATTGAACGCATCATTGGCATAGGAGATCACTTCCTAAATATAACACCAGTAGCACAGACACTGAGAGAAACAATCAATCAATGGGACCTCTTGAAACTGAGAAGCTTTTGTAGAGCAAAAGATACGGTCAACAAGGCAAAGCGACAGTCTACAGAATGGGAAAAGGTCTTCACCAACCCCACATCTGACAGAAGACTGATATCCAGAATATCTAAGGAACTCAAGAAATTAGACATCAAAATGCCCAACAGTCCAATTAAGAAATGGGCTATAGAACTAAACAGAGAATTCTCAACAGAGGAAACTCAAATGGCTGAAAGACATTTAAGGAATTGCTCAACATCCCTAATCATCAGGGAAATGCAAATCAAAACAACTCTGAGATACCACCTTACACCTGTCAGAATGGCTAAGATCAAAAACACTGAAGACACCTTATGCTGGAGAGGATGTGGAGCTAAGGGAACTCTCCTCCACTGCTGATGGGAATGCAAGCTTGTACAACCACTTTGGAAATCAATATGGCGCTTTCTTAGAAAATTGGGAATCAATCTCCCGCAAGATCCAGCTATACCACTCTTGGGCATATACCCATGGAATGCTCAATCATGCCACAAGAGTACTTGTTCAGTTATGTTCATATCAGCATTGTTTGTAATAGCCAGAACATGGAAACAACCTAGATGCCCTTCAACTGAAGTATAGATAAACAAAATGTGGTACGTATACACAATGGAATTCTACTCAGCAGAGAAAAACAATGACATCATGAGGTTTGCAGACAAATGGATGGATCTAGAAAAAAATCATCCTGAGTGAGATAACCCAGACTCAGAAAGACAAACATGGTATGTATTCACTCATAGGAAGATACTAGATGTGGAACAAGGATGACTGGACTGCTACTCGCATCACCAGGGAGGCTACCTGGAAAACAGGACCCCAAGAAAGACACGGGAATCGCCCAATGACGAGAAATGGAAGAGTTCTACATGAACAGCCTGGACAAGAGTGGGGGTAATGAAGGGCGAGGGTCGAGGGAAAGAGAGCTTGGGGGAACGGGAGATCCCAGCTGGATCATATCTTCTTCTAAGCCTTTACCCTTAGGTAATGTTTATCCTTGAGATCGAGATGTGGTTTTTTTGGATACAGCAGAAGGATGAATCTTGTTTTCTTATCCATTCTGTTATTCTGTGTCTTTTTATTGGGGAATTGAGACCAGTGATCTTGAGAAATATCTATGACAAATGATTGTTGATTCCTGTTATGTTGGTGGTGGTGGTGGTATGTGTGAGTGTGTTTGTTCACTTCCCTTCATTTTATTTTGCTTGTTTGAGATTACTTATTTCCTGTGTTTTCATGGGTGCAGTTAATCTCCTTAGGTTTGGGTTTTCCTTCTAGTATCTTCTGAAGAGCTGGATTTGTAAACAGATATTGTTTACATTTGATGTTGTCAAATAGTATCTTTTTTCTCCATCTATTAGAGTCTGCAACACATCTGTCTAGGACCTTCTGGTTTTTAGAGTATCCACTGAGAATCCAGTTGTAATTCTAATAGGTCTACCTTTATATGTTACTTGGTTTATTTCCCTTGAAGCATTTTAATATTCTTTCTTTCTTCTGTATCATTAGTGTTTTGATTATTATGAGATGAGATAACTTTTTTTACTGGTCCAATTTATTTGGTGCTTCTTGTACTGTTCTGTACACTTTTTTTTATAGGCTTGTCCTTCTTTAGTTTAGGTAAATTTTCTTCTCTGATTTTGTTGAAAATATTTTCTGGGCCTTTGAGCTGGGATTCTTCTTTTTCTATTTCTATTATTCTTAGGTTTGGCCTTATCATAGTGTTCTAGATTTCCTGAATGTTTTGTGTCAGGAGTTTTTCAGATTTAATATTTTCTTTAAGGTATCTACTTCTATCACATCTTTAATGCCTGAGATTCTTTCTTTCAATGCCTATATTCTGTTGGTAAAGGTTTCCTCTGTACTTCCTAGTTTGAATTCCTAAATTTTTCATTTACAGAATTCCCTCTATTTGCATTTTCTTTATTGATTCTATTTCCATTTTCAGGTCTTGAACAGTTTTGTTTCCTTCAGTTATTTCTTTTGTTTTGCCTGGTTTTCATTGAGAGATTTATTAATTTCCTCCAAATTTCTGTTTGTGTTTTTCTGGATATATTAAGAGATTTATTAATTTTCTTTTTAGTAACCCCTATCCTCTTCACATAGTTGGTTTTAAGGTCTTTTTCTTGTGCTTTAGGTATACAAGGCCTGCTACAGTAGGATAGTTGGGCTCTAGTTGAGTCATATTGTCCTTGCTATTATTACTTGTGTTTTTATGCTGTCATCTAGGCATCTGGGTTCAGGATGATTATAGGTCTAGGTGCTGATTTGTAGATTTGTCTTTGTTGTGTAGGTGTGTTATTCCTTAATTTCCATTTCCTCCCTGGAGTTTTGGAGAGTGTGATAGCTCTATGTTGCCTGTTTTACTGGCCTGGTCAGCTGGTGTGTTTACAGGCAATGCTTACTGGTGTTGGAGGCTGGGATACTTGGATGATATGGGGAAAGAAGGTTGGAGGAGAAGGTTATTGTGATCCCTTGGGGATGGAGTCAGAGAGAAAGAGAGACCATAGCAGATTTTCTGCTACAGAGCTGGAGATGAAATTGGGGCAATTGGATCTCAGGAGCAGCAGGAGGGTTGTAGGTCTGCCTTTATCCTGCTTGTTGCCCTAGAAGGAGCAGCCCTTGGATTAGCAGGTGGTGCCTACTGAATTTGGGGTCTAGAACAAAGCAACGAGTCATGGGAGGAAGGTCAGAAGGGGAAGATCTGTAGGATCTATGGGAGAAGGGAGCAAGGGGTCAGGGAAGGCTGCAGAGAGTCCTCTGCTGTAGAGTTGAGGATGAGACTGGGGAAGTAGAACTAGGGAACAGTGCGAAAAGAGGAGGTCTGTGAGTAGCTTGCCTGACTTTCTGGCAGGTGTGGTCTCTGGTGGCCTGTGGGTTAGCAGGGTATACCTGCAAGAAGTGAGTGCTGGAAAAAAAGCAGTGAGTCGGTGAGGCAGGTTAGAAATGGAAGATGAGTGGGATCCAGAGGAGATGAGAGGGGTGAAGGTATGGCAGGGAATGCCTCCAAGGCTGTTCTGCTGCAGAGCTGGGGATGAGACTGGGGGATTGGATCAGGAGGAACACAGAGAGGAGAAAGTCTGAAGGTAGCCTATTTGGTTTTCTGGCAGGCATGGACTGTGGGTTAGCTTGGGGATATCTGCTGGAGTTGGGGGCTGTTTTGATATGGGGCTTTCTTATCTTTGTTCTATTATTTCAGTCTCTGTGCTATCTGTTGCTAGGGAGAGACTTCCTAGGCATGCGCAACACACAACTCTATTCACCTCAGATAGGGACCAAGTAATGATGGAACAAAAGTTCAACTTGGTGAACCAATGAATTTGTACTGGGGTTCCCAACATGAGAATAGTGAGGGGTTACTTTCAGGAGCAGGGCTGACTTCATAGCAACAGCATCACTGAACAGCTCAATTGCCCAATCTGGGTGCAATGAACAAAGCCTCAGCCCTGGAGCTCTCCACATGATTTGCAGGCAGCTGAGCTGGTCTGACACTCTCTTCTGAGCATCTGTACACCTCAGAAGCCCCTCCTTGGCAGTTGTTTACTCTTCTCAAAGCTGAGAAGGGCCCTCTGAGACTTGCACATTTGTGCATTCCCAGACATATGGCATTAATTTGCCTCCTGAGTCTCACAAACTTGCTCCTTCCCTCCTGGAATGTATGTGTCAATTCAGAGGGAACCACGGTGGAGCACCTGTCCTCCCTGGCTTCTCCCAGAGGAAGAACAGTGTGAGAAAAGACAGATGAAATAAGAGCCTTCACTTTTAGTTTTTCAAAATTTTGCATTTTATTATGATGAAATACTTAATAATCAGATGTGCATTTTTACCCCATATCCACATATTCCCTACAGTGTCATTGTCTGCCAGAACAATGCAAGTCTCTGCAACTTTTCCTGCTTAACTGGAATTTTACAGTGGTTGACCAGTGACCTTGCCTCTGCTCCTCTCACTAGCCCCTTAACATGCACCATTCCAACCTAATTCTATGACTTTTGCCTCAATGTAAGTATTATTTAAGCTTTTTTCTTCTGAACAACACATCAACTGGGTAAGTCACCCAGACGCTGTTAACTACCTCCATAGGAGTAGCTGGTGGTTTTGAATTCTTTTTCTTTGAAACCACTGATTCTCATGCTCTAGTTACTCAAGGTCTCAATTTTTATGCCACTCTGTATAGGAAGCTTTCCTGTAGACATGAGGTGAGAGCACATGCTCCTTCCATGTGTTCTTTTGGTGTCTATGTTTACTCATCCAATGACTCCCACCACTTGCTCTTTCCCATTAAACAGAATACAAAGTTATTTATATTCCGTACTAGCAATGGCTGTATATGATATAATCGATTATATTCCTAAGTAAATAATAAAATATTTTAATGAATGAATGTATCAATTAATGAATAAATAAACTGACCTACAACTCTATTATATGCAGTGGACAATAAAGAATAAAAATCTATTAATTATAAGTAAACATCTTGTCTGTTTGTTTAGTCTTGTAGTACTGTGTGCTCGGTGTTTGGTAGGCAAGCACTGTGTCAATGAACTATGTTACCACAACATTCCTCCATTTGGTGAAATTTAACTGCTTTGAGACAAGATCTCACCAAGTTACCCTGGCTGATTTAAAACCTATTCTACAGCTGAGGATGACCTTGACCTGGGGATCTTCCTGCCTTTCTCCTTAGCAGCTAATATTACAAGGCTACACCACTTAGCCCAGTTGTCTTCCTTGCAACGGATAAAATGTTGAGTGAAGCAATCATATTTAATCTTCACAATATGTTTTGAAATATCACTTCTGGAATACCTCAAAGTTAAAACTGTTAAAGGATGTAAATTGCTGGAAAGCAAGAAATTTGCATTTTATGGGCACCTTAAACTCTCCTTTTATCAATAAACCAAAGTGGAGTTCATTTCTAGGTTCATTTTACAACTAAGATGGAAACAGAAATTAAAAATGTATTTCTAAGGAAATGCACTTTATGGCATTTAAGAAATCTATAGCCAAGCCAAACTAGTGAGAACTCATGAAATTTAGATCAACAGCTGTAGAGCCTGCACAGGACTGGACTAGGCCCTCTGCAAAAGTGAGACAGTTGTGTAGCTTGATCTGCCTAAGGGGCTTCCTGGCAGAAGGATCAGAATCCACCCCTGGTAATGTGAGCTGGCTTTTTGGAGCCCACTACCAATGGTGGGACACCTTTCACAGCCTTGAGGCAGGAAGATGGGCTTGGACCTGCCTCTACTAAATGTACCTCACCATGGGAGGGCTTACCTTCTTGTAGAAGGGAATGGGGGGCAGGGGTTGGGGGAGAGGAGGCTGGAGGGGCAGGAAGAAGGAAGAGGGGGATCTTTGATTAGTGTGTAAAATGATTAAAAAATTTTCTTAATAAAAAAGAAATCTGTATAAACGAAGAGGAAAGTAGGATGAGGCAAGAGGTAAAAGAGTTGGAAGAAGGAACAAGGAGCCACTTGCTCTTTGCCTTCATTTTTTACCTACACAGTCTGGCCACGGTAGGGATGAAAGTAGGGTACACATGTTAATTACAGACTCGTAGACACGTTCTAGTTGAAGTTAATTAATTGCCTTCCTCATGTCAGGAGAAGCCTAGTGTGATATTTGAGACACGGGGTCATGATTCTCTGTATCAACTTTGTATTTAACTACATTAGCCCTGACAGGTTTTTCACTAAGGACTCCACACACTTCAGTTGAGAGCAATATTAGTCTTACTGCTCAAACATAGATTGCTTGAGATTAATCTGTGATGCCCTGAGTTTTCTGTTTTTCAAGGATTGTGATTCTTATTCATTAAATATGAGTATTCATCATCGCATCTATATTTCAACTTAGAATTATTGTCTGGTGTTTGGTACAGTTTACTTGAAGATGAGTAAAGCCTTTATCATCACATGTAATTAAAACAACCAACACAAGGGTCGGGCTCTTACTTTAAATCAGAAAGAGCATAAAATCTATAATGATGAAATATAATCCCACCACAAAGGATTGTGTTAGCAAGCATTACCAGCTTACATCAGAAATAATTCATCTATCTGTCCATTTGGTTAAAGAGACATTTATGGGCCAAGAAAATAGTTATGCAGAATTCTAGAATGGGTTTTCTACAAAGAGGAGAGTTTGAAATAGCTGGGCAACAAAGCCCCAGGATGCTGTGGTCAAATAGTTTGCTGTACATTACAGTACAGGAGCAAGTGCAGAAGTCAATATCTTCTTTCAGTGGGGGAGCATTTTTAGGTCACTACAACTTGGAAGTCATTTTTGTTCCAGTCAGAGTCTGCCGCAGCCACTTCAACTTCAGAGGGCCCTTAAAACAGTGTGAGCTGAAGCACAGGTAGCGGGGAAATTGCAGGAGGCAGTTTCCAAAACAGACATTGGGAGGTCAGCTCGGCACGAGCATGTTATGTGTGGTCGTGTTGGCAGTGGGCTGAGTCAGAGTGGCAAAAGTGCAATAAAAATGTTTCTATTTAAATTTATCAACACTGGAAGATCATAAATCATGAAATGGAAATATCTTTGTAATAAATACACCACTGAATATTTCAGGCAGAAAAAAAGGGCATGAGAGAAAGCAATGGAAAATGGAAAAGAGTCTGAGGACTGTCCTAAACAGCACAGATCAAAAGCAATGTCTTGATGCAGCCCTTGACACAAGCTGCTGCTCACTAAGGTTTTCCTCCTGGGGGATGCAATGGCACGACAGGTGAATGTTTATATCATAGTGGCATGTGTAGTCACACTGTGGTGTACATATTTATAATATATATATATATATATGTATATATATACATATATATGGATAATTTATGCCTATACCAAGATTTTATCTTAAAAGGTATTCAAAGTAATTTCACTAAGGAACATAGACCTTTAAACCCGAGGAATATATAAAGAAGAATTAATTGGGGACATTTAAAGAGCTAAGATTGTTGGTCTAGATTCCTGGGTGGAATAGCTAATTAGGTATGTAAATGCAGGGGTTATTCAATCTAGCTCAAAAATTATGCCAAATGGCTTCATAGGCCCGTCCCAGAGTAGACCCCATCTTAGTTGTATTTCAAATTCCAAGGTTGCTTTAATCCCTGAATCACACTTGATAAGGATTTTATGAGATTACAGAGTATTCATGAGTCTTTTAAGGAAGGCTCATTCGTACTAACTCATCCCAAGAACATAGCTCTTTATAAACCATAATTCTTGTTAATTTTGCTTAATAAAAATTTCTTTCCAGCAATACATGCTCTATATGTACATTTTACACAGTAAATATTTCCCCATTATAGAGAACCTAGGAAGAATAGTACTTGCATGGCTTTGTGTTATATTTGAAATCATAGTAGTGTAATCCTGGATACAACTTGAGTACATTTAAATTTGACAAATACTGGGCAACATTTAGTGATAATTTTAGTTTAGAAGGAAAGATCCATTTGGCTTAGGGCAGTAGTTCTCAACCTTCCTAATGCTGCGACCCTTAAATACAGTTCCTCATGTTGTGGTGACCCCTGACCATAGAATTATTTTATTGCTACTTCATAACTGTAATTTTGTAACTGTTATAAATTATAATGTAAATATCTGATATGTGACCCTTGTGAAAGGGTCGTTCGACCCCACCCAAAGGGTTGCAACACACAGGTTGAGAACCCTTGGCTTAGGGTACTCTCTTCACTCACTTTACGAGAAGTATGTATTTTTCCAAGAAAAACCTTGCAGCTAGGGAACAGCAAGGTTTATTCCCTTTCTGTCTGAAACAGAGTATCCCTATGTAATCCTCTCCTGGAGTTCACTATCTGACCAGGCTGATTTAATCCCGTGGCAATGCTCTAGAGCCTCTGCCTCCGAGTACTGGAATTCCAAGTATGCAATAACACATAGCTCAGAACAGCAAGATTTCAAACTGTGTCTCTCTGCATGTTCTCACTTCACTCATTCTATCATAAACAACAGAATTATGAATTATATATTCATTCTATCAATGCTGTTCCATTAGAAAACCCTAACACAGATTTTTGTGCCAGAAGTAGTTCTAGAGCAACAGAAGTATAAGGATGAACTTTTTAACTATCTGAAATAGGCTTTCACTTTGCCAGCACCTACAGTAACCAAAGCCTTTCCAGTTACTGAAACCTCTCCTAGAGGCTTGGAGAGTACTGAAAGCCTGTGCATGAACTATGTTACAAACCTAAGGAGACAAATAGATTTGTTTTTCCTGACTCACCAACTGTGACAGGCAAGGGATTTTGTGGCTCTGTATATAAAACTTTTGACAATTTGTGAAAAAAATAAGAAAAGTAATGATACTGGTCAGTTGCTCCTAGCATCTCTGGATGAGTTGACAACGGAAAAGAATGAGCTCCAGGATGAAATTAATCAACTTATTAGCATTTCAAAATAGGGTGGAGGATAGCACTGAATTCCGTGGTAAAATGGTAAAGCTGACTGGTTCCAGATACATGCAAACAGTTTAAAAGTTTTAAAGTGTTCCCTGGAAGAGAATCTTCTCTCCAGCAGCCACAGAGCTAACAATGCAGAAAAACAAACCAAAGCCTTCATTATAAAGTTGACTGAATTACAGCAAAAAATTCAAGTCCCAGCCTTGGAGGATGTCAACAGTTAAAGTAGGGTCATTGGTTGGTAAAGAATGGGATCCTGTAACTTGAGATGGAGATGTATGTGATGACCCTTCTGAAGATGAGAATCGTAAAGCCACAGATACTCAAGGGTTTATCAAACATGAGAAAGCAGTTTCTCCACCTTCAAAAGAAGATGTACTCCTAATCCCAAACCCCAAATACTGCCCTTTTCACCTCTGACTGAGGAAATTAATCCTACACTGTCTGTTAAACTAGCAGTGACTTTCTTTGGAAAAGATGCCAGAAAAGACAATACTGATGTCCATCAAGGTCCATCAATAGCTTCCCCCTGAAGGAAAAATAGGGACTCAAAAACAGGATTACATACCTGGAGGAATTGTAGAAATTAGTGGCGCCATTAAAAACTTGAAAGAAGCAGGAGTAGTGGTTTCCATCACATCTCTCTTTAACACATCTAATTCCCTCTAACATTTTAACACTGGCCAGTGCAAATGGATCATGAAGAATGGCAATTGACTATCAAAAACTCAATAGAGTAGTAACTCCAAATGAAGTTGTTGTACTAGATGTGGTGTTCTTACTTGAGCAGATTAGCACATCTGGTACATAGTATAGCAATTAATCTAGAAAATGCCTTTTTCTAGGTACATGTCCTTAATATGGATGACAAGAAGCAATTTGCTTTCAGTTGGCAAGCCCAGCAGTATATCTTTACAGTTTTACCTTAAGGATATATTAACTTTCCATCCCTGTGTTATAACTTACTTCAAAGAGGTCTTGACTATTCTCTTCCACAAAATATCACATTGGTTTACTATATTGTTGACATTATGCTGATTGGACAAAATGAGCAAGAGGTGGCAATCACTTTGGACCGTTGATAACACACATGTGCATTATAGGATGGGAAATAAACCAACCAAAATTCAAGGGCTTTATTTCTACTTCTCTGAAATCCTTACTAGTCCAGTAGTGTGGGATATTCAGAGATATTCTTTCCAAGGTGAAAGATAAGTTGCATCTGGCCCTTCCCACCACCAATAAAGAAGCTCAATGTTTAGTGGGCTTAGTTGGATTCTGGAGACAGTACATTGCATACTTGGGTGTGTTTCTCTGGCCCATATACCAAGAGACTCTGAAATCTGCTAGCTTTGATTGGGCTCATGGGACAGAAGGCTTTTTAATAAATCCAGGTTGTTGTTTAGGCTGCTCCATCTCTTGGGCCGTAAGATCCACCAGACACAATGATACTTAAGGTGTCAGGGAAGATAGGACTGCTGTTTGGAGCCTTTGACAGGCCTGCATAGGTGAATCACAGAAAAGATTTTGGGGTTTTAGAGCAAGGCTCTATCTCCTCTGTAGATGGACAACTTTGGACAACTATTCCCCTTTTGAGAGACAATTCTTGGCCTGTTATTGGGCCTTAGAGGAAACTGAATGTTTGACAATGGGTCCACAAATTACCATGTGGCCTGTGCTGCTTGTGAGCTGAGTGGTGTTTGACCCACTAAGGTACAAATTAGGACATGCACAAAAGCAATTCATTATCAAATGAAGAGGTACATACATGACCAGGCCTGAGCAGGTCATGAAAGCTCATGCAAGTTTCATGGAGAAGGTGTCTCAAAGGCCCATGACTTCTACTCCCATTTTAATGGTCTCTGCTGCTAAGCATGCAACTCATAGGGGTGTGTCCCAAGATCAGTTGACCAAGGAAGAGAAGTCAAGGGTCTGGTTTACTGATGGCTTTGCATGTTATACAGGCACCACTCAGAAGTAGACAGCTACAGCATTGCAAACTCTTCCTGGGACAACCCTGAAAAACATTGGTGGAGAAAAATCTTCACAATGGGCATACTTTGAGCAGTACACATGGTCAAACAATTTGTTTGGAAGGAGAAATGGGTGGATGTGTTATTATTCATTGATTCATGGGCTGTAGCCAATGGATGGGATGGATGCGCAGGGATTTGGAAAGAACATGATTAGAAAATTGGTGAGAACGATATCTGGAGAACAAGTATGCAGATGGATCTCTCCAAATAGGTAAAAGATGTGAAGATTCTTGTGTCCCATGTAAATTCTTACCAAAAGGTTACTTCAGCAAAGGAAGAGTTCAATAATCAAGTAAATAGGATGACAATGGACAGTCATCTTTTTCTCACAGCCATCCCTGTAATTGCCCAGTTATCACTCCCAGTACTCGCTCCCTCTATCTTTCCTCTACCTGATCTCTCCTGATCCCAACTCTACCCTCCATATACACCCCTCCCCCATCCACCAGGGATGTCTACTCTACTTCCCCTTCACAGTGAGATTCATGCATTTCCCCACCCACCTTGAGCCCTTCTTGTTACTTAGCTCCTCTGGGGTCATATTTTATTAAGAATGTACACATTGTTTTTCTTTCCTTGATTTCTTTATTGTATAATATAACATTAAAAGAATATCAGTTATCATATTTAAGTTTGAGATACTAAAAGAATGTCCCTCAAGGGATGTTGCCATCTATTCTAAAATTTATAATGCATTTTCAGTTGTGTGGGAGATAGTTATATCATGTTAGATGTAATTATGACCTGGTTAAATATATAATGCATTTGTGATTATATGTGGGATAGTTATATCATGTTATGCATACTTATGACTTTGTTATTGGTTTTATTTGAAAATTAAGCATGACTTAAGGAGCTATGATTGTTTGTCAAATTGATAAAGGGTGGAGTTGTGATGGCTATTCTTGGTTGTCAACTCAACTACATCTTGAATTAACTAAAACCCAAGTGTCTGTGAGGGACTTTCCATAAATTAAGTCATGTGCAATGGAAACACCCACTTTTAGACTGGATATTTTGAGGTGGGAAGATCCACCTTTAATCTGGGCCACACTTTCTGATGGCAACCCATATAAGGACATGGGGGAGGGAAGCTTGTTCTTTGCCTGCTTGTTCTCATTCTACTGGCAAGTCCATTCCTTCACTGGCACTAGAGCCCACTTCAGAATTCTAGTGTATACTGAAGACCAGCTGAGACAACCACAATCATGGACTGTAACAACTACAATGGGCTAGCTGAACCATAACGTGAAAGGCATTCTAATAGTTCCCCTTTCTCTACAGATGTATAGAGGGTCACTCTATCAGTTGCGTTCCTCTAAAGAACCCTAATATACAAACTAAAAAAAAAAATTGTCACATCCATTGATATCACGTAGGCTTGAATATGGTGGAAAAATTCTATGGAAGCACAAAGGCTACCATTTGGACAGCTGTTTGTTAAATTTGAGACTCCAAACAGATGAAGTAATTGTTATGACATTATACGAAGAGAACGAGCAGCAGTCTTGAGTTATGAAGTCTTCTGAAATAGCAATAACTTGTACATATGTTGATATGACAAAAGCAACAGCTTCTGGAGACAAGAAGGATTGATGTGGGTGGGAGAAAAGGGTCAGTTGATGAAGGGCCTTTTAGGTTGAGAGTTTTGAATTCATCTTATAAATTACATATTTTTATTAATTTGTCTTTTATTTTTATTTTAATTTAATGTTTTATTATTAATTAAAAATGTTATATCATTTCTCTTCCCTCATTCCTTCCCAATCATCTCCTGTTCACCCTCAAATGCATGGTCTTTTTTTCTCTCATTATTAGTATATTACACACACACACACACACACACACACACATATATATATATGAATAAATTTATAAATACAACCTGCTGAGTTAGTTTAGTGTTACTTGTATGTATATGGTTTTTTTTTTTTTTATGGAGGACCACTTGGTAATTAGGAAGTTTGTCTCTGGGGAAGACAAATTCTCCCTCTCTCAAATGTTATTGATTGCCTGTAGTTCTTCATATAGGGTTGGGCCACCATGAGGTTTCCCCCATCCACACTGGGGTGTCAGCTGCTGTTGGAATTGCTAAGGTCTTGTTTAGGCAGCCATGTCATGGAGATTTCGCAGGTGTGGCTTTCCTGTTGTAGCTAAACAGCACAATCTAGCAACAGACTTTTTGGTCCTCTGGCTCTTTCCATCATTCTGACCCCTCTTCTATGATATTCCCTGAGCCTTAGGTATAGGAGTTAAGTTGCAGATGTATCAACTAGGGGCTGAGCACCCCATGATCAGTTGTTCTCTGCATTATGACCAATTGAGGCTTTCTGTAGTAGTCTTTGTCTACTGCAAAGAGAAGTTTCTTTAATGAAGGATGAGATGTACATTTACCTGTGGGTACTAGGATAAAAACTCAAAATGCAGCTGAAAGTTACACTGGTTTGGGAAAGTAGTGGTCAGTGTTTCTCCATGACCTCTTTTGCCACTGGTAGTTAGCTAAGTTTCCAGTACCAGGTACAGCTTTTGTAAATGCTACTATCATACGTTTGGGGTTATCTTGCCATGCTGGTTATTGTTATGATTCATAGACATCAATGAATAAGATCATTTATTGATATCTTCCTTTAGCAGCTTTCATATCACCTTCCGGTACTATGAAAACTAGTCTTCTGGCTATTGGGTCAGATTTAGCTGGAATACTATGAATTCTATGTTTGAAACGTGTAGTGTCTTCAGCAATAGGGACTTATCTTCAATGTCTGGGAGGAGATCAAAGGAAATAACAGTTTATATTGTGTGGGTTGTCTCTTAGACACCCCTCCAGCAATTCAAAAATGTTTTCTCATACCTGAGTCTAGGCTTTTTGTTGTAGTCTGTGACACTTAGGGGAGCATTATCAACCCAAATGGCGTAACTTCATGTAAATATTTATATGGCAGAGTTGGCCTTCTCCAGGGAAAAGCATACCAATTGGTTGACCAGTGCCAAATGGTCAGCTCTAAAACCATACATACAGATATCATTATACAGACTGCACAAGTTATATTTAAGGAATATATATATATATATATATATATAGAGAGAGAGATATAGATAAGATAAATTAAATAACAATTGGTGAAAAAATCAATTAATTTGAAGGAGAGTGTGGAGGGGTATCTGGGATGGTTTGGAAAGAGGAAAGAAATGGGAGAAGTGTAATTAAATTACAAAAATAAAAATACATATATACAGACACATATGTGCATATATGTTATATATGTAACTTGAAATAAATATAAAATAGCCTATGTCATTTTCCAACATCCTTTGTGTCTCCTTTCTCCCTCTAGTCACTATTAGTGAGGAGGAAAACAGGCCTCAAATATCTCCACTCTTGTCTGTGACCATGATTGAGGCAATGGAACAGGGATAGGGAAGTAAATTTATTGGCTGCTGTGATAAAATTAACTGAATTTGAAGGACAGGTATAAATCAATATCTAGTGAGCTAATGAAGAAGGAGTCATGGCAAATTAGAGAGCACTGTCATGTGGGAGGAATCTAAGGTCTTGGGCTTCCTTTGTGTTGTTTGCAGCTAACAAAAGAGAAACAATCTGAAAATAGACACTGTAATTTAAATGTGACCAGTACCCTACATGCTGACTGTTTTACAGTGTGTTTAGAAGAACCTTGATAATATATTATAAATTGATATGGGCTGCACACTTTCAATGGAATGTGTAATTAAAAGCCAAGATTTTAATGGGAAGTTTAACTTTGATAATTATGATTACTTGAGTGATCTACAGACTAAATACACTCCACAACAAAATTCCAATAGCATATTTTGTATAAATAGAAAAATATGTCCTAATATTTGTATGAAACACCAACTAGCCAAGACAATCTTAAAATAAAAAGATGCTGAACTTACACTTACCTAGTATCAAAACTTGATTAAAAAAATACAGTAGCCAATACTGCTTTGGAGACAGACCAGCATAGCAGAGAGACTGTAGAAATAAACTCCAAGGAAATGATCAAATAATATCTAGCAAGAGAGATTACAACTGCTAAATAGGGAAAGAGAATATCTTTGGTGGATGGTGCTCGGGTGGCTGGGGTATCTCTTAGGAACAAAAAGTGAAATTGGGCCCCCATCTTACCATCTATGGTCATCTGAATGAGGATAGCCTCCATGGCTCATATGTTTGAATGCTTAGTCATCAGAGAGTGGTATACTTGAGAGGGATTAGGAAGAGTGGCCTTGTTGGGAGAAGTGTATTACTGCGAGTGGACTTGGAGGTTTCAAGAGCCCTGTCCAGATCCAGTGGATCTGTCTGTGGATCCAGATGTAGAACTCTCAGCTACTTCTCCAGCACCATGTATGCTTGTGTGCTGCCATGCTCCCCACCCTGATGATAATGGACTAAACCTCTGAACTGTAAATGAGTCCCAGTTAAATGCTTTCTTTTGTAAGAGTTACTATGATCATGGTGTCTCTTCACAGCAATAGAACAGTGACTAAGACACCATCCGACACAAACACCAACTCAAAATGGACTAAAGAATTAAAGAGGAGACTTGAAACAATAAAACTTGTAAAGAACACAAGTGTGTGTGTGTGTGTGTGTGTGTGTGTGTGTGTGTGTGTGTTGTGGTGATGAGGAAGCAAGGAAAATCATTCCACATTTAAACTGATGTTTGCAAAATCAAACTTGTGTTCTCACTCAGATAAACTTTATTATTAAATGTTACTCTTTCTAAATGCATGTGACCATTTAAAGACACAATTGAAGATCTGAGCCCACTTGCAGGCACTACATAATTCGACTCTATTTCCTTGGGAAAGTGGGTGCTCATTATTCTCTGCTAGCTGAAGAACATTGAACAGGGTCAAAGAGATCTCTTGGGAAACTTTTGCCAACTAATAGAGAGATTGAGTGGAAACTTCACCAGGAATATTCCAATCTGTCCTTGCTTGAGTTCATTTTACTCTATCAGGATTTCCCTGGAGCTGTATGTCAAAATGTCCTTTAAGTTATGGGGATGAACTTCAAATGTTAACTGTTGAAAATAATATTCTGTTAAAATAAGAGTTAAATTAGTTTGAGGAAGCTTCTAAAAGTACTTTAACGGGGGAGAGAGAATGACAGAGAGAGAGAGAGAGAGAGAGAGAGAGAGAGAGAGAGAGAGAGAGAGAGAGAGAGAGAGAGAGATCTTCATGCTCACAAAGCATGGACTAAGCAGCCACAAAGATTTCTAGGGTTAATCAGTCACTTTCTACCATCTTCTCGAAACTTACTAGGTCTCTTATGAATAATAAGTATATTATTATATACTTAACTAGGTAATTGTTACTATCATCTGTTTAGTTAAGGATATGGTGTATGTAGTTTTTTTATAATGATAATAGTTTACTGTCATTTGTCTAGTAGTTACCAAAGATAAATATGAATGGAAATTATAGGAATATATCTGTTTTAATAGAAGAAAAGCAAGGTACAAAGGTGTATATATAAACAGTACTTATGAATTAGATACACAAATGATGTTTATAAAGACTAATTACACAATATTGTTTTAATGTTGTCGTTTTTTCATTCTAATTACTTTAGTGATATTGTATGATAAAAATGAAATAATGCTTATAATGAATCATGGCTACTCCTCACACTATACAATAATCCAGAAGTAAATTGCTAAATCTTTTCTCTATATTCATCAACAGCATACTCTGGAGAATTATTGCATCCACAAAGACCAACCTCACCTGTCTGCAGCCCTGTCACACTATGAAATTGTAGCAATCTGCCCACACAAAGATTCTGAACTGGGTGATGATGTTACTAAAAGCTGTTAGTAAAATATTTCCCTATTCCTCTTTATACGTAGTCAAGACAACATTTATTGACCAATAAAACCAGCAGGACAATAACGCACTGAGGTTTATGGCATAGTAAGAGCCCTTTGAATTTGCATAATGCTTTAGTCATTTATAAAGCTCTTCAAAATGCAGCAACTTGTTTGAACCTCACAATAACCCTGCACAACTATCTTCATTTTATAGATGAGGACATAAAGTTCACCTGGATGTGAAAGAACATGTTCAAAATGAAGAAGCAGTGGAAGTTTTGGTTTAGAATTGATTTTTGCTCCAGTGTTTTTCATCACGTAGAGTATCACCAGGTCCTGATGACAGAAAATTATAAATGTTTATAACAATTGAAAAATATTCAAGACTCTTGGTTTCACAAACAAAATTAAATTGCTATGCCTACACTAAAATCAATATAATACAAGGCTTTTTTTTTTTTTTTTTTTTACCCAATCTAAGCAAAGTTACCACAAAAAGAACATTCTTGGCTATCTATTTCCTGGACAGCTCACTATGACTATGCAGTTGTTTCTCTATATTGACAACTTCCAGTGCCATGCTCTTCTTTCATAGCACTCAGCTCAACTGTCTACTTGTCTAATGCTTGTGTCACTGAGAATTTCTGGCACCGGGAGCCTTAATCATAACACTTCTCTGTATCTTCTGACACGTAATGTGAGGTTGATCATACCTAATATTGCATGTAGACTCAAGCCAGGCTCTCAAAAGGCTTTCATGTTCCTCCTGCTTGTATTATCCCTGTGTGATAATTATTCCCAGGCAGACTCAACAGCCAGAGAAGAAGGACAGAAAGTAAGGAGAGCAGATTCTAAATCAGCTGACCTCTGTTCTTAAACAAAACCAAAAGGAACACTGTCAAACTAAACATGGTCATTTTCCTGGAAATTAATCAGAGGTTTCCAGCATTTAGAGGGAAAGTGATTCAAGACTACACTGGCAAACAGAGCATCTTTGTGACATTAACTCACCTTCTTCTATTACCTTCTTTCTGCTTGGTGGCAGCATCGACAACCAATAACACGTTATCACAGAAAAATAAACAACTGATAGCAGTAAGAGGGGACAGATTTACAGATTTAGAAGCAGCCTCCCACCCCTGTAGGTTCCATTCGCATAGAACAGTCATTGTTGGACCTGTCTGCTGCTTGCTGGGAAGACTCCACTCATAGTGAGACTCTTAATTCTCCTGAGTCTCTAAGGCAAATGACTAGCCTTACCTTTCCTTGGAGAAAAACTTTGTTTAAAATGGAGACAATTGTCCAATATCACAAATACTTACACGTTCTATGTCATTTTGAGAAAAGTATAAACTTCTCATTAACCCTAGAAGAGAAAATACATGTGAAGCGAGAAATGACTAAAAAGGCCTGATAAATTCCTGGAATCAGGGAGCCTACATGTTTGTAGTAGACTGTGTGTGTGTGCACAAGAAAGACTTAGAAGTTTTCAATAAATGCCTTAATTGCTTATGTGCAACCTTTACAACTCATACAATACAACAGAAATTGAGAGACAATTTCAAAGACTATTTGTAAATAGCTAGCAATTAAGTATTGGGAATAATGATTGCAAATAATTTAATCTGTGATTGAAGAAAATAAAATTAACATCAGAGAATGCTTTTTAATAAGAAATAAATAATTTAAACAATATATATAAAATACAATGTGTGTAACATACATTGGGTACATAATGGTGGTGACCTGTGCAAATGCTTAATGGGTCCTTATAGTGGTTCCAGTCTGTATTGATCTACGGTAATGCCAGTGTGACAGACCATCACTGAATCTCAGGAATGGCAGCAAGAATTTGGCCAGTATGGTTGTTTAAATGAGAATGGTCCACAAAGGCTCATATATTTGAATAATTTGTCCCCAGCTAGTGGGACTGTTTGGGAAAAATTAGAGGTGTGGTGTTGTTGGAGTAGGTGTAGCATGGCTGGGGGAGGTATGTCACTGGGGGTTGGGCTTTGAGGTTTCAAAAGCCCACACCAGACCCAATCTCCACCCTCTGTCTGTCTGTGTAACTATGGATCAAACATTAGCTCTAAGCTACTGTCCCAGTGCCATGCCTGCCCACTGGTCACCACACTCTCCACCATGATTATCACTGGACTAGTTCTCTGAAACTGTAAGCATGCCATGAATTAAATGCTTTCTCTATAGGTCTCGAGTTCATAAAGCCATTGCTGGAATAAACATTAGTCTGGGTGCAAAGAATCAAACTTAGATATGAAACAAACCTATTCTTCAAGATGTACAATATCTAGAGGGGAAAAGATGAGTTCATCACAGTCAACAGTGTCTTAAATTATCTAAGTTATACTCAACATAGGATGGATGGATGGATAGATGAATGGGTGGATGGATGAATGGATGGATAGATGAATGGGTGGATGGATGAATGGATGGATAGATAGATGGATGGATGTAGGCCAACTTGAAGAATCTCAGAGGAGACTAGTTGAACAAAGATAGGCTGGAAATGATTCATAATTGAATATTTGTGCTTCAGAGAAGGAAGAATAACATGAAAGATATAGAGGGAGTACAGAACTGCTCTGAATGAGGAAACACAAGGATTCTAAAGCTCTGATGTTCACATTTTAGAGCACTACATTTTTAGAAGGAGCGAGAGATGGACCTAGAAAGCTGGAAATGTAAGCAGAGAGAAGATAATGGGAAAGCCTTGTAGCTCATGTGAAACAGCCTGTCTCCTGTCAAAAAGCACAAAGCACTGAATTAAGATATTGAAAAAAAAGAAAAGCCCAACTAAAAAATAAGTCACAGAAGAATGACACAGTTAGAGTTGTCCTTTCAGTCCACACCTGAATTCCTACAGGCAATATTCCTGTAACTAGGTCAGAGCTAGAGGCAAAGAGACTCGCCAGCAGGAAGCTTTTTATGCATCACATATATGACAGAAAAGAAGACGATGGAGCCCATTCTCTACCCCATTTTCAAGGCCTTGCCCATATTACCATATACAAATGCCATGGTATTTTGTGACGCAACCACATAGTTGATATTTTGGTTAAGTCCTGTTTTCCCATTAAATTAAACAGTCTCACTCTCCCTTAGTATAAAAATTGCCCAAAGAAAGAGAATAGTCCTATATTTTAGGGGAAAAATATCAAAAGTTAAATAATGAAATTCAATGTCAAACTTGGTTTAATATGAAACACAAAATACAAAAAAACCTCATAAAGATGACCCTCTCCTCTGCTTCCTAATGACTTCTTTCTCTTCTAGAGTTGATTCCCTTTCATCACAGATGGAGGATGCAAAGGCTATAAGTGTCAATGCCACAGAGTAGAGTACTCTGAGGAACAAACGCAGAGAAGGAAGAATGCTCTCTATGCAGTAACTTTCTTCACTGTGCTTTGAAAGAGCACAGTTAGGGTTGCTTTGTTTTGTTTTTAGTATTTTTAACATTGGAACACTTGAAATTTGTATATTCCTATTAAATAAATATTGGAGAAGTTACCTATTAAATAATGATTAACTAATATTTTCCCTTTTTAGGTTTTGAACTGGGTTTTTTTTTTTTTATTCTAGATCTCTAATTTGCAAACAGGATTAAGAACTGAGAAGAGTACTAATGAACTGGGATTCAGTTTAAGACTCCCATCACAGTATCATAATTTCAGGAACATGAGAAAAATTCCAGTTTATGCATGTTTGGAATGATTGGTACTATGTTGTGCTATTGAGACTCAATCTGTGAGTTTATCCCCACCCCAAAATAAACTTAGTTAAACTTTAAAAAAAGAGAGAAGACATTTTTTCTGTGTGACAAAGAACTCAAGGACTAAAATAGGAAGCATATTGTTATTGGCTTAAGGTTTGTTTCATACAAGGGTATCTTCCAAATTCCAACAGTTGCTCTTCTCATAAAGGAATGGATCAGGAAAACCTTTACCTTAAGATTTTTATGAATAATAAATATTTTCAGAAAGATTGAAAATGTGCATTATACATGGCTGCAGCAAAACTGGGTCCAGCCCAAATGCTCAACAAAGCTCCCACACTCTAGGCACTTCAGCATTGCATTCACACATTTGAAACCTGAGTGCCAAAAAAGGACAAATTATTACACACCATTAGGCTGTTTCTGCTCTTCCATCTCTAGGAATGTCAGCTATTTCCTGAAGTAAATTTTTCTGGGATATCTTGATGGTCTTGTTTTCTTGATCACTTGGTCAATATACATGAGTTTAATTGGAGTTATCCTGCACAGGGGATAACAATTCTCTCAGAAACCATAGACTGCCAAATAAAACCCCAGTACCACATATGGGATGCCTTACTTCAAGTTGTTGGTAAGGGTATCACAGAGATTGTCCCCCAAATGTAGGCTATTGTCATTGTTCTTGCCCACAAGAACTTGATGTTTAAAATCCTGTTGCTGAATGTATCATACCCTTTGGTTACAGGTAATGAAAAAACAAGTCGATACTGACTAGGAAGCTATTTCCCTACTGGCTGGCTTTCAGAGTATTTGAAGATTTTCTGCAGGCTTCTGGGAGAAAATGTCACCAGTTGATGGCTTATCCACCTATGAATGTTGTGAACTCTAGTAATATCTGGTATAGCATGATATGACCATTGGTGTAGTACCGGCATGAATGTTATAGGGATAACCAACTGCTCTCAAAACACATTGTATGCTTGCATGAATTTCTCAAAGAATTAAAAAATGTTATACTTTAAACAATGAGCATATCACTCTCACATTCATATGTCAAATGTTTCTGGTGAATATTTGTTCTATTGTATTTGGCACAAGATCAGTGATCTCATATTTTTTGATTCAATAGAACACCAAAGCAAAGTTCTGTCCATAAGAATTTATAACATTGTCTATCCAAGAAATCACATGTTATGATTATGTTTCTTAGAGTTAGAAATTTCTGGATATGCATTGTCAGAAACACACACTTTCAAAATCACATTTTCCGAAACAGTAATTCATTTATCTCACAACCAAGTTAGGCTTTGTATAAATTTGTATTTTGTTTTTTTTGTTTTTTTTTTTCTTTTTTTTTTTTTTCTTTTTTTTCTTTTTTTTTTTTCTTTTTTTTTTTTTTAATTTTTATTTTGCAACACAATTCAGTTCTACATATCAGCCACAGATTCCCTTGTTCTCCCCCCTCCCGCCCCCCTCACCTTCCCCCCAGCCCGCCCCCCATTCCAATCTCCTCCAGGGCAAAGCCTTCCCCACAGACTGAGATCAACCTGGTGGACTCAGTCCAGGTAGGTCCAGTCCCCTCCTCCCATGCTGAGCCAAGGGACCCTGCATAGGCCCCAGGTTTCAAACAGCCAACTCATGCAATGAGCACAGGACCCGGTCCCACTGCCTGGATGCCTCCCAAACAGATCAGGCCAATCAGCTGTCTCACCCACTCAGAGGGCCTGATCCAGTTGGTGACCCCTCAGCCATTGGTTCATATTTCATGTGTTTCCGTTTGTTTGGCTATTTGTCTCTGTGCTTTATCCGACCTTGGTCTCAACAATTCTCTCTCATATAAACCCTCCTCATTCTCGCTAATTGGACTCCCAGAGATCCACCTGGGGCCTAGTCATGGATCTCTGCCTCCAGATCCATCAGTAGTTGGATGAGGTTTCTAGCACGACAATTAGGGTGTTTGGCCATCCCATCACCAGAGTAGGTCAGTTCGGATTGTCTCTCGACCATTGCCAGCAGTCTGTTGTGGGGGTATCTTTGTGGATTTCTGTGGGCCTCTCTAGCACTTTGTTTCTTCCTATTCTCATGTGGTCTTCATTTACCATGGTCTCCTATTCCTTGTTCTCCCTCTCTGTTTTTGATCCAGCTGGGATCTCCCACTCACCCAAGCTCTCTTTCCCTCGACCCTCGCCCTTCACTACCCCCACTCCTGTCCAGGCTGTTCATGTAGATCTCATTCCATTTCTCTGTCGTTGGGCGATCCCTGTGTCTTTCTTGGGGTCCTGTTTTCCAGGTAGCCTGCCTGGTGATGTGAGTAGCAGTCCAGTCATCCTTGTTCCACATCTAGCGTCCTGTTATGAGTGAGTACATACCATGTTTGTCTTTCTGAGTCTGGGATACCTCACTCAGGATGATTTTTTCTAGATCCATCCATTTGTCTGCAAACCTCATGATGTCATAAATTTGTATTTTGATGTAAGAATCTCCAGAAACACAGCAGCATTGGGACATAAGAATATCCATGTCCTTCTGCATATGCAAGCAAATAGAGGTGGAACATATTTTTAAAATTTTCTATTTATAATTAACAGATACTGACTTGTATTATCATTATTCCATAAATAATATAGGGTAACAACTATTTCTATTATGTTAGGAAATAGAATTATATAAACACGATTAAAGTTTATGAGAAGATGTGTAGGTTATATGGTAATATTACAACATTTATATAAATAAACTAAGCAGCAATCATTATTGACTATCAGTTGGAGATTTGGAAACAATTGCACACAATTATCAAAATAAAGAAATATTCTCTCTCTCTCTCTCTCTCTCTCTCTCTCTCTCTCTCTCTCTCTCTCTCCTTTCTCTCCCTCTCCCATCTCTTTCCCTCTCCCTTTCTCTCCCTCTTTCTCTTTCTGATGTATATGTGTGTAGGCAGGGGATGAATCAGCTTATACAATAATGGAGCCGAAGAATTCCCATTGTGCTGGGTAACTTTGTGACAACTTGACACATGCTAGAATCCTTTGAGAGACTTGAACATCAATAGAGAAAATGCCTCCATAAGCTTGGCTTGTAGGCGAGCCCGTGAGGCATTTTCTTGACTGATGATTGACTGTGGCAGTGCTACCCCTGGCCTGGTGGTCCTTGGTGCTGTAAGAAAGCAGGCTAAGAAAGCTATGAGGAACTAAGCAGTAAGCAGCGTTCCTCCTTAGCTTCTGCTTCAGTTCCTGCCTCCAGATTTCTTCCCTGACTTGCTTTGATGATTAACTATAAGTTGTAAGACGAAATAAACCCTTTTGTCTTGTGGCTGGTTTTGGTAATGGTGTTTATCACATCAACAGAAACCCTAAGATGTCCATCATCTCTCATGTGCACAATGGAGCCCCAAGAAAGCCGCTGGTATACAGCATAGTTTATTTTGAGCCAGAATACCTGAGAAACAGAGGGGTTTCTGGGATACACTTCTGAGGACCCAGAAAGGGAAGATTAGATGTTACAGCTTCAGTAGGCAGGCAGGATGTAAATGGTAGCAAACTTGTCTTGCTCTCTCTTGTTGTAATCAGGCCACTTAGGTGGAGTCAGCCATCTCCTGGGCTTACTACACCAAGTGTCAATTGTAGCCTAACCATTCTAACCTAATGAACAAATACACAGAGATACTCCAAGGCTGTAGTCGATATATACAATTAACCATCTTAAGAACTGAATTTGCTTTTAATTATTAGAATTGTAAGTATCAAGCCACTGTGTATGTTGTAACTAAAAGGCCAACATTAATGAGATGATGAATGTCTTATACTGTAATTAGAGACCACATGTATGTTTTCAGCAATGCATGTAGTTTTGCAAGTAACTGTGTCTTCCTCCCAGTGCGTTGATCTTCATGGAATCTTTATTAGTGAGAAGCAAGACTGTAAATTTCTTTGAAAGATCTTTCAGACCTCTCCTATTGCATGAATAATCTCAATGGAGTTCCTGCCTGATGTGAGAAGTTGCTACACATATTATAAACATCTAGGAAGAGTATCACAAGAAACACCATGAGAATTTACTTTTTATCTTTCCTATGAAATTACTCAAGGTCACATAACTAGTAAAGGACACACTGAGGTATAAATTCAGATCTCTTTGGGAAGTTGACAAGAATCTGTGCTTTGGGAACCAAGTTCTACTCTACCTTGATCAAATCAATAAATAGAAATACATTCCTCAACACTAAGTCATCATCACTTCCATTCTGAAAGATTGCATTGCTTTTTCCCTACAGGAATAGGGTGACATGACTGTGTTATCAGAATGGAATTAAGGAGACAGACAAATTTCAGAACAATGGCTGCTATTCTCTGATTATTCTGCAAGATTTCCGGTTAAATACAGGAAAGCTATGACTAAAAATATATAGAATGGGTAGAGGTTTCTATATGCTTACTTCTGACTGAAATTGAGCATAAAAACTCCATTCCAAACAAAAAGTTCTCAAAGTGTCAGGTATTCCAGTTAAAACAGACCTGGTTTTAGGTAGATACAGACACATAAAGATATAGATGAATTTAATTGTCATATGAATCTAAAACATACATACATTTTCGCTTAAATTAGTTGAAATAATATTATTAATTTTTCTCTCTGTGATGAAAGCTACCACCTTAAAACAATTCAAGACTACCCACCCCCTAAAGGCCCCCCCACACACACACACACACGCACACACGCGCACACACACACACTTTTCGTTTCAGGGACAAACTCATCAAAGCAGATGGTCGATCTTAATTAATTCTTATCACAGAGACAACTTTGTCGTAAAGTATTTTTCACAGATGAACAGTATTATATAAGCCCCTTTGTTTACAGAATTAAAGAGAGAATGACTTTTCATGAGGGAAGCAGTTACTGTAATTTTATCTTTTATTTCTTCTACTTCTTTGGCACTTAAAAGCAATTATAACATTTAGGCTATTGAGTCTTCACTGAAGCAAGAGACATGTTTGTTTAAAATGCTTATGTTTTCAAAAAATGATTTTTTTTTCAGAATTTTTATGTGAGGCAGAGTTTAGTTTCAAAATAAATATTGCAGAGGCCACATTTGTCAGTAGGCATGCTCAGAACTTCTACTCCCAACCAACGCAGCTTTTATGACACTTTTCTTCCCTCCCATCTTCCCCGGCTAGGATACGGAGTTACATCATCAGACTTGGTTTTTAGAGTATTAAGAAGAAAAGTTGTTTAGAGACAAACACCTAACAATTCAATTAGATTTAATTTGTCAAAAATCATATAACCATAATCTACATGTTTCAGAATACTGAGAAAATGAGTCATAAATTTTAGTATGATCTTTCATATCATCTCTCCTCTCCCCTCTCTCACTCTAGACACACACACACACACACACACACACACACACACACACACACATACACAGGAATTTCAAATGTCATTAAATTTGTTACAAGAAAGATTTAAATCAGTGTCCCAGCAAACGGAAAAATCCAAGTTTGATATTACTATAAACTAACTTCAATATTTAGAATAATCATTCAAGAAAGGCTTAGCAATACCTCATGGAGGTGAACTGGAAAACCTGTATCTAAACAGGTTACTTGACTGTGAACTCTGATTGTTTGTGTCATACCCTACCAGCCCCTTATTTTTGTCTCTAAATAAAGCAAAAGTACACAACTTCCATTCTTCTCGATATCTTAGGAATTCTTTGTATGGTTTCAAGCAAAATGAGTGCTTTCATTTTCACTTAAATGTATCAATATTTGTCTGATCATCAAATAAGCATTCACTAGAATGTATGAGCATGTGTTCCTATGTATATGTACATATGTGCATGTATATGTATGTATGTATGTGTGTGTGTGTATGTGTGCCTTCTTTGAGTCGTGTTCTGTTCATATAAATGCATTGTTTGCCTTTGTAGATTAGACTACTTCAACATGAATTTTTGTCTTTTCCTTTAATAATGCATTGATTGATATCTCTATATCTATTTTTCTAAATCTATTATATTCGTGAGATTCTATTGATGCCAAGATTAAGCCTCTACATTAATAACACAAAAGCAAAATTATTTTCTAAACAGTAAGCATAATTTTTTGAGTTTCCTTTTTCTGCTCCAACTCCCTGCATTACAAACTCTCCTTAACTCTAACTTACTAAACAGTATCTAAGAAAGCAAGGGGAAAATTAAGAGGGTGAAAATGAAATGAAGGTTAGGTAAAATGCTAACGAGTTAAAAATTAGTTCATTTATTTACTCAGCAAATACTGAAGGAGTGACATGTGCCAGGTCCTATGTTAGGAAAAGATTTCAATGGAGAGCAACATTGGAGAAATTACATTGCTTTATAAGTTGACAGATAATATTATATGTATTTACCATGTGCAGTGTGATGTTGTGCAGTACGTATGCACTGTGGAATAACTAAGCCTAGCTCACATGGGCATTTATCTCACATAGCTTCATATACCTTATAGTGAGAAAGCTGAACATCATGTCTCAGCACAGCTAAATTAGTATGTATCTTACACGAATACTTAAAAAAGTTTTATGCAATAAGGGTGGAATGCAAACTATGAAACTAAGGAAGTAATTTAGTGGGTTTTTAAGAGAGCAAAATAATTTTCACTCTTGAAAGCCTAAGCCAATTGTAAAGTATCATTATCTTAAGAATTAAGAATCTTTGAAATATTTTAAATAATTTATTCAAGTCAAGCAATTAAACCTAAGAAGAGAAGAAAGCAACTTCTTATATTGTTTGGTAATAACTCTGATGAAAGGCATGCATAATGACATTTTGATCAAACAACTTGAAGATTTATTCTCAAGCTATTTCGGAATAAGAAATGCATTTTCTTGTTGTGTTTACCTCACAAGCAACATCAAATAGTGCCTTAGGGAGGGAGACTCTGTGTGACCGTCAAGCAAGGCCCACTCTGCTTAAAATGGAGGTTCTCATTGACTATCAGGCTTCCACACGTTCCAGTGAGTGGATGACAGCTTGGGTTCTAAATGTTGGTGTAGGAGTCAATCTGTATATATTGAGAATCTATCACAATTGATAATAAAAAAAAATCACCACCACAGTTTTGCTTCTGAATCACAAACTGTGAAATGTTATTTTTCCTTTTTAATATGAATCATAAAGCTTTGTCATATCATTCCCAGCAGTAATTAGTAGTTATAAAAGCTCCCACATCTGAATCAAGTGAATCACGAGAGACTGACAAAGAAAGAACAGCTCTGCTCTATAAAATGATGCAATGTCACCCTTGTACTACTTGATCATTTGATGAACTGGAACATACTATGGAGTTCTTCTCTGGATATGGGACAAGTACAATCACCTGGAAAAAAAAAACAAAAAACAGGAGTCTCCAGACCAAGAAGGCTGAACCAGTGACTTCTACAAATATAAGAAGTGAGTGGTGAGAAGGGGAGAGGGAAGAGGAAAATATAAATTGGAGCAGAGAGTTGTCAGCCTGATGAAGAGAAAATCTGTTTTGGGAAGGGGATAAGGAAAAAAGGTGATAAATGTCCTTGCAAACACTGTCCTTAGAGGCTACACTTTGATTTAAGGACACATTTGTCAAGATCCAGCACATTTAATCATCTAAAACAACAGCTAAATGCAATTGCCCTGGTACTTCTATGAGGCAGCTCACCTTCAAGGCATACACAAGATCGTGCAAGGCATACACAAGATCCTGTTTCTATTCTACAACAGAATGTCCTACACCAAGTAATACGATCACTAGGACCTCTAGGGTAACAACGTCCTGATTTCCTTACAGTTTCTTTCTTTTTTCCGTTCAAAATGCTACCTATTGAAAAGGTAAACTTTGTAAAATCTCACTTAATATGTTGTGAATTCAGGAATAATAGTCTAGGGCTGGCAAGTTTGCTCAGTGGGTAAGGCTACTTGCCATTATGCCTAATGACCTGAACTTGGTCTTTGGAACACACCTAGCAGAGGAGAACCAGTTGTCTCAAGTTCTCTGATCACCATACATGTGTAATAGCATGTGCATGCCCACACACAAATAACCACAAAATAAATATACATTAAAAAATACTAACAGTGTAGCAGGCAGTACTAATTAGTCTTTAGTGAATATAAGCTATTTACAAGCTATTTTCAGGTGACCTTTTATTTAACAAACAGGCACCTTCTATGTTTCTTAACTCATTAATATTAGAAAAAAATATATGAATTTGACACTATGACTACTCATACCAAACAATTGAAGAAAACTGCATATGGTGATATTTTATTTGCGCTGAAATGTGATTTTATTTGTATGTTAATAAATAAAAGTGCCTGGGGTCAGAGCCAACAGCAAGCCATAGCAGAAGTCTGGTTCAGAAATCTTTTGTGTGATATTGGGAAAGGAGTGATTAAACAAAGATTAATCATTTCATTTGTTGATGTCAACATTAGCTTTATTATTACTGCGCTATTTCACTTGAATTAAGTAATATTTCAAATGTTAAATACACGTAAAAATAAGTGACAGGTTAGTTAGCCTGATGAAGACTGCCATTCTCAAGTAGATGTATGCATTACATTTTTAAATTATTTCTGTCACCAAATATGTGACACAAGAGATTTAAGAGATTAAATGTATATTGACATGTATCATTTCAGAGAACACAGTCCATCATGGTCTTGCAGGCATGGCCACTGGAGTGGCTTTCTTGATGATGGCTGGAGCTTGCTGCTGCTCACATGATGGAAGTATATGAGAGTCAGAGAGAAGGACAAGACACGAGAATGATATTTTCTTCATTAACCTTAAAGCACCCTTCAGCATGCCTGTGTTCATTAGGTAAGTCTCATGTGTCAGAGGTCTACAATATCCTAAAACTTTAACACTATCTGCGTACTCAAAACATGAGCCTAGGGAGAAGGAGTGAGTGGAGTGGTGTGAATAGTGATGGCCCTCTTGGGCTCATATATTCAAATGCTTGGTCATAAGGGAGTGGCATTATTAGGAGGTGTAACCTTCTTGGAAGAAGTATGTCTCTGGAGGTGGGCTTTGAGGTTTTAGAAGCTCAAGCCAGGCCCAGTGGTTCACTTCCTCTTTCTGCTGTCTGTGGATCAGGATGTAGACCTCTCAGCTCCTTCTCCAGTACTATATCTGCCTGTGCACTGCCATGCTTCCTGCCATGATGATAATGCAGTAAATGAATCTGTAAGCCAGCCTCAACTAATAAAGTTTATAATGTTTGCTATTATGAGTTGCCATGGTCATGGTGTCTCTTCATAGCAATAGAAACACAAACAAAGAGAATGGGCATAACCATAACAGCATATTCCAAGCAGACTTTCAGTACTTAACGTGACATGTTCCTTGCACATTGTGGTAGAAAAAGTATAGTATGGAGAATTAGGATAAATAATGAATAATCTTGCATTTTGCCACAAAATATATGTGTCATTGCAAGATTCTTGTATAGATTTTAGTGTGTTATTATTCACAGTAAGGAGAACAGTTAAGAGGATCTTCTAAAGGGAAATGAAACCTTCTGTATGGCAGGGAAGCTCCTTAAGCTCAGGAATCAAACAACTCAAAGGTTTAAGGATGTCCCTGAAACTGACCAGATACCTTAGGCCCTTCCTTCCCCAAGCATTTATAAGCAGTAAGGACTGTTGCGAGACACTCTCTAATCAACGGAACTGCTTGGATGACTTTCAGATAAGCTGAGCTAGCTGGAAGAGGGCCATACTACTTGAGTTACCAGGAAGTGACACTCCTCCTGCCTGTGGAACTGCTTGCAAGTTGTTTAGTGAGCTCCAGGTCACTTTTGCGAACTGTTGCCCATCCTGGAGTGAGTTTTGGAGACTCAGCTGTCTTTGAATCATTTGTGCTTTTGTCAGAAGCCCTTAGATAACCTGTTGGTTCACCAAGTTGAAGTCTGGTCATATCCTACTTTGGTCAGTAGAAGTTTATGCACATCTGGTCAGAAAGTAGTGTTATACAATGCTCAAGAACTTAGATGATTCACTTACTGTCTTTGTTACTATCTCTGACTCTGTCCCATTTCTCCATCTCTCTGTCTCTGTCTGTGTCTCTCTCTGTCTTTCTCTCTCTCCATGTGAGATATATATATATATATATATATATATATATATATATATATATCTAGAGAACTCAATAGCTAATTATTGTTTTCCTTTATTGACGAAGCCACAATTTGAGAAGTTATAAGATGCTTTGACAAATGTCTAAGTTTTTTTTTTTTTTTTTTTAGGAGACATAAAATGTTAACGTACTTCACTAGTTTCTGTAGTAAAAATACATAATTTGGTGATCAGTACCCACAAGAAAACATAGACAAACATAATTAAATACTACAGTTAAACACTGAAAATTATAAGAGTTCAGGATATAAAGGAAGATCGATTTATGAGCTTTCTATGAGAAGCCATTTAATAAAAAGATTCAGATAGCCTAAATTTTGAAAAAGCAAACCATTACAAATACAAGTCAGAAGAACAATGGAATGGCTTTTTGAATATAGAAAGGAAACACCAGAGAAATATTATTGGAGATAAAAGGTTACCCTTCATAGTGATAAAGAAGTGAATTCATCACCAAGTCATAAAACTAAGTGTGTATGCACATAGTAATTGAGCCTCGAAGTGTGCGGTGTGCATGCTGATAGAAGAGAAGGGAGAAACAGACAATTCTATGCTTATCATAGGACATTCAATATCAGTAATCAATGGAAGTGTAGACAGATAAGCAACAGAGATGTGGAAGGAGTAAACATCATTAACAAATCTGAAATAATTGACCTTTGTAACCCTGGATCATCACTAAGTAACTTAAAGAAATGCCACCTTTTCAAATGCAACACAGGAAAAATTTACATCTCTTTCAAATGCATTCATGAATGTAGCAAAGTGAAATATATTCTGGGTCATAAAGTAAGCTCCCGCAAAATTAAAAGGATCAAGATTATGCAGACCATATTCTTTTATCAAAACATAATTAAAATATAAGTCACAAGCAGTAATATATCTAGAAAACCTTTGTGTATTTTGAAATTAAACAATGGACTTCTAAATAACCCATAGGTCAAAGACAAACTCCGCAGGGAAATTAAAGATATTTCGAAACTGAAATAAGTTGAGAATAAAACATGTCACACTGTATAGGATATGCTAAACAGTGCTCAGATGGTAATTTGCAAGTTCAAAGTCTTGTTCTAATGCTTGTACATAAGTAAATTATATAATTAATTAAAGAGGAATACTTTTTGAAGATAGGCTCTGGTAAATTAACTAAATATGCTATAAAGCATAGACCATCCACCAAAAAACAAGCAACAAGGAATAGAATATAGGGATTAGGCAACACACAAAAGAAATAACCGAAAACTCAGTAACTCAGGTTTACATCTTCAGAATCTAGATACAAGAAGGACATTTTTAAGAAATAAGAAAATTAAGCTGGGCGGTGGTGGCGCACGCCTTTAATCCCAGCACTCGGGAGGCAGAGCCAGGCGGATCTCTGTGAGTTCAAGGCCAGCCTGGGATACAGGGCGAGATCCAGGAAAGGCGCAAAGCTACACAGAGAAACCCTGTCTCGAAAAACCAAAAAAAAAAAAAAAAAGAAAATTAAAAACACTGATAATTTTTTAAAAGTAGATAATTAAAATACCAATGAAAAAAGTTTGATCTGATAGTAAACCCACAAAAGTAATAATTTTATAGACTGATCAATTAGAAACAAGCACAAAATACTAAGATTAACAGTAAGAGAAAATGTACAATTAACATACAGATATTAAAGGAACATTTTGAGTCTAAATTACAACTTAATTAAACAACTCAGAGAAAACAAATCCCTTGAACACTATGATTTAGCAAATCTGGTACATGGTTATAAGTTTATCTTGTGTTCTATTATTATCTGTTATGTTCTATTATCTGTATATCTATGATATATTAAGATATTTAATTTCTAAATAAAACTCTTTTTGTAAAGAAAACTACACTGTATCCAGGTTCTGGCTATTACAAATAATGCTGCTATGAACATAGTTGAGCATGTGTCCTTGTGGTATGATTGAGCATTCCTTGGGTATATGTCCAAGAGTGGTATAGCTGGGTCTTGAGGGAGGTTGAGTCCCAATTTTCTAAGAAAGTCCATATTGATTTCCAAAGTGGCTGTACAAATTTGCATTCCTACCAAGAGGGTAGGAGTTTTCCCCTTACTCCACATCCTCTCCAACATAAGCTGTCTCCAGTGTTTTTGATCTTCGCCATTCTGATGTGTGTAAGATGGTATCTCAGAGTCATTTTGATTTGCTTTTCCCTGATGATTAAGGATGTTGAACAATTCCTTAAATGTCTTTCAGCCATTTGAGCTTCTTCTGTTGAGAATTTTCTGTTTAGCTCTATAGCCCATTTTTTAATTGGACTGTTGGTATTTTGATGTCTAATTTCTTGAGGCAGATGCAGAGATCCATGGCCAAACACTAGGTGGAGCTCTGGGAGTCCAATTAGTGTGAAAGAGGAGGGATTATATGAGAAAGAGATATCGAGACCCTGAGTGGAAAAAGCACAGGGACAAATGGCCAAACTAGTGGAAACACATGTGAACCAATAGCTGAGGAGCCTCCATAGAACTGGACCAGGCCCTCTGGATAAGTGAGACAGTTGATGAGCTTGAACTGTTTAGGAGACCCCCAGGCAGTAGGATCGGGACCTGTCCCTGGTGCATGAGCTGGCTTTTTGGAACCTAGGGCCTATGCTGAGACACTTTGCTCAGCCTTGGTACAGGGAGGAGGGTACTGAACCTGCCTCAACTAAATCTAGGCTGGGCTGACTCCCCCAGGGAAGACCTTGCCTTGGAGGAGGTGGGAATGGGGGGTGGATTGGGAGGAAAGACTTGGGGGTGGGAGGAGGGAGGACAGGAGAATCCATGGCTGATATGTAAAATCAAATTAGTTATAAAATAAAAATATTTATAAAAAAACTACACTGGTCTTCTCTGTTAAGTACTTTGAAACTTCTGAATATTATCATGATTCTTGGGCTAGAAGAAAAACTTGGTGGTTGAGTATGAGTTCAGTGTGAATAGGACCCTGGGTATTATCCCCAGTAATCACATATGTACATGTGAGAAGAATATTATTATTATTCTTTTCATACACAACAAATGAGGAGAAAATGCTTCCTTGCTTATTTATGAGGCCATTATAACAAAGGCACCAGAAGCAAAGTCATTACAAAATCAATAAGCAAATAAGCCATTCCAGTTCGTAAGCACAGAGGGAAATTTTAACAGAATGAGCACATTAAATTCCTAATTATGTAAGATGGACACTTTGCCAGCAACAAGGAGAGTTTATTTGAGAAATGCAACTTCAGTTAGGCCTTGTGGCACAGATATAAAATTGCAGCTGAATGGGAAGCTGAGGCAGGAGAATCACAAATTCAAGGTCATCCTGGGATATAGAGAAAGCTCCATACTTCCTGTGTAACTCAATGAGATTCAATCTCACAGTTTAAGAGAACTGAAAGAAAAAAGTTGGGACTATGGTTTAGTAGTAGAGCTATTGCCTGATATATGTGGGCATATATGAGTTCAGTATCCACTGCAGAAAGAGAGAAAAAGAGATGAGAGTTTACCATAACATTTAGAAACCACTAAGAAGAACTATGTAATTATGTCAAAAGATTCAGTAAGAGCATTTCAAAACTTCTATCTGCATTCAAGACAACTCTCAGCAAGCTAGGAATATATGGACAGAATTCTCAACTTGATAAAGTGATGATATTTTAATTCTTATGAATAAAATCTACATCATACTTAATGTAAAATGATTTACTTTTGAACTAAGATCAGGAACCAGGTCAAGATAATGCATTTTGATGCTCCCATCAGTCATTATATTGGAAGGCCTAGCCAGTGTCAAAGGACAAGATAGGAAAATAAAAATCACAGACAGAGGCTGAAAAGAGGACTTGGCAATTAAAAGTTCATATTCCTCTTGCAGAGGGCCTAAGTTTGGTTCCCAACACTCAAGCTGCACAGCCCACAACCACCTGTAACTACAGTTCATTCACATGTTCTTACAACCACTAACACAAACACATGCACATAATTTTAAAAATTAATAATAATAATGCATATAGAAAAAGGGAAGTTGTTTTTAGTGTCAGAAAATTTGGCCATTTACACAGAAAATTCTAAGTAACATTAAATAAGTGACTAGGAGTAATAAATTAATCTACTCATTCTGGGCAGTAGGAACATTTGAATAATGTTAATTCTTCCAACAAATAACAATAAAATATTACTCATTCAAAGATTAATTAATTAATAAATAATAATCAGAGTAAAAGTTCAAACTCGAAAAGCACCACTGTACTTAATTGGTAACCACAGTAGTAGTTACCAATTAAGAACAAATAGAGCAGTAGACTCTAAAATTGTTTCCCAGTGCTTCAAAAATATAGTTATTAATTAAATATATTAAAGACAAATGTAATATATAGAAATATTTTTTCAAAGTATGCTTATGAAATGTAAACCATTGGGTTAGAGAAACATGTCAGCCATTAAAGCACTTGTCTTACAAATGTGAAGACGTGAATGTAGTCCCCCGCCTCTGTGTAACAGTCCTGATGTGATATCCATACCTGTATCCCCAGGTTGTGCAGTGACTATAATGAGTCTGTGGGGTGTATTAGTCAGGGTCCTCTAGAGAAATAAACTGATAGAGTGAACATATCTATCTCCCTGTCTGTCTGTCTGTCTGTCTGTCTGTCTGTGCGTTTGAATATATTCACATTTATGACATATATATAAAGATTCCAATATTTTTTCTAAACCTAGTATTTGAAAGTTTGGATAGATGGAGAAATATACTTCATTGCTACACTGAGAGCTTAATATTCATGAGATAACTGACAAATTTGCTAGATCAGTGGTATACTGGATAGAAGTACAAAGTTATAACAGAACAGTTCTCATCTCCCACGTTTCCCACATGTGTCTGTAGGAGTGTATTCTCATATGTGTGTGCAGGTGTCCATTGAGGCTAGAAGATGGCATCAGAACCCTGGAGTTATAGGCAACTGTGAACGGTCTGATGTGGGTGTTGGGATGCAAACTCCAGTCTTCAAGATAGTAAAGAAGCTCCATAAAACACTGAGCCACCTCTCCAGTCCCAATGTTTCTATCATCTATCTTATTAACTATGGGGTGGTTGATTGATGGTTACCTTAAATGAAATTCAGTGTTTAAATATATGTAGAAAAGTAGAAGGTAAGAATAATCAGCATTAGAAAAGATTTCTGCACATGTGGAAGATTAAAATGTGGCCTTGACTATGAGCAAGGTTTTATGCTGTTAAGAGTCTCCTTTACTTTTTCCATCTTAAAGAGAACATCCTTCCATGCCCAACTGAACCAGTAAGCCCCAATGAAGCTGCAATAAAAACCATGAAAGAACAATCATGTTAGCTCTGTATTTGCTGAAGTTGACAAACTGTGGTTATTAAAGGAAGTTACCTCTGTGCTTAGGAAGTGCACCTTAAGGTATTTTGAAAGAAACCAGAGGCATATGTAATTTGTCTTCAAAATTTTTAAGGACAACATAAAACACAATGTACACATGGCGAGAGACAAAGAGAAGCAAATGATAGATACCGCTGATGTAACAGAATGTCGAGTGTCAGGTAAAGTTAAAATGAAGAGAAAGAATTATTATTACTAATGTTTGCACCTTTTCTAAGTTTGAAACTATTTTCAAAAGAAAAGTAAGATAAGATTTTATACTTAAACAGAAATGACCAATGATATATGAAATGCTCAGCATCACAGTTCATCTGTGATCTACATATTAAATACCGATGACTTTCATTGCACATTCTCTTGAAAAGTTATTAAAGAATCTGACATTGTTAAGTGTTGACAAAAACGTGCAACAGCTGGAACTCATACACTCTACTGTGGGGCATATAAAATTGGTCAAGTGCTTTGGGAAAATTCTTAGTAATGTCTTAAAATAATGGAACTATATCTATTTTTTGACCAAGCACATCTAATATGTAACCACATAGGATAATTCAAAATAAATGTTTTTACAAAATATATCCATGGATATTCTTAGCATCAGAAAGAAAATAAACAAAAGAAATCCATTGTATACACCTATAGAATAGTAAAATGAGATGTCCTAAAGATATGGAAACAGGGGCTGGAGAGATGGCTCAGAGGTTAAGAGCACTGACTGCTCTTCCAGAGGTCCTGAGTTCAATTCCCAGCACCCACTTGGTGGCTCACAACCATCTGTAATGAGATCTGGTGCCCTCTTCTGGCCTGTAGACATACATGCAGGCAGAACATTGTATACATAATAAATAAATAAATCTAAAAAATTAAAATAAGGCTGGTAAAAAAAAAAAAAAGATATGGAAACAACCTAAATGTTCTGTAGCTGATTAATGTATAATGAAAATGTAGTATATAATGACAATATAAATGGATGGAACTAGAAAATATACTGAATGAGATAGCCCAAACCGAGAAAGACAAACACTGTGTGTTCTCTTTCATCTATGGATCCAAGCTCTAGTGTGTAGACCTGAGTACATAACCTGAAGTAACCAAATAAACCAGGGGTGTAGAAAGGGACCATGTGGGGTGCAGGGGGAGAAAGCTCTGGAGAGGGGGATAATAGAAGACAGGTGCGTGAAGAGGGCCATGGGAAAACTAGGGAAATTGAACTGGGATAGAGTAGGAAGAGTAATATGGGGAGAGGCGGGAAGGAAAGATAAGGCTACAGTTGCTTGGTGTTTTGTTTTTTGGTTTTTTTTTTAACATTTTTTTCTCACATAATATATCCTGATTACAGTTTCCCCTTCCTCTACTCCTGGTTCCTCTCCTCCTCCCTTCCCTTTAGGATTCACTTTCTTTCTGTCTCTCATTAGAAAACAAGTTGCCAGGCGCCGGTGGTGCATGCCTTTAATCCCAGTACTTGGGAGGCAGAGCCAGGCGGATCTCTGTGAGTTTGAGGCCAGCCTGGTCTACAGAGTGAGATCCATGACAGACACCAAAACTACACGGAGAAATCCTGTCTCAAACCCCCCACCACCAAAACAAGAAAGAAAGAAAGAAAGAAAGAAAGAAAGAAAGAAAGAAAGAAAGAAAGAAAGAAAGAAAGAAAGAAAGCAAACAAACAAGTTTCTAAGGAATAACTAAAATAACATAAATATAATATAATAAGATAAAACAGCAGATAGCACATCAGAATGGAACAAAACAAACAAACAGAAGAAAAGAGCCCAAGAGATGGCACAAGAATTGGAGATCTACTCCCATACAAACACTAAGCTGGAAGCTATCATATACATGCAGAAGACATAGTGCAGATCACCATGGAAGTTTTTAAAAGCTGTATGGAAGTATATCATTTTATAAGCTTGCTTAAAAACACAAGTATGCACAAATGCGTGCATATATTCAAATGGAGTTACATCGCCGTTAAGAGGGAACAGAAAGCTAGTAAGAGCCACGGGACCAGGATGTCTGCTGCTAGTTTGTGTCCCCTAGACACACTGGGGAAAATGCCACCACGAAATGTCAGCAAGACTGGCATAATGAAATGTCAGCTGACATGCTGGTATAGATGTGGGAATTCCACAAGATCTTATGCTCTGATGCTCAATGACTGTTGAGAGAGAGACAAGCTGCGACATATGTTGTGCAGTCCCAAGTGGTCAGCCCTTGATACACGTACATACAAGCAATGCTAAATGGGCTCAGAAGTATGTATACATGTATGAATGTATGCATATATGTAATATGTGTGTATGTGCTTTTGTATAACAATAATAATCAACTTGGGACAGGGAGAAGTGGTATGGGAGGAGTTAGAGAGAAAGGGAGGAGCAAGAGCAATGGAGAGGCAGTGTTTGTGTATGAGGTAGTTATAATTTTTTAATAATATAAAAAGAAATAAAAGCAAAATAAATAAAACTAAACATATATCTAGTTGGTCCTCTATATAGATGACCTCTACATCCAAAAGAATCCAAAAAATGATGAATTGAATATATTCAGAAAAAAACTCTCAATATCATGCTTAACCCTATGAAAAATGTACATTTATGGGGCCCATTATTGTGATTTGTAACCCAGTAGAACATGTATCTTCTGAATGCCTATGCTAACTTGCATTCCACATAGGAAGTTATTAGGCAAGTGCCTCTCCTATGTCAGTGTATCCATAAAAGATATTGCCTATACTCAGTGGCTAAAAGTACTTGTTGCCTAAGTGTAAGGACCTGTGTTCAAATCCCCAGAACCCCTGTAAAATATACACGTAGTAGTAAAACTGTCTGCAAGTCCAGTGCTCCTTGAGAGCAATAAGAGATACAGGCACAGGAATTCCTGAAGCCCCTGAGCCAACTAGCTCAGAGTGTGCAGAAGGAAAAAACAGCAAATAGATCTTTATTCTAAATGATCTGACTCAATGTTGTATTCTGACAACCACATGCATGCCTTGATTAATAAGCACCTGCATTCCCATCCACAAATGTGTACACACATATGCACACATTGTGCACACACAAAAATTACATTGCTTATGCTAATTATTAATTTGTTTTACTATCTCAACATACTTTTAAATTTATAGTCTAAAGATGGAAAACTTACTGTTTTCCTTTTTTTGCTGCATGCCTCTGAGAGTTAGTACTTGAATGATTGAATTTGTTAAAACCACTGAAGAGGGTATGTGAAAATGATTGGTGTTCCTTCTCTGTGGCATGAATGATTTACATGGCCTTCCTGTTGCTAGTGAGGTGTGTGTAGTGACTGTGCATCCACTCCTTTCATTTTAAATTAAGAAGCATATTTTTCTCTTTTCTGGATTCTTCTAAATTATTAACATTCCCCATTCTTCATGGTATTTCTTTCAACTCACCAAAAGGGAAAAGGAGGAGGAATGTTCTCTCAAAGGTCATTCTCCCTCCTCACCCATAATCACGATGGAGTGATGCTCTTTCTGGGGTGAGAAACTTTTATTTGCTTTTGAAAAGGATGAGCTTCTGAGTTTGAAAGTGAAGATCTAGTATGAGTCTCAGAAAAATAATGAGGAATAAAAGAAACTAAGATGCAATCAAATGCATGTTGAAAATTGTATTCTAAAATGACCTAAAACTTACACACTTGTAATGCTATTTTGTATAGATTTAGACACATAGACTTACAGATTACATTTTTTATAAATGTGAAAAACAGTATTACACTGAAAACTTCAACAAACCAAATATTCAAATAAAGAGAATGGTTGAATAAATAATAGTGCACACTATTTTAAGGAATATATGCATTTATATTTTCAAAGCAATTAAATGCATTATGTTTTACATTTTAACTATACGAGATAAGAGATCTTAAATATAATGAAAGTATACATATACACACCACACACAAAAAATAGAGAAAATTGGAAGTCACCTGATGGAGGCATAACTGGAGATACAACTTTTTCTTTGTTACTCAAGAGGACACTGAATCAACTAGAAATAATTATAAGGCACTCAGATCTTAACATGCAAATGAGCCATGCATGGTGGTGCACACCTTTATTCCCAGCACTCAAAGGCAGAGGCCGACAGATCTCTGGGAGTTTGATGCCAGCTTGGCCTACATAGACATTCCAAGACATTCAGAGCTACAGAGTGAGACCCTGTCATGAAAACAAACAGAAAACCAAAACCATGCAAATGTATATTGTGATTGTCTAGGTTCTCCAGAGTAACTGGCCAGCCAGGTAGAAAAGACTTAAGAATTTGATTCATGTGATTATGGAGTGTCCAGTCCTGAGATCTGCAGTCAGCAATTTGGGGACCCTAGAGAGATAATAGTATTGTATCTTGTCCCAGTTCAAAATGCTAACAATGACAAGAACTGAAGTTGTGTTACAGTTTGAAGGCTTTCAGGCTTAAGACCTGGGAAGAACCAGTGTTCAAAGCAAAGAAAAAAATCACACATTCCCAAAGACATATTATAATTTTTCAGTCCAGAGCAAGGCAAACTATTACTGCTCATAGTAGTGGAATAACTTTTGTGTAGAAAGGAGTATTAATCTTTATAAATTAAATTTTCATCTGACCAATTTTGGTAATTCTGGTTTCATCATTAATTAGCAAATTACATTAAAATTGGCGTATGTTCATTTAGTATTGTGTGTAAAATATTTATATTTTCATTACACCTTGACCTTCTTTGATAAATTCATTATTCCTATAATTACTTCCCCAAAAATATGTGACAGCCAGTGGATTATAAGCTTAGTGAAAGTAAGGACCATATTTGTCCTATTTACTTTTATGTCCCCAGGGCTTATTGTTAGGAATTTATGAGGGGCTCAGAAAATAGCCTCATAGTTTTCTGAAATAGTAAATTCAAATGAATCAAAATTATTGCTGAACAATCAAACGAGTCTTTGGGGAGAGTCTTCTGGTAGTCAGGAAAGCACTAATTGTTTTCATTGAATCAGAAAATAAAAATTGTTTCTAAGAAGTTATTACTTAAAGACTGTCTTTCAACATCTGTCACCACAGAGAGCTCATGGTACCTTTAAAGAGGAGCACAATAGTGTCAAGGAGCTGTGGTCCAAGCTATCAGCACAGACCAGAACAGAAATCTTTGCATCAGGAAGCAGAACTGCCTTACAATGTCTCTACCTAGAGATTGTAACTTCTATACCTAGGATTTTTCACTTCTCATTCTTTTCCCTTCTTAAAAACTTTACCCTTCGAGTATTTTGCAAGGAATTAAGGAAGTTAAAGCTCATGAAATATTTAAGTTCACAAAACACATCATTCAGTCAGACTTGGATGTGCTGCAAATTGTCATCTTTTGCATATTACCATGCTGGTGATCTTAGAAGAATCGTGAAAACTGAGGGTATATGCTTACTGACTCATGACTGATTGATATTCATATCTCAATCCTGACACCTAAGTTCCCCGGGAACATGTTATTAAAAGATCTGACTTGTTTGCTGGATAACATTGATTGAGACCCAATGAGTGTGTGATTTCTGTTTATTCACACATGGAGATGAAGGGAAACAATCAAATCTAAACAAAGCAGAGCAACAACAGATCTTTGTCATGAGGTAACACATCTCTTTCACACAAGAGAACGATAAGAACAAAAGTGAGAGACCTTTGCAAATTAACTGTTTAGTCTTGGTGACTATTAAAGGAAACATCTTAACAATTGGTTTTAATAGAGGAGTAGGTTGAGTCAGGCTGATCCTAGAAGGGACTGCTTTAGCTGAGCTCTGTTAATACTTTCATCCAAAAAAAGGTACGTGAACTACAGGAAAAAGTGAGAGTTGGACACAGTATGATTGGTTGAAATCTGGCATTTGCTTTGCTTGAATCCATTTTGGTAAACTCAGCTGCTGCTGATGGTTCAGACTCAGTTGTTTTGTGACAAAACCAATTCTCTGAGCTTTCAGTTTAAGAACTGAATTAGCCTAAGGCTGTAGCTCAGTGGTAGAGTCCTTAGGTGGACTCTTAGCATCCTCCCAAAGAATACTTTTAGAAAACATTAAACAAACTATTAACTACTAAATGAGATTGTGGTTCTTCATGTACTACTTTGGAAATGGAAGGTCCCAGAAAGAAGCTACACATTCAAACAAGCCTAGACCTTGTGGAAAGCTGGCTAACTGGTAAGCATATCAATGACTGGAAAGTTTACAATGCTGCAGTTAAAACGCCCAATTACAATTTACCTTGGGCGGTCTCTAGACACCTAAATTGCCAATCCTTGCTCCCTTCATTGTCAGACTTAAGACTCTTTTGGAATATCGTCATTTAGCAAAACCATGGGTTCCACCAACCAAAAGGCTAAGCATCATTCTATAGCATCTGAGGCCTGCAACTGAGATGTCTCTCCTCTGCTGTCACCTCCATTTATGTTTGCACACACTTGAAAAGTGTTAGGATTAATGGCTTTCATTATTCTGTTACTATAAAAACTTCATGAAACTGCTTCAACATTGGAAGACAGAATTTGGAACATGTAAATCTCTGTTCTAGAGCAGTGGCCACTCATATTTGGCTCCAGAACAAATCATTTCTTATTGCCTTTGAAGTGAGAGTTGTGTTTTGAGCAGACAGGCTCAAACTAGCAATACTGAGGCTTCCTTTTGTCTAATCTTTTTTGAAAATAGTATTTTGAGATCTTATAAAAAAAATACTGTATCTACATCATTCCTACCATTCCATTGCCCTCTGACTCCTCAAGTGCCCCTTCCTCCTCAAATTTATCACCTCTTCTTTGTTATTTTTTTTTTCACATACATTTATCATTGTTCTGTCTACTAATTTCCAAGACTGACCACTTAAGACTGGACAACTCAACCCTGGAGCAAACCAATTCTTCTTCTTTCTAGCAGCCATTGACCATCTGTAGTTCTTTGTCTGGTGGTACAATCTTGTGGGATTTCCCCCATCCACATTAGTGTGCCAACTGTTGTTGTCATTATGTCAGTCTTGTTCAGGCAACCATATTGTTGACATTTCATGGGTGCATCTTCCCTGTTATGTCTAGAAGACACTATCTAGCAGCTGGTATCCTGGTCCTTTGGTGCTGATCTTCTAACTTTCCATCCTCTTACATGATGTTCCCTAAACTGAGGTATAGGGATTGCATTATAGATGTATCAGTTGGAGTTGGGGACCACATGGTCAATTATTTCCTATATTTTGGTGAGATGTAGATCTCTGATAATCTCCATCTGTTGTAAAAAATAAGCTTCATTGATAAAAGAGGAATGCTACAGTTACTTGTAGGTATCAGAATAAGTATCTAGAATACACTTAGAAATAACATTTGTTCAGGAAAATGGCAATTGTAGATTCTCCTTTAACATCTATAACCTCTCTACCCATGATTAGTTGGCTAGGTTTGCAGTACCAGGCATGAGTTCTTTCATATTGGGTGGACCATAAGTCTAACTAGCTAGATGTTGGTTACTCCCAAGATAAAAGTGTCACTATTCTACCATTTAGGATCTCTTGCTGGTCTCTTGTGATACATAAGCTTTATAGCTGTATAGGATTACTGATTGCTCCTCTGCTTTAGCAGATTTCATAGCATCTAATTCAATGAGAGTCACTCTTCGGGCAAGAGGTTTCCAAGTCAGTTCCAGCTCAGTTCCTCCAAAACATGTGTCTGAAGTGTGCGGTGTCTTCAGAAATAGGGTCATACCTTCAAATTATGAATGGTAACCAAGAGTATTGGCAATAGTACGTGTTATTTTGAGTGACTCATATTCCCCCAGCCAACAAGTCAAAGGGAGGGTTCCCATGCTTGTCACTGACGTTTTTGTTACTTAGTACATGGCTCTTGGTAGAGGGTACCTTCACCCAATGTATATACACATATATTATATATATGTACATTTTAAGATGTATACATATACACATATATGTATTTATAAAATGTACATTTGCACATGCTATATAATGTATACATTATATATATGCATGTTGTGTGTATATGCACTTTAAGCTTATAAAATAACAATTTTCCCTATGACTTTTTCAAATATTCTTTATTTATCTCTCCTTCCTCCATCTTCCTCTCTATTACCCTTCCTTACCACTTCAGTTAAAGTCCTCCCCCATTTTTCCTGTCACCCCCTTTGTGGAGCCTGTCTTCTAGTATCCTGTTCTTTAGTGTTTCTTCGCCTTCCTCCCTGCCATGACCCCTTTAATTTCCTGGCTCTTTGACTGCTTTAGGTTATGTATTCTTATCTAAAGATTCAGCCTTTGCCTTTCTCAAAGCGATTTTATTTTGATTAAATGTAAGTTATTAGGAAACCCAATATTCACAGACCTTTAAACTCACATTAATGTTAAAATATCTGAAGGATTTTCTAGTCTTTCCACTGAGAATTCCTGCTTTAGCCCCAGACAGAGAACCTACTGGAAGTGTGTTGTACTTTGCATCCATATAGTAAGCAAGCAGGAAATTTTCAGCTGCTTATTTTAGCATAACCCCTGAGTACTTCCTCTTTTTCCCTTGCAATCCCAAAACATTTTTGATGAGTTAATTATCATTTCTAAGTAATGAATATCTTGGTCCAATAAATGATACTGGGTAAATTGAATCACTGTGATTATCATCTAGATGTGCCTAATTAGTAATTAATATGTTTAAAATTCTAATAAGATGGAAATGGTCAAAGAGAGTAGACATATCCTCATCTACTGCAATGATAATTTTTTACTAATTTATGAATGCATAATCTGCAAACCCAACAAAAAAAGGCAGCTTGCTAAAGCACTAATTTTACTGAATAATTGTGAAGTACTGTTGGTGTCACACTCACTGAGCACAATGAGCTCACCATTGCTGAGAGAAAAGGCAAACAGCATAACTAGGAAATAAGAGTGAGGCAAGGTAAGAAATGGTTTTCATGTGTGCAATAAGGGGTTTGAAGATAATTCCACAGCAGTGTGTCTTTCTGAACACAGGAAGCCAATGCCTTTCTCCTTCTCTTCCTCTTCCTCCTCTTCTTATCCTTCCCCTTGTTGTCCCTTCCCATTTCTGCCCTGTTTCCCTTCTCCTTCTTTGGCCTTCTCTTTTCTCCTTATGCCATTTATTTATTTATTTATTTATTTATTTATTTATTTATTTGGAAGACTCTTGCGTAGTATATTGGAGGGAAAGTCACATTCTTGACATGCTCAGTCTGAAATCATTTTTCATGCATCACCCGTCCAGTCAGGCAGAGCAGAACTTCTCTGGACACAGAATTAACATTATAATGGTACAATAAGCAGAAAAAAATCTCTCTGGCATACCTAAAAGATTGGTGAGATGATTTGGGGCTGATTCTTTGTGTTTTCTTTCAAAAAAAAAAACCTTAAATATTAACAGTCATTTAAAGGAGATGCAGCTTTCTGCTCTTATCATTTCTATCAGCTAATGACATGACTGAAGAATGTTTTTATTGGCCTATTAACACCATATTTTTAAATTCTAAGCCAATCTCTTAAATGATTACCCATATTAATTATAATTATTCAATCTGTAAACTTCCGCAATCTTGCTATATCAATGAGATTGGGAGATGGAATGGAAAAAAACACTTTATAGCATATTAAAGAGCATCAAGCCCAGAACTTACGTAAGGTGTCAAAACCAACCACAAATTGAGCACCACTGGTTAATGAAAGAAATTGCTGTAGCTATTCCTTTCACTGAGATTATTTCATCTAAGACTCTTACAAATGTTTCTTCAGAAGTTTACAAATAAATAAATTTGGGAGACTGAGGCGGTAGGATTATGGTAAGTTTGAAGCCAGCTTGAACTACACCCAAAGAATAAAATTGGGTTGTTTTCATAACAACAGGACTGGTTGACTAGAAAGTTGAGATAAATATTCTATACCTCCTGTGTCTTCAGGCAAGGTAATTACTTGTTTAATTAGCTTGATCAGCAATACCAACATCTTAGGCTTTTTGTTCGTATGTTCCCTTAAGAAGAAAGGAAAAATTAAATCAGAAACAGAAGTGTTGAGTGGTTAATTACCCAGACTTGGTGACTGACTTTTGTAGACTAAAATCTAAGCTTCACACCTTAGGTGTCATATGGCATCTCTGAGATTTGATTTCTTCACCTATGGGATACAAAAGGTAATGATTAATAGCCCTGATTTCATTGTATCATTGTGAGGGTTAAACTAAACTATGCATATAAAACTCCTCCATTTTGTCAAAAGAAAATATTAAAAAGAAAATTCTCATTGCAAAATGTACACACACACACACACACACACACACACACAATACACACACAACACAAAGTTAATAAAAACCTAATCTCCAAAACAGAAAACTTCTATATTAATTAGTTTTTCCTAAGACTCTAGTAAGTGTTCATGAAGCAGATAAATTTTTCACTTTCTTTCATTTTTCATTTCCATCTCAAGCTTCGATTCTAGCTATTTGTGTGGTGGCCACAAGGATGCACTGTGCTGCTGCCAAAATCTTCTCATGAGCATTATCATTTGTTGATGGGACATTTATCTTAGAGCTTAAACTGAGGACAAGTCCATGAAGATGGTAGACTGAGTGAAAGAGACATCTCGAGCTTAGAGAGATGGACCACCTGAGTGGAAATCCCATCCCTGCCCAGTTTCAAACCTGTACATCTCATCCGTAGTGGAGGCAGCATCACTCACCACTAAGGGGAGTTACAAGCCTGAAAGAGAAGTTGACTATAAAAACACAATAGGAGGTTCAACAAATGATTTTTGAGAAGCTCCTTGTTTTTGTAGAGTTCTATGTGACCATAATTTCACTTTTACTCCAGATAACTGATGAATTCTGTGACATAGCTGTCCCTTGGAAAGGTCTGCAGAAGATTGGTACAGTATATAAAAAGGATACCTGTTCACTTCAGTAAAAAAATAATCAAACATATTCATAACCACTGAAATTATTTCTAATTCTATAATGTGATCTTTTCAAAACATTGATTTACAGTTTTGCATTTCCCCCCATAGCTGGAAGGGGAGACAAGAGAGCACCCGTTGATCTTTTCTTTGAGCTAGTGTACAGAGCACAGCACAGCTCAACCACTGATAAAATGTTCTAAGGCCTTTTTAAGGGTCTGTCCTTTTCAGAACTCTTGTTACAGCCTGGTATATTGAACAGGATCAGAGGACAAAACTCTTCAGCATAAAAGAGTAAACCCTAAGATTTCAGAAACACTCAAGATTATCTTTAGGACATTTCCCAAGCCTTGGAAAGAAATACATCAACTATAGCACAATAATAGTCTACATTTGAAGTTTGGCAAAAAGACAGGCCAATGAAGACATATGACAGGCACGTCTTCTCCTCAAATCCAGGAGCTGTTTTGACATTTCCCTTTTTGCTATAATATAATGCGCTTTCAGCATCAGAGTGGAATCCTCTCAGCATGAAGTCATTTATCACAAGACTAAATGTGTGAGCTGGTTTGCTTCACTCTGCTTCTCAGCCTGGAACTTTTGGTGGATGCTGAAATGAATAATTATAATAGAGATTTGTGTCTAAAATTCTGATCATAATCCCTTTATCCAATTCCAGCTCCAGGTTACTGACACATATTCCATAAATTTCTACTCTCAACCAAAGATCCTCCTGTGGCTTAGATAGCAGCTTTTTGTTGTATTTTTTTTAATGAAGTTTAAGAACAGCTGGAAAAAAAACTAATGCATCTGTTAATATTAATAGTGTTCATTTTGAGTCACTCTATGTGAGACATTCTGCAAAATGTTCTATTTCGTTCTTACTAGTACCCTGCCAATAGCTACATTTATTCTCATTTTAAAGGTGAAGAATCTAAATGACCATAGTCAGAAAACAAACCAAGAGCTATGTGGTGTAGAGATTAAAAGGAAAAATAACTTCCTCAGGTATTCTGTAGACTGATGTAATTAGGAAAATGAGAAATTAAATACAAAGTAGAAGCATTTCTACTTTGGGAGCGTTTCATTTATGGGAGAATTCCACTCTCATAAAAGTAGACTAATGTGATTCCTTATTTCTCTTGCTAAAAACAGTGGAAAATCCTGAATGCTGTACTTATAATATGATTCAATTTTAAAGCTAAGGAGATCAACAGATTAAGAACTTCATGAGTCCAGAGGTACCACGGAATTGTGTTCCCTGGCTTGTCATTTGACATCATAAATTTTAGATTGGAGCTGAAGAAGGCAGCAATTCAAAGATGCTAAGTATAGAGATAAAAGCAAGAAAATGACAATAATATCTCTATAGCCAAAGGACTTCAATGAGATAGATTAATAAAACAGAAAATATTTAGGCATTATCTGTTCTATTTAGCTAAATAAATTGTAAAAGGCCGCACACCCGATCTCTACCTTGAACAGTGCAAATTGTGATGCTTTGTTGTTGTTAATGTTTTGTCAGTTTGACAATCTACAATTATCTGGGAAAAAAGTTTTAAGGAGGGGTTGTCTAGAATAGGCTGGCCTTTGGATATATCTATGGAGGTTTGTTGGTTTGTCTTGACTAAGTTAATTATACTGGGGCAAATCCCTCCACTATAGGTGGCATCATTCCCTAGGCAGGGGTTTCTGAACTATGTAAAAATGGAGAAAGTAGGGGTTGGGGATTTAGCTCAGTGGTAGACTGCTTGCCTAGCAAGTGCAAGGCCCTGGGTTCGGTTCTCAGCTCTGGGGAAAAAAATGGAGAAAGTAAGCTGAGCACTAGAATGCATATATTAATTCAGCATTAATTCATTGCTTTCTGTTCTTGACTGTGGATGCCCTGTGAACAGTTCTCTCAAGCTTCTGTTGTTATGACTCCCCTGCCATCAGGAATTGTAACTTGAAATTATAAAACAAATAAAACCTCTCTCCCTTAAGTGTTTTTTGTCAGATTGTTTTATCACAACTACAGGAAATGAAAGTAATAAAAAATTTAAGCAGACATCATAAGTGTCAATCTGCTCAGTGAGCTACTTGGCCCCATTGGCGGGATCAAGTCTTGCCACATAATACAATATAAAAGATGTTAACATCAGGAGCTACATTTCCATTCCTATCAGTATTGAGACTCCATTTCTTTGAGATCTACTGAGGAACCTTATATTTTATCTTCAATTTCTTATCATATTGAGACAGTACCACAAGAGAGCTAAGATTACATGGGAACTTCTACATATCTCAGGAATGATAACAACATTCCTTGAGCTTTGATATAAATGGAAAAATATCAAGTTTACCACTGTCCTCTCCCCAGAAAGTTACCAGTGGAGGACAAATGGTGACCCAAAGCTCTAACTCCCATTCAGCAGCATTAAGGAGATCCCACACTTGGATTTCACCAGAAGCCAAACAGGGGACCTGGATGTTTGCATGCACCTAACACGAATGAAGTGCCATAACTTTCTTTCCATACCAGAGTAGAGCCTATGGAAGACAGCTAAAATATAAATTTAATATCCAGAGTCACATATCATAATACAGAGCCAGACTTCCAATAAAATCTACTTGTATTTCCAGGAACACACAATAGCTCAAACTAAATTGAAGCAAGCAACCATTAGTAGATTCAAACACTGAGATAATAAAGATATTAGATTGATCTGAAAAAGACTTTAAAGACCTCATAACAAAAATGCTGTAACAAGTAAGAGTGATCATGCTTGCAACTAATAACAAATGGAAACTCACCACCAGGCATGGGCACTTTGAACAGAGAATGCATAAAGGAAAATCAAATTGAAAGTTATAACACCTCAAATAAAGTATTCAGCAGGTAAGCCGTTATATGGAATAGGCCAATGGGAAAGAAAGTAATGAACTTAGAGGACGAAGAATAGAACTGACTCCACATGAACAACAGTGAAAAAATACACTCTAAGCACACAGCTTCATGCATGCTGGTGTATATCAGTACTTATAAGCCTAAGGCAGAGATTTAATGATTTAGCCGGCATCCTGGGATACTTCCTTTCTTTTGTTTTTATTTAAAACTTTTTTCTTTCCTTTTACATACCAACCCCTGTCCCCCTTTCTCCCCTTCTCCCACTCCTCCCCTCTCCCCCATCCCACTTCTATCCCCTCCTCATAGAAGGTAAGGCCTCCCTTGGGTGGTCAACACAGGCTGGCATACCAAAGTTGGGGCCAAACCTAGCCCCTCCCCCCTGCATCAAGGCTGAGTAAGGCATCCCACCATGGGGAATGGGCTCTAAAAAGCCAGTTTGTATACCCTGGATAAGTCCTGGTCCCATTGCCAGGGGACCCACAAATACATCAAGCCACACAACTTTCACTCACATTCAGAGTGCCTAGTTCAGTCCTATCCAGGCTCCCCAGCTATCAGTCCAGAGTCCATGAGCTCCTACTAGCTTAGGTCAGCTATCTCTGTGGTTTTTCCCATCATGATTCTGACTCCACTTGCTCTTACAATCCTTCCTTCCTCTCTTCAGCTGACCTCCACAATCTTGGCTAAATGCTTGGCTATGGGTCTCTGCATCTGCTTCCATCAGTCACTGGATGTATTAGGGTAGTCACCAATCTAAGTGCAGGGGAAGGCTAGTTCAAGCAGCACCCTCTCCACCATTGCTGTGAGTCTTAGCTGGGGACAATCTTGTGAGTTCCTGGGGTTGTCCCTAGCTGCAGCTTTCTACCCACCCACTTAATGGTACTTTCTATCTATGTACCTCTTTCACTGCTCTCCCTCCCCATCTCTCACACAACTCAGCCATCTTGAGCCCTCATATTCCTACCTCCCATCTGCTCCCCTCTATTCCTCATTCCTAGTTTACCCAGCATATCTTAACCCTTTCACCTTTCTGGGGTCATCCGTGTGTGTATCTCTTAGTGTCCTCCTCTTTACCTAGCTTCTCTGGGGTTGTTGCCACCTAGCAACTATAAATCTAAAGAATATGTCAATTCTAAAACATATTGTCATCAACATTCTAAAAGGTAAATATAAAGGAAGACATCTTAAAAATAACGAGAAGGGCCGGGCGGTGGTGGCACACGCCTTTAATCCTAATACTCTTGAGGCAGAGCCAGGTGGAGCTCTGTGAGTTCAAGGCTACAGAATGAGTTCCAGAAAAGACGCAAAGCTACACAGAGAAACCCTATCTCAAAAACAAACAAACAAACAAACAAAATAATAATAATGAGAAGGAAATAGCATCTTATAGGATAAAAACAGCACAAATAGGAGTGAAAGATAGTATAAATTGTAATAAGAAAGCAACATCACATTCCATATAAAACTGTCACCTTGGAATTCCACAGGAAGAATATATGTGAATATAGACATTCTCAGATGAGGGACACTAAGAGTGTGTTAGCAGACCCAGCTTAAAAGCTTAGGAATGTTATTTAACTATAAATGATATATTTAAAAAAAGACTTGAAAAATCAGAAATAAAGAAAACTCAATGGGAAAATAAAAATTGTCCATAAAAATGATAGTTTCTTTGTCCTCTGCATTTCTTATATTTGACATTTGAAACAAAAATTACAGTATTATCTGATGTACCTCTAATACTTATATGGAGAATACTTTTAAGAGTAGAGTGAAAAGGAGATAACTCTGTACTTAGCAGGCAGAAAGGATGACCTAAATAGATTGATGGTTTGTCAGTTTGTAACATTGTATCTAGAGTAACTGAGATGATATACAAAGGAATAGACTTAAAGTCACAGACTTCAAAACGTCATTAAAGTAGTACATCGATGGGCAGAGAATACGAAGTGGAAGAAAACCTGAATGAATGGGGATACTGCCAGTGAAACACAAAATTAAGCTTAAGCTCTTAGCTCTAAGTAACCACACTGAACACAAATAGTTAATATATACCAATTAGAAAAGAGATTGGCAGATGGATTGAAAACTAAAACAAGACCCAGTACAACTTTATGTGATTTCATGTTAGAGGAATCAAAACTGGAAGAAGATAAATCAAGTAGACATTAATCCAATAAAGGGGAGCTATGACTATATCAATATGGGATAAGAAACTGTCTTTGGAGTAAAGAAAATCCTAAATTGAGAAATACCATGTATAATTGTGGATAAACTGACGAGTTACTATAGTCAGACCTAGTTATTCTTGATGTGTGAGAACCAAAGAGTACAGCAGTAAATTTTGTGAAATTAAAACTGCTCAAACTGAAGAGAGAAATAGAAAAATATACAAGTCTAGTGGGACAACTCAACATTTCTCTCTAAAAAAATTCAGAAGTAGAAAAAAATCAGCAAGCATAAGTTTAATATCATTCAAAGTATCTTAGCCAATATGCATGGAGTTTTTTTATTTAATAAGATTGAATACACATCTTCCTGTTTCTACATTAGAAATACCAAGACTAGCCATATGATAAAAGAAGAAGCTTGGTAACAGGAAATGCTTCAAGAAATTGAAAAGACTTGAAATCAAATAGAATAGAATTAATAACATCAAATGCAATAAACTTGGAAATCATTTACAGAAATATAACAGGGAAATCTTCAAACATTTGGAAAACAAACAACACTCTTTGAATAGTTCATGGTTCAAAGAGAAAGTCTCAAGGGCAGTATAGCACTATCAAACTGAGTGAAAATGGAACACAATAAATCAATATTTATGGGATACAGCTAAAATATTGCTGTTGGGAAAATTTATTGTAGTAAATATATGCAAACAAAAGAAGAGGTTTAAATGAATAATCAAAGCTTTGTCGAGAGGAATGTAGGGAAAACAGCAAAATATCACCAAGTCTGCAAAGTTTGTCTTGGAAAACAAAAGACAGAACCCTTACCAGTTCTTATTAAGTCAGTATTATTCTGATTGATTTGTGTAAACAAAAAATACAAAAAGGATTAAGAGGATGAAAAAGAACTAACCTGAGAACAAGAGTATGAAGAGTACAGAGGTAAGTTTCTTTTATACTTCTCCAGAGAAACAGCAGAGAGAGAGAGACAGAGACAGAGACAGAGTGGGGGGGGGAGAGGAAGAACTTGTGCATGTGATAGAAATTAACTCAAATCACTGTGGGGATCATCTTATGTTATCTGTAAACTAGATGGCTAGAAAATCAGTAGTATAAATCAAACTGACTTTACAAATCAGAAACTTAAATATCACTGGCTGAGAATAGGAGAGATGAGATGTCCAATCACAAAAAAGGAGAGTGAATTATTTGTTTTGCTTTTTTTCTCGTTTAAGCCCACAACAGATTAGATAATGTTCACGAACACTGGAGATGACTATTTACTTTTCTTAGTTAAATAATCCAAAGGCTAAGGTCTTCTGGAAATATTCTTGCAGACACACATAAAATGTTTGTCTCACTGAGCATCACTTAACCCAAACAAATAAACCATCACAGCTATAAATCAACTTATGAATATATACATATGTAAAATATTTGACAAAACATTAGCAAACTAAATTTTAAATAGATGAAAAGAATTACATGGTTCTCAGTTTGGCAGCACATATACTAAAATTAGAACAATACAGAGAAGGTCAGCATGGCTTTAAGAAAGGGTGAGACATAAATTCATTAAATGTTCCTTATTTTTGCAAGTAAATGGATGGAATTCAAAAAGATCTTATTGAATGAGGTAGTCCAGACCCAGAAAGATAAATGTTGCATGTTCTCTCATCGGAGGATGTTAGCTCCAAGTCTTCAGGTGGGAGCATGTATCCAGGAGTAATTTCTGAAACCAGGGAAGTAAAAAGGGACAGTTTCCAAGGTGGAGAGGTATGAGAAAGCAACAGAGAAGGGAAATAATGTACAAGTGATCTGATTTTCTCCCATTGAAATAGGGAAAGGTGAACTATAAGTAGGGAGGGGCGGGGGATAACAACAGAGAAGAGAGGAAGGCAAAAATAACACTAATGATGTTTGAAAAAGTCATAAAAAGTTATACTATTAACGACCTTAAATGAAAAGCATACTAACACACACATACACACACACACACACACACACACACACACACACACACACACACACACACCCCTCATCTGGACTGACTATGCTCCCTCCAAGAGTCGAAGATTATCCAACAAAACCCCCAACACCAAGCATGAAAAACCCTCCTGAGTTTGTCAGGGTTGTCTAAGATATTCCCAAAATAAAACAGTGTGTTGCTGTTGCTTTTGGTTCCCACCCTCCTGCACAGAGATGGAAGGCAATTCCCTGTTGCTGAAGACACCATGCTCTTCAAATGCAGAACTTAGAGGTCCCTCAGCAGGAACTGACCTGAATGCTGCTTCCTGTGTCATGTAAGCTTCCAAAGTAAGTAAGCAAGCAAGAGTCTTACCCAGCTATGATACCTATGAACCACAAGTACAACAAGCATACCACAATAACCCTAAAGGTTCAGCACTGGAACATGGTGTTTTATCTCCTACACAGTGACTGTGTCTTAATCTACTGCTATTTCAGCCAGCAATTGCAACTCCAAGGTTACCAGCCTATCCCCCCTGTCAGCAGCCTGGCTTCTCAGGCTGAAGCCTGGTGGGAATTTTATTCCTACAGGCACCTGCTCTGTTGCTGCCACTAAAGGTAGTTTTAACTAAATCTTTATTGTTCTATTTATAAATTAGACTGGAGATCCAAAGCCTGGGGTATCGGTGAAATTATTTAGGCCACTCCACGTAGTTAAAAGGAGATTTATTTAATGGCGTAACTTACAAATTAAGGGATAGGTAGGTCGCGGGGTCTGGGGAAGGTGTATCACAGTCCAGCGGTGTTCTCTGGAGCTCTCCTCTGTCTACCTCCACCATCCAGCGTCCTGGAACCAAGAGAGCGTTCGCCGATCCGGATCTCGGGTCCCCAGGCGCCTCCCTTGGCCCCGCCTTGTAGGCGTGACAGTTGCCGAAGTCTCAATGGGGGTTGGAACTTCCAGAACAAAGCTGGAATGGCTACCCACTACATCTCCCCCTTTTTGTCTAAATAAGAAAGTTCTAACCTAATACAAGACTATATACAAAGGAATGGTTATCAAATATTGTCCAGGAATAATGAGGGATAATGACCTAGATAAGATGGAACTACAACCAATGCAAACAATATCAAGCAAGAAACACATATTAAAATCCAGAGAAGTATAGAGCATAGATAAATGGCATGTTACAAAGATCATTCCAAAAGGTGTCCTACCCTAAAGAACCTGAATCTAATACTTAATATGTTCTATCTACTAAGTTGTAACTATAACTGCTAGTCTTCAATCCCATCAAAGACCTGAGAAGGAATATAATGGTACCTGAGAAATGGTAGATGCATGCAAGCAACTTTCGGGAATCTTGCGAGAGTAGACCGAGACAGCTGGCAGCCTGGACAATCACCTAATGTTTCTCAGCATTGTTGGTGCATTCAAATTGGCTACAGGCCTAAAGTATCTGACAGACCATTTTCAGAAGCAGGAATTCTGAAAGACCATCTTACCCTGTCTTGGCAGAGTACAGTGGTCGCTTTCCTTGTGTCCCGCTTGTCCAGAAAGGATAGCATTGCATTTGTACTGTCAGCTGTCGAGGCAAGGGCAGTTCTTTGCCCAGTAGGCCATTTTGTGCCAAGAAGACAAACTTCCAAATGGAAATGTCTAGAAGCCCAACATTCTCTCGGGATCAAATTGGTGCAGCCAGGAGCAATTGTGTCTCGCATCAACAGAATTCTAAGTTATTTAAATGCCATATTCTCTAGGTCTATGAAGTGTTTGAAGATTACCTGTACATCTGACCTATGTATCTGTAAATCTGTATAACCTGACTAACGTAACTATAGAGATGACAAGCATAGGTGACTATAAATCTACAAGTCTTATCTACTGAAATAACCTAAGGACTAAGGCTTCACGTAAACAAGGTAGACAGTCTATAAGCAAGTGTACGGTAAAGAACGATGACTTCAAAGTTGTGACAATACACAAGATGTTATAACAGAGGTAGGAGTGTATAGTGTGATATACAATATGACAATAATCTTAAATATATATCAATATTTATAACAGAGGTAGGAGTATGTAGTGGGAAATGCAATATGACAATAATCTTAAATATATATCAATATACCGAATATCCTAAACAGAAGTAGAACATACATAAAGTATGACAGATATAAATTTACATTTGTATCAATATACAAACATTTCAAATAAGAGTAGAAATATATGTACATTATACCAAGTATAGTTCTGTATTTGTATCAATATACAAATTATCTTAAACAGGAATATAAAAATAGTTTACATTTGTATCAACATATAAGAATCCATAACAGTGCAAATTACAGTGCAAATTATTTAAGGCTGCTATTTTACTAAATTTGTTTACTAGTATACACAATAATCTACCATAATGTCTTATACGTATCCATTCCATTTCTTCTTTTCCTTTTTTTTTTTTTTTTTTTTTGGGAGTACTGAGTTTAATATTTCCTTCCACCCCCAACCCTATAACCATCATCCATAACCCTGAGAATTATGAAACCTAAGGGAGAAGGGGCGTCGTTTTCTTAGAATTGCTTCCTGTTGTTTAGGGGGTGATGTTATCTCTGTTGGGTACTGTGAGAAAGCGCAGATAGTTAAATTTCAGTTAGACTAACTGTAGGTTCTGCAGCAAGTCTTAGAGTAATGGGTAAGATTGTCTGAAATTCTGGTAAGAAGTGTAGTATGATGATGATTACCATGGCATCATTCTGGATTGGGTAGAGTTGTTGTTGGGGCCCCATCTTCCTTCTGGAGACTTCTGAGATTGCTATTAGAAAAACTTATTTGTTATCAAAATGGAAGATTTGGATTTAAAGAGGACATAGCATGTAAGAAAGGATTCTGAGAAATCAAGAGTAAGCATGGAGAGAATTAGAATCTAGAAGACAATGGTCCCTTCAACGTGGTGGCAAGAGTTTCCACCTAAAAACTTAAAAAAAAGATTCTAAAACGGACCTAAAAACAGCTTCCTAATTGTCTCTCTCAAATAAGCGGCAGCTGCCGGTTTGAGCTACTGGCGGGTTCCTAGCTTGCGCTCTCGACCTGCAGTATGGTGGGAATGAGGCCTCTGCAAGTAGCACATTAAACTGTGTGGTGAATTTAGCCTTTGCTAGTACAAAACAAAAAAAGAGGTTTCTGGGCTACATGCTACTTTGGTAAAAGTGTAGACCCACTATTTCTGAGAGTTATGGCTCCCAGAGCTGGCGGAAAGCGGACCACCGCCATGTTGGGAAGCTGAAGTGGGTGGAGCCAGCAGCCACTGCGCCATTTCAGGCTTAGAAGGCTGCAGTTTAAAAGCAATAGGCTCAAGCTAATATAAAAAAATAAGCCACGTAAAGATGGCTACCACACAGAGAATCTGGATTATGTTGTCTTTGATATTCGTAACTGCAGAAAAACATTTGATTGTAAAAGCTGTTGAGTTATGCCAAAATGTATATTTTAAAGGTACCTTGACTTCAAAATTTGGATATAAGGATATGTTGCTTTGGAAAAGAGTCTCTGCTTTTGTTTCCACAGAAAGCCAGAGACTATGGATTTGTTCCAGATTAAGATACATCAGGTTTGACCAGCCAAGACCCCCTGAAAGGTCTCCAATGACACCATGGCCCAGATGATTCAACATCCAGAATGGTTTCAAGTCAACTGGCTCAGATATACAGCCTCACGGACTACTCCATGATCCTAAAATTTTCTTTCTGTCTCCATAAGATACAGCGCCCCCCTCCAGCAGGAAGTAGTAAAAGAAGCTACGCCCAAATTCCCAAATATACCAAGCTGGCTTTAGAGATGGAATTGGCTCACTCCCCCTCTAAACCCATACATATTGCTCAAAAAAAAAAAAATGGTTAAGAGATTCTTGTGTCCCAAATCAGAAGAGCCCTCTGGTGTGGGACAGAGAAAAACCAATATTTTTATTTAAAGCAGGTTGATTATAAATACAATCTCTTTCTAAAGAAAAAAAGGGGATAGTTTAGATATGATAGGATGAAAGGGTAGATTAATGAACCTACTTTTAAAGAGTAACAACTTGTTTAAAATGTTTTACATCGCTATAGATTTTAGTTTATTGATACAAGTTTAAACTTAATTTTGTTATACTGTATGTATATTTCTATTCTTGTTTGAGGTATTATGTTTATGTAACTCATTTAAAATTATAATGGATAATTAAAAAATAGATTAATAGTTAGTCATCTATGATAATATTTGTAGCCATGTTAGTTAAGTCTTCTAGGTATACATAGATATATTTCAGATAGATAGGTAGTCTTCAAACACTTCAAAGACCTACAGAATATGGCATTTAAAATGTTTTAAAAATTTAGACTTTCTGGACAGTGAGACATGTCTGCTCCTGACAGCACCGATTTACTTCAGAGAGGAGGATGGGCATCGAAGACACTCCATACGGAGTTTATCTTCACCTTGACAAAAATAGCCATTTGGGCAAGAAACTGTTCTTGCCTGGACTGCTTGATCAACTGGACATGCAGGACCCATAGAAAGGTGACCACTGAACTTTGCTTGACAAAATGGTCCTTCAGGTTCCTGCTTTGCAGAGAAAACTGCCAGACATTCTACAAGACACAGAGAAAAGTGAATAAGAGACTCTAGGCCTGTGGGCTGAAGACAGATGCCCCAACTTTACAAGAAAACTTTGGATGACTGTCCAGGCTCAGCTGTCTCTGTCTACCATGCAAGACTCCCAAAAGTTGCTTGCATCCTTCTCCCATTTCTCAGGTAGTGTTATATCCTTCTGAGGTCTTTGATGTGGTTAAAGACTAGATACTTACAATTTTCCTTAGTTATAATAAAAGATAAGTTAGATATAAAACCTTAAACTTACAAATATAAGATAGATAGGATCTCTTCTTTAATATTGTAACTGTAATTCTTGCTTGATAATTGTTTTGTTATATGTAATATTACTATGTTAAAGTTAAAACCTTCCTTTTTAAGAAAAGAAAAGGGGAAGTGCTGTGGGATGGTCTGTATGTCAAGTGTGTTGCTGATTGGTCAGTAAATAAATCACTGATTGGCCATTGGCTAGGCAGGAAGTATAGGCGGGACAAGGAAAAGAATTCTGGGAAGTGGAAGGCTGAGAGGGAGACACTGCCAGCCGCCATCAGGACAAGGAAGATGTAAAGTACCGGTAAGCCACAAGCCACATGGCAAAGTAAAGATTAATAGAAATGGGCTAAATATAAGAGTAAGAGCTAGACAATGACAGGCCTGAGCTAATGGTCAAGCAGTTTAAATAATGTAAGAGTTTGTGTGTTTATTTTATAAGTGGGCTCTGGGACTGGCGGGACTTGGTGGCGGGAGCTGGAGAGAAATTCTCCAGCAACACTGGGGTGAAAACTTGCTAGCTCAGAGAGGCTGAGTAGCAACTAATTAACCTTTTCTCCCTGCTGGCATCTCCCCCAAAACACATACTTCCGCTCTACCAAAATAAACAAAGAACTGCACCACTCAAAATCCCTCCCTACTACCTTGGGTGCATCTCTCTATCTCTTCCAGATGCCCTCTGATGCTCTATGATTACTTTCTATCAACTAGTTGCTAACTCAGCCTCCTGACTCAAGGCTAATTTTATTTAACTAATGCAAATTCTATCTCAGGATTCACAGTGTGATCGAGTATCTCCTAACAGACACACATACCTTAGCAGTAATGAACAGCTCTCTAATTAGACTTAAGAACCACTCAACAAAAGAGACACTCTGTCTGGTAGTAGAAACCAAACCAACTACCCAGTACTAGGGAAGTCACAGATCTTTGTGGAGAACCTATAACCAACACTTTGCTATACCTGTGTAACCCCTAAATTACAATCTAAATATTGGTTCTTGTACCTACAGACAAGTGTAGTCCTCATCCCTCATCAAGAAAACTTCTCTTTGCAACAGATGGAGACCAATCAAAATGTAGTGTTGTGGAGCTCAATCCCAATGGATATACCTACAAAATAACTTCTTCACCTAAGGCTTGAGAAACATTGTGGAAGAGGGGTTGCAAAAATTATAAGAGCAGGAAGATATGGGATTTTCCTATGAGACAGTGTTTCCTGGTAATAACAGAAGCTACAACCATAAAGTCTCACCAACATGACTGTCAAAACATGAGCTAAAGGAGTATGACACTAAGACACACCAAAGTGTGCAGGAAAAAGCCTGTTAGGCCTTGACCCTACATAAAGAACTTTAGGAAACTAGGAAATTTGAGAGCAGGAGAAATGTTCACCCCCAGTGAAGAAAACACCAATTGGTAGTCCAGTGTCAATAGGTCAGCCTTGAAAACATACATACAAGTAACATTATATGGACAAAACAGGATATATTTGTGTGTATGTGTGTATTTATATGTATAAACAGATATGTGTGTGCATGCAGTAACAATTAGTGAAAAAAGACCACAGCTTTGATGGAGAGTGGGAGGTCCATAAAAGAGACTTTGAAGAGAAGAAAAGGAAGAAAGAAAGGGGTGTGATTATATTATGATCTGGACAATGACAACCACAACAACAAAGAGTAAAAATGAGGAAAATAGGCATTTCAAATGATGAAATAAAAAAATAAATTATTGCTAATACCAAATATTGGACAGTATGTAGAGAATAATAGATCACAAAGACACTGCTGGTGAGAATACAAAATAGTAAAGACATTTTAGAATATTTTGGCAGTTTGTTAGAAGCACAGAATCATGATACATAGTCCAGAAATTGAACTCTTGGACATTTACCTAAGAAGAATGGAAACATGTTTCCACAGAACCTGAACACATGTATATATGTTAACTTTATTTGTAATGACCTCCTAACTAGGAACAGCTCAAATACCTTTCATCAGATGAATGAATTGCCACAGGTTGGCTGTGGGATGTAACTCAGTAATAAACCAGAGTACATGATAGATGAAAACAAAGAAAGGCACAAACCTCTATGCAACTGGAGCGTGGGAGCCAGTTCTTGCAGGCTAGAAAAGTGCTTAAACACTGTGTATAGCCTGAATTCCTACCAATTACTCCTAATGATAAAACGTCAGTTACTAGGTTCTCCAAAATAAAAAAAAAAAAAATGAGAAATAGAAACTGTCAGGGAGGAACTGGGAAGACGTGACAAAGTGAAGGATCCTATGTTCATGATGGTATTCTGCCATGGGCTGCACACGTCTCACTATTGTACAGATCTTGAATGTATCACCAGAGTGAAGTGAGTAAACGTTACAAAGGTTTTCCTACTATTTGGTACAACTGAAAACGGGTTAACAATTACTTCAAAAAGAAATTTGCAAAGAACTAGAACATTGGAAACACCATGAGAGGGAATAATTTGTCACGTATCAACATTGGTCCATTTTGAAGTAATTGTCAACTTTATGTGATATATTGTTAACATGTTAATATTGGAGACAATGTGTAGGATGTACGGGACCTGTTGGAAAACCCTTAAAAGTAGGGCAAGAAACATGGTTCAGTGATAAAGTATTTGCCTAATGGGTCTAGCATGTGCCAAACTCTGGGATCAAGCCCCCAAAACAGCAAACAAACAAACAAACAAATGAATGAATAAATAAATAAATAAATACACGTTTGTAAAATTCTTGGAAGCAATAATCTTACTAAATACAGTCACAGATTAAAGGAGAATACTTGCACCTAAACAGCTATTTGTACGATAATTTTAGCATGTTTAGTCACGTAACAACTAAATCAGGATCCTACATGGATTCACTTTAGTTAAATAATAGCCAAACATCTATGAAATAAATTCTCTTACACATGTATAATGGAAATATACATATGAATGTGACATATATATATGTATATATCTATAACAATAGTATCCATAAGAGTTTGTAAACAGAAAGATATTGGTAATGATTAAATCATGTTCTGTACTAATACTTAAAATCTGATATTACCTGTTATCATTGTTTTCAAAAAAAATATGAAGAACATTAATGTGTATATGGTGAAGCTTTTAAAAGATTGCATGCATGGTTCATAATCAGGCCCCTTAGGCTAAATATATCAATACTCCTGACTTAATACCCAATTAATGATTGTTGAAATATAATTCACTTGCCCAGGATATCATGATATTTTAGATGAAAGTGTAAAGGGAGCCAGACTCATGCTAATGTCTCCATTATAATGGCAGAGGTAATCCAACTATGATTTTTAAAATTTTTTATTGAATTATTTTTTTATAAAATATTGATCATATTTCCCCCTTCCCCAAATTCTCTCAGGATTTTCCCAACCTCCCTAGCAACTCACCTTTATGTTCTTTTTCTCTCACTCTCTCTTTCAAAACAAACAAAAGTATGCAACAGAAACAAAAACAAAAACACAAAAATGAATATCTAAACAAGTAAATAAGATTTTTAAAATGCCAAAACAAAACAAACCGAAACAAAAAGTCTAAACATACACCATTGGGATCACTTTGTGTTAACTAGCTGATGCTGGACGTCGGGCCTGCCCTGAAGTATGCTTCATATTCTCAGTGAGACCATATTACAAAAAATGGTTTTCCTTTTGTCATTATCAATTGCAGGTAGTTTATTGGTTCGAGGTAGAATGCTGTGTCCACTCCTGGTTCTCTAGAGCAGGAGAAATTCTGCAGGTCTTTTGTGTGCTGCTAGAGCTTGTGTGAGTTTGTACGTGCATCAGTCCTCTTGTGTCAGGATACAGCTTCCTTGGAATCACCTACAACCTCTGTTTGTAATAGTCTCTACTTCCTCTTCTGCCTAGATCCCTGAGCCTTGTGGTAGGGTGGGGGCCTTTGAGGAGGACACTCCTTTAAGACTGAGTTCTCCAAAGTCTCTCATTCTCTGCATTATAAATTTGTGGATCTCTGTATTAATTCACATCTACTGTGAGAATAAGCTTCCTTGATGTAGGTTAAGCGAGGCACTGACATATGGATATAGCAATATGTCATTAGGAGTCATTACATTGCTATGTTTGTTTAGCAGAATAATAGTATTATGATTTCTCATAGACCTATGAACTATCTAGTATCAGATTCCTGGCCACTTTAGCAATGTAAGATATGGGTTCATCTCACTGGCTGTACCTTAAATCAAAATTTAAAAGTGTTTGGCTACAGCCAGGTGGTGGTGGCGTACACCTTTAATCCCAGAACTCAAGAGGGAGAGCCAGGCAGATCTCTGTGAGTTCAAGGCCAACCTGGTCTACAGATCGAGATCCAGGACAGGCACCAAAACTACACAGAAAAACCCTGTCTCAAAAAAAAAAAAAGTGTTTGGTTACTCCAATAGCACTTGTGCCATCACTGAACAAATATATCTTTCAGGGTGATCACTGTTCTAGGTCACAGGGTTTGTAGCTGCATCATGTTTATGACTACCTTTCTCCTCTGGTAAAATGCAGAGCACCTTCCAGTACTAAGAAACTAGTCGTTAGAGGTGAAGCTTCCAGTTATGCATCAGCTCAGCTTTTCTCTTTTTGCTAAGTGCCATCTTTTGCAGTAGGGCCTTACTATCAGGTTGTTTTTCAACATCCTTGACAAATAGCCTGTGAAGTTTGAGGGGTTTTCATTGGGTCCCTTTGGCCAACGGGTTAACAAGTTGTAACTCAGTCCTGGCACTGGAGATTTTATGTGGTAGCATACTGTCTTAGTTAGGGTTTTTATTGCTGTGAAGAGACACCAGGACCATGGTAACTCTTATAAAGAAAACACTTACATATTTAATTGGGTTGGCTCACTTACAGGTTCAGAGTTCCAGTCCACTATCGTCATGATGGGGAGCATGATGGCATGCAGGCAGATGTGGTGCTGGAGCTGAGAGTCCTACATCTTGACAAGAAGGCGGCAGGAAGGCAATTGAAAGTCACACTGAGGTAAACTTGAGCAAAAGAGACCTCAAAGCCCACTCCCACAGTGACACACTTTTTCCAACAAGGCCACATCTCCTATAGTGCCATTCCCTTTGGGGACCATTTTCTTTCAAACCACCACACATAATCTAAATGGGTAATTCTCTCCCCCTATTACTTGATGATTTGATTCATATTCCTTCCCTATATGCATGTATTTTAGGAAGCTGCTATAGCGTTTAGGTTTCCACATGGTTTTGAAATGGTCTTTAGTCATTGTCACTCCCTGAGTTCCATCCTTACTCTTCTCAACATCCATCCCTGTTTAATCTCCCTATTGCAGCTTGCCCTATCTCTTCATAAAACCATATTCTATTTTTCCTTCCTTGGGAGATCTCTTCCTACCTCCTAGTCTCTTACTCTATACAAAACCTCTGTGGTTATTTGGATTGTAACAACGTATTAAAAGCTTAAAAGTTTAAATCCACAAATAGGAAAAAAACATACAGCATTTGTCTAATTTTGGTGCGGATTACCTCACTCAGACTGATATTTTTTCTAGTCCTATCCATTTCATAATTTCAATTTTCTTAACAGCTGAATATCCATCTGTCAGTTGATGGAAATCTAGGCTGTTTCCAAATTCTGACTATTCATGACAGAGCAGCAGTAAACATGAATGAGAAAGTATCTCTGTAGTAGGGGATACAGTCCTTTGGGTATATACCCAAGAATGTCATAGCTGCACCTTGAGGTATACCTTTTCCCAGTTCTCCAAGAAACTGCCACACTGATTTCCACAATGGCTGTACAAATTTGCATTCCCACCAGCAATGGATGAATGATCCCTTTACCCAACATCCTCAGTACCATGAGCTCTCATTTGTTGTATTGATCAGATCGGTCAGTCTGACTGGGATAATATGAATCTCAAAATAGTTTTAGTATGTATTTTCCTGATGGCTAAGGAGATTGAACATTTCTTTAAGTGTTTGTCAGCCATTTGTGTTTGGTCTATTGAAAACCTCTGTTTGTTCTGTACAACAATTTTTTTAATTGGGTTCCTTGTTTTCTTTATGGTCAGTCCTTTCTAGTGCTTTGTATGTTCTGGATACTAACCCTTTATCAGTTAATTGGTAAAGGTTTTTTTCTGTTCTATAGGCTGCCACTTAGACAAAATGATGATTTCCTTTGCCACACAAAAGTTTGTCATCTTCATGAGGTCCCATTTATTAGTTGTTGTTCTTAGTACCGGTGCTATCTGTGTCCTGTTCAGAAAGTCCTTCTCTACAATAATGAGTGCAAAACTATTCCCTACTTTCTCTTCTATCAGATTTGGGATATTGGCCCTATGTTAAGGTTTTGGAATTGAATTGTGTGAAAGGTGATAAATATGGATATATTTGCATTCTTCTACATGTAGCCATCCAGTTTGATCGGCACCATTTGTTGAAAAGACTATTTTTTCAATGTGTATTTTTGGATAAGTCAAAAGTCAGGTGTTGATGGATGTGTAGACTTATGGCAGAGTGTGCTACTTAATTCCATTGATCAGTATGTCTGTTTTTACATCAGCAGCATGCTGTTTTTTTTTTTTTTTTTTTATTACTTAGCTCTGTAGTAGAATTTGAGATCAAGGACAGTGATACATCACGTGATTATTTTACTATTCATGATCTTTTTAGCCATCCCATTTTTTTGTGTGTTTCTATATACAATTGAGATTTCTTTCATTATGAATTCTTCACAATTTCTATTAAGTATTGTGTTGGAATTGTGATGGGTATTGTGTGGAATTTGACAATTGCTTTTGGTAAGATGACCATTTTCACATTATTAATCTTCAACTGACCCATGAACATGGGTGATATTTCCATCTTCTGGCATCTTCTTTAATTTCAAATTTCATTGTTCAGTGTTTCAAACTTTTATCATACAAGCCTTATTCTTGCTTGGTTAGAGTTATCCCAAGATATATTTTGAGGCCATTGTGAAAGGTATTCTTTCCATAATTTGTTTCTCTGTCTATTTGTCATTTGTATACAGGAAGGCTACTGATTTGTGTGTGTGTGTGTGTGTGTGTGTGTGTGTGTGTGTGTGTATATGTGTGTGTTAACTTTGTATCCTGCTACTTTGTTGAAAATGTTTATCAGCTGTAAAAGCTTCTTGGTGGAGTACTCAGGGTCACCTATGTATAAAATCACACTATCTGCAAATAAAGATGTTTTGACTTGTCTTTTCCTATTGGTATCCAGTGGTATCCTTTGGATATCTTATTGCTATATCTAATATTTGAAGTACTGCAGTGAATAGGTATAGAAAGAGTGAACATCCTTGTCTTGTTTGTGGCTTTAGTGGAAATGCTTTGATTTTCTCTCTTTTTAGGTTGATGTTTGCTATTGGCTTGTTGTAAATTGTCCTTATTGTGTTGTGATATGTGTCTTTTATCCCTAGTGTCTCAAAGGACTTTTATTATGAAAAGACTTTGTCAGAGGCCTTTGCTGCATCTAATGAGATGATAATGTGGTTTTATCTTTCAGTCTGTTTATGTCATAGATTACATTTATTGATTTACATATGATGCACAATTTCTGCATCTTTGGGATGAAGCCTATGTGATCATGATGGATAATTTTTATGTATTCTTTTATTTAGTTTGAGACTATTTTATTGAGAAGTTTTGCATCTAAGATCATAAGAAATTCTGGTCTATAATTTTGTTCTTAGTTGAGTCTTTGTATGGTTTTGGTATTGGGGTAATAGTGGCTTAGTAAAAAGAATCAGGAAACTTTCCTTCAGTTCTTATTTTGAAAAATAGTTTGAGGAGTATTGATGATAACTCTCCCTTGAAGGTCTGATAGAATGCTGCAATGAATCCATTTGGTCCTGAGGTTTTTGTTTTTGGGGGTTTTGTTGTTTTGTTTTGGGGGTTTGGGGGGGAGATTTTATTTACTGCTTCTATTTCACTGGGAGTTTAGGTATTTTTAAATATTTTGATTTTTATTTAAGTTTGGTAGTTGGGATATATCAAAAAATTCATCCGTTTCTTTCAAGTTTCCCAATTTGACAAAAGACAAATTTTAAAGTATGTCCTTTTTATTTCCTGAATTTTCTCAGTGTTTGTTGTTATGTCCCCATTTTCATCTCTAAATTTATTAATTTGTATCTTCTTTCTCAATCTTTTAGTTAATTTTGCTAAGAGTTTATCAATCTTGCTGATTTTCACAAAGAACTAACTCCATTTGATTCATTCTAATACTTTTTGTCATTCTTGTTATTTCTATTTCATTGATTTCATTCCAGAGTTTGATTATTTTTCCTGACTTTTCCTCTGTTTCTCCTGTTGTTCTGGAGGTGTGTTGCTAAGTAAATAATATGAGATCACTCTAGTTTTTTTTTTTCCTTTTACCTTGCCCTTAGAACTGTCTTCGTTGGTTTCCATAGGTTTGGATATGTTATGTTCTCATTTAATTCTAAAAAGCACATTAACACCTTATTGATTTCTGTCTTGATCTATTTTTATTTCAATAGTGAATTGTTTAGTTTCCTTGAATTTGTGTACATTCTGCTATTTCTGTTGTTGTTGTATACAACTTTAATTCACCAGAAGCAGGGTGTTATTTTCATTTTCTTATATATGTTCTGATTTGCTTTATGTTCAGTATGTGGTCAATTTTTGGAGAAAGTTTTTGAGCTGCAGAGAGGAAAGTAAATTCTTTAGTGTTTTAGTGAAATATTCTGTAGATATCTGCTAGGCCCATTTGATTCATAACATTATTTAACCCTAGAATTTCTCTATTTTATTTTTTATCTGAATGACCTGTCTATTGATGAAAGTGGAGTACTGAGTATCAGTGCATAGGTTTAATATGTGATTTAAGCTGTAGTAATGTTTCCTTTATGAACTCTGGTGCCTGTGTTTGGTGCATACATGTGTAGAATTGAGTATCTTCTTGGTAAATTTTTCCATTAATGAGTATATAGTATTCTTTTCTACCTTTTAGGATTAGTTTTGGTGTGAAATCTATTTTGTCAAATATTTAAATAACTATAACTACTTGCTTCTTGGGTCCATTTACTTAGCATGTCTTTTTCAGAACATCCTTCTACCCTGAAGTTATGTCTGTCCTAATGATAAGATGTGTTTCTTGGGTGCAGCAGAAAGATGAATCTTGTTTCCTCTTCCAATCTGTTAGTCTCTGTCTTTTTATTGGGTAAATGAAATGATGACTACTGATAATTATCAATGAGTAGTGTTTATTGACTGCTATTATGTTGTTATGTTGTAGGTTTTACTTCCTTTTTGGATCTACTAGGCTTGGATTATTTACTAATGTTTGCTTGTATGTAGTTAAACTCTTCAGATTGAAGTTTTCCTTCTAGTGCCTCCAGTAGAGCTGGATTGGTAGATAGATGTTGCTTAAATTTGGTTTCAATCCAAAATCTTTTTCCTCCTCCATTGACTATGATGGATAGTTTCACTGGGTATAGTATTTTGGACTGGCATCTGTGGTGTCTTAGAGTTTGTATGACACCCATCCAGGTACTTCTAGCATTTAGAGTTTCCATTGAGAAGTCAGGTTTTATTCTAATGGTACTGCTTTTATGTGCATCTTGGTCTTTTTCCCTTCCAGCTTTTACTACCCTTCTTTTGTTCTGTACATTTAGCATTTTGGTTATTAAGTGTCATGGGGAATTTTCTTTCTGGTCCTGTCTGGTATTCTCTATGCTTCTAGTACTTTGATAGGTTTCTCTTTTTTAGATTGGGGAAATTTTCTTCTTTGATTTTGTTAGAAATATTTTTAGTTTCTATGACCTGGATTTCTTCTTCTCCCTCTATCCCTATGATTTGTAGGTGTTGATTTGGTCTTTTCATAGTGTCCCATATCTCCTGGATGTTTTGTTCCTGGATATTTTTTAATTTAATGTTTTTTGACTGAGCTATCCATTTCTTTTGCTTTGTCTTCAAGACCTGAAATTCTCTTTTACATGTCTTTGTAATCTGTTGGTGAGGCTTTCTGCTGAGGTTTTGTTTGATGTCTTTTGTCTTTTGTTTCATTTTATTTCACTTTGGGTGTATTTTAGTGATTCTGTTTCTACTTTCATGTCTTGAAATATGTTCATTATTTTATTCAACTGGGTTTTTGTTTGTTTCTTTTTCATAGTCTTCATTAAGTCATTTATTCATATCCCGTTTAAGATCTTTGAACATATTCATAATTACTATGCTGAAGTCCTTGTCTTGTGTCTCAGCTAATTGCAGTTCTGAGGGCTGCTGGGGATGCTGTGAATGTGTTGCTCTGATTGATTGATAAATAAAACACTGATTGGCCCCTAGCCAGGCAGGAAGTATAGTATAGGCAGAATAAGCAGAGAAGTGAATTCTGGGAACAGGAAGGCTAAGTCAGGAGTCGCCAGCCAGAGACAGAGGAAGCATGATGTGAAAGTACCGGTAAGCCACAAGCCACATAGCAACTTATAGATTGATAGAAATGGGTTAATTTAAGATATAAGAACTGGATAGCAAGAAGCCTGAGCCATTAGGCCAAACAGTTTAAATAATATAAGTGTCTGTGTGTTTATTTGGGTCCGAGTGGCTGCAGGCCCAGGTGGGACTAGAGATAACTCCAGCAACACAGGGCCCTTTGTTACTAGCTTCTGGGAGCAGACACTTTGTTTTGGCTGTTCATGCTTTTGCTTTTGCTCTAGGGACTCAGTATTTGAATGTTTGAAGTGCTTCTTGGTGTAGATATCTGATCTTGCCTTTTTTGTGTGGGTAATCTTTTCTTTTGTTGATGATGCCCACTCTGGATCCTTGGCAATGCCATGGCTGCAGGGTCCCTGGTAGAGAGTGCCTCTGTGGATTAGTGGGTGACATATTGGAATGAAGATGAGCTAGGAAGAAAGACTAAGAAGATCAGTGGGGGACTAGGGTTCACACCAAGAGACAAGAGTACCCAGAGAATGGAATTAAGGTGGGAGGATGGGTTCCTGCAGGCAGGATGAATAGTGATTTTGGAGATATCAGAATAGAGGATAAAAAGGATAGTGAAAATTGCCTAACTGTGTCCCAAACTTAGTGTGGACACTGGAGGACTCTGTAGAATGGCAGATGACACAAAAGAATGGGAGATAGCATAGAAGGGCAGCTGGGAGGTTTGACAAGAAAGATCTGAAGGGACTCTGAGTAAGTACCAAGAGGCAGAGTCCCCAGGGACTGGAGGGAGGGTAGGAGGAGGATCTCCCACAGGCAGGTTGCAAATGGTTAAAAGTAAGTCTGCAAAGATAGGAATGAAAAGGCTTTACTTGTGATTCTAAATGTGAGTAAAACAAAGACCTTTCTTCTTTATGTTTAATCGTTGCTTCCCTTCATGTTTGATTAGCATGTTTTATACATAGTGGTTAGCATGCATAAGTTAAAGAAACTCAGATAATTCTCTCTATGGGGCCACCTCACATTTCAATCCTTGGTCTCTCTACCTCATAGTTGAGACTGCAAAACTTGCCAGTTTTCATTCACAGCTTTGAATGATTTCGAATTCTGTTTTGCATTTCAGTTTTGTCTGAACCCATATGGCAAAGTCGAAACTCCAAACAAATCTGAGAAATCCCATTTTGTGCTAGCCATTCCCTGTGGCTCAGTAAAGCTCTGTGAGCTTCTGCAGGACTTAATTCTCCCTTGTTCCATGGCCATCTGGTTAGGCATCTTCAGACTTGGATGGGTCTCACAACTGACACTGACACATGAAATGAAAGAGTCCGGGATTTTCTTCTGCTACAGTGAGTCTAGAAACTCAGAGTATAGAAAACATACTGAAAACAGTCTTCAGCATTAGAGTCGCATAGTCCTTCAGCATTGGCATTCTCACCTATGAGAGACCACTCTGGGACTTTGGTGGATTTAAAATTCAGAAACTGTCACTTACTAGCATGAGTTATTAACCACTAATCAATATTACTTGGGATGAAGTGTATTAAATTCTCCAAGCAACTCTCTGAACTGAACACTGATATTATCATCAACGAATTTTTCACTTTAGTCCCTTTCTTTAGAAAAGTTCTGAGCACTCAGTAGTTAATTATTCCTTTCCCCACATACAATGCAAGTTGGTGTTTATAAAAGCACAGGCAAAAACATGTAGTTAGAGCCGATTTCATGTTTGAGTTGGTTCTTGACGAAATGAGTGGGATTTGAACAGACAGAACATGATGGAAAGAACATTTTGTTATAAGAGATCATTTTGTCTAAAAACCCAAAGGAACTTGTAAATGAATGATTTATTTAGACAGCTATGTGGTAAAATGTCTGGCTGTACAACAGTATGAAAAGGCATTACCCACGGGGGATTCATTTCCTTTATTGCCTTTTCTGGGAAGTTTTTGAAAATGAAAATATTATAGTTTTCTCTCCTTGACATTCAAATAAATGATAAAAGAGAGGCAGAATGGCCAAGGAGACCCTATCAGAGTAAGCACAGTCAAGCAAACTGAAGAGACTGGAGTGCCTCAGAATAAAGCAGTCCACATGACCACTCCCCAGACCCTCTCCCACCCTCCCAACCCCCTCATCCCACCCACTCACCCTGCCAGGTTTTGCCTTAATTCCTCACAAACACAAGTCCCAACCTAGCACTAATCTGTCCATCCTTCAACAAGGCCCAGCCCTGTAACCCAGCTCTTTAGACAAGTTTTTGACGTTGATTTTCTGCCCTGGGGAACTCCATGTTTAAAATGTATTTTCATTCAGGAAAGAAAGGTTTATGATACAGGGGGAGATAACTTTAGATTTAAGTTTGAATGGTCTTGCAAGACAAAGCATCTTAGACTTGATTCTCTAAGTGACAGCATTGAAATATGAAATGTCGAGCTTCTCCCGCAGCAGTATGCAAGATGCAGCAGAGGCATCAGAGAGAGGGACACCAGGTAGGTCTTCCCAGACTAATTGGTTGAGGGTGAACATGAGCCTCAAACTCATTAATATGCTTTGCTCTCTATTAGGCTTTATGTCCTGTGGCTCATTAATTCCCTGTTGCTATAGCCTCAGGCTGTGTTTCTTTCTCACTGGGTTCATGGGGTAAGGATTTTCCTGTCTCTTAAAACCATTTCAAGCATCCAGCCCCACTGGCCTGTGCAGCATTTGCAAATCCCTTTTCCAGCACCTATGACCCATGAGTCCAGTTTCAATTTTAAATGTTAACTTTAAAGCTGAGAAGAATATAATTAAATATGATTAGACCTGGCTTCGTTTTTCATGACTACTTCTGAGATTTTCTACACCCAAGATGTAGCCACTTTACTACATCTCTAATGTGATTTCTCCAGGGAATTGGACTGTGTTAGTTTTAAGATTTGCTTTTATAAGTAAATGTTTTGTTTTGTTTTATTTTGTTTTGTTTTAGTGGGAAGAGAGAGATTAGGCCAAGGCAAAATCTTAGACATTTTCTTATTACTATTTACTGCATTGAAATTATTTCTGAAATGCTCACTTTTCCTTCTATATATGAACATGTATAGGAAAAAGTAAAAGTATAAAGTAGATGGAATCAAGCCAGTGAAAAGCTAGAGTTCCAATTAAAATGAGTTTGACAGTCAGACCCACCATGGCGTCTTGAAAACCTGTGGTCTCTTTTGTAATGTGCTTTGAATTAGTCTCTCAACTTCCTTTTTTAAAATTTTACCTTATTTTATTTGTGTATGTGTATGTGAGAGAGAGAAAGAGAGAAGGGGGGGTGTGGGTAGTGCCCATGTCACAGTGTGCATGTGGAGATCAGAGTTCAATCAGCAGGAATCAGGGATCAAACTCAGATCCTCAGGCTCAGCTGAAGGTGTATTGACTCTCTGAGCAATCTCTCTTCTAGGTTTTCTATGTATTTACATAGTCTAAGAATATGTTTTAAATCATATTCTGAACCGCAGTGATGGTGATCGCCACAAAATCTTACATACATGACAGGGGCCAGCCCAGCTCTGGTAGACTATGCCATCTTAGTTCTAGTTTCTTCTTTGTATTTCCCATATATTACTAAGACAAATTATAGGCAAAAACAAACCACTAAGGAATGAAAAGAACTAATTTATGTCTCAACAATAATAATTCATTTATGTAGGGAGAACAAATTAAAATTACTAACTTAGACATTGCAATAATTTATAACTTTTTAATCTGTCAATTGTAGCTTCATTTTAGTCAGGTAAATACCTAATCAATTTGTATTTGAAAAGTTAAGTACAAGTTGTTTTCAAAAAAGAACTCAAGGTACCAAAGACTTTCTGACCCCTGATGTCAGGGACCAAACATGGACCATGGAAAAGTACTAGCTAGGCCAGAGAACAAGCCCCTGCCCTAAACCAGATGCTCCCAAAGATAAAGAACAGGTCAGGCAGGTCAGGTAGCATAGCAACAGAACAATGGGCCCTGACCAGTGACCTTACCACCTAGCAGCCTAAGTAGCCCTTCACCTGCACATCCCCCTTCACCTGCACGTATGGCATGTGCACCCCTTCCCTCCTTCCTGCCCCTTCCCATGCTACATAAGCCTTGCTGAGGAGAATAAAATTTGCAGCTTGATCAGAACACTGTCTTGCTGTCTTCTCTCGTGTCTCCCCCATCCCTCTCATTCTCTCCCACAGGTGGGTTGCCCCCTGTTGACACCCCACTTGCCGGGGCACCCTGAGCCTAGTGGTTACTGAATGAGTATTGGGAGCTGGGGAAGTGGCTGGCAGTGGGTGGAGCAAAACTCTAAAGACAAGTGTGTCAAGAGTCTTGCAAATGGCTCTTCCAACTTACGAAACATGTAATTTGGATCTCATCCAAGGGCAGGTTAGAAATGAGAGTTTCATTCCTCACTTTCTCTTCTGAGCATTTTCAGTATGTTTGCCTCAGAACCTCAGCTATTTACCACAGGTGTGTCAGTAATTATGATATATTATAAACATTTACACTGTATAATAGTCCTCAGCTCCTTCCACCTGTGACCTGGTACCTGCATACCAAGCAGTCTTGCAAAGCTGCAAGAAGCGGGGGCTGCTAACCTATGGGGGCTGGGGGCTTATTTCTTCCTCTTCTCTTATATGCCATTCTTGGGGAATTAATATTTGTCTAGAGACTTCTTTCTTGTCAGTTTTCAAAATTGTTCACTTAAATGTCTCTTTTAACCTTAAAATATTAACAATTTTAAACCTTTCTAAATGACACACATGCTTCACTGTCTTCTTAAACCAAGTAAAGATAAATGCACATTTATTTTCTAAATGGTCCAGATCTTATTGTCTTGATAATTAGACCATGATAGAATGAGTCCCATCAGTGGAAAGCAGACTATTTATGTTAAGTGGTCATGTATGTCTGTGTCTTCTGAGCTCTTGACTTTGTTTCATAATAATAATGATAGAATATTCCACGTTATTGGGACAAATGATTCTGGGATTAGAAGAACACACCATTTACAAGCTATGATACTGGGTATCAAATTTAGAACTTTTTGTGCAAAGTAGTCAAACATTCAACCAACTGAGCTACACGTTTTCTTAAATCATGCTGGCTGCACAGCAATGACATACGTCACCCTAGCATGCATCCAGTACCCAGGACACCTTGGGAAGTCTTTTACAAACTTCATCTCAATAAAGGGCTTCATTTTCCTCTGCAATTGCTTTGTGAGGGAGCTGTTATTAACACAGGTGAGAATAGCAATTCAAAAATTTCCAGAGAGTTAACAATGCGATGTTCACAGAGAAGGCACACAAGCAACTACAAGAAACAACAAAATACTCTCTGGAAGGAAATCTATGAGAGCATCTGTCACACGCATAAATGAACTAAAATGAATAGTTCTAAACAAAAGAACTCAAAACCCACACAGGAAATTCCCTAGACATAAGAAATTTGCATCTAAAGCAAAATAATTGGGAATGGTTTTTAAAAATATAATCCTTATCTTTAATTCTGTGCTGCTTATGCTAACTACTATTTAAATCCAAACAAAAAGCTTGAAGGCAGCCATAGATGTTGTGTGAGAGAAAGATGAAGGGAACAGAAAGAAATGGCAACATGGCCAGGTGCTGAGGAAGCTGTTGACCAGCTTCAGAGACCAAGACAAGTAGTTGTTTGGGGTACCAACAAGGGTAGCTGTTAGCATGTTGTTGTAGGTAACATAGACATCTAAAGGCATTATTAATTGTGTAGTGGGTTGTACTGTCCATAGGATCCTACATTGTAAGAGGTTAAAGCAATTAGCGAGGCAAAGAGATGAACCAAGAACCCAGCCTAATGACGTATCATAGAAGCCAAAAATATATTTTCATGAAAGGGGGTGGTCAGAATTGCTAGAATATTCTCTGAAATATCAAAATGTATGATATAATTTTAGTGACTATTCTGAATGGCAGTCTGGGATGAACCCCAATATGCCTGAAGAAGATAAAGGCCCCTGCTGTCTTCAGTTCTTGTTGTCCAATCTCTAGCTCACTGAAGTCATTGGTGCTGCACACAAGTCTTTGCTTTTCATCCTACATATTTAGTATGTTATTTGCTCTCTTGCCTTTTTCATCCTCTGTAATTGCTACCAGGAGTGATTCCGTTTCCACTTTGACTTTTCTTCACACTGTTTCTGTTGATTCTTCCCCTTGGTGGCCAGCCTCACTGAAGAATCTATCTACAGTTTTAATTGTTCCTTTGAACCCAGTGTGCTGGTACATGGAAAGCACAGTAAGAAAGACAGCCAAGTTCAAAGGCAGTGTAAGATACATAGCTATACTATTATTACAAATGAATGAATGAATCAATCAATCAATAAATAAATAAATACATAGTCTTTCCTTTGGCAACCAAAAGAAATAGTTAGTAATATGTTCTGTCCCCTGAGCCATTTTTAGGGTGAATGCATAGGCAGGCTAGCTATCTAAGAGGCCAGGAACACCAAGTGTATATAAGCAACTGGGAAACCTCAAACAATTATTTGGTTCATTGGGCTTTTAAGTATCAGAGCCTCAAGGAAGAACGTCTGTTGTTTTAAGTTCTTATGTGTCAATTAAGCTATCCTTCCATTTCACAGTTGGTAACACTTAGAAAACCTGTGACGGAAAATCACATCCTTACCTTGTTCTGTAAATACAAACTAAAATGCCTAGAGGAAAGAGGAGCAGACAGCTTCTGGAAATGGAAATGTAGTTTGTGTTAAGAAAAATGTACCCCCTCCCGACAATGACAATCCCTCTTCTCACTTCCCCTCCTCCTCAGGGCCAGCCTGGGTTTATGCTGCCTTGTGTTGTAAATTGTCATTGCACTGGATGCAGATTGAAGCTCCAGGCAATCCTCTCACCAAGCTTAGCATAAACTGCTGCTTAATCAAGGTGAAATAAACACACATGGGAGGATTTCAAAGCAAAAGACAGCCGCTTCAATAGCATTCTTTGATCTCTCCACCCTACTTCCACAAGGAAGGGAAAAACACACCCAATCAGAAGCCAAATACCTAAAACCTCTCATCTTTATGTAAATAATGAACAATTTCAAGCCACAAATATCATATATCCTTTCTGTTTATTACTTGTTGTTACCAGAACAACAATGGCTATATCAAAGCGAATCATGATATAATAGAAACTTTCTCTATATAAACCATTTTCACATATATAAGCTTAAATGTTGAGTCAATTAACAGACAAATATTTAAAATGACCTCACTTACCCTAATTTGTATTTAAATATGTCTCGTTTATGTTTGGCCCGTGGTTATAAATTTAATTAATGCTAGTTTGTGATTTCTCTATAGGCTTATCAATACTGTATATAAACAGATATGCACATCACATATAGTTCACATATAGTTAAGGATGAAATTAAAGAGTAGTAGCCACATAAAATTTATAGATTTTTTATGATATTGAATTTTTTATTACTTCTCATTGTTATTTAGAGACTCTGCTAATTTATTAAGGTGCTTTCAATCCCTGTAAGGAATTATCTATATTACTGTCAGAGTTATTGTCCACCCAATATGACTATTTTGTCTTGAAAGTGTCCTATAGTTCTCTATTTCCCTCGGATTAAGTTCCAAATTCTAATTTTAACATCATCCATATTCTGACTTTTGCTCATGTGTTTTCTGACTAAATCACTTAAAACGATGAACTGCTACCAAAGCCTGAACTGCAAGGCCATCCTTGACCAAGCTTCAGAGCCTTCACTGATTCTTCTCTTCCAGCTTAGAACCTCTCTAACCATTCACTTTCTTTTGTTCTCTTCAGAATGAAGCCATAGCCTCCAGATCCACTTGGAGTGCTTTATCTGGAGCTTTTGGCGAGACTTTTACTTCCTGTGAAGAACCCCTAGCTCCTATATTGTGAAACCAGACTTGTTTTGCTAAGGTAGGAAAGACCAATTATCAGATACTCATTTATTTAGTGTTTGCTTAAAGCACTGCTTGTCCTGCCTATTGCCAAGTATGGCTTTACTTCATACCTGGAATAGAGTGACCCTGATAAAAAGCTACAACAACGAGTTTTTGCCCTTAACAAGCTGCAAAATCTTGCTTGTCCCACTTCATCTTGTGGTTTTGAGAATACAAACTGAACTCAGGACAGTTGTTGTTTGTTTTTTCCTCTTTTGGCTCTTCATTCTTTTGGGGGCCCACCACCCAGCTCCCAAATAAATCACACACAGGGGACTTTAAATTATCCCATCTACCTTTTGCCTCTGGGTTTTTTTCCTTTTCTTACTTCTGTATCTTACTTTCATTCTTACTCTGTAGTTGGCTATGTGGCTGGCCCCTAGCATCCTCCTCTCCTTGTTCTCTTGCTCTTTTTCTTTCCTCCCAGATGTCTCCTATTTATTCTCTCTGCCTTCCAGCTCTGTCTATCTTTTCTCCTGCCTTGCTATTGGCCATTCAGCTCTTTATTATACCATCATGTGTTTTAGATGGGCAATGTAACACAGCTTCACAACATATGCAACATAAAAGAATGCAACACATCTTTGCATCATTAAAGCAAGTGGTCCATAGTATAAACAAATGTAACACACCTTAAAATAATATTCCACAACACAGGATCAAAGACTTTCTGGTGCTATCCTGGCTTCAATCTACTGGTGATATCTCCTCTCTTCTACTATCACTGGTGTCAGAGTGCTTCTATCTGAAAGACTCCAGGATATGCCTACATAGTCATTTACATGTTGTCTTAATTAGGGGTTCTATTGCTATGATATACATCATGACATCAAGCAACTTAGGGAAGAAAGAATTTATTTTGCTGGCCCTTCCACATCACCAATATCTGGGGAAGTCAGGGAAGGAACTAAAGGTAAGGACCTGATGCAGAGTCCATCGAGTAGTGCTGCTTCCTGGCTTATTCCTCACCACTTGCTTAGCCTACTATCTTAAATACCCTGGACTGCCTACCCAAGTGTGGCACCGCCCACAGTGGGCCAGACCCTGCTACATCAACTATCAACCAAAAAAGTTTTTACAGGCTTACCTACAGGCCAATGTGCTAGTTAGTTTTCTCAACTGTTTTGTTTCTCTTCCCAAATGACTACCCTGTGTCAAGATGACATTAACTAGTCAGCACACATGTGTATCCCTTAATATAATGCTCTACCATGAATACAAAGGAAGTCATCTTATTTGTTTCTGTACACTAATTCCATGATACCTAAAATCTTAAGGATACCTGTTACATTTCTTATATGCATGTATAAATACATGTATAAATGTACATATTATAAATATGGGTGTATATTATTGTTATGTTTTATGTATATGAATATACATATAACATATTTTGATGTCTATATGCATATAATTATACCTATACATAAAAACAAATATGTTTATATGTACATACACATATTAAAATTTTAATATATCTATTATTGAACCTTTATTCAATAATTTATTATCATCTTCTGTATGCGATGTCTATCAACAAATAAAAACCCAGTGAATAAATAAGTGTGATGCTTTTTCTGATTTTACTGAAACTGATATTATGGTCCAAAAGGCAAATTTTAGCAAGTAGTATTTCTGATGGAGTGTACAGGTCAGGCATGGGTTGTACTTCTCTTGGAGAAAATGATTCCTAACTTGAATCTTATAGGATGAGGAAGTACTGGCCAGTGTAAGAACTGGAAGGACACAGATTAGAATGTTTAAATGAGTTGAACATTCTGAAGAAGAAAAAGAAAGTGGAAATTTGAAAAGATGAAAAATGTTGACAATAATTGTTTCCAGAAAGGGAAAGAGAAAACAGAATGAAAAGTGAAAGCCAGAAAGAGAATGGAAGGAAAATGTGTGGAGTAAGGAAAACCTCATGTGAAGGGAAGTGGGGCTGGGGAAAAATGTGTGGAGTAAGACCTCATGTGAAGGGAAGAGGAGCTGGGGAAAATGTGTGGAATAAGACCTCATATGAAGGGAAATGCGGCTGGGGCTGTTGCTGAGGAGGTGGCTGAGATAGAGTGCTTGATACAGGAGTGTGAGGAACAGATTTTGAATCCCAAGAACTCATATAAAACCAGGGGCAATGGTATGTTCCTGTAATTGTCATGCTTCTAATGAAGATAAGCGACAGAGACAGGAGAGGCCATGGAAGTTCCAGGGCCACCTAGCCTGACATAGTCAGTGATGAGCAACAAAAGACCCTGTCTTGAAAAGGGTGGAAGGTGAGGACTGACACCCAAAGTTGCCCTCTGACCTCCAGGTATAATCTAACACTCAGACACACAAAGGCATATACTCATATCTCTCTCTCTCTCTCTCTCTCTCTCTCTCTCTCTCTCTCTCATACATACACACACACACACACACACACACACACACACACACACTGTTTACATCACACATACAACCTTTTTATTTAAGAAAGTGGGTGGAACCTTTTTTTTTGGTAAAAGTCACAATTTACTATGGAAATAATGTTATTTTATCCCAACTTCACCAACACATGCCTTATGGAGCTGTTAAGTCACATCCGAGTTATAAACGACTGAGGAGATAAGTAGATACTAGATGTAACACAAAGGATAATCAGACTACAATCCACAGCCCCAGAGAAGCTAGCTAACAAGGAGAACCGTAAGAGGGACATGGATTGCCCTAGGAAGGGGAAATATATGATATCTTCTGAGCAAACTAGTGGTGAGGGGGGCAATAGAGGGTAGAGGATAGGGGATGAGAACACAAGGGAATGGGATGTTCAAGCTGAAACAGGAGCAGAGTGGGAGAGCAATGAAAGAGATATCTTGATAGAGGGAGACATCATGGGGATAGGGAAAAACCTGGTGCTAGGGAAGTTCCCAGGAATCCACAAGGATGACCCCAGCTTAGACTACTAGCTGGAGATGGAGATGGTGCCTGAAATGGCTTAGCCCAGTAATCAGATTAGTGAATACCCTGTCATCATACAGCCTTCATCCAGTAACTGATGAAAACAGATGCAGAAATCCATAGCCAAGCACTAGGCTGAGCTCCAAGAGTCCAGTCAAAGAGAAGGAAGAAGGAGTCTATGAGCAAGGGGCATCAAGATCATAATGGTGAAACCTACAGAGAAAACTGAACCAAGCTAGTGGGAGTTCATGCTTGGACCCGCCTCAACTGAATGTACCAGACTTTGACTCCTCATGGGAGACCTTACCTTTTTGGAGGAGGGGATGGGAAGTAGGTTGCAGGGAAGGCCAGGAGGGGGTAATAGGAGGAGGGAAGAGAGGGGGATCTGTGCTTGGTATCTAAAATGAATTTTAAAAATTCTTAATAAACAAAAAAAAATGAAAACAAGTTCTGTTTTCTCAAATATCTATTGTTTAAGACCAAATTGCTGTGTGACTAGGTACTTTATTGGCTACCTGAAAAATCTATTCATAATGTATCCCCCACCTCAGTTATGTGATCTAAATCTAGCTAATGTCCAATAAATAACTGTTGGGTAATAGTAAATATGTAAAATTTTACATAAGTTCCCAGATGGGCAGATTGTCAGATTGCCAACATCTAACAAAGCCATATGACAGCCTCTACCTTTTATTTCTTACATCTCTCTTGCAAATTACTACTTCATTAGCTTCAAGCTCATATTAACACCATAAAATCAACTCGATGGATGCTGCTGGGCTACAAGCATCTCCCTGCTTCAAATACTTCACACCTTAACATCTACACCATTTTTTCTCAGTATCTGTTATTTTCAAACTTTTCTGACATTAAGATTCTTGCATTCCTTCCCTATCATTCAGATTTAATTTTTATTCTCTTAACATCTACATTCAAGTCAGAAAGATTTGTTATCAAATGTTAATGATTTGTTCATTTTCTCAAACTCTTTTCCTTTCATGTCTTCCTCTTCTACTTTTTCCTTTCTCTAAAAGAGCCCCCCAGACCGGCCGCTTCATTTTCCTTACTCTTAAACCCCACCTGTAGTAACGCCAGCTAGTGTCGTTTTGTTTTGCTTAAGCAAGTTAAGCAGTGGGTGGTCCCCATCAACTAATACTTTTATGTAAAATTAAGGGTTGGAATAGTCCTTATTTTAATGACTATATACCACTTCAAAACCTATGTCATCTTTTTTTTTTTCTGTCTAAACACACTGTGATCCAAATGATAGGTACACTTTCTGGTCCCTTGAAATCCACAGAAGTTTATGTTAATGCTTATTGCTTGTCTCACAGATGTTTAATCACAAGTGGATTTAGTAGGATTTACACACAGCCTTTCTGCTTTGGGGCTTGTGAGTCTTTGCAGTTACTCTTATCAAGAACTCTCTAGTGAAGACAGAGAAGAAGGCTTTTTCATCAGTCCTTTCATTTCATGCAACCCCAAGTTTTGCTGAAGATTAGGAGTAGTACAGTGGCATGCAAGAGTGGTCTATTTTCCCACAAATACACATGACAGGCTCTCATATGTGCTTCAATTCACTTTGTAACCCAGACTGGCTTCTAACTCACAGAAACCCGTCTGTGTCTGCCTCCGGAAGGTTGAGGTGGATCAAATGCGTGCAGCAGCACACCCATGCTGATTGAAATCCAGATATATTTTTAGTTGATTATTTTCAACTCATGTCCTTCCCAGTCACTGACTTTTCCCTGATCCATATCTTTTCTTCACTTTCTTCTCTCTGTTTTCCCTTTTCACTGAGACTGTGGGGAGATCTGCTTCTGCTCCTTCCTCCTCTCTCCACCTTCGCCCTAATCTCTCACTCTCATCACTAGAGCTAGATTACACACAGAGGAAATGAGACTCAGAAGTCATGTTACTCATGGAAGCTCACCTATTTAGCAAGTAGTAGAACCACGTCACACACTCTGGATTGTTGACTTATTTTAGAATAAACATTGCTCTGTCTTCAGTGGTTCTTCACATGCCATTGTCCAAGATAGCTGTGTACATCTCCATGGCACTCCACTTCAGTTTATTGACACATGTTACTGTAATAGACAACACTCACATATTTTTGTTCTGATTTCTTCTCTGTTGCTCTGATAAATATCATGACCTGGAGGAGGAAAGGGTCTATTTTATTTTATACTTCAAGATCACAGTCTATAATTAAAGGGAATTCAAGGCAGAAAATTAAGCATGAACCTCGAGGCACGACTACTTTTTATTCTACTTAACATTATGTCCAACCAGGCATCTCACTCACAGCCAAGCAAGTACAAAAGAAACAATGGAGTAATGGTATTCGCTAGCTCACTCATGGACTTCTACTTTAACTAGTTTATATATATATATATATATATATATATATATATATATATATATATATATATATATATAGCCCAGGATCACCTGCCTAGAGATGGTGCTGCCCTTAATGGGCTGAGCTGTCCTGCACCAATTAATAATCAAGATAATCCACCACGGACCAAATTGGTCTAGACAAGTCTTCAAGGGTGGCCTTCCTTTCAGCTAATTCTAGACTACGTCAAGTTGATAATTAAACCTAAGTAAGATAACTGTCTATATACCAGAAGCTTTTCAAAGCCCTTTGTATCCACTACTATATTTAATTCCCACATAACTATAACATTTTTTTAATGCTCTGATCATTGTCCAAGGCTAGGTTATGAGGTTAAACTAAATATTCTGGTGTTTTTGCTTTTTTTTCTAACTTATTTAAAGTAGACTATGGTCTGTGTACTTCTTTTTTTCTTTGTTTTTTTGTTTTTTGTTGTTGTTTTTCTTTCTTTCTTTCTTTCTTTCTTTCTTTCTTTCTTTCTTTCTTTCTTTCTTTCTTTCTTTCTTTCTTTTATTTTCTGGTTTTTCTAGACAGGGTTTCTCTGTGTAGCTTTGTGCCTTTCCTGGATCTCGCTCTGTAGCCCAGGCTGGCCTCGAACTCAAAAAGATCCGCCTGCCTGCCATGTACTTCTTAAACTCCCTTGGCTTATTAGGTCATGTATCATAAGAGACCACAATAGACAAACAAATGTGCTTTTCCTTTCCTCCAGCCTATAGGTAGTGAATATAAACAAGTATTCCTGCTACAATTTAATATGTGGACTATCATGTTAGATGCTGCGAGAGCTCTCCTCTATGTGGACTTTGCAGATCGTCAGGGATGACAACAAATAGTGCCGACTAATAGAGGATAGTGAGATATTTTGTAAATAGATGGCCGTTTAGTAAGCACTTCTCCCAGGAAAGTCTGTAACCCTGGGCTATGTGATGTAACCCATAGAAATCCAAAAGGAAGGCAACTCCTTCAAGCTGCTTTAAGCTGAACAGAATAATAATTTGAGGTTGATAAGATGGTCCAGTGGGTGGAAACATACGTCATATGAACCTGATGATAACCTGAGTTTAATCAGTGGAAACCTTGTAGAAACCCGGATGTGATGGGATTTGTAATCCCTATGTTTCTATCACAAGTGGAGACAAAATAATCTCCTAGAGTTGGGCAGTGGTGTAACACGCCTTTAATCCCAGCACTCGGGAGGCAGAGGCAGGCAGATCTCTGTGAGTTCATGGCCATCCTGGTCTCCAAAGCGAGTTCCAGGAAAAGCGCAAAGTTACGCAGAGAAACCCTGTCTCGAAAAACCAAAATAATAATAATAATAATAATAATAATAATAATAATAATAATAATAATCTCCTAGAAGCTAGGAAGTCATAGGTCAGCTAGTCTAGAATAGTTAATACAGACAGACAGAAAAAATAAAAGATATCCAGCTTCAGGACCCATGCCTAACCTAAAAGCTATCTCCAACTGATAATCACTTGCCAATGAAAATTTAGTATTACCCAATGGAGTCTCGCTGGGGAAATAAACTACTTTTTTAAAAATTTATTTTATAATTTAATTTAATTTTGCATATCAGCCACTGATTCCCCTGTCCTCCCTCCTCCAACCCACTCCCCATTCCCATCTCCTCCAGGGCAAGGACTGCCCTGGGGATTCAGCTCAGCCTGGTAGATTCAGCTGAGGCAGGTCTAGTCCCCTCTTCCCTTTGCCCAGGCTGAGCAAAGTGTCCCTGCATAGGCCCCAGGTTCCAAACAGCCAGTTCATGCACTAAGGACAGGTCCTGGTCCCACTGCCTGGGTGCCTCTCAAACCGTTCAGGGTAGGCTGCATGCCCAGCAGGAGATAGCCAACAGGAATGAACTCAACAGCATCTATGGTGGGTCCTTGTTTAAAAATGTCATGTCAAAATTTTTCTTTTTTCTTTAATTCTCTCTCTCTCTCTCTCTCTCTCTCTCTCTCTCTCTCTCTCTCTCTCTCTCCCATCTTCCCTTCCCTTCTCTTTCCCTAAAGGTCCTTTTTGTATATGGTAGGGCCCCCAGTTCTGTGTTTTTATGGGATTCCTGAGTATGCAAATGAATAGGTCTCTGATCTATATCTTGTGCCTTTCCTTGGGCTTTTTTCCTTCTGTTTGTTTGTTCTTGCCCATCCCGGTGTGTTTGTTTTGTTAAATAATAATATATAATATTCTATTATAATCCCTTAAAAACCTGTTTGTTTTCTAATGAAAGAGAGAGGAAGGGAGTGGAGCTGGATGAGAGGGGATATGGAGAGGATCTAGGAGGAATAGAGGGAGGGGAAACCATAATCAGAATATATTATATGGAAAAAAATCTATTTTTGATAAAAGAAAAAGAAGGATAAATCCAAGGGCAGTTAAAATATAAATAAAATAGAATTGTGTTCATGTAAAGTATGTGATTAAAATATTCTAGCTGACTCAATCTTAAAAAATAAAAAAGATATTTTCTTATAAAGCACTCCCAATCTTTCTCACTCCATTTTGCTGATATAAAATAACGATTGTAATTATATAAATATTTTATGCTCGAGCATTTTATGGTGACCTCATATATACATTCTAGGAAATTATAGTATACAGACATAACTCTCCCAACATCTCTTACCTAGTGCGTATCTAGACAGGAATTTAGCATTTCTAACTTCAAGTTTTATGCAATTCCTATAGTAACTGTCTCTTTTATTTTACTTCAATTCTTCCTCTGGGTATAAATGATAAAAATATTCTTTAATAAAAAATTTTCAGGCAAAAAGAAATTTGAGGGCAGAACATCAGCAGAACTCTTATTATACATTAATATGACTTAATTTCCACTGTGTCACTGAGATAGAAGGGAGGGAAGCTATCCGTAGGGGACCTCCATGTTGCTGACTTGTCAAGTCTTTAATTCAGTCATTATCGATTATTATAAACTGGTGCTGTGCAGAGCACCGAAACAAAGCATAACAGAGCTCGGCCTGGTGAGACTTGTGATAAATTCTCTTCTACAGACATAGCATATGGTTCATACAACCATTTCGATGATTATAACCCTAGATGGGTGCTTATGGAAGTGTTTGCAGAATCTGTGCTCTTTGGTGTATATTTTAAGTGATTTTTTTCTTTAAGTAGGAAATAATACAGAAAGACTCTACGTTGTAGTGTGGATACTATGATTTCTACTTCAACTGCAAGTTTTGAAAAAGACATTCAGTCTCCCATGTGCTTGCAGTACTGGCTGTCGATAGCTTACAAATGAGTTTCACTTTATTTGTGTATTGCTATGAAGTCTCCATTATACCAGCTTGGCATCTAATTCTGGCTCCTCTTGACTCAACCTTTCAACTTCTAGAATTAGAGACATGTGTTATCACAGGAAGCTACAACTTACTTCTTTGACTCTATAATGATGTGACTACATACCCTTTATAACTTTTTTTTTCACTATTAGGACATTATTTTATAAATTGCATGAGATAGTGCATACTTTGTTTTTTATAATGGGCTTTGAATTGGGTGATAGTACCCAACTTTAGGCCATTATCAGTGTTCTAGGCATGCTTACGTTTAAATAGATTAAACCAAGACATTATGCTTCCTAGGCCTGGCGTGTTAAATAAGTTTGGTTTATATCATTTTCAGTTTATTGTGGTTTTATCAGGATGAAATCCCATTATAGCTCATTCAGCTTCTCCATTTTAAAGGTTATGTTCTTTCTGAATATATCAGGGACTCAGGGAAAAGCTCACAGTGCGCAGGCCCCAGGTTATTAGTAGCTCTGGCAAGCATGTTCTAAGTTTTACACAAGGGACTATGTTCCTTCTCCATACCTCGGAAAAAGCTTTGGCTCCATCTGGCTCCTATCAGCTTGTCATGAGTCACGAAACGATTGTATTGGTTCAACAAAGCAGGATTTACTCAGCCGCATGTTCTAATATTAAAGAAAGGAACTGTTCTTCTCCTTTGAGAAACTGGTTGGTGTCAATGTATTGTATACTGATTTTGAAAATGTTAAAATGAAGAGGAATTTAGAGAATGGATGTTAGTCTATCTTTGGGGGGGGCTAGAGATTGTAAAACTTCAAGCAAAAACATGTATGCATACGTATGTCCATATTTAAGAGGACTGAGCAAGAAGAGTGAAGATGAGTTCCGAGCTCTTGGAAGTTGGAGTGAAAGGGGTTTGTAGCAGCTAGAGTCAGAGGGTGTGGAATGGTGAGTTGGGAATGAGTGGATGAGGTTAGTTATGTGTTTGGTTGATAAAGTGTCATCTCTTCCGAGATTCTTAGGTAGAAGTTGCGGTAAGATTGTGAAAGAAGCTAACAGTCTAATCTTAATATTCTGAGTCTGAACTCTGTAGCAGAGAGCAGCAAAAGTGGCTCATTTCCAAATTGTTTGGAATCCTATCTTTGCTCTAGCATTAGTCTTAACAAGGACCTTGACGTCTCAGCATCTGGAGGGCATTTTCCCACCTCTTAGAGAGGTTAAATATGAAACAAAGTCACATGCACATAAAACACATAATACAATAGGGGTTAGAAAATAAGTGAATCTATCATATGCATGCTATCCTTATATTCTAATAGTAAGTCATTGAGGAGAAAGTGAAAGGTAATTTGAATTATCTTAGTAGGAGTCAGAGAAGGGTTTACTTATTATGGTAGCAATATAGCTTATGGAAAGTTTCAAATAAAATCCACCCATAATGCAGAAATGTATAGATCACTCATGCACTAAGCAGCCTCATAGATGGCCCCAATGTGTCAGGTATATGTTTCTTCTTGTTATGAGTAAACATACACAAATGTACAAAAAGCCTCACTGGCCCTCTTGATGTGTTTTGTCTTGTATCTGTGTGGGAACTACTATAGCAAAGAACATCAGATTTTCACATGCGTAGATAGATTCAACCTCTGCGTCTCTACCTTCCCCTGGATATCATGGTGCAGAACACAGGTAATTACACTGGGAAGCCTGCTGGAATTACAGCTAGGAAAAATAAAGAATAAATTAATACACTTGGCGTCAAATACTTAATGAGTACCTTCTGTATTCTAGATAAAGTTCAAGGTGCTCTGGAAATACCTAAGGCAAATTAATAAAAATTTCTCAAGAAGATTCTTATCTAAAGTAGTTAGAGATACAGCGCCATGAAACAAAAGTGTGAAGTCGGAAATGATCCATACCACAGAGTGTAGGAGACATAGAAAGGCTGAGGGGGCACAAGTCATTTTTATTTTATAGAAACAAAGAATACCTCAAGAGTATTTTACTTGAGATCTGATGGGTGAGAAATACTTAAAGATGTTCTGATGTCATACAGTTCTAGTTTGCTTCTTGTTATACACTTGCATTTTGTGACATGAGATGTTACTTTTCAAATGTCTCTGGATGTAAAGCCACAAAAATATTTGAATCCTAGACCACGTCTTTGTTTTCCACTTATGCTTTTCCAGAGTGAGAGTCATTACCTTAATGTAAATATGACTTTCTCTAAAGAATATCTGTTTATGTTCTGTCTCTCCATTTAGGGAAGAATCACTTACCACCCTGAGTTTTTTATTTCTGATGAAAATCAGGGTGGTTACTTGTGAACATGCAAGAATCAAGTGTGTCAGGATTATGACGGTCCTTTACAAACTGTAAAATATCATATGACTGTGAGCACTTGTAATCAGAACAGTAAAGTCCCAGGAAAACCGAGTAACTCATTTCAGAAAGTGCTGGATGACTGAGTTTTAAAGCTTTGGGCTCTTAATGCACTATTCAACACACTGAAAACATCAAGTTGAGAAAGGGGGAAAGTGACAAAAGGACTTCAGCTTCTTGGAAGGGGACCTGAATGCCCATTAAAATGCATCTAGCAGAGGACATAAAACCAATGAAAAGGAGCGATTTACTTTTACTGCTGGGGCAGGAGTCATGCAACTATTTTTACTAACTACAGCTGCTCCCAAGTCTATCGGAGTACCTAAAATATTTATGATCACTGAGCCTGTGTGAGACACTGTCTGTCGCAAGCAGAAAAGCCAACCTGTGTTGGGAAGTATTTGTAGTCATTTTCTTGTCTGATAAGTAATGCAGTGAAAATGGAGAGTGGGTAAGCAAAATCTTCATATAGAACATCAAGTAAAGAAAAATGAGGAAGCCATGGCCCAGTGCCAGGAGCCAGAGCTGTGCCAAGTTGGCACTCTGCCTACCTAGACTTGGGGATTACCCTGTAGTATATTAAGGTATCAGCTTTTTAATTTACTGTGTTATTTTCCAGATGTTTTTGGTAGAAAGGGACTTCTCAGCAAACACTTGAGTGCTTGTCAGAGAATTACACATTTAATATTACATTACTCATTATTTTAATTAATGACAGGAAGAAGTTGCTTGAAGACAATTTTAGTCACACAAGAAAAGAATGTTAATATTTTATGAAGGAAGGAAATTATCTTCAGCACTGATGAATTGGATGCGAGGAGGTTATAATCAGAGGAATATTACAAGAAAAGAATGAGCAGGTTATACCACTCTTTAGTGTTATACACTGAGTTTTGTTTCCCAGAGAGAGATCAGAGGGAGAACTCACACTCCAGCAAAGTTGTGTGTTATTAACAAAAATGTGTGAAATCAACACACAGCATTATAAAAGGCCAGTGTATAGCACTTCAATTTGAACTTAGAAGCAGATTTTTTTAAATGTTGAATAGTAAGACCCATAAATCTTATTCTCTAGTCTGGGAGAAACTGAGTATTAATGGCACCAGTGAGATTTACTGAATGTATCCTGTATGTTAGGCACCCTGTTAAAGAACCCATTTGCCACTGCTCAGGAGAGATAGATTCCTATAGTCCAAATCATTCCAAGCATTAAGTAAAGGAGTGGCCAAGCCATTCCAGAGCCTTAGTTTGGGACTACCCAATATTTAACTTTCTAAGCCTTTCATGGTAAAATTTTACAAAGCTTAGTCTCTCCACCTTTCAAATGAATTGGTTGCTATGGGGATATTAGCCAGGTGTGTCCAGCTTTAAAATTCTGAGGTCTCCTTTTCAGCATGTCTTTATTAGTTCTTGCATCTGCCAGTCCTAGCCAGTACTGGGCTTCCTGATCAGCTTTTCTCTGATGTATTTATTGAGCCCATGCTTAATTCTTTCTCTGAAAGGCTAACCTCCGGTTTCCTTCACTGCAGCTGGATCTTGCATTACGTTAACTTCTACTGAAGTCTCTGATTTTGCCACCACAGTGGTCATGTCCTTTACAATGTCTTTACAAATGTAACAGAATTACGTTCCTTGAATCTTGAAGGTTGATAACCTTGGCATAACTTTATTAATAATGTGGATCTTGAGAGTGTAGTATTGGTAATGAGATGAATGTTAGAAGATTATTTCTTTTTGTACTAAATAGGTACAAAAGCAAGACCTCTAATGTCATTTTCATGAATTTTTATTCATATGATAATTTCTGACATAGAGTAGAAAAATGAAGGAGTTAAAGCCAACATGCAAATCAGTGGAAACTTACTTATCAGTAGAACTTATTGCACAGAGATACAAAAATCAGTCATTTGTTTTCAACATAGAAAAAAACCATAAAAACAGTGAGTGGTTCTACCTCAATATCAAGGTCATAGCAAACTCAGTCTTTTCAAGTTGTACCTCTCAGCCAGTCTCAGCTTTTTTTTCAGGTGGCATCATGGACGAGGTAATTGATAGTAACCCAGGTCAGTGTGAACTGATGTTATAAGTGTACACGAAGACGCCTATATGTGTTCTACTCTCATTCACACCCACGGCCTCCACCAGTGCTTATATTAACAGCACTCTTTGCCCAGAACACAGCATCTCAGCACCCAAGTCCAAGGGCTGGCTTTTATATCACTTTCCTTATCTTAATTACTTTGCCCTTTAGCATGAACTTTTATTCTTTTAAAAATAATTATTTCAGCATTTGGAAAGAACAGTACAGAGTATACTTTATGGTTTAAGAGATTTATAAGCAATAAAAGTTTTCTTTTAAAACTCAATGAAGAAAGGGTAATTTCTGTACTTTTCTATTGAAATCTGAAGCTCAGAACACTAAGTGATTCTTCTCAAAGTCAAGACACAGAAAATTCTCAGTTGTAACAGCTAAAATTTTACAAAAAAAAATTACTCTCTGTATTAGATATGAATGTAAGTGGAAAAACAAAGAACAGGATTTGAATTCAGGTCTTTTGACCCTTCATCCAGATATTTTTTCACACCATCACCTGAACTCCCAAATTTAGGTAAGAAGAGAAGAGGTTATATGAAAATGAAAATAAACATAAAAGGCTTTCTGTTCACATTAAAATGTGAGTGGAATTATCTCTTCCAATTAAAGTGCTATTGAAATTTATATATACAAATAAAAATCATTGTATGTCTCTTGTATTTCTTTAGACTTGTAATCATGTGGTCACTTCCTCTTCTTTCATTATTTCATGCAGTTCCCGAATGTCCTTGGTGGTATAGATAAAGCCAAGGAGAAATGCCGATGTTCATTACCTTTTATTTCATCTTTGATTTCTGAACAGTGGAACTAAGGGTAATCATCACAAACTTCAGACTTATCATTCAATTTTTGTGTGTGTGTGTGTGTGTGTGTGTGTGTGTGTGTGTGTGTGTGTGTTCACATACAGGTGTACATAAACATAGCTGCAGCCTCAGGTTAGTCTCAGGCAACACTCATCTTGTTTTGTGAGATGAGGTCAATCACTGACCTGAAGTTCAACAGATAAGCCAGGCAGGCTGGCCAGTTAGCCAAGTGATCCCCCTGCCAATGACTCCCTACTGCTGAGACTGCATGCCTGTTTCCCATGCCTGCCTGCTTTTAAAGAGTTGTGGGGATCAAATTCAGGTCCTCACGATTGGATAACAAGCACTTTACCAACTGAGCCATTTCCTGAGTGCTCTGTAATTCAATTTTAACAATCCTCAAATCATTAGTTTTCAAGTTCTAGCATAGCATTTCTCCAAGGATTACAACTCCATCTAGGATCAGGAGTGATTCAACCAATTCCATGAGGAACCAAACCTCTTAGAGACAAATGTTTTTCTAGGATGGCATTTCATATGCAGTCAAAACTATATAAAGATAGTACAACAGAATCTGCTCTCAGCTAATAGAAAATTGCTCTAGAAAATACTGGACTGTTTCTGTAACAAAACAACAACAACAACAACAGCAGTCCTCCACTTCTGAGGACAGAGCCTAAAATGTTTTAAAGAGAGCCATTTGCCAAGGATTACTAGCCTTTGGGAGATATTCTACTGAAATTTGCACTGTTTCCTATTCTCTCTCACTCCTCTCAGAACCTGTCTTGGCCACATGCCAACAGAGAACCAAACATTTAAAAATAAATGATTAAAAAAAAGCAGGTAACAACAGTGTATTAATTGTCAGTTAATGAGAAACAAGTGTCTCTCAAACATAGCAGCTAATTACGGCATAGTTTATACACCAAGAAACCAGGAATAGCTTAACTGGCTAGTTATGGCTCATGTCCTCATAGGAAATTGTAGTCAAATTTGTTCAAGGCTTCAGTCATCACAGAACACAATTAGAAAATCATCCCCTAAGCTCATGCAGGTTGCTATCAGCAGGCTTTCACTCTGTTATTTCTGTTGAATGGATACTTCTATTGCTTACCTTGTTCTATCCATAGAGCCACATTACTTTACAGAGGGCATACTAAAAGCAAAGGATTCCCATAGTGGCTGAACAAGTTTGCATTCTCCCCAGCAATAGAAGGGTACTCCCCTTGCTCCACATCCTTGCCAACATAAGCTGTCACTTGAGCTATTGATCTTAGCTATTCTGACAGGTGTAAGATGGAATCTCAGAGTCACTTTGATTTGCATTTTCCTGGTAGCAAAGGATGTTAAAGAGTCTTTAAGTGTTTCTCGGGTATTTGTTTCCTCTATTGAGAATCTTCTATGTAGATTTGTAGCCCATTTTTTAATTGGATTATTTGATGTGCTAATATCTAGTTTTTTGAATTCCTTATATACTTTAGATATTAACCCTCTATCAGATATGAAATTGGTAAAAAATATTTCCCTTTTCTGTAGGCTATTGCTTTGTCCAATTGGTGGTGTCCTTTGCCTTACAGAGTGTTTCAGTTTCATGAAGTCTCATTTATTAACTGTTGAATTTAGTGCCTGCACTATCGGTTGGGTTCAGAGAGTTGTCTCCTGTGCCAATGTGTTCAAGGTTATTCCCCACTTTCTCTTTTTATCAGGTTCAGTGTATCTGATTTTATGTTAAGGTCTTTGATCCACTTGGACTTGAGTTTTGTGCAGGGTGATAGATATGGATCTATTTACATTCTTCTACATACAGACATTCAGTTACATCAGCACCATTTCATGAAGATGCTTTCTTTTTTTCCAGTGTGTATATATGGCTTCTTTGTCAAAAGTCAGGTGTTCATAAATGTGTGGATTTATGGCTAGGTCTTCAAATTGATTCCTTTGATCATTATGTCTGTTTTTAATGCCAATATCATGCGGGTTTGTTACTATAGTTTTGTAGTACAACTTGAAATCGGGCATGGTGATACCTCTAGCAATTCTTTGTTGTTGTTCAGCATTGTTTTAGCTGTACTGGGATTTTTTTGGTTTTCCATATGAAGTTGATATGGTGGTTCCTCAGAAAATTTGGAATCTATCTATACTACTCTTAGGCATATACTCAAAGGATGTTCCAGCCTACCACAAGGACACTTGCTCAACTATGTTCATTAAGGCATTATCCATAATAAGCAGAAACTGGTAACAACCTAGATGTCCCCCAACAGAAGAATGGATAAAGAAAACGTGGTACATTGTCACAATGGAGTACTACTCAGCTATTAAAAAATGGCATCAGGAAATCACCTTAGTGAGGTGACCCATACCCAGAAAGACAAATACGATATGTACTCACTTATAAGTGGATATTAGCTGTCAAGTAAATGATAATCAAGCTACACTTCACAGACACAGAAAGGCTAAGTAACAAATAGGGCTCTAAGGGAGACACATGGATCTCCCTGGGAAGGGAAAATAGAGTATATTTTGCAGGTGGACTTGGAGAAGGTGGGCAAGGGAGTAAGTGGTATCAGTCTGGGGGAACAAATGAGGAAGAGAGTTCGGGGAGAGATATCTGCATTTGGGAGGCACTGGGGGCGGGGTGAAATCTATTGCAGTGAAATTTTCCTGTAATCTATGAAGGTGACCCTAGTGAGGACTCCTAGCAATGGGGAATATGGATTCTGAACTAGATATCTTTTGTAGCCAGGCAAGATTTCCAGTGTTGGGACTGAGATCCATTCAGTTGAGTTGTTGGCCAAGGGTGTCCTGAAGAGATCCAGGCTAATGGTAGGAAAGAGGGTCGTTGTTAAAAAACTAACATTGAAACTCCATTGCAGAGGACAACATGCATAGCACATTTAACCTAGAGAGGTTTAACAGGTCCCTGAATGGAGTCTTCATACATACATTCTAGTGCCTTGGCACATGGAGGTACTCTGCAGATTATGGAAAGAGAAACTTGGACACCAGCTCAGACACAAATCTTTCAACCTATTATCTGTCCTGCCTGCAAGATGTGCTGAGGAAATGGTGGTGGGGAACTTGAGGGAGTGGCCAACCAAGTTCTCCTTGAACTTGAGGCCCATGTCATGAAAGAGAGCCTATGCCCTGCACTGCATGGAAGGCCTTGTCCAGTAGTCATCCAAGAAGCTTTCTCTGACAACAAATGGGAGCAGATGCAGAGACCCACAGCCAGACATTATGCAGAGAGACGGTCTAAATCTGTGGTCTCCACTGGGTCCTTAACCTGCAGAGCTCAGGGAACCCTGCAGAAGATGGGAAAGACTGTAGGAGTCAGAGTGGATGGAGGACACCAGGAGAACAAGGCTCACTGAATCAACTTACAAGGGCTCACATGGGCTCTCAGAGACTGAAGTGGCAAGTACAGGACCTACAAGGGTCTGCACCAGGTCCTCTGTGTATGGCTGTTAGGTTTGTGTTTTGGTGGGACTCCTAGCATTAGGAGCAGGTGTGTCTCTGTCACTGTTTCCCTCCGTTGGGTTGCCTTGTCCAGTCTTCATATAGGGGCTTTTTCTCTGTCTTAGTGTATCTTGTTTTTTTGTTTGTTTGTCTGTTTGTTTGTTTGTTTTGGTTATTGTCTCTTGGAGGCCTGCTCTTTTCTAAATGGAAATGGAGGGAGAGAAGATGTGGGGGAGAGAGAAGGTCTTGGGGGTGGGAGAACTGGGAGGAGTGGAGAGAGGAGAAACTGTGGTCAGATGTATTGTATGAGAGAAGAATCTATTTCCAATGGGGGAAAAAAAAACGCCACGTAGGATTCAACAGATAGAAAAGGTGAAAACAAGAGTCTCCAATATGAAAGCTGATGCCTTATAAAACCCACTCTAAGTCTGATATCATCAGTACTGCAACATGCTTTGTGTCATAGATAGAACAGTGCTGTAAAAATATGAGAGCGAACGCACAAGCCTGTGAGGACAACGTGGCAGGAGGAATTAAAGGTTCATCTTGCTATCTGGAAACCACCCTCTAGTCCCAAAGATTTGTTTCCCCTACACTGCAATAAATACATGTGTAGCTAGAGTTTTCTTGCCTGGCCAACAGTCAGGACAAATCTCTCTCACCCGCCAGTCCCATAGCCACTCAGACCCAACCAAGTAAACACAGAGACTTATATTGCTTACAAACTGTATGGCCGTGGCAGGCTTCTTGCTAACTGTTCTTATATCTTAAATTAATCCATTTCTATAAATCTATACCTTGCCACATGGCTCGTGGCTTACCGGCATCTTCACATGCGGCTTGTCATCATGGCGGCTGGCAGTGTCTCCCTCACCCAGCTTCCTGTTCTCTCAATTCTCCTCTCTGTTAGTCCTGCCTATACTTCCTGCCTGGCCACTGGCCAATCAGTGATTTATTTATTGACCAATCAGCAACACATTTGACATGCAGACCATCCCATAGCATACATGTATATATAAATATTCCTTCATTGGTTGTGGATGAACAAGAGGTTCCTCAGGTGCAGTTCTTTGAATACAATCCCCCCATGTGGCCTTTCAGCCCTGTGAAAATGACAGGACAAGTAACTCCATCCCTGTACCCAAGACATTCTGATTTATTAGGGATGGAAGAACTCCCACAGACTCTCAAGCATGTGAATGTTCTTGATTAGGTCTCAAGTCCATCTCATGTCAATCCCTCCTGTTTCATGGAAAGAATCAAGTATCTATTTGTAGCTGAGAAGTCTGTCTCAGCCTGTTTGTGTCAACAGAATTTGTATATCATGCATGCTTCTTTTCATTTTATACTCTGCTCACTTTAGTCCAAAATGGCTTTTTATTAAGCTCTAGTTCTTTTAAACACCTGCTGATGTTCTATGAATTTTTGGCATCTACTTCATTAACATAAAAAACAAAACAAACAAACAAAAAGAAACCCTCACATCCACAGATTTCTCCCTGAAAATCTCTCCTCTTTACCAGCTGCTGAGGTTGGAAAGGACAGTGCTGTTAAACTTCCTAGGAGCCCTGTTTTCCTCAGGTGACATATGCACAAGCCCCACTCCTTGTGTGGAACTTTGTTTTGACCTAAGAATGCGCTGAGATAGCAGCTTTGATCTTCTAGGTCTTAACAGAGATCTTGTACTCATACTGTCAGGCTTATCTTCAGATCTTATGTTGTTCTCTATTGAGACTGGAGAATTTTCAAAACATGGATGGTTTGGTTCCTTTTGCTTAACTGTCTGTCATTTTATTGCACTCTCTCTTCTCCTCTTAAGTTTCTTGCAATCAGTAAGAATGAGCCAAATAAGTACACGCAATATCCTGTTTGGAGATCTCTTCAGATAGAATGCCTTGTCTGTTAAGTACAGTATCTGCATTCCCTGTAGTTACAGGCAATAGTGTTGTTAAATATTCTGCAACTAACAATACAAAAATTCCCTTGTTAGGCCGAATGGTATTTATCTCGTATTCTCAAAGCCCTTACTTGCAGCTCTATCAGAGACCACCGTGCTGCCAATAACATCTCCAAGATACAAGGTTTTGCTCACCATCTCAAATTCTACCTCAAAATTCTAAAGTGGCTTCCATATTTAGAGTTTATTATAATAGCTGTATTCTACTTTAAGAGACCAAAATCTGTTATAGTTAGCTATTGCTACATAACTAATTATTTCCAAAATGATTTTAATATTTTGCGTTTTTAGTTACTTTAAAAATGAAAATATTTATTGTATCACTGTTTCTGTTACTGAGGAACCACTGAGCATATTAGCTGTGTGATTCTGGCTCGGGATTGCTCATAAGTTTGCAGTTAAATTTTTGGCCGTATTGCAGCCAGAGAATTGATTTCTGAGCTCACTTACATGGCTGTTGGCAGGCCATAGTTCCTTCATGACTCTTGGCTTAAGTCCTCTATTCCTTACCATATGGCTTCTCTTGGGGCTACACAACATTGAAAATTAAGTGAGACAAGAGAGAGTATGAAGAAGAGGGTGTTAACAGCACAAGTAGAGGTCTTGGACGTGACTGTTTTATTTATAATGAATTCTATTGGTCACCCCAACCTCTCCCAATACAATACAGGAGACACACGTGTGTCAAAACCAACTGTGGAGCTAATTAGGGACATCTGGGAAACTGGCTCCCAGTTCCCAGCCAGCGACAGGCAGATTTTAGGAAATGTTTGGAGTGATAGGAGTAGAGGTTGTGTAGAAGAATGAAAATTTGCAGAAATAAGTTAGTTGTTTGCCTTCTTTTAGCTAGATCCCAAGACACATTTTAACACATACACACAGCAGGTCAACTGAATTTTATTGAAAGACTGAAACCATGTCAACTCATTTAAAGTTTTTAACATTTAATTTTCAGGAAAAAAATGTATAATGGATACCCTATTCTATAGTAAGATTTTGAACCTCGGTCACAAAACTTCAGGCAATAAGCACAATTTTGTCATTATTCTTATGATGTATCAGTCATCCTCACTGTGATTCTAATAGTTGATAAACCAGAAGGTTCAGAGGTCATCTAGTTCTCTTCTTATAGATGAAACTACTGATGTATTTAACTTGCTATAAAATACCCGCTTTGTTTCATAATATATTTGCCCAATGTACATCAGGATAGATCCAATATAATTAATCAATAAAACTTGGTTTTAATTTTTTAAAAAACAAAGAATGATAGTTGGTAAGATGGAGGACAGGGTAGAAAATGTGTTCTTGGGGCATTCCTTTAATTTATACTTCAGAGAACTCTCTAGAACATTTTATGCAAGCTATTTTCTCATTCATGTCCTGTAACATACATCCTAAGACATAACTAAACTAAAAAGGGCAATCTGAATATATGAATGATGTGAATTAACCAAAACTTTCAAAAGTGGATTTTTAAAATGTCCCAAACAATCACTTTGGTCACTTTCTGATCTAGATCCTTAGGCTATGACTCCCATTAAGCATCAGCTCTCTGATGGACATCCTTGATACTGCTTACTATATTTGCATAGATTTATATCCTACAATAGCTCAGCAACCCTCTATGTATCACAGTTTTCATCTGTGTATACAATGTGCTTTGATTACATTTACCATTTCCATCATTGTTTCTTGTCTTCTCTCCCCATTTCCCCATTTCTTTTTTCCCCTCTCATAAATCCTATAATTCAAGTCTGTTTTTGAAGGAATGGAAGACTACTTTTCCAGTTGTAATGCTGAGGATTTCAGATAACATTTTGTAATGAGCAGGTAGGTCTATAAACTTGTCAGATCTACATAATGGCTTAATTTTAACCCTTTGAAAGAATTAAGAAATTACTTTAAAGGATATGCCACAGAAAGACTGTATATTTCCATCCAGAGGACAAAGACTCTCTGAGAAGGGCTAAAGAATTATTTGATATGTAGTTTCATTTAATGACACATAATTAAGAAGAGACAAATCTAAGCTTAAGTGTCTTTCTTATGTCAAAATTATTAAGGACCATTCACACTCTGAAAGTGATTTTTCTGAGATGGTTACTTTCTTTTTAAATTTCCATCTCTTTTCATTCCTTAAAAACAAAGACTCTTCAGGACAGTACTGATGGCTTGATACCAGAGCACATATTGAGTGAGGCTCCTGAGGTCTCATTCATGGGACATTATAATTATCCGGCACATGAGCATGTACATTTGTGTCCCTGAGGAAGAAGTCTCAATGGGTATAATTAATAGAAACCTTATTCCACTTTAGTATGAACATATTTCCCACAACTGAGCACATTTTTTGTTTAATAATTCTCTCTGAGCAAAAATATTTTCTAATCACAGGTTTTCCCATTGTTTGTTCAATGCCAGACAACGCAGGGACTACATTACACTGACTGCACTCAGGTTCTATTATAATAACACGCTTAACCACTGCGAATGGTAATAGGAACCTTTCTTCTTGCAGGGTTGAGGAAGAATTTTCAGCCTGGATAACATATGGCTCATTTTAACATACTCAGTGCCTTTCATTTCTCAGTTGTCACAATTCTCATTTTTCTGCAGGTGTTGCTGTTGTTATTGCACAATAAGTGTGGAGATTCTCTTTGTCACTTGCTTGATTAAAGTAACAGAAAACATAACAGTGAGGAGAAGATTTCAATGTGATACGCTCATTAGCATAGCTTCGTTTTATGAGCATTGTTCTTCCAGTAGCGTCATGAAGAATATTAGCCTGTGCATTCTCAGAGGTGATTTACAAAACTCATTAAAGATATGGAAATTATTTTAGAAACTATCTGAATTGAATTTAGAAGTGATGGCAAGTCCTGTGTATGACTTCAAATAGTAAACATATCCTGTGAACTAAAGCTCTTCAATAAACACAGAGGTAGGAAATTGCATTTGTCTAGACAGACACAGTTTTTATACTTTTTGACGTTGATTTCAAATTTGCATTCTGAAAATATGATCATCCTTCTTGAAAAGGGGGAAATGGGGAATGTGCATAAAAGGATTTATATAGTGGGTCAATACTGCCATTTATTGGTTTTGAAACACTAAGAATTTCAGGGCAAAACCGACAGAGTCTCTCTTTCAGCTGCGTCAATGGATAGCTATTCCTTTAAAATGTAAAGAGTTAAAAGAAGTGGTTCAGTAAATTCTATTTATATTTCTGAATTTTAATCACTATGTCCACTGTACCTTTTGCAGAAACCTTATCATCAGGATACACAGATGAGGTATCTCTGGGAAAGACAGTCATGAGTACGTTTGATAAAGACTGGCAAATGTCAAAGGACAGATGCTCCATCTGTGGAAGTCGCATACAGACTACTTTCTACATCCTTGTTCTGAAAATGTGTAATATATATTTTGCTAATTCCATGAAGTTCCTACTGACAAATATTTGGTAACTGATATTAACTCTTTAATCCTTAATTTCAAAGGCACTCATTAGATCATAAATTGAAAAAGAAAACTGTAGTTTTGAATGGATTAATGGAGTCTTATGTCAGTTGAGCAGACCATTATAATGTGTTGAGCTGATTTACAAGCTATTTGGGTTAAGTTTTGTTTTATGTTTTAAGCTTGAATCATTTCCTTCTTCCTCTACTTAAATACACTGAAATATAAATATCCCAGAAAATGTCACTAAGGACTGTCCTCAGAATTCCTCCAGAACAGAATAAGTCCCTCAATGGCATTTACATTTCCAGCAACAGTCATAAGGCCCCAATAGCTCTGCTATGTAAAAACATGCTGACATGATCATAGAGTGCTTTAAAAATTATTTTCTTATAAATGTGTTACAACAGATTAATCTCTAAGTTGATATCTTCATTTTGATGGTTCAGGCTTTTCCCAATAAATTCCCATAGATTCCTTTTCACCTTTCAGATTACCATCCACAGTCAAAATCAATTATCTTTCTGAGCTGTTTTTTTTTTTTTGTACAAAAAGTTGCTGCAAAGTAACTGAATAAAGACAATTTCTTCTTTTAAAGAGACTTGTATCTGAGACTCACCCATGCACAACTCTGAAAAGATCTGTGGAAGTAGGGGCACCCTCCATCTTTCTCCCAGAAATGGGTATTTGTGGAGCTAAAGAGGAAAGACGACAGAAAATTGAAGGGTGCATCCATGGCTTCTCCGCCTTTGAGCCTTTTATTCAACTCCAAAATAGGCAAAGACTGGTGAGGAAATGTCTGTACAAGTATTTGTGGAGCAAAATAGCATATCGCCTGGGGACTGGATGCAGGCCCTGCCATGGGCCCTAAATTCCCTCATATAAAATGGTGTAGTATTTGCATTTATGTTTATGCACATTTTCCATATACTCTAGATCATCTAGATTACTTACAGTACAAACACAATGTAAATGGTATGTAAATCATCAATATTATTTAGGGAAAATGACAAGAAAACAAGTCTACCCTTCACTAGAGATGCATTTGTTCTACATGCACAATTGGTTGATTCCACACATGCAGAATGCCAGATACGGAAAAGGACTAATAGAGGAGAAAAAAGCTTTAACACTAGGTCAGAATTGTAGGTTTGTAATACCACTTTAGAAATTGCTGAGCACACAGAGAACATTCACTGAAGATGTGACGGTACTTACCTTGCTGTGGCCTCGTTTGTCATTATAATTATAATTTTTTAAGGTCCTGTGCTTAGGAAGCGCTTCCCTTAAGTCAACTTCAATTAAAACATTTGTGTGGTTAGGAGAGTTCAGATACATTGCTTTCACAGCACTTTTTTCAAGACACTGAACTTCTTAAAAGTCTTAAGAACAAAATATTTCATGGACAGTGCTGATGATAATAATGTTGTCAACAACTACAGTGATGACCCTGTGTTCCAGCATGCATATTGGATTTGTACCATTGTATAACTTTATGTAATCTTACAAAAATTCTACAATATGGTTACATATTTTCAAGCCAGCTTGACTGTAAATGCCTCTCTAGCACACTCTCCTGATATTCTTTACTCTAAAGCTGCAATTAGGCGAATCATGTCTGATGGGCTTGGTGAGGGCGATGCTCAGAATTCATCTTTCCTGACTGCAGACAGTTTACACGACCTTGTCAAAAGTTTGTTCTATGGTTTGTTGATGAGTTGATCTCAGAGGAGAGAAGGAAGCAACGAACAAAAATTTGTCACATAGCTTGCCGTATTACTCCTCATGTTGGTGAACCATGAAAGTTGAATATCAACATTTGAAGTTTCTACAAGCACTTTGAACAACAACAACATAAAAAAAAACTTCAGACACAGAAAGTGGTAATTAGTCTTTTAGTATTTATTTAAGCATATATCTCTTTCTGCTTTTTCAGTATATTCAGATTTGAATTTCTAGTTGCAGGGCCATGGGATTAGTATCACTTCTCATGATTCACTTAAGTTTAATACCCAAATATGTATTTTAGATAATATGTTACACCTATTTTTGTCTGTTAATGCAATTAGCATTATAATTTCTCCTTGGGATCAACATTTCATTAAAGAATAGATTGGAAGAAAGTAATGAAGTCTACTTGAAGAATAAAGGCCATTGATTCCCCAAATATAATCTATTATATCAGTAGAATATGAAAATATTTACTGGCTAAAATACCACAAGCTTTCTGTAATAATACAGATACAGAATTCACTCAGACATTTATGTTGCCCTCCAAACTAATGTTATACTGATTTCTATAACAATATTTCTATTTGTTGAGTGATGAGTTAAGGCACTCTTGGAAGTCTTTATATATACATTATTTGCATTTATCCTTTGTAAAACCAATCACTTTTTGGATGCCTTTGTTAATATTAACTGTGCTAAATTCACTGATGATAATTGTATTCTTTTACATTGCTAATGAGATTACTACAAACTTTTGAATGTTATATGTTCCTTCCACCTTCATAAGACAAGCCAAAAGAAATTGAATGGTGACCAGAGTAAACAGACACGATATTTACTTTGCAGTATAGTTTACATGAATATTTTATATTCTACATCAAGGAAATGCCACTAGAAAGAGAAAATATATTATTTCCATTGCTTTTCTCAAAGAAAATTAGCTCAAGATCCCAAATTCTTAATGTCAATGACATTGTAATTTAATTGTTCATATAAGACTGCATGCTATCAACAAAACAGAGTTTTTAGCAGAGTTTTTATAAATATAATGCTGCTTTCCATTACATATATAATGCTGACGGATATCTACTAGTGAGATTGCAAATTGAACTGTGCACATTATGAAGCAATTATGTTAGGCTAGTTTCTTTTAAAGTTCTTCTTTTAGATAGAGTCTCATGATACAGCCAGGCTGAACTTAAACTTGGCATCGTCCAGATCCACATCAGCCTCCTGCAAATGCTAAGAGTGTGTTCTGCTCCAGTACATCAGCTTCAGGTGAAAGTTGGCTTCCCAACAGCTGCTTTTGGCTGTCTTTCTAAGAGTAAACATGAGATAAGCATCTTTCTTCTCACTCCACAGAGGGAAGAAGCCACTGAAGAGGGACGATTAGACTGAGTCCTTCCTCACCTGAACCCTATGCGCCTGGTTCAGAAAGGCAAAGGTGCTGACACCTGCCATTGTCTACACTCACAAGTGGAAAGGTGATGGAAAGCATGAAACAGATGTCTAGCTTCCTAGTTCTATCAGATGAGGGCAGACAACTACCCTTCTCAGCTTTGAGCTATCACTTTTTATTCATTGATTTTGTAGTTGGTATACTGAGACAGAAGACGTTGCTTTGAAAACTGCCTTAAACATCTACGTATAATAATGAATTCAGCAGGAAGCTGTCACAGGATTCCGGGCCTCCTGCTCACAGAAAAACCTCATCAAGGTGAAGGAGCATCATTTATCAATATATAAGTGCGGAAGCAAAGATGGGAAGTTTCAAGGGAAGGTATTTATCATGAGATATTGTTCTATTAAGCTGGCTTTATTTGGGTTACTTCAGGTGATTGATGTCCAATGCATGTAATCATTTTGTCGAGAAGCTCTGCGCCCGGCAAAGTGTCAGCTGCTCACTGTACCATTATGAAACAGCTGCATTCAGATTGAGCTCCAAACAAGACACTTTCAAGCTCCTGTTAATCACAAGTAGACAATCCAAAGTAAAAAGCGAAGGCAGAAGGGTGACAAAAGTACTTGATAGACTTTTAAAGTGTCAAGAGAAAGGGCCAAATCACATTAAATACAGCTTATTGTCAAATAAAAGGCAAAAATTCACATAAGGCAATAATTGGAAAATCATCACTCTTTGCTCTACAACTTTGCCTACAATTGACTTTTATGATCTTCTCCCTCAAGGAAGATAATTAATCTTGGGAAATTGTTGATGGCTTTCAAATTAAAATTTCATTGAAAAAACTGAGTAATAGATTCCACATAATTTTTAACAAGCTATTTTGACTTTGGACCTTATTCAAACTGAATTTTCTTGATTTTTTGACATTTAGATGAAAAAAAAAACACTCTTTGCTTTGACACTAGGGTAAGTGCAAGGAACAAAGTGTTTCACTTTTGTAATGTGTTTGTTTTAGCTATTTAATTTCCCCCTTTAATAATGGTAAGCTGTGACTTGTTTGACTAATAAAAGTTATGAAGGTTATGAGACTGTTTCCATCTTCTTTAACTATATAAAAGAGAGTAGCAGGCATGAAGAGATTTGTAGCTAATGAGGAAAACGTTTCCCAAGGGGAGTGCTTTTTCTCTGAGGCTTTGTAGCATCCTTCGGCTTTCAGAACTTCTGTGAAACACGGAGTCTAGTCTACGGTCAGGCAAGTGAGATGCTTGCCTTGGGCATAAAAACTTAAAGGCACCAACACTCAATCTTCAAAATAAGGAATAGTTTAGTGTGACATGTTAGAAAAATTAGAACTATTGTTAAAAAGTCAAAATTAACACAAGATTGAAAGAAATTAAATACAGAACAATGTCATTGAATTTTTCTTTTGCCTCAGGTGATATATACAACAAATGTGGAATAAGTTTATAGCCAGTGAGTTTTCACAGATAACACATAGTTCTTGAGAGTCGCATTTAGTTAAACACACATGCATATGCACACACAGAACATGATCAATATTTCAGAGCCTCCTGACATTCCCTTTCAGTCATCATGCCTCATAGGTTACCAAAATGCTACTTCCTATCAAGATTTACCTGTGCTATAACTCGAATAACTGAAACACTGTGATGCAATTTGCTTATAGAGGGCTTATTCTCATTGCTTTATGATGGTCTCCAAGGTGGAAAGAATATACTTATTCATTTCCTTAATGATGAGTGATGTTTTTGAAGCTACTACAAAAGGAAAATAAAGCAAGTCACAAGGAAATTGGATTTTAATGTGATGATGAGCAAAATCCAACCAAATGAAGCAAACCAAATCAAAACATAGTTATCATCACTTCATTTTTTAAATTAAGAGATTTTTTTTCATTTTACATACCAATCATGGATTCCCCTCTCTTCCCTCCTCTGCCTCGCCCCCACAAGCCTTCCCCTCCAACCCACTCCCTAGACCCTCCTCTGAAAGGTAAGGCCTCCCCTGTGGAGTCAACAGAGCCTGGCACATTCAGTAGAGGCAGGTCCAAGCCCCTCCCCCATTTTTGTACCTTATTGCTTCATTTGGGAACTTCTATTACCACACTTAATATTGTGTTGGTAACACTATTAAAAATCATTTCTTCCCCATACCTCCAAAGTGAAAACAGCTCATACCTCAGCACACAGGCTCTGAACCTAAATCATTTTTTGTATCATTTATTTTCCCTTTTATTGAAAATAGAGTTTTTTCCCCTCAGGTAATATATTCTGACTCTGGTTTCCCAGTTCCACCTCACCTCCCTTCCCTTCTGGATCTACCACTTCTCTGTCTCTCGTTAGAAAACAAACAGGCTTCTAAGGGATAATAACAAAATAAAGTGAAAGTATAATGAAATGAAACAAAAAGTAACTCATCAGATTAGGGCAAAACAAACAAAGAGAAGGAAAAGAACTCAAAAAAAGACACAAGAAACAGATATAGATGCCGAGATCCATTAATTCACACACTCAGAAACTCCTAAGAACACTAAACTGAAAGCTATAATACACATGCAAGGAGCCTGTGGTGTAAAACAAGAGAAAAAAAACTTAAAAAAAAACCATAAATAAAATAAAATAATAATATAGAACTAAAGTGAAAAACAGGAAAGGGAAAAGCCAGACATGACATAATGAGACAAGGAACCTCCAATGATGCCGCTGAACTCGTTGTCTGTTGACCATCTACTTATTGTTGGTCATGCTACCTACCCTTCAGAGTAATCCATTTCTCCAGTGAGCTCTCTTGGAGAAAACTAAATTTTCACTTGCAAGCGCTTATCAACTGGAGATTGTTTCTTAGTTAGGCATCAGGGCATGTGTCCACTTCTCCCTTCAAGTCTTGGACCCCATCTATGACCTAAATTCATCTCATAATGCCATATAGCAGATATGAATACTATAAAGATGTTGTGTTTCTGTACCTGCTAATAGTCTCTGAATTTCCTCTTCCTAAGAATCCAGGTGTTCCATTAACAAATGTTTCTATGGAATATTTAATAAATGGCTCAAAATTATTAAACTTACAAAAATAATGTTTCCATTACTCATGTCAATATTATCTTGAAAGGAGGAAAATAGACAGATAACCCAAGTAAATATAAGAAGAAGAAAAATGTAAATATGCTAGTTATATATACAAAGTGTTTTTAAAAATAATTTCTTTAGCTGCTAAAGATATTGGTAAGGGAATCAATGGCCTTACCCAAATGTGAATTCTATGCACTATAATACCAACTAGTCATACAAAATATGCCTATTGGGGCAGTAATGCCATGGCAGTTATGAGAGTAAAGAACAACTCCATATTGGATTTGACATCTTTACAAGAGGGGACCCATACTAACACAGTAAACCCAGTCCAAATCCATGATTGAAACATCTTAGGTCCTAGGGGAAAACTTAAAACTGCTGCTTTATTGAACGAACATAGTATCAATCCACCTCTTAAATGTTTGCACATCCGCAGACAAAGGCCACTCCCAACCTTAAACAGAGAAGACTCTCCTTTCAATGAACACAGGTAATTCTAGAGATCAGTGGCTACACCAGATGCTGTGAATGAAGGATGGTTAAGGGTTCATCCTAAACAAGACATTTCTACCAGTCTTGGAGATACAGGGAATATTGAAAAAGAGAAGAACGTAACAATGAAAGAGACAGAAGTTCAGAAGACAGGATACAAAATGCCACCTCCTAAGCATAACATGATCATTGCAATCACGAACTCACAGCAAATGTGGCTACTGCACTGGCCCTTCTAACAGCCAGCTATTGAGGGAGAAGGGGCTCCAGGGAAACCACCACTTATTACTGCTACTCTATTGGCAACTAGCAGATTCTGAGAGAAGGGGATACAAGGTACAAGTTGTTTAACTACTGTTGAACCCACCGGTCTCTAGTGGTTAGTGTCAAATTCAGTGTCACACAGATGGACCAAGTTAAACTGTGGAACACTAAGCAAGCCCTGAACTAGCAAATATAAGACATTTGAAAGGGAAGGGGGGGCTGGGAAGAATGGGAGGGAAATGAAAATGGGGATAACCAGATGGAGTAGATACATGTATCTCATTGTCAAAGAACAAAATTTATTAATAATAACAAATGCCTAGCACATGCCACACTAAAATTAAACACAACATACTGACTTAAGGGATGGATATTTGTAGCTGAAAGTTTTTCTGTGTCCTGCCTAGCCCACGGTCAGGAAAAGTCTTCTCACTGGTCCTGCAGCCACTCAGACCCAAATAAACACACATAGACTAATATTATTTTTAAACTATAGCCATGGCAGTCTTCTTGTTATATAGTTCTTATTTCTTAAATTAACCCATTTCTATAAATCTATACTTTGCCACGTGGCTTGTAACTTACCAGTACTTTTACATCTTGCTTCTCAGGAGGTGGCTGGCAGCATCTCCTCTGCTCTGTCTTTCTTCTTCCTCTCTATATGTTTGGATTTTCTGCCTATCTCTAAGCTGCTTTGCCATAGGCCAAACGACTTTATTTATCAACCAATCAGAGCAACATATTTTCACAGCATACAGAAATACATTCTCCCATTAGTTCCCCTTTTCTTTCTAAACAAAAGGAAAGTTTTAACTTTAACCTAGTAAAATTACATATATCAAGCAAGAGTTACAGTTATAATATCTAGCCTATTTGTATTTGGAAACATTAAAGAAGATATCCTATCTATCCTATATTTGTGAGTCTAAAGTTTTATATCTACCTTCTCTCTTATCATAACCAAGGAAAACCATAATTATAACTATCTAGTCTTCAACTACATCAAAGACCTCAGAAGGATATAATACTACCTAAGTAAACAGGAAGTTCATTGTAAGCAACTTCCAAATATCTAGAATGACAGAGACAGCTGGTTGCCTGGAAAGTCACCTAAAGTTTTTCTGTAAAGTTGGGGCTCCATTTTCAGCCCATAGGCCTAGAGTCTCTCAGTCATTTTTCTCTGTGTCCTATAGAATGTCTGGCAGTTTCTTCTGTGAAGCAGGAACCTGGAGGACCATTTTGTCTTGCAAAGTTCAGTGGTTACCTTCCTATGGGTCATGCATGTCCAGTCAATACAACATTTTGTCAAGCAGTCAAGGCAAGAACAGTTTCTTGCTCAAATGGCTATTTTTGCCAAGAAGATAAACTCCATATGAAGTGTCTTCAATGGCCATCTTTCTCTCTGAAGTAAATTGGTGCTGCCAGGAACAGACATGTCTCATTGTCCAGAAAAGTCTAAGTTTTTAAAACATTTTAAGTGCCATGATGTTTAGGTCTTTGAAGTGTTTGATGATTACCTACCTAATTGAAATATATCTATGTATACCTAGAAAACGTAACATGACTATAAGTTTGACTATCATAGAAGACTAATTATTAATCTGTATTTTTTAATTATCCATTACAATTTAAATGAGTTACCTAAACTTAATACCTTAAAAGAGAGTGGAAATATACATACAGTCTAACAAAATTAACTTTAAATTTGTATCAATAAACTAAAATCTATTCCAATGTAAAATATTTTAAGCAAGTTGCTCTTTAAAAGTAGGTCCAACAATTCACCCTTTATCCTATCATATCTATATCCTATATTTCCATATCATATCCCCTTTCTTCTTTTAGAAAGAGATTGACTATGACCAATAACAATTTGTAACCGACAACCTAAACAAAGACAGACATCCATTATCCATTTTTGGGGAATGTGAGCATAGTTTTCCAGGCTACTTCCTGCAGATAGAGGGCACTGGTAATCTTATGGGGACACAAAGAAAATTTTAGGATTATGGTCAAGCCCTGACTGGAGTGGCCTGTGAGGCTGTATTCTCTGAGCCAGTTACCTTGAAACTATTCTGAATGTTGGATCATCTGAGCCATGGTGTCATTGGAGACCTTTCAAGGGGTCTTGGCTGGTCAAACCATATTAGCCTGGAAGCAATCCATAGGTTCTCGTCTTCTGTGGAAACAAAAGCAGAACGTTCCAAAGCAACGTATCCTTAGACATAAATTTTGAAACTGAGATACCATTAATATATACATATTGGTTTAACTCAGCAACCTTTATAATTAAATGTCTTCCTGAAGTTAAAAATTCCAAAGACAACACAATCCAGATTCTCTGTGTAATACCCATCTTTATGTGGCTTATTTTTTTATATTACCTTTATATTACCTTTACTGTCTCTTTAAAGCCTTTACTTTTAAAAACTATTTCTTTATATAACTGTCTATACTCCTTCTCCTCTCTCTTTCAAGCCTACATACATTTTTACACATACCATAAATCATTTAGGGGTTTATTTAATCTGAATCTGACTTATTGTTAATCTATTGCTTTAAACTGTAGAATGACTAGGACTGAAATGCAGCTTGGGCTGCTGGCTCTGCCCACCTCAGCTTCCCAACATGGTGGAACTATGTTTACAGCCAGCCCTGGGAACCATGTTCACCACCGACTCTGGGAAGCAGCGGGTCTATGCTTCCATCCAGCAGAGTATAGCACAGAAACCTCTTTTTTTGGTACTAGCAAAAGCTATATCCACCATGCACCATGTTGTGTGGCTTGCAGAAACCTCTGTGTAACTCAACGGGAATCTGCCATGTTGTAGCTCCAGCCCGCATGCTGTGAACCCACCACAGCCAGGGCACACATCATTGTACTAGGCCCGCCATGAGTGACATGAACTAGGAAGGTGATCTTAGATACATTTATAATCTCTTCTTAAGCTCTCTCAGGTTATAGGTGGAAACTCTTGCCCCATGTTGGGTGTCAGATATTGCTATAATTAATGAGGCAATTACATGTAGTTATCTGGTAATTAAGAGAGGTTTATTTCAGGGGTAACTTACAACCAATAAGGGCTCAATTACACGATCTGGGAGAGATGAAATATAGTCCAGTGTAGTTCTCTGGGGAACTCTGACTTGGTCTGCAAATCCAGCCTCAAGGACCACGAGAAGCTAAGAGAGCAAACAAGTATGCATCTTCAGTCTTAAGGGGTCTCCTCTTGGCCACACCCCAGGGGCAGGTCATAGGCAGGTGTGGCAGTTACTTGCTGCCACACTAGGGGCAATGTTTCAAGGTCAAAGCTGGAACAACTACTCGCTACAGATATTTATGCTACAAATAGAGCTTTAATAATCATGACTGGCATCAGCTCTCCAGAGGTTCTAGAGAGTAGACTGTGGCTTTTACAACTGTCAACTCAGATATTTTATGACTGCATTTCCACAGGAATCATAGGATGAGCACTTTGCTTGACCAACTCAATGTGTGGTGTCCTGAAATTATTCCCTACCCAGGGACCATGGTACCTGTATTAGAGCTGGCATTTTGTGTCATGTTCCCTGGTGTGAGACTGCCTGGAATATACTTGGGCATGACTTTCCAGGAGTAGAAAGCATGAAATGTTTGTTGGTAGCAGCAAAGAAAGCAATCTATGTCATACTGAGTTTCCTGTTTGTAGAAGCTTAGAATTATTCTAGATTCTTTAAAGAAATGCCTGGTAACTTTCCATAGGTTGTTGCCAAAGGAATTGTCAATCCAATGAGACTCAAAGTCATTTGTCTTCTGTATACCTGGGAAAACTACCATTGTATTATTTTGAAAGGTAAATCTTCTTGTATTTTTCCTGTCTTTGTATGTTTAAGCTCTTAGACAACTCATATATAGCCATGATAGTAGAAATCTTCTTTATGACATAATATCTTCTGAGAGCTGACAACTATCAGAACATGCATGAAAAGCAAAAAAAAAAAAAAAGTCACTGAATCTGGCACACTTTGTCTCTTCATTTTGTGAAGAAGAAAAAGCAACTTGATACAAACCATATGTTTCAGAATGCAAGGCATTTTGAAATAAATAGCTCTGCATTCAAAGGTAGATATTTCTTAGTCAATTTTAGAATGTGCTTTAAATGTGCAAGTGGGGACAAAAAAAGTGGTGTCTGTTTTTCTCTACTTGAAACAGGTTGGTTAATCGTGAGCATCTGGCAGCCTTCTAAAATGATTCCAAAGCTAATCTTTACGTATAGGGAATGAGTAGGATGCCAGTGTGTTCTAATACTTTGACTTAATCTACGTACAAATTAATAATGGAGAAATGTGTCTTCAAGGTGAATTTCAACTTTGTAGATGAAGAATGACTTGATTTACCAGATGCTCAAAGTTTATTTATTTATCAGACAAATCAATAGGTCAAACTGCAAAAATAGATGCCAATGATTACTCAACAGCAGCAGAAATCTAAATAGAAAAGACCAGTTTCTGTACTTCCAGACCAAATTTAGTCCTCATATCAGACACACTCAAAACTCAAAATCTCTTTGATATGATTTCTTTTGTTGGGGGTGGGTGAGACAGTGTTTCTCTGTGAAGCCCTGGCTATCCCAGAACTCAATTTTTAATTAAAAAAAATTATTTTATTCATTTTACATACCAACCACAGATCCTCCTCTCATCCTTCCACTTGCTCCCTGTCCCCGCCTAAACACCCCCACCCCTCATCCCCTCCTCCAAAAAGATAAGTTCTCCCATGGGGGGACAGCAAAGCCTGGTACATTCAGTTGAGGCAGGATCCAGCCCTTCCCCCACTGCCTCAGGAGTGAGCAAGGTGTCCAACCATAGGTAATGGGATCCAGAATGCCTGCTCATGCAACAGGGATAGATCTTGATCACACTGCCAGGGGCCCCTCAAACAGACCCAGCTACACAACTGTCTCCCGTATGCAGGGGGTCTAGTCTGGTCCCATGGAGGTTCCACTGTTGATGGACTAAAGTTCGTAAGTTCGTACAAGCTTGATTCAGGTGTCTCTGTAGATTTCCCCATCGTGATCTTCTCTCTCTTAGACTGGACTCCCAGAGCTCAGCTTGGTGCTTGGTTGTATATCTCTGCATCTGTTCCCATCAGTTACTGGATGAAGGCTCTATGATGACAGAGTATTCACTAATCTGATTACAGGGGTAGGCCAGTTTAGACACCCTCTCCACAAATGTTAGTATTCTAAGATGGGGTCATCCATGTGGATTTCTGGGAATTTTCCTAGCAACAGGTTTCTCCCTAACCCCATAATGTCTCCCTCTATTAAAATATTTCTTTCATGCTCTCCTACTATGCTCTCCTACTCTGGCCCTCCCCCAGCTCGACCATCTTATTCCCTCATGTTCTCATCCCCCATTCCCTCTACTCTATTGCTCCCTCTCATCCCCAGTTTACTCATGGAGATCTCCTCTGTTTCCCCTTCCCAAGATGATCCTTACATCACTCTTTGGGTCCTCCTTATTTCCTAGCATCTCTGGAGCTGTGTATTGTCATCTGATTATCCTTTGCTTTACTCCTATTAACCACTTATGAGTGGGTACATACCATGTTTGCCTTTCTGAGTCTGGGTCACCTCGCTCAGGATGATATTTTCTAGTTCCATCCATTTGCTTGCAAATTTCATGATGTCACTGTTTTTTTAACAGCTGAGTAGTACTCCATTGTGTATATGTACCACATTTTCTTTATCCATTCTTTGGTTGAGGGGCATCTAGGTTGCTTCCAGGTTCTGGCTATTAAAAATAATCCTGCTATGAACATAGTTGAGCAAGTGTCCTTGTGTTATGATTGATCAACCCTTGGATATATGCCCAAGAGTGGTATCCTTAGGTCTTGAGGTAAATTGATTCCCAATTTTCTGAGAAATTGCCATACAGATTTCCTGAGTGGCTGTACAAGTTTTCACTCCCCAAAACAGTAGAGGAGTGTTCCCCTTGCTCCACATCCTCTCCAACATAAGCTGTCATCAGTGTTTTTGATCTTAGCCATTCTGACAGGGGTAAGATAGTATCTCAGAATCATTTTGATTTGCATTTCCCTGATGACTAAGGATGTTGAGCAATTCCTTAAGTGTCTTTTGGCCATTTGGGATTCTTCTGTTGAGAATTCTCTGTTTAGCTCTGTAGCCCATTTTTTAATTGGATTGTTTGGTATTTTGCTGTCTAGTTTCTTGTGTTCTTTATATATTTTAGAGCTCAGCCCTCTGTCAGATGTGGGATTGGTGAAGATCTTTTCCCATTCTGTAGGCTATCATTTTGTCTTATTGACAGTGTCCTTTGCCTTACAGAAGCTTCTCAGTTTCAGGAGGTCCCATTTATTAATTGTTGCTCTCAGTGTCTGTGCTACTGGTATTATATTTAGGATAAAAGTCTTGGAGAGATCAGGAATACAAGGAACATGCCTAAACATAATAAAGGAAATTTACAGCAAGCCTACAGCCAACATCAAATTAAATGGAAAGAAACTTGAGGCGATTCCACTAAAATCAGGAACAAGACAAAGCTGTCCACTCTCCCTATATTTATTCAATGTAGTACTTGAAGTTCTAGCTAGAGTACTAAGACAACAAAAGGAGACTAAGGGGATAAAATTGGAAAGGAACTTATTTTGTAGACCAGGCTGGCCTCAAACTCAGAAATCCACCTGCCTCTGACTCCCAAGTACTGGGATTAAAAGCATGTGCTGCCACGTCTGGCTATAGAATTTCTTGTAGGCATGGATAAGTTATAAGTAATTTATTTCATTTAATTCTTAAACTCTAATCATGGATATAAAGAACATGTATGCCTCTTTTATTGCCCACTTGCTGTTTTTCAAAGCATGGAAATCAAAATGTGGTGTACAGCGAGGGATACCTTCTCCCTTTACAGTCAATACTCTCTCTCTCAAAGACCACCTCCCTCTTACTAGGCCCACCACTTGCTGACAGGAAGTTAGGTCAGCTTAGTAGCAGAGGATCTGAATTCTTTAGTAACTGCTTTGTGAAGGTCATTACTCAAGTTATAAGCATGTCTCTAAACACTGAGTCCTAACCCTTGGTTTTAATGTTTTACATGTCAGGAAGTATTTTTCATGTTTAGAGATGATGATTAAGTGAAATGTGTTTTTGTTTTTAACTAAAATGGTCACTAATTCTTTTTTTTTGGTGGGTGGGCGGTTTTGAGACAGGGTTTCTCTGTGTAGTTTTGGTGCCTGTCCTGGATCTCGCTCTGTAGACCAGGCTGGCCTTGAACTCATAGAGATCCGCCTGGCTCTGCCTCCCAAGTGCTAGGATTAAAGGCGTGTGCCACCACCGCCTGTCACTAATTCTTTGCAGTTTCTTCAGAAACATCTTTTTGGCATGCCAGATGTATTAATGATTGCCATCCTCAATTTAGACATATTCCACGTCAACATTAGAAATCTAATTAATATGAACAAACATACTTATTAAATGCATATTCTGAAGGAGAAAAATATCAGCATCTATCAAATGGATGTACAATTAATATGTTTGTTCCCAGCAATTATCAGAGATGAATCATTCTGAAAACATCTAAATAGATGTTTCTGATGTTCAATCGTATTAATAGCTACTGAGTTACCATGGAATGATTAGTTTCCTGTTATTCTATGGGTGTGAGTGAGCTTGTCACCTACCCTAATCCTACTTAATGGCAAGGTTTTCAACTATTTCTGCAGAAAGTAACAATATCAGTTGAAGTTAGTTGTTTGGGTTCCTGTTTTTCTTGAGGCACATAAAGAACTACTATTTGAGCAGAGGCCTCACATTTCAAAGTTAGTTATGAAAAGACTGTGCTAAGAGCTTGTGACCTGAAAATCAGCTTCTTGGTCAAGTCATTGAAACAGATATCATGACTAAAATCAACCAAGAAAACACACAAATTCTGCTTTTCCTCAAGTGTATTTATTTACTTTATTCTTTTCCCCAGACAGGTCATACTATGCATCCTTGGTTGTCCTAGAACTCACTATATAGATCAACCTGGCCTGGAACTCATAGAGATCTGCCTGCTTCTGAATCCTGGGGAAGTGCAGGTATTAATGGTTGTGCCCCACAGCCAATCTAAATTTATGTATTTTGGAAGGGACATACTTATACATTTGCCATTTTAGTTACAAGCATGATGTCATTTATAAAAGAAAACAATAAGCAAATATCTATAAAAGTGCAAAGAGAATGCCAAGCTCATTGTGAGACAGAAGGCATGGTTGCTGGGGATGGGAATTCAAGAGAGGAGACACAGGTGCTAATAAAAGTTTATGGGACTTCCTTCTGCCACCTTCCTCATTTATAAATTACAGTGATCCTGGTATGGAGTTTTACCAATATGAGATGATCAGATTAATAGATGACAACAAGCTAAAAGGAAAGAGAATTCTAAAAATGGCTTTAGGCTAAACCATACCATGTGCCCCAAGCTTTAATTTCCTCATCCACAAAATGAAGCTAATTATGATTTTTAAGTATCTGATCAGATTGCCAAAACCCAATTAAACAATCCATAAAAGGCACATGTGAGTATCAATATATATTGGACACTACATCATATAATATTGTCTACATATACATGGATTGTATAATGTGAGAACAAGGTGGAATGCAACCATGAGAAGCCCATACTGTAAAAGACCTTTATATTTTTCTCTGGGAAGGACACAGATAAGAGAAAATTTAATATTTGTTCCTTAACTCACAAGCTGATACTATAATAAGACTTTGAATGGGATTTATTTCAGACCCAATTTGATCTATTGAGTGCATACCAACAAGAATGCCAGTGTTCATTACATTTGGAGAGACAGATGGTCTGGACTGAGACAACCAATTAATGTAAAATGTGTTCTTTTTGGCACTTAGCACAAAGGAAGATCTTACTTTTTAATACCTTGTTCTTAAAGTTTATTCTGTTTTCAGATTAATGTTACCTTATGCAGAAAGTACAAACACTATATGTATCTATGGATAACAATTTTACCTAATTATTATTACACATGTAGAAAGCTAATTCACATGGTTTATTGTCTTTTCTTTTTAGTAGTAAAGAATGAGAGGTAAAATATGCATTTGAAATATTCTCATGGCCCACATATCGCATTTTTTCATCTGGCACAAAAAATGCAAGGAAATTGCTTTTTGCCAAGATTACTCAATGAGGTCACTTCCCATCCCCCTAAAAGACTTCTGTTAAGTTGTGCAGATGCCCGGGATTGTCAGACTGCTCTGGGTTGTTTGCAGAAAGGAGAAAGCACAGATGTATTTTTATTTAGATACACATCCATTCAGGTTCTGACTGATTAAACTAAGGAAAACATTTTACTAAGTGGAAATTTTCTAAAAGATGTTTGTTCAAAGGTCCAATTATTCAAGAATTATTGATGCACAAAGTCAAACTCTGCTTGCTTGGTAGCTTTGACCTGGGTCACAGACAGTGTCAAGAACGGCATGTCTGTCCAGAACAACAGAAGGAAAATAGGATGTAGGGTTAAGAAAATTCCTTGAGATCATGAATATCACATTAGACCTTTCAAGCCAAGGAGTTCAGAGGTTAAATATTATCTTCTGAGACAAAACGATAATCCTAATACAACAGAAATAAATATGAGAATTTATTTCTATACATTTTATCATCTTTTAAATGTTTAATTTTATGCTTAGTTTATGCAATTCTGAGTTGTGCAGAATTCAGAATAGTGCAGAAGCCATTGTGTATTATTTAAAACAATCCCGCATAAATTTGTGAAATGTGTTTGCATGGTTTATTAATGCTTGCTTGATTTTAAAAACATTTAGATGTCACTAGTATATGCATTGGTGAATCAATCAAATAAGTGCATTACCTATGAGATACTTCCTGCCTTTCAGGACAAGAAGAAAAGGAGATGGAGTACAAGTGCAGATACACCCTGTCTACATGTGTACACATGGATTACTTATAATGACCATCAACTGACTTGAAGCATGTGAGCTGCTAAGATTCACACAAAGCTAACTTCTCTGGGAAGACTGAGGTAATTTAAACCTACAGAGAGAGGCCTTTGTGAGCAGGAATCTAAGTTTCTTGTTTCTAAATGTTTCATGATCTTTTGCAAATGGTGTTTCTCTGAATATTTGTATTTGGTAATGAAAACACCAGAATATTGAGTCTCGGATACATAAGTGTGTCATGGATGTTGAGAACACTAATAAAAAATATTGTATTATTACAACATTAGAGATGAGGATGAAAGTGATGATTAAAACTGTTGAATCAAACTGGTGAAAACAATTTTACCTGTGATTTTAACACAAATACTTCAAGTAAGAATAATTATTTTGGAGGAAGAACAACTTGTGTAAAGTATAAGTACATCTATATGTAAGATATAAAATATCCTATAGAGATTTTCTTCTCTTAATTAGTTGATGTCATAAAGTATTAGTATACTCATAACCTAAAAGAGCAGGGTGCATCCATGACACATAGGCTCCAAATATGGATGTTGTAGATATAATAAAATAATCTAAACTAAGATCCTTTTTTCTTATTCCAAAGCCTAACACACGCAGGCTCTTGGGTATGGAGAAGCTACTTAACCTCTCTGATATTAAAACTCTATTGTCCACTACATGAGAATACGAGCCAGCTAAGAGTAGTTCCAATGATTCATGGATGTATCTAGCTTATGGCAATGTGAGGCAGCCCATAAATGAAAGCTATTGTGGGAAAATGTCTTCTAATCTCTAATCATGATCATCAGTCATCATAATAAAGAGATTAGACAAAGGATTGTTTCTCTTGATTTGGCATTTAATACTGAATATAGTGATCTTCAGTTCCTTTGCCGCTTTCCTATTCATCCTATTAATTTGAATAAGAAATGCAGAGGAACCTGTTCTATATGGTGAAAGAGACTCAATAGCATGCATTTGTTTATTCTTAAGTAATCAAAGGCTGAAATAAGTTGTTTCTTTGGGCTTTTAAATATTCTATTTCTATCTCAGAAATGATAGTATTTTGCAGTAGCAGATTGGAACAGTAGGGAAGTATTGACATGATCTCATCTTCATTTGTATCAAGATGAATTATATAAAGATATACTAAAAATAAGTTAAAATACAGCAAAATATCTTTACAACAAGAGTGTATTTAAGCTGCTCTTCATGGCTATCAGAGGTGAGCAGATATGACCAGAAAAGAAGGAGTAAAAGGCAGTGTCCTCAGGCATCACAGGATTTTCTGTATGTATTCTTATGGTGCAAACCTGAAATGTCCTCAAGGTCATGTTTTAAATGCCTCTCCCTCTGCTGATGGTGCTAGTCTGGCAATCAGTGAGCTCTTTAGAAGATGGGGTTGTAGCACAAATCTTAGAAGGTCTTATTAATAAAAACAAACCTGATGCCAGTTATTGGGGTGAACACTGAAAGATCAGAGAAGCAGAACAAGCCACAGCTACCTCACCTCGCCAATTCCTCAGCTGGTCCTGTTTCCTCAGACTGGAAGCCTCTGAATCCTTATCCAAATAGATCTTAGCTGAACTTCTTCTTGAAAGCCTGAAAGCTTAACCAGGCAAAAGGTTCTAGTTTTTGGTCTTCACACCTTACATACTTTTCTGCTTCTTGCCATCACTTCCCGGGATTAAAGGCGTGAGTCACCATACCTGGCTGTTTCCAGTGTGGCTTTGAATTCAGATCCAGATGGATCTCTGCCTTAGGAATGCTAGGATAAAAGGTGTAAGTATCACCATTTTCTGGCCTCTGTATTTAGTGGCTGTTCTGTTCTCTGACCCCAGATAAGTTTATTAGGGTGCAGAATATTTTGGGGAACACAACATCACCACATGGGGTCTCCATGGTTCAAGTAGGTTACCTGAGACTGCTCTTTGATGGCTAACTCAGCCCCTGCTTCCCCCTAGCTTTTCTCTCTGTCTCTGTCTCTGTCTCTCTGTCTCTCTGTCTCTCTGTCTCTGTGTGTGTGTGTGTGTGTCTCTCTCTCTGTCTCTCTCTCTCTCCTCTATACTGTGATGGAAACAGCCTCTACAACATACTCCGCACTCCATAACAGAACTGCTTTGCCATGCCTTCCTTGTGATGATGGCCTGAAACTCTGAAATTGAGTCCAACAACATTTTCCTCCCTCCAATTGTCTATGTCAAGTAATTTGGTCCCAGTGACATAAAACTAAGTGTTTCAAGTACCAGAGGTAAGAAAAATAGGAATCGGCCAGTACAGTGTTTAAAGAATTTAGAACTAAGTATATTGGGAAGCATTTGAAGCAGTCTGATTGATGAAGATGTTTGATGGACAGGTTGGATCAATAATCAATTGCAGTTCTGACATAAACTTGAACTATAATGAGAAATTGGCCTCAGGCAAATCTCTTATGATTCCTTGGCTTTATTATTTCACTTCTCCTTTCATCATGATATAGTTTACTTGAAATCATTTTGAAATAAAATATTTTAGCTTTTTCTTTATAACCAACTAGATATTTGCTGAAAGAGGAAATGGATAACTATCCTAATACTTGCTGTATTGAAATCCTAAACTCACAGTCTCTGCCTGTTTATATATGAGCTTGAGTGTGTGTCCTTTTCCCTTTCGTGAAAAAGATATGGTACGTCAAAATGAATATGCTTAGTTGCAAATACCCAAGGGAAGATGAGGACTTAAAAGTTATCTCAGAAAATGGAGTTATTGGCCAGACAGTGGTGGCATACTCTTTTAATCCCAACACTTGGGAGGCAGAGGCAAGCAAATCTCTGAGTTCAAGGCTAGCCTGGTCTACAATGTGAGTTCCAGGACAGCCAGGGCTACACAGAGAAACCTTGTCTTTAAAAAAAGAAAAAAAGGAAAGAAAATAACTGTATCATTTGTATTAGTGAGGGGCAGGGGTTTGGGTGTATTATCTGGCTGAAGACATACTATTATGCATGAAAAAGAAATGTTTTAACAATTCATTCTAATATTCAATTTCTTGACATTTTAGTTATGAGACTAGCCTTTAATGGCTGAGCCATCTCTCCACCTCTAATATTCTATTTCTGAAACAGCAATATACAAAGACTATAAATATGTCTACAAGGCCATGCTTTGGTATAGCCAAAAGTGACAACTTGATGATATTGTAATATTTAGTTTGCTCCTACAAGAGAAATGGGTAGTAAATGTGCTCCCATCGTAGGACAGCTTCTTTTTTTTTTTTTTTTTTTTTTTTTTTTTTTTAAATTTTATTTATTGTGTATACAATGTCCTGTCTGCATGTATGTCTGCAGGCCAGAAGAGGGCACCAGATCTCATTATAGATGGCTGTGAGCCACCATGTGGTTGCTGGGAATTGAACTCAGGACCTCTGGAAGAGCAGCCAGTGTGCTTAACCTCTGAGCCATCTCTCCAGCCCCGTAGGACAGCTTCTTATCACACACCTTTATTGCATGTAGCACTTGTATACAGCTGAGTCTTCCTCAATGAGAGAGGCAGCTGATAACAGCCCAATCACAGGCATTAGCCACCAGCCCCTCCTCTGACTGCCCTCTACACTCACCGTTCCTTTTGCTTTTGTTCTAAGGCAAAGTAAAAATAATCATCCAACAGGATTAATCAAAAGAGTATAGTAACGGTTCTTGTAAAGGAAGAAGGAAAGGAAGGAAGGAAGGAAGGAAAGAAAGAAGGAAGGAAGGGAGGGAGGGAGGGGAGGAGAGGGAAGGGAAAGGAAAGGAAGGGAAAGGGAAGAAAAAAGGAAAGGGAAAGGGGAAGGGGAAGGAAAGGAAGGGAAAGGAAGAAAAGGAAAGAAATGTGGACTTTGTGGCATTTACCTCTAGAGAGGGAGAACAGTTGGTTCAGAAATCTCAGAATTAACATGTAAGATAGTAAATAAATATATTACTTTCTTCACCCAAAGAACAGGAAACCTGAGACAAAGAGGAAGTCCATTGTGGGGTAAGAAGAAAAGTTCAGGAAAAAGGCAAACGACTTACAGAAACAAGATGAAAAACAGCCCATAGACAAGATGGCCATGCAAACATTATTGTTTTAAGAGTACAGGGATGGCTAGCAGAAGCCCAGGCGACATTATTATTTATTATCAATAACCAATGCTTTGTTAGTTTACTGAGTACTTAGGATGGAGTTTTACTGGTGAATTTATTTACCTTGTGTACTGAAATGAGATCTCAAAAGCAATAGCAGAGACGAGGACTCTGTGAATGAGCTAGAGTCAGTCAATGTGGACTCTGCAGATTATAAGCACACAGCCCAGGAGCTTGTTAGGAATCCAAAATCTCAGTCCCACCATGAGTTTTCTGAATGAGAATCCTTTGTTTTGTGTGCCTACTAACATTAAGAGTGCCGGTTTAGATAGAGTTTCTAATCTTGAATGAGTACACTTGAGAATAGCATGACTTCTGAATTAGTCCAGGGTTGTGATTATTCTTTTATGTCTGTTAGCTGAAAAGTAACAAAATCCTGAGTCTTGAATCTTGGCTTTAACCTCATTTAAAACTCAAAACAACAGTGGCCATCACTGTACTGTAAATGAAAACCTAGGTTCAGGTACCTGAAGTGAGAGACAGTGAATAAGCAGAGCAAGCCCAGATTGTGACTCCTACTCTATATTTGGGAATTGTGTCCATTTCTACCCTAAAATTCACCTGGATCTGGATATTTAAGTACATGGTAACCCTATTCATTGGTAAATATAGGCTTGTTTAAAACATTAAAATAGAACATTTTCATGAAGTCCATGTGAACCATGTATAGAGGGGAACACTGGTAGCAGTAGCTAACAGGAAGCAGATGAACGTCAAAGAGATAATGGCTCCCACCATCGGTACTAGCTGCCTTCACATTTGGCACCTAAAGTAGTTTCCTAGGAAGAAGTGAAAGTCTAACCCAGCAGAACATTCAAACCTCTGGCTTCTACAAAACAGATGCCTACTTCTGATTCTGAAGTAACATTTATTTCAAGATTCTTCTAAATTTGACCACCAAGAGTGTGAACACATTTCAGCCAAGTTTTATTCAGAGTTCAAGCCAAGATGTTTGACCAAACTCATAATTTTTTTCAGAAAAAAAGAGAGATAGTCTGACTGCTTGGAAAAGAAGTTCGGTGCCTGAGAGGAGCATGTCAGGCTTTCTTTCCAACCCTCCTTTCTCGTTGTGTAAGACCACAACAGTGAGTGCACTTACATCTCTCCCCATAGGCTTTCCCCTGCCTCACAAAGGCATGTCTGCTCCCCTAAGTATGAGATGGCATCCTTGTTATCTGTGCCACCACCTCACACCCCTTTCAGGCTTAACAAACTCCTTCTTACAAACTCAAGCAGCAAAACATCAATTAGCTGAAAAAGAAGTCTAATATCCTCTGTGGTAACACACATCAAAACAGAATATTTTATGTCAAAATAAGTATTTCCAACTAAATAGGCTTTCTTTGAAGTATTAAATATTTATTCTGCACCAACCTCAAAATATTATCGAGGGAAACAAATACCTTGCCAAATGATGGGCATATTTTATAATAAATAAAAATTTCTCTCTTCCTCTGACGATGGCAGAAAAATAATAAAGCTTTAACGGAGAAAACCGTGCAATGATAATCAATACACCTCATGTTGCTACCCATGTATTTACCCAGAAACATTGTTAGCAATGATTTCCAGCACAACATAACGTGTTCTCACTGTTGGTACCATCCTCCTTTACCGCGGAGAGAATTAAATCAGGGAAAGGAAAGAATCGGATTGCCACCCTGCTGGATTCTCTGAAATTTCTTTGAAATTAATTGCAAACTCATATCTGCTTCATGTTTGTTTTGAACTAGCAGTCTGCTTTTCTAAAGGTGTTTGAAACCGTTTATAATGAAACCACTTGCGAACCACTGTAAATGGTGTGTAGGAATACAGGGAACAACTAGAAAAGGATATCACTAATAAAAAGGTGATAATTGTCCTGAAAGACAACGCTGAGGCATATGCCCAGCATTTCCCTTTCTGCACAGAACTGGCAGGTAAAGCAAAGAGAAGGCAAGAAGGACAGAGCTACAGGCAGGGTGAGGTGAAGGGAGAGAAAGTTGGGGGGAGACAAATTGCATGGTTACTCTTACATGATGCAAGACAGCTCTGCAACCCTGAACAAGTATACCAGCCCTGATTTCCAAACAGGTGGCAGCCCGGACTGCCTGATCAGTGTCTCCAAGCAGCCTCAGCCTGCTCTTTAATATCATTATACACAAATAAAATTTATGTTTGAGCATGCAAATTGCCAGGAATATTTCCCTGCTGTCCATATTTCACTTAACAGGTCATTACTCACATTTGCTCTTAAATACAGTAGTTTTAACAGCTGTCTCGAGTTTCCATCAGCATACCCTAAAAATCCCATAATAATATTTTCCACCCCATTTCCTCCTTTCTTTTGACTGCATTGTGATAAAGCACTGTGTCCAATAAGGGGAAGTGACAGGCTTGTCAAACTCCAGGGCAGACATTTACATCCTGTTGTTTTATTCACATGATGGCAGCAGCTAGCAGAAAACGAAGGAATTTGCTTTTCCTAAGTAATATATTTTCATTGATTATGGTGTTTTACCCTACAATATGCCACTCATTAACCACCTCTTCTGTAGCCCTAAAGGTTTTATTCCTTAAGTAAAGGGGGGAAGTGTTTATTTGTTGCAAAAAGGAGGAAAACATTTGTGATAGGAAAACAGGGTCAGCACGTGAGCACCAGGTACCAACACTGGCTTTATTTTCGATGAGGGATACAATAATAGTCATTAATACTAATGTGATGATAAACTCAGTAAATACTTCAGTGTTTTTAATCCCAGAAACTGAAAGGATTTAACGAAATGTCAGTGGTGTTTCCTCAGACAACTTCAACAGCGCTCCAGAGCAATATCTGTATGTCTTGTCCAAAAGTCATTTAATATTTGCACCTGTAGGAGAAAAAATGTCCCCCAGTCAAAGTTTTCAATACTGCTCCACTTTAAAGGATGGAGTGTCTTTTAATGTTTGTGGGGCTATATAATTCTCAGGTTCATTTATCCATAAGCTAAGATCGTTGGATTTAACCTCTTTTTTTGGTTTTTATTGTTCTCATCAGCTTTTGTTCTAGTCTGTCTTGAAGGGAGAGCTGTAACCAGGAACCTCTGATGGAAAGTGTCTTCAGGACTCTTTTATTAATGATAATGAATGTTCGAATGCTTACTGCTGTGGGATGTCTTTCTGTACACGGTAAATATGTGTTGCTCACAGCGTACAGAAAGACATCCCACAGCAGCTTACTCTAAGGAGGAATCATTTTCACAGCATGAGATGAATATTATCCTGACACACACTCATAGTCTATACTAACAGCGACTGTTCACCTGCAACTCTATTTGTTTCACTGTGGTCTGGTTACATATAAAGGGGCACAGCAAAGAGCACTGTCCATAAAATAGGACATACCATTGTCTACTTGCTTTCCTCTTTTTACTGTTTAGTTTGGTTTCTGTTGCTGTAATAAACACCATGACAAAGGTGACTTGGGGAGGAAAGGACTTGTTTGAGATCATCAAGGGAAGTCAAGACAGGAACCTGGAGGCAGGAACTAAAGCAGAGACCATGGAGGGATGCTACCTAGTGGGCTCCACTCCATGGCTTGCTTAGACTGTCTTCTTATATAACCCACTACCATCTGCTGGGGTGGCGTCACCCATATTAGGATGGTCCCTCTCATGATTATTGATCAAAACACTCCCCAAAAACTTGTCTACAGACTGTCTCATTTTCTCAATTGATGTTTCCTTTTCTCAGAGAATTCTTGCTTGTAATAATTTGACAAATTCTATCCAGCACTTTATTTCTTTCACTTGGGAGAATCATGTAAGTATTCTTAACTTATTTTACCTTCTATAAAATGCCAAAGATGACTAATATTTGTTCCCTTCCAGTTCTGGAAAGAGTCTATGTTTCTGATGCTTGAATCTGGAAGAGCTTTGTAGAACGCACAGGAACATTTCGCTTGATGTCTGAAGAACAAAGGAAACTACAGCATTTTTATCTGTCCTGTACCAGTGCAGAAATATTTAACCTCAGGGTGGATCCTTTCTGTCCCACAGCAATTTCTGTAACAGTAAACATTATCCCTGTGTCTTCACAGAACATGAGGATACTGTTGTCCTGGGGCCAAGCCCTCTCCTTCTAAAGGGATACATTAATTACCCTATCTTTGCATGGTGATGTACAAGAATGAATGTAAGTTCATTTGAATCTGGCTATGAATCTGGCCTGCTGTAGCCCCTTATGAAAGAATTGTCATTCAATAGCTTTATTAATCTTTCTGAATCTCTATTTGTGAAACTGAATTTATAAGACAATTTCTCACCTGCAGTAATTACAAAGATTAAGGTTTAAAAGTAGTATTTTTGAAAAATGGTCACCCAATGAGAGGCTTGCACACTAAGATACAGTAAACGTTGATAACAGCGAACTGGTATATCAACCTAATTACTCCAGAAATCCCTTAATGGTAGGACGACACAAGCATTCTTCTCGTTCCAAGGTCACCTTTTGGTTTATTCATTGACAGACAACTAATCCCACATCTCTCCATCACTGGACACTGCCCCACCTGCTCAGGACACTTCCATTCCCACTATCACTGCTGTAGACAGTCAGCCATCCCTGCTCACATGAATTGTTCTTTGATGAATCTAGATCACGCCAGTCCATACAGGCAGAAGTGGTGACAGGAAGAGAGAAATGTACTCCCCTCTGTCTGCAGAACATTATAGAAGAAAAAAAAAAAGCAATAACAACTGTGACATGAAAACCTTTTGTAGACTCCCTCGGCTTTTAAGCACTGAGTTTTTGATGTGCCTTTTACTAACATTAATTTGTTCCAGTGTGTGCTTTTGCTAACAGAGTTCCTGTATCCTTACCTCCAGCATATGGAGTAGAGGCTGCTGACATTACCTTTCTGCTACACTCAAAGCCTAATTGGGAAGACACAGTATGCTTGAAAATGATTTACAAAGGAGAAAACTCATTTGTGACTCAGTTGGTATTTACTAATTACCATGACTCTTAAAACTGGAGAGTTCTTCGACAGGATGAGAAGGTGTTGGCATGCTTGGTGGCTGATGTGTTTCTACTGTTCTTATGCAATTCCTGGCTGAAGCAAGAGAACAATACACATCCCTCACTCCACATTCAGTAGGTCTACTAAATCTTAAGATATTTATTGGTGTTTTATAATGATAAAACTTTAAGAGAGATAACAAGTTTATGGGAGACTAAATGACCATCATTTTTGTATTATTCCTTTTACTTATCATATAAGAGATGCTTAGAAAGATAATTCAGAGAAATTATGCAATGCATCAACATGAAATTTACTGACATCTTAGAAGTTATATAAAAACTAAAGGAAAAAACACTATGTTTCCATAAAATTTTTCTTATAAATGCAAACTTCTAATATATTATAATATATAATATATATATGATTCTCTATATAGAGAGAAAATACATAATTTTGTACCTATGGATAATTATCACTTGCTTTGTTTTACATCTGTGTGTTATACATTTTTGGTAAACACAAAAAAGTAATCTACATGCAGTGTCTCTGCTGTTTAGGTTTAATTGCAAAAGGTGGATTTTTCCAATAGCTGTGTTTCTTTATAAACTAGTCTGTCTCCATTCAGGAATGCAAGCATCATTGTACCACTGTCGTTTTTAGCTGATAGGAGATACAAAAATGTCAGCTTTGTTGTCAAGAAAATGTTTGCCTTATAATCACTAAATATTTGAAAACAAATTAAAATAGTCATTATGAATTTTTGAGGGAGCAAAATACATAGCTAATGTGTCCAGAGTCAGATGCAATGCCAAGCATTTGGTGTCGTGGATGTCTTATGCATAAACATTACTTATCTTGCCTGTATCTATCTCCCCTTGACTATTTGTCTCAGCATTACATGCCAATGGCTTTTTTGCTTGCTTTGGGGCAAATAGCATATTTCATGTTGATCATGGTGAACGTCTGTTTTCTCATTACAAAATAATTCCCTCATCCTCAGAATCCCTGTGGAGTCTGTGGAATTGCCCTCTATTTACAATGCAGTTGCAAAGGATTGCATTTCCCTGATAACTTAGTTAAGATTAAAACACAATATAATAATTTACAATGAAATTAGGCCATAAATTTTAACCCAAATATTGGTCATTTTCCTAATTCACAGGAATGAGTGAGAAGAGAATCATGAAGATGATGGAATTCAATCTTGTTTCGGAATCCAAGGAGATCTAAGTAAATTTGAGGTCAGAAAGCAGTATAGAGATGAAACAGGTAAGAAGCAGAATTTTAACAAACTACAAATCTTAGGTCTCCAGTGGTGAGGCATTGAAGCCAGGTGACGGGATAAAGTCTGATATCAGAAAAGAAGCATGGGCTTTGAAGTTAGCTATTAGGCTAACTTCATGCTTTACACTTTCTTAGCTTTGTCTTAAGCATGCTACGTAAATTCACACTCAGTTCCTCTTTCCTTCCTTCTTTCTCTTTTTCTCTCCCTTTCTCTCTTTCTCTTTCTTGTATAAGAATAGCAATACCTATTTGACAAGCATTTGAAGAACTAAATTTTAAAAATGAGGATCAAATGCCCATTCCTACTCCCTGGCCTATAGCTGACATTCAATTATATGTTCTTTCTCCCACTGAGTTGGTCAGAAAATGACCATCTTATTGCCTGGTCTTTCTAACATAGCATTTTGCTAATGCTGGGTTAATCATTGCTGGGTTAGTTCCCACTATAAGAGTTTTCTCTTCATCAAGATTCCCTTTAATAGTGTGTGTGTCCCAAGTATTATGTATGTTGTGTGTATAGAGTATGTGGAGGGGCTTGTGTGTGATATGTCTTACATTTATGTGCTCTGTTATCAGAGTTCTTAACACAGAGTTGTAAGAATAAACCACAACACAGAATTATATTAATTTTCAAAAAAGATTACAGAGAATATTTCTTTTCAGCTATTTGACAATGTTTTGTAAAAAAAAAATCACATGATGATTGCAAAAGAAATAACTGCATTGTTTTCATTTTAAAATAAATTGTAGTGCCAGGTGTTGTGGTACATGCAATTAATCCCAGTACTCAGGAGGCAGAGGTGGGCAGATCTCTGTGAGTTCAAGGCCAGCTTGGTCTACTTAGTGTGTTCAAGAACAGCCAGAGCTACATATTGAGACCTTATCTTAAAAAAAACACAAAATAATGATTATGATGATGATAATGATGATGATGATGGTGATGATGATGATGAATGAGTGAATTCTAAACATCCATTCTTAGAAACCTGACCATAACAGAGAACTTTCTCTATTATTAGAAAATTTATAGAATTGTTGGGAAACTCTACTTGTTAAATATACAGAAAAGTTCTTAGAATAATTCAAGAATATTTCCTCAGAAAGTAGAAGCACTACATGTATGCTGGAAATAGTATCACACACCTTTAATCTCAGGACTTAGAAGGCATAGGAAAGCAATGAAAGACATACCATGATAAAGGGAGACATCATGGGCATAGAAAGAAGTTTCCAGGAATCCCCAAGGATTCCCAAGACCTCAGCTTGGACTACTAGAAATAGTAGAGAGTGTGCCTGAACTGAACTGGCTTACCCCAGTGATCAGATTGATGAATACTCTGTCATCACAGAGCTTCTCTCCAGTGACTGATGGAAGCAGATGCAGAGATCCACATCCAAACACCAGGCAGAGCTCCAGAAGTCCAGTCAAAGAGAGAGAAGAGGATTCTACTCATGAAAGTTGAAGTCCACTACCTATGATGGGACACCTCATACACCCTTGAGGCAGGGGGAAGGCAAGCTTGGACTTGTCTCTACTGGATGTGCCTCCCTATGGGAGGCCTTGCCTTCTTGTGGGGGAGAATGTGGGGTGGGTTGGGAGGGGGAGTCTGGGGGGCAGGAGGAAGGAAGAGGGGGATCTTTGAATGAATGGAAACATTTTCTTAATAATAATAATAATAATGATGATGATAATAATAATAATAGTAAGAAGAAGAAGAAGAAGAAGAAGAAGAAGAAGAAGAAGAAGAAGAAGAAGAAGAAGAAGAGGCAGAGGTAGTTAGATCTCAGAGCTCTAGGCAAGCCTGATCTACATAGTGACATCCAAGCCAACCAGAGCTACACAGAAAGACTCTGCCTCAAAAAAGAAGAGAAGGAAGATGAGGAAGAAATGGAGGGGTTATAAAGAAGGAATAAACATAAGACAAATATTTGAAGAACTCTCAATTTGCAGAGACATTAAGAACTGACAATGGAACTACAAATTGAAAGTTTCTGAACAGTAAAGGAAACAATTACTGGAATGAGGAGAGCAAATGGAATGGGAGAAAACCTTTGTAAACTATTAATCTGAAGGATAACTAGTGTCCAGACTATATAAAATTTCAAAACTTGATATATACAAAAGCTTCCAATATTTTAATCAATAAGCAAGTACTCAGATTGAGCAGACAGTTCTCCATAAAGGAAATACAAATGGCCAATGAAAATATAAAAAAGCATTGAGCATCCTTTGACACCAGGAATTGCAAACCAAACCTATCATGTGATTCCATCTCACTCCAATCTAGAAAATAAGCAACATATATTGGAGAGGGTATGGGAGCATGGAGTATTTCTACATTGCTGGTGGTCATGTAAACTAGTACAGCTACTGTAGAGGGTTTTCAGAAACTAAAAGAAGCAATACCATATGTACTAGCTATACCATTTCCTGATATATACTCAAAAGACGATAAGTCAGCACACATCAGAGGTACTTACACATCTGTGATCATTGCTGCAGTGTTCACATTAGCCAAAATATAGAACCAGCATAGATGTCCATAAACAGATGAATAGATTTTTTAATGTGGTAATATACGTAATGAGATTTCAGCCACAAAGAAGAATTTTTATATGGTTTTCAGGAAAATGGGTTGGAGACTACCAAGTTAAGGAATTAGGCTAGAAGTAGAAAGGAAAATATCACATATCCTCTCATTTGTTGGAATCTAGATTTAACACAGAACAAGAAAACAATCCACAGCATGACAGAACATATTTTGAAGAGAAAGGGGGACACTGGAAGACAAAAGGGACAAACAAATGACAACAAGGGGAGCTGAGTATGATCAAAGTACAGGCTGTGTATGTATCGTAATGAATGAAACTCAGTAGTTTTGCATAATAAACATGCACTGGAAAAACAAACAACAATAACAAAAGCTTCTATAGTTACTTTCTTTACTCTTTAAAAATTAATTTTGTTCTATTTATGTAGAAAGCAAATGACTGAAGAACTTCTAGTTCATGTAAGATGCCTAAGAAAAAGCATCACATATACACGTGTACCATCACAGCTAGCCTCATTTTCTTCTTCAGGCCCCCTTACATGATTCTATACTACTTATTCTAACCCTCAGTTTTCTGGTTAGGAATTAAGTAGAACTAATATAAATAAGCTCACAGGAGTAGTAGATAGTATAGCTGAGATTCTGAATCAGTCTCTTTATTAAACCATGGGATGCTGAGGAAGTTGAAGAACAAGAAGGTGTAGGACTGTTGCCTAAATGTTACAGCTTGCTTTGTTCCAAGCACAGGAAAGAGTAACTGAAAGTTTCATACCTTGTGAAAAGCAATATTGTAAAGCTCCCTTACCAAGTGACATTCATATGTGATAAGGTAGTTAACTAAATAGAAGAACAAGGTGGCATTCATCTGTTAAATTTATTCCTGGTGATTTTTGCCCTTCGTGGGGGCATGTTAAGACTATTTTAGATGCTGGCACTGTTGCTGGTTTAAAATCAACATGCCTGTGGTTTCTAGATCTTTATCTAATCTTAGATCAAGGCAGTCAAGGATGCTTCCTGAAGAGTGAAATATATTACAAAACACCGAGTACAGTTTCCAAGGGGCTGTAAGATATATCATCCATATTTATAAGGAGGTAAATTAGTTGTTATATATTGTGTATCAATTTTTCCCTAGCCTCTGATTTATATAGTCTTCAACATATACCTAATGCCAAATATCATGAAACAATTCATAGCATGAACTCCTTCAGAAACAATGTTATGAACCTAATCTAGGGCACTATAGAGGACCTGGTACTTGGCTCTCTCATCTTCTTTTTTTTGCTTCTACACAGCTAAGTCTGAGTTATGTGTCCAGCCCTAGAAAAACTTATTGAAAACATGACTACTGGTATGACAGATATTTTGTGCACATCCAGTTAAAGAGGCTGATATTTCTCCCTGGTATATTTTTGACCATTAGACACAGATATGTAAAATGAAGCTCAAATAATTTGGTTTACTGAGTTTTCATACTGCTTAGGGCTACTTCCCATGATTTTTGTCTTATCTCTAATTCATACAGGCATCCTGAGAAGCTTAAAGAAGACGAAAATGAAAATAAATAACTTGAATTAAATTCTTCATTTGTCTAGATTTTTTTAAGTTAGGAAATGTTTATATAGCAGGGATTTGGAAGGAAAACCAGATAAAATGGAGATTTAGAACATAAAATTCACTATATTCATAAATTCAATATTCCTCTCCCAAAGAAAGAGGTTAGTAAATTAAATGGAAATTTTTAGCATTTGTTGTCACAATTCACTTGAGAAATTGTGTCCATATTGATATCAAGATAACCCAGATTTTAAAAGAAGATCAAAGCAACTATGTAATCAACATCACCAGTATTTTTCTTAACAAAATAAAATGAATTTGGATATACCCATTTGAATTCTTTGTCATTGTGAAGGCAAATACATTTTACCTCTGAGAGTTGTGCTTGAGTTGGAGATTTAAGTCCACATAAAATATATTCAACAGAGGGAAAACATACAATTTATTTACTACAAGTTTTACATGACTTGAGAACACTAATGAAGAAATAAAGACCCCCAAGTGCCATCATAGTCAGTTAAGGCATACCAAACTGGACAAAGGTTAGCAAATCAGGAAGAAGCAGCTGACTGCTGGGAGGGACGTCAAAGAATGAGCTATTTTTACAAGGTTCAGTATTCACTCAGTCTTGCTTCCCAACCCTTCAGAATAAAGAAAGTGGCCTCTCCTTTTGTCCTGGTTTCTTTCCTGATGCTATGATAAACACATGGTCAGAAGCACCTGGGAAGAGAAGGGCTCCTTTCACCCTACACTTCCCTGTCACAATCCATCACTGAAAGAAGTCACTAAAAGCTCAAGGTAGAAACTTGGAGGCTGTAACTGAAGCAGACACAGGCCATGGAGGAGCTCTGCCTACTGGCCTGCTCCCAACAGTTTGCTCTTATACAACCCAGGATCCGCCGCCAGGGATGGCTCTCCCTCACACAGTGGGCAGAGCCCTCCCACATCAATAATCAATGAAAAAAATGCAGCCATAGACTTGCCTATAGATCAGATGTGTCCTCTTCCTAGATAAATCTAGCTTGTGTCAAGTTGACAAAAATTAATCAGAACACCTTCTCTTTTAGGGAAGTTGGTTTTGACATGAGAATTTTGTCATTGCTTTTAAGAAATAGTGTAAAAGTCATAGGGATCATCATATACCTGCTGTTTTTCCAGTACTGCTAATTCAGTCATAAATATGCCAAAATCTCTTCCAATGGCCTACATGTCATCTATTCTGAGAGAATGTTTTTTAACTGTTATCTCCACTGTTCAATTAGAGCTGATCCCTAGAATGATGCTTTCCCACTTATCACAATGATGACCTTTATTTGTAAGTATGAGGATGACATTTAAATATATGTTTCAAAATATTCTGGCAGATACACTTTTGATCAGTAGCATCCCAAGAGGGATTGTCTTGGGACATTTTAGAGTGTATCTCACAGCACCTGCCCAAAGGAGATGTGAATACTGGAGAAATACCAATGCAGTAGCAGGAAGTTTGATATGTGTATTTCTTTGTTAAATAAGCATGCAGTGTGGTTAACTGATTGAATCTCTCAAGTCTCTCTATAAAGTTTGATTTTAAAATATTTTAATTAGGTGCTGATAGCTAGCTAGAACTGGCACCATAACATAGATGATTCATACTGAATAACATGAGGGGTTTTGCCAAAATGCGATCACACCTTTATTATTACCTTTGACAGTTTATGATGCAGATATTTCATTCTTGTGTGAAATATGAAAGGTAATTGTTATAAAATACTATGCTGAAATCATACTGATTATTCTTTTAAACTTAAAATGTCATGTGGTAAAGGTTATTTCCACTCATTAGGATTAAATTCATGTGGCCATATGTTAGAACACTTTTGAATTGAAAGTATATGCAACTGAAATTATCAACAAATTCAGAAATACCGAAAGAAAAATAGCTTCCTTTTTTATTCTCCAAAGCATCTTCTCTCAATTAAAATGTCATTATATTATACTCTCGCTTAACACTTCATTATGATAAATCTGATACCGAAAACAGTAAGTCATTCTATATATAAATTTGATGGTATTTTGATATTAAAATGAGTAAAACCTGTCGATATTCTAGAAAGAGTGCATCAGCAAAGAGGATTATTGGTTTACCCAAATAATAATGTAACCATTAAAAGGATAACATTTTCCAACTGCAATTACATGCCCTAATTTTAAAAGGGCTATCATTTACAATAATTTGGCAGATTTGGTCCATATTTCTTTCAAAAATTCATTTCTTCATTATGCCTCAAAACAATTTATGGTGCATTTATGTTGGTGAAGATAATTTGCTTTTTTTATTGTGAATGGAAATCAGTAATTACATACAATCCCATTTTCTGCAGACATAAAGTTAATTCATGGTTGTAATTTTATACAGAATATTAGCTTCTGTTAGTTATGATGAAAATGTAACTGTGGTAAATGCCTCCATTATAACTGAATTTCCTTGGACTTGATGGAAAAAGAAACGTTGACTTCGTAATAACAATTCCATGGGTGACTGTGACAGGCCTGCAGATCACTTTGCAGTGTGGACTATGATTCCTGCTTGCATTTTGGCTTTGACTGGAGACTTGGTATTCTCTTCCACCTTCCCCCTTCTGTGCTGTGCTACTTTGGGTGAGCAATGTTTATTTTCCATGCCTGAATTTTATAGCCGCAATATGGAGAAGATTGTCGTAGTTATTTCATGTTGATGGCAGGGTGAATAAGAAGATGTACAAGCACTGTAGCTTGTTTCCTGGATTTGTAGGCACACTGCCACTAGTTAGGAAATCACCCGCCAAGTGATGCAACAAAATACTTTTGCCTACCCAACCTTCTGTCAATAATTGCTACTATTGGGAGAAATGTTAGAATAAAAGAGGAAAAAGCAAATAGACAGACAGATGGATAGATAGATAGATAGATAGATAGATAGATAGATAGATAGATAGATAGACAGACAGGAAAGAAGGAAGGAAGGAATGAAGGAAGGAAGGAAGGAAGGAAGGAAGGAAGGAAGGAAGGAAGGAAGGAAGGATTTTTAATTTCTACAGAAATTCCTCTTGAAACTTTGTTAGGAACTGCACCAACTTATAATTATATTTTTCTTCCAATCTATTAACAGGAAATGTTTCTCCAGTAACTTACATTATTTTAAATTCCCCTAGTCATTGTAGTTTTGTGTGTGTGTTAAACATCCCCTGTTAAATATAATGCAACAAGGTTTATGATTTCTTATGCTATTCTAAATGAGATTCATATACTACAATTTGCAAAATTTGCCACTTGACAAGACAGCTCAGTTAACAAAGTACTTGCCTTGGCTTCAGGACTTGAGTGTGACCCTCTGTTGGTTTAAAAATGTTAAGCAGTGTTGGTTACTGTGTGGAAAGGTTATGAGGCACAAGCCATAACAAAACCCAGTATCAGAGATTTATTAGGAGGAAGTGGGGGGACAAAAGAACCAGGCCTGGGGAAGAAGCACGTGCAGAGGGCAGAGAGAGAGAACAGAGAAGAGATAGTGTGGGAGGAGAACAGAGAGGGGAGAGGAGTCTATGTCACACTTTTTAAGGATTTCCATGACCAGGCACAGGTGGGCTCACGGAGCTATGCCACACATGCACTGATTTCATGACCACACTGCGCGCACATAATCACCAGTGTACACTGATGACATAAGACGCAAGACCCTTTACTTAGCTCCTGAACTGTGCATGTGTCATGCAGCTGGAGTGGGGGCAGAATCCTAACACCCTCAGTGCCCACTTTTAAAAGCCAAGTACAGTGGCACATATTTGTTTTGCATATTTGTAATGCCACTAATTCATTTATTAGTTTTAGTACCTATTATTTTCCTTTTATTGAATATAGTTCTTTTATAGCTGAGTGTTGTAGCACACACCTTTTTTTAATTAATTTTTTTTTTCATTTTACATACCAATCCCAGCTCCACTCCTTTCCCCTCCTTCCCCCCATCCCACCACCTATCCACTCTTCAGAGGGGGTAAGGCCTTTCTTGGTTTGCCAACAAAGTCTGGCATACCAAGTTGGGGCCAAACCTTTCTCCTCTCCCCTGCATCAAGGCTGAGCAAAGTATTCCACCATAGGAAATGGCTCCAAAAAGCCAGTTCATGCATCTGAGATAAGTTCTGGTCCCACTGCCAGGGGCTGCACAAACAGATCAAGCCACACACTGTCACCCACATTCAGAGGTCCTAATTTGGTCCATGCAGGTTCCCCAATTGTCAGTCCAGAGTCTGTGAGCTCCAACAGTCTGTCTCTGTGGTTTTCCCCCATCATGATCTTGACCCCCACTTGCTCAAATGATCCCTCCTCCCTCTCTTCAACTGATTTCCAGGACCTCAGCCCAGTGCTTGGCTGGTAGCACACACCTTTAATTACAGCACTCAGGAGGAGAAGCAGGTGGATCTCTGAGGTAGAGACCAGCCTGGTCTATAGAGCATATTTCAGGACAGCTAGAGCTATAAACAGAAACCCTATCTCAGAAAAACAAAAGACAGATAGACTGAAAGAAAGAAGAAAATGATTTTTCTCCTCATACAATGTATCTTGATTATGGTTTTTCCTCCCTCTACTCCTCCAAGTTCTTCCCCACCTCCTTTCCCTTACAGATCTAACCCTTTTCTGTCTCTCATTAGAAAATGAACAGACTTCTAAGGGATAATAATAAAATGAAATTAATAAAATATATGATAAAACACAAACTAACATATTGAAATAGGACAATACAAACATACTGAGGAAAAGATCCCAAAGAAAGACACCAGAATCAGACACAGATGCAGACCTACTTTGCAAACTCAGGAATAAAAAATGCAAAACTAAAAGCTGTAATATACACAGTAGGGGAAAGAACCAGTAGGGTAAAGAAAAAGAGTATACACACACACACACACACACACACACACACACACACACACACACACAAACCTCCAAAGATGCCATTGATTATTTTCTGTTGGTCATCTACTTCTGGGCATGCAGCATATCCTTAAGGGTAGTTTGTTTCCCCAGAGAGACTCCCTTGGAGAAAATTAAATTTTCATTGGCAAGTGGTTATCAATTGGAAATAGCTTCTGGGTTGGGAATAGGGACTTGTGTCTACTTTTTTCAGCTGTAGGACCCCATCTGGTGGAGACCCATGCAGGCCCTGTGCATGCTGCCTCAGTCTCTGTGAGTTCATAGATGCATTGATCATGATGATGTAGAGAGCCTTGTTTCCTTGGTGTTCTCCATCCCCTCTGGCTTTTATATTCTTTCCACATCTTTTTCTATGTTCACTGAGCCCTGACTGGTGGTGGTAGTGGTAGGTTGATGGAGACATATCATTTAGAGCTGAGTAGTTCCAAGGTCTCTCATTCTTTGTATTTTGTCCGGTTGTGGCTCTCTGAAGGTGTTCCCATCTGCTGCATGAAGCTTCTTTGATGATGGCTGAGCAAGGCAGTGCTCTATAAATATAGCTGAATGTCATTAGGGGTCATTTTATTACTACATTATTTTAGCAGAATAGCAGTATTTTATTTTCCCCTAGGTACCTGGGCTATCTAGTTTCAGGTTCCTGGTCACCCCAGCAGCATCAGTATAGGTTCCATATTATGGAGAGGCCCTTGAGTCAAATCAGATTGGTTACTCCCACAAGCTTGGGCTACCATTGCACTAGCATATCTTGCAGGAAGGACACCATTGTAGATTTCAGGGTTTGTAGCTGCTTGGTGTTTACTCCTTTGGTAGTGTGCAGGGTACCTTCCTGTACCAAAGATGTTAGCATGTAGGGGTGAAGACACTATAGGCATCAGCTCGGCTTCTCTGTGTCCAGTGAGTTGTTTATATATTTTCTTTAGCAATAGGGCCTTGCTTTCAGTTTGTGAAGAGCACCCTATAGTCATAGCAGCAGCCTGGATTGTTTAGGGGTTCTCCTAGGAACCTTGTAGTGAACAACTCAATTAGAAATAACTCATTCCCAATACTGGCAGCTTGGTAACAAGAGATGAATTGGAGTAAATTATAAATTAAAAATCTTCTTTGCAGTATCTTTTAAGACTTTGTTTTTATGGAAGTGCTGGAGATGGAATATTCAGCCTCACATGTATGAGGCAGATGCTGTACCACTGAGCTATATATCAGACCTTTGAAATTGTAGATTTTTAAAGCTTGAAACATTCTTAGTAAGTTGCCCAAGCTGCTCTTGAATTCACTTATCATCCTTCTGCCTTAGGCTAAAGAGCAACTAGGTTTGCAGGCACATACCAACAGACCTGGCTATACTTTACAAATAAACGTTTTTGCTACTGTCCATTTTCTTGCACAGTATAGAATATCCAGAACAATTTTAAGTAAGACTGGGTAAAGTCACCAATCTCCCCTTACTTCTGGAATCTCTAATCTTTTGAATTTAGGTATGATGTCAGCAACAGGATTTTCAAAAGATACCTTATCTGGTCCAGAAAATTTCCTTGTGCCCACCTCCACCTTCCATTTGCTGTGGCACATTAGCAAGAATTATGTTGAATTTTGCCAAGTACTTTCTCTTTGCCAATTAATATAATGATGTGCAATGAATTACATTGATTTCTTTCATTTTAAATGTGAAAGCCACTAAGAGATACATTCAACTCGGTCAAAACATCTTATAATGTTTTAATGCATTGCAGGATTTGAGCTGAAATACTGTGCTAATCACGCCGTAGATTGCTGTGCATTTTGTCTTCTCATTGTGTCCTTGTTTAGCTTTCCAGTCAAGGTCATGCTGTCCTCATATACCAAGTTAAGATGAGTTCCCTGCTTCATTTCCTGAAAGACTTCATTTAAGATTCCTACTACTTCCTCCATTAATGTTTTCCAGAATTCAGCAGTGAAGCCATCTGCACCTGAAGGTGTCTTTGTGGGAAGATTGTTAATTATAAAATTCAATACCCTTAGGAAATATGAAGTTATTTTAATTATTTCTCCTTGTGTCAGTTGACTAATTTGTGGTTTTCAATGAATGCATCCTTTTCAATTGAGTTGCTAGATTTGTGGTTGTCAAGCTGCTCATAATTACAGCATCTGTGTCTGTGTCGATGCTTCCTCTTTCCGGTGGGGTGCTCTTTTCTCTCTCCTTTTTCCTCTTGGTCAGTCAAGCAATTGGTTTATTCAGGATGTTTTATTTTGTGGAAGAGAGTGAGTTATTATCCCCACATGAACAGTATTTCCTTTTTTCTCAGCTTCTATTTCTTTCATTGTCTTAATTTTTAAGATTTTCTCCTAGTTAGAATAAATAAGGTCATTTTAGCTTCTTTTAAAAAATGCATTTGACCATTTGACAATTTTATAGATGCATACACTGTATCTTGATTACAGCCACCCCCAACTCCTCAACTCCCCTTTCTCTCCATGAACCCCCTTCCACATGTCTTTCTCATCTTTGTTTTCTTCCTCCTTCTCCTCTTTTAAATAATGCAATGAATCCAATTACTGCTGTCTGCTTTATTATGGACAAAGTCCCAGAAGAAATATGATTCTTCCTTCCCCAAATCAATACCTTAGCTAGCAGTGGAGCCTTATGAACTCATCTATCATCCATCCTGGAATTATTGACTGGCTTGATCATGTGTAGGAGGTCTTATAATTGTAAACCCAGTTGCTTTGTGTTCATGAATGCAATGGCCATGAAATGTACAGAGATATTTCATAGCATTTCTTTCCACCATTTCTCTGGTTTTTAGATTATTTCTGTCCCCTCTTCCTTGGTATTCCCAGAGCTTTGTGAATGTCTACATAGATGTCTCATTTAGACATGCACATTCTCAGCACTTTGACCTCTTATAAATCTGACATTGGTGGTGGCCCATTACAGAAAGAAGTGTCTCTGTCCAAGGTTGAGAGTTCTACTAATCCATGGTCATACACTAATCCATAGTTATAAATATGTAGAAGGCAGTCTGATGACATATCCATTTATCAAAACACCAATCAACAGGATAGTCCTCCCCCAGTCATGAGTTTTTTACTAGGTTTTTAGTATCAGACATCAATTCCCTCTTGTAGGCACCAATTCCCTCTTGTAGGCACCAATTCCCTCTTGTAGGCACCAATTCCCTCTTTTAGGCACCAATTCCCTCTTGTAGACAAGCTTCAAATTCAGTCAGAAGGCAGTTGGTCCTTCCCTTACACCCCCATAAAAGTCATGCCATTTTTGCACGAATGGACACTTCTTGCCTGACAGTTTGGTGTTGTAGCAAGCAAGATCTACCACTGAATAAATCAACTGATGACTTTTCTCCCCAGTGCCCTGAAAACAATCCTTCATTATGAAAGTCAGATAGTAGGGAGAAAGTTTTCAAGTCATCCCAGCTTGGTTTCTGCATATGCTGCAGCCAAAGTGTGTTGGGTCTTCAACAAAAGGTCTTACCTTCCAGCTGTGGCCAGCAGTCAAAAGCAACAGCAATGGTTTTGAAGGCCCTTAGGGCTTTCCTGAAGAATATCCTTCAGAGAAGCATCCCACATCTGAGGCTAGGGCATTTATTTAATAACTAATGTCTTCTGAGGGAAGCTTTGTCTACCCATACAGTATATTTCCATTAGAAGTTCTTCCCTTAAAATCAGACAAACAAGGAACAACAAAAACCACCTTATAGTTTTTAATTAGCTTACAACGTGACAGGTTTCCGAAAAGCTCCTTTACACATGCTTAGCTTGAGTCAATTTACTCCCTACTTCCTCCTTTTCTACTCATCCTCTTCCTGACCTGGCTCAAGCTGTTAGCACCCAGTGCTCCCTGCTACGTCCAAATCATGGGTTCTAGGATCACCACCACCCTTTCCTGCCTAAGGCCTGGTCCCCTCTCAGCATTTTTACTGCTTTGGATGGTAAACTTTCACTCATTTTATTTAAAGAAAAAGCTGTGACCAGGTGGCTGTTCTTGTTGTATTGTAAACCTCTTCCATTTCTCAACATTTTGTGCTTTCATTGCTCTCCTTTTAGCTCCAAGTTATTTAGGTTCTTAGCTTTATTTAAATCTTGGTGTACTTCTTCCTGAAATTCCGATTCTTCCCTCAAATTACTAACTCTGGGGATAGTGTCTTCATATGAATTAGTCCGTATTATGAAATGTACTTCTTATCTTTAAACACTTTTTAAATCATTTGAGTGGTGTGTGTGTGTGTGTGTGTGTGTGTGTGTGTGTGTGTGTGTGCAAGAACCACCTAACATGGGTGCTAGGATTCGAGCTCAAGTCCTCTGGAAGAGTAGCTCTTAATCGCTGAGACACCTTTCAAGCCCATCTCCCTTTCCTTTACTGGTATGCTTTTCCTCTTGAGACCAACCATTCTGGATATTATAGGCACGGTTCCTATTGTCTCCAGTGCTTTCCCTAAAGCTGCCTACTGGTGGGTAGAGGGCACCATTGGGAAAGATCAAACAGTTTGTCCTCAGTTCCTTTTTCAGTCTGAAGGTCTCTTTAAATTGGACTTTATCACCAGTCACTGGATGAGAGTTCTATCATGACAGTTAGGGTGTTCAGCCATGCGATTGCCAGAGTAGGTCAGCTCAAGCAGTCTATAGTGGAGGTATCTTTGTGGATTTCTGGGTACCTCTCCAGCACTCTGCTTCTTCCTATTCCCATGGGGTCTTCATTTATCATGGTGTCTCTTTCCTTGAAGCAGATGCAGAGATCCACAGCCAAATCCCAGGTGGAACTTCAGGAGTCCAACTGGCAAGAGAGAAGAGGGATTATATGAGCAAGAGATACTGAGACCATGATTGGAAAAAGCACAGGGACAAATAGCCCAACTAGTGGAAACACATGAATTGTGAACCAATAGCTGAGGAGCCCCCATGGAACTGGACCAGCCCCTCTGGATAAGTGAGACAGTCGATGAGCTTGAGCTGTTTAGGAGGCCCCCAGGCAGTGAGACCAGGACCTGTCCTTGGTGCATGAGCTGGCTTTTTGGAACCTAGGGCATGTGCTGAGACAGTGCTCAGCTCTGGTACAGGGAGGTGGGGACTGGACCTGCCTCAACTGAATCCACCAGGCTGGCCTGATTTCCCAGGGGAGACTGCCTTGGAGGAGGTGGAAAGGAGGGGTGGATTGGGGAGGAACGGTGGGGAGTGGGAAGAGGGAGGACAGGGTAATCCGTGGCTGATATGTAAAATTAAATTAATTATAAAATAAAAATATATATAAAAATAAAATAAAATAAATTGGACTTTTAATGAACAGTCATGTAACACAATGCTTGTTTATGTCTCCCTGAACACAATGTTTTGAAAATAATTGTTCTCTTATCTGTTCTTTTCTCACCCATCTGATTCTTCTGGGTTGACTGCATTTTGTTGCTGTTGTTCTCTTCTTTTCAGTTTGTGTATTGTATGTATGTGTGTATATGGGGGGGGGCGTGCACATTGTATGTGGAGGTCTGATATTGACTTTGGTATCTCTCTATTTCTCACCACCATAATTTTTCAAACAGAGTCTCTCTCTCTCTATCTGAATGCGTAGTTCACCAATTCAGCTCAGGTCTTGACTAAAGAGCCTTTGAGATCTATCTGTCTCTGACTCCCAGCACTGATACTACAGGTCTATGCCACTGATCTCAGCTCTTAGTGGGTGCTGGGGACCTGCACTCAGGTCCTCAGGCTTGTATGGCCAACATTTTACTGACTGATCCATCTTCTAACCCAGATATTCACTTAGCATTATCTTTTATTTTTACTTATAACTTTATATCTAGGGATTATTCAATGTTAACATTTATAGTCCTTCTTGATGCAAATTTACCACTTCATGTATAAAGGAAGTGTGATGAGTAACATCAGTTTTTAGTTTAAATTACTGTGTTAAGAGATCTATAAAACAAAAATGCCTCTAATTTGTAAGCCCAGCTTGCCCAAGGACAGATAACTTCTTGGACTGCTGGGGGCTATTGTTCGTGTACAAGGTTGGTTGTCCCAAATGTACAGAATGTTTATTTAATCATACATGGGCAGGAGGGAAGTAGGCAGGAAGTACATCGGGATATATGCTTGCCTCTGATTGGATGAAGGTGGGAAGTACATAGCCTTGTGGGGTTTGCCTTTATAAGCTCTTGACTAATGTAATTTGGCACATAACTCTGAGCGTGGGTCTTGGATATGGACCTGGCCAGTATCCATGGTCCTGGACATTATTAAATGAAGCCACTTATTTGTTAAAAATATTATTAATAGCCAGATTGGTGAATCTCTGAATGACCCCAGACCCATAACAGAAGATTAAAATAACAAATCTCAATTTCTAACCATCTGTGGGAGTTTCAGATATTTATAATGCTGATTCTATACTCATTATCAATTCCAATGACACTGTTATTACTCTCCTTTAAACAGTCAATCATTTTTTAAAATATTTTTTAAATAAAAACAGAGCCCATCTCCACATGCACATGCCTGCATTCCTGTTTCCTTTGTCCATTTTTATGTGGACATCACAAAGGCAGAAATCACCTTCGTCTAACCTGAAGTGTTTGCCTTTCATGCTTCTCTGCTTCCCTTCTGCTGATGTTACAATCGGCGAGTCCTTGACTGAAAAGGTCCTGATTTGCTCATTATCAACAACACTACCGTCTATAAATCTCAAGTATGAATACTTACTTTGAATGATTTAAGTTCTTTTTAATGTTATACTTACACAGTTCTGATGAATCCTTTCAAACCATCTTTATTATTAGTCCTTTGTTTGTTTTGGGTCCTCCTTAATTTTATTTATTTTTAGCTAAAAATACAGTTAGTTCATTTCCTCCTTTTTCTTCCTTTCAACCCCTCCATGTATACTGCCCTTGCTCTTTCTTTAATTCATGGTCTCTGGACTCCTTTAAGTTCTTAAATTCTCTCTTAATTTGAAATTTTAACAATATTGTATTCAAGTTTGTCTCTTTATGTTGTTGTGAATTATACTGTTTGGGTTTTGCTTTGCTCGTTATATGGAGACATTTCATATATCCAGAGTGTTCTCTGTTTCTATATAGATTTTCTGACTGTCTTTTCATTATATCCATTTTTTCTGTTCCTTCACTGAAGACATTTGCACAGTTGTTTGGTTTAGCTCCTTTCACAATTCTTACAACAGTGTGATCATTAATTCAGTTTTGTTGGTTTTCTGTTAACTGTTCTGCTTGTCATGGGTCACAATTTTGTTGTGTACAAACAGGATCTCACAGCATATCCTAGGTTGGACTTGAACCCCTGCTTTTTCTGCCTCAGCTTTTCAAATACTGGGATTACAGGCTTGTGCAAAGTGAATGCTATGCCTTTGAGAATCTCGACTGACTTTTTAAAAGCTTTCATGTTTTATCTCTCAAGAATTTACTTTAAATAAGTTGTATTGCATTCAAGTTAGTTTGGGAGTTTTGTTAGCAATGATATAAAGTGAGTTTTTCTCTAAGAACACATGGGCTTTATTCATAAGTAGAGTTGCTGAGATTCTAATTGAACAACTTGGCAAGACGTTTTCATATGATATTATCTGAATTCCCATTTTTTTGAACTCTGATTGGTCCATAAAGAAAGCTAGTTTGACTCAGTCATCACGGAATATCATCCCACATATATAAATTAGTGTTTAGTCTGAGACAAAGGGAAATCACTATGTGGGTCTCTGCACCTCTTTCTTTGCCTACAACCCTCTGCTGATTCAGTAACCCTGAACTCTCATTTCCTTATTCTCTCTAATGAGAAAATGGCTTTCTGGCTGCCACTGCCCTGTGACTGTCTAGAAAATGCCCCACACAGACTCCACTCAGGGCACAAACAGAGCTCCTGTCATATATTTTCTTTCTTTTTGTTTTCTATTGCCTGCAAATAGCTGCTTCATAAATTTTATCCATCAATATACTGGGTAGTGGTTGGAATAAATGTAGGTTGTCCATAACTCTGTCTTTGCCAGAACTGGAAATCAATTTTAGTCATATTTACTTCCCATTAAATTTTGCTGGACCTATTCAGCATGCCTACAACAATAGCTTTCCTTTACCTATTCTTCTTCATTTACAGAAGCAAAAGAACTCGATTACTTGACCAAAATGGATAAATTTTCTTAAAAGCATCAGTGACAGCAAGTTTTGAATATTTGTATATCACAGAAGTATAAAGAATCTTTAAATTTGGTAATGGGAAACTTCAGTATTGCTAAATGATTTGTCAGGGTTCACAGGATATATTTAGTGAGAAAAAGACAGGTCTAAGATGAAAACCATGAAGCTTCAAATCTCACTTTCAGAGCCATAATCTTCTGGGCTGTGTTTGGGGCTGAGAAATAATAGGAAATAGCATGGAGTGAGGTAGTTAGAGAATGGCAGTGTCACCAAAGGATTTAATTTAAATGCATCTCATTTCACACCCTGCATCTTCCTCCTCAGAAATGGTTGAAAGGATGTTAAATCTTTTAACTCTTTCATCACCAAAGAAGAAAGAGAAAAAGATTAGAGACATTTTCAGAGCCTACCTGAAGCCCAGAAGCCTATTTCTAAGGACATGCTGCTGTTGTGGGATCCATGGCCACATGGTCTACCCATATATTGGTAAGCACAGTCACTTTTTATATCAGTGGGTGCACTGATAAAAAGTAACAGGTAACCTATGAGCATTTTATTTCTTTATCTGTTGAAATTTTTTGCAAAGCCTTACTTAGTATTAGGTGTTAATGTTCAAAAATAAATTATTCCAGAGTGACATGTTTCTATTATTGAATGTTTTCTCCTTCCCTTGAGAAGCACTGATTTACATAATATTTTAACTGTCATGCTTTTCTATCTTTTGGATGGAGAATTCCCATGGTACCATTCTGGATGTGTAATGTTAAAAGGTTTGGCATTCATTGCTTTTGCTTTTGCTTTTTCAAGTCTCTAACTGTGAAGATATAAGAAGCGAACCGACAGCAACCACTTCAATGTTTTGCTTAGAAACGCAGTGGAGGATTGTGCGCCAGACACTTCATTCATGTTGAGAAAGACTGAACTCTTCAGGGATCCAAAGTGGCAACAGTCTGCTTTGTGCAGCTTTTCACAAGCCCTGGACCTGTATTACATGAAGTCTTTGACATAGGTGCCCTTGGAAAATTCCCATGCCTATTATCAGCCCAGTTCTGGCTACCTGGTTCTAATTATCTTGTTTAGCAGCTTGAGAGGAGTTTTCTTTGCCTAGAAAGAAAATGCTAAACCAGAGGGGATAGCTCAGTTTGAGATGTTTTGGTTGACGGAAACTAGTTTCGGAGTCCTCCAAATGTCTGAAACCAAATTTAACACATTTGTAAAGTGAAAAGACCCCAGGAGACTTCTAAGTGGGTGTTTGGCTCTCTTGTAACCATGATGAAATGTCAATCTCTTAATGGAAAAATAACTAAACACCCATTTAACTAATCAAACTTACATGGCATAAGCTTAAAGCTACTTGTGATTTCTAATTCTACTCATTAAGGATTTTTTTAAGAAAAAGAAAAGAATACTGTACATTTTTTAAAGGTTCAGTATGTTTTCTAGTCATTGCTAAGTCTCTATTTCAGGCCCCAAACTATGATGGCAATCATGTTACTTAGTTCTGATTCTCACACATATAATTTCATATTTTTATTAAGAAAAATTTTTTATTCATTTTATATACCAGTCAAAGATCCCCCTTTTCCCTTCTCTTGCCCCTTCAGCCTCCCCCTCCCAACCCGTCCCCCATTCCCTCCTTCCTATGGGGAAGTACATTTAGTAGAGGCAGGTCCAAGCCCCTCTCCCTGCCTCAAGGCTGGGCAAGATATCCCACCATATGTAGTCAACTCCAAAGAGTCTGCTCATGCACCAGGGATGGATCCTGATCCTACTGCGGGGGGTGAGGGGGGGGTGTCTTAAGCAGATCAAGCTACACAACTGTCTCGCTTATGCAGAGGGCCTAGTCCAGTCCCATGGAGGCTCCACAGGTGTTAGTCTAAATTTCATAAGTTCCCACTAGTTTGGTTTGGTTATCTCTGTAGGTTTCCCCATTGTGATCTTGATGGCCCTTGCTCATATTTTTTTATTGTGTATATTGAAAAGAAAAACTTCTGAGAGGTTAAGGAATGTACTCATGCTGGAGTGAAGGAGGAGTTCAGGAAGAATCCCCCTAGTAGAGCATCCCCTGGTAATAAATGGTGGTTTATAAAGCTTACAGCAGTTTTCTTCGTGGGTAGGGGCCCTACTAGGCAGTCTCTGTTCCAGTGAATGACTCTACACCCATGTGCTTAATGGCCATGCTAAGTGTACTCAATGTATTAAAAATAAAATATAAAATAAAATAAAAGAGTACAGGAAATTGGAAGGGAAATGTGGTTGGTAGGTGTGGTGGTTTGAATAAAAATGGCTCCCATAATTAGGATCTCTCTCAAGTGCATGAACTGGCTTTCTGGAGCCCTTTACCTAGGGTGGGATGCCTTGTCCAGCCTTGATGCAGCGGAGAGGGGCTTAGTCCTGCCTCAACTGAATGCACCAGGCTTTGCTGAATCCCCATGCGAGCCCTTACCCTTTTGAAGGAGGGGGTTGGGGATGGAAAATGGAGGGGAACACTGGTTGGGAGCGGGAGGAGGGATGAGGGGGAATCTGTGGTTGATATATAAAATGAAAACACAATTTCTTAAATTAAAAAAAAAGATGGAGAAAAAAATACCATTATTACTAATCAATAGCTTTTTAGCTTTCATTCCTACTATTACATATACTTAGTTTAGGGGAAAAAAATAAATTGCTTTTTAAAAATACATTTCCTACTATTAAATACATTAAAATAATCAAAATAGAAAAACAAATTGGCTCCCATAGGACCATAAGAAATGCTGGAGAGATGGCTCAGCGGTTAAGAGTACTGGCTGCTCTTCCAAAGGTCCTGAGTTCAATATCCAGCAACCGCATGGTGGCTCACAACCATCTATAATGAGATCTGGTGCCCTCTTCTGGCCTTCAGGCAAATACACAGCCAGAACACTACATTAATAAAGAAATACATTAACAAATAAATAAATCTAAAAAAAGAAAGGAAGAAAGAGAGAAAGAAAGAAAGAGAGAGAGAGAGAAAGAAAGAAAGAAAGAAAGAAAGAAAGAAAGAAAGAAAGAAAGAAAGAAAGAAAGAAAGGAATGTAGCCTTGTTGTACTATTAGGGGATGTAGCCTTGTTGGAGTAGGTATGGCCTTGGAGTAGGTGTGGCCTTGTTGGAATAGGTGTGGCCTTGTTGGAGGAAGTCTTTCACTGAGGATGGACTTCAAGGTTTCAGATGTTCAAGCCAGGCCCAGTGTCACTCTTTGTTCCTGTTGCTGGCCTATCTGGATGTATAACTCTTAGATACCTCTCCAATACCATGACTTCCTGCCTACCATCATGCTTCCCCATCATGCTGACAATGGATCAAACCTCTGAACTGTAAACAGCCCCAATTAAATGCTTTTATTTGTAAGAGTTGTCATGTCATGGTGTCTCATCACATCAATGAAATCCTAACTTAGGGGTATGTATAGGAAGACTTGGCAGGGATGGATTGTGGGGAGGATTTGATCAAAACATATGGTACACATTTATAAAATTCTCAAGTATTAAACAAAAAATAAAAATTATAAAAGAATTGTACTCAGCTCAGAGTAGAACATAACCTAGAAATAAAATTTAAACCATATGATCTTGGTGTAGCAATTTTTTAAAGACATATTTTTGATCCTGTGCATGGCTGTGTGTAGAGGAGTGTGTACATGTGAAGACAGGTACTTTCAGAGACCAGAAGAGAGCATCAGATCCCTCAGAGCTGAAGTGACAGGCAGTGGGGAGCCTGCCCTACTCTGATGCTAGGGACTAAACTTGGTTCCTCTGCAAGAGCAGTACATGCTTGTAATCATCTTTTCAGTCCCTCCCACCCCATGCTTTGGAGACAGACTCTTATCTAGACTAAGTCATTCTCAAACTGGCTACATACCTGAGGATGAGGGTTACCTTGAGCTTCTCAGCCTTCTGCCTCCACCTCTCTGGTGCTGGAATTCCAGTGTACATCACCACGCCCATTATACAGTGCTTGAACTCAGGGCTTTGTGAATGCTAGGCACTCTACCAGCAGAGACACATTCCCAGTCCTTGAGTGGCACATTTTGAACTGTACAACAGATATCTGGGGAGATGAAAATGGCAACTGAATATTCTCAGTAGCCTCTTCTCATCCTTCACACTGTCACAGAGTGTCCTCAGCTTTCACATCCAGGTAGCTCAGGCTGGCGTCCAGTTGATATGTAGCTCAGGCTGGCCTCAAACTTGGGATCTGGCTGCCTCAGCCTCTCAAGGGCAGGGAAGGCAGGCCTGTGCCACCACACTTCGTCACCCTTGCTACGTTCCTCACATGCATACTTTCAACAGCTGCTGTATTTAGTCAGTTCCCTTTCATTACGCACTTTTTTCTCCAAAAATACTCAGTGAATTTATCATAATGAGAACAATTTTGAAACAAACTTTATGTTGTGCTCTATATGAGTAATGTCTCAAGGTAAAAACAGTTTCCAGCATTATGAATGTGTGCTTTAAGGAGTTAAATGCTTTCCTTGTGACCCCAAACTAAAAGAGGGGAGGGTTGCTCAATTGTTTTTGTTTTTGAACACACTCGTATCTAATGACAAAATGTGAGCTCCTTCTAGTATACTAAAAAGCTTGGTTCAGATGTACAGTTGACTTTTGTATTGACCTAGTTTCACCATGGGAGTGAAAGTTCAGGGAAGTCTGCATCCAAATATTTTGAATGGTATGCTAATGTGTACTGCTGTTAATACATTTAGTAATTCTCTGGACATTAATTAAGAATATCATCAATGCTGGTGGTATGTGAAATTGGCTGGCTTTAAAAAGAGCACATGAAGTAGAAATGGGGAAGTGGTGGGGTGATATGGGAGCAGGTAGGTGGGAAGGAGTGGAGGTGGATTTGATCAGAAACATATTTAGGTATGTATGAAACTCTCAAGCCATGAATTATTTTTTAATTTCCTTTTATCAGCCCTGTACCTGGTCACTCAATCAATGTCCACATACAAGTCACACATGCTATGATATAATCTTTTAAAATAGAAAATTTTTGGTTGTGAGCCGAGGTGGATCTCTGTGAGTTCGAGGCCAGCCTGGTCTACAGAGTGAGATCCAAGAAAGGCGCAAAGCTACACAAAGAAACCCTGTCTCAAAAAACAAAACAAAACAAAACAAAATAGAAAATTTTTAAAAGAGTTTCAGCAGCTATTGACAAAGTATAAAAACAGGAGGAAAATTTTACTCTCTATAAAATGCAAAGTGTAGAAAATTGCAGAATCAAACAATGAAAATGTATGTAATTAGCATGCATTGCTTTAACAAGTTTGGTGAATGCAATACCAAAGTAAGAAAGATGTTCCAAAGGGGTTAGTCTATTTTTCAAAAAATAACTGGCATTTTTGCAATAAAATCATGACTATTTAATTCATTGAGACCTCTTTGAGTTCTTGAATCAGACAGAAAATATATAACATTTACTTTAAAAGGAATGTAGGCATGTGGTGCTGCAGGGGGGCTAAAGTGAAATTTTCTGTTCCTGCTTGCTCATTCTTTTTCATTTTCTGTGGACTGACAAGGTTTGCCCGTGGAAGTGGCTGAGTCAACATTCAGAACAAGAGGTCATCCTACAGGAGTGGCTTAAATTAGCTTGCAAATTGCTACTACCTCAGAGAAGAAACAGTGACTTGTTTAGACAAAGTTTCCTGAGTTTATGTTTATATCACTAAATAGGAGTAGGCCAAGCATTCTACAATGAGAAAGTTGTGATGTTCAGAAAATGCAAGGTATTTCACTGAGTCAGTCATAGAAGTAGCATTTAAAAACTTGGAAAAATCCAGCTTGCTTTTCTTACAAGTAAAATTCATCATTGTCTTTGCATACTTAGGTATTCAAATTTTTAATCAGAAATTTTGTGTTTTCCCCATATTTGCACCCAGTATGTACTGAATGTGTGTATTAGATTAACATAAAAGGACTATTCAAAATGTATTAATTGCTTGACTGAGAAGCATTTCACACACCATTCTGTTTGCTGAATTTAACTGAACAAGTCAGTGTCCATGTATTCACAGTTGTGTAATCATGTCCCAAATTCAATGCTGGAATATTTTAACATGCCGGAAAGAAATTCTGTCATCTATAGAATGACACTGAAGATGTTGTCATGACTAAGAAGGTGGAAAATTTGGGGTGTCAAATAGAAAGAATACTGTTAGCTGATGAAAAGGAATGAGTAAGAGGGTTATGTAATTAGGGGAATCTAATATTATAGTAACAACAATAACACATGAAATGTACCACATAATAAGAAGTTACAGTCAAGCTGGATGTCAAAGGACACATGGTAATGACATTAACAGGTAATGCTGCCTCTGGGGTAGAGACAGCTCTACCTTACCCAATCTTTTCCTTTCACAGTTGGAAACCTGTATTTCATAAGTGAGAATAATGGCAACAGACAGCAATGTCATAGACACTGGATTATATTGAATGCTATTCTACAGAACCCACAGTGTTTCATGCATAGAATGGTTGTGAATATTAACATAAATAAACAGGGTGATAACAGAAAGCATTGTTGTCCTCACAGCCTTGATACATTTCCACTTTACAGAAAAGATGTGGAAATTTGGTGGAAAGTAACTCAATCCAACACCAATTTATAACTAAAGCAACTTGAACTTGGGTCTCTCCTTCAGTCCAGGCAATGTTCTTGTCACGTGGTGTGCCTCTAGATGACTGGTTTGGTTCAAAGTTAGACAGTATACTTTCCTGTGCTGGGTATTTTTAGGTTAATTTGACGTAAGTGAAAGTCAACTGAGAGGAGAAAACCTCAATTAAGAAAATGTTTCCACAAGATCAGACTGTACGCATTCCTGTAGGGCATTTTCTTCTTTAGTGATTAATGGAACCACTGTGGAAGATCAGCAAGTACTCTTAACCACTTAGCCATCTCTCCAGTCCCTTCAATTAATTTCAGTGGTGACAAGTAACAGTCTCTTCAGTCTGCATTTGTTCATCTTTTAAATAATAGTCAAAACATGTATACAATATATTCTAGGCACTATGCTCAGGTTTGGGTAGTCATGAGTAAATAATCAGAAGCCCCTATCTTTATAGCCTTTCACTCTAGTGTAAGTGACACATTGACATACAAAGAGACCAATGGAAAGTAGGCATGAGTTTTTCCAAGTGCTCATTTTAAAAGTTAAAAATGAAATATCTCAAATGATGTGATAGAAGAAAGATAATCACAGAATTTTTTCTTGATGAGGTATACTTAGTGCCAGATTTCAAATTAAGAAGGAATCTGTCATGCCTGATTTTTTTGTATCTGGAAGATGGCATTTCAGGCAGAGCAGAGTTAGTTAAAAAGCTTACAGAAAGGAAAAACTTGGCTTGGAAATCAGAAAAGGACCCCTTGGTTCAATCCTGTGATTGGATTGGAAAATGACGAAAAAGTTAGGAGTCAGAGAAAGGAATTAGAATTTGTTCCAAATCTAATATGAAGGCACTTAAAGCTCACAAGTTTCATGCAGAGAGTGAACTGAATTACAGTTCTTCACTGGGCATAGTGATGCTCTTTTTGTAGGGTACTGAAGACTGGGTCAAGAGAAAAATCATCCCAAACTCTTAGGAATGTCAGGTCTGAGATGCATCTGAGACCTAAAGTTGACATACTAAGAAGACATTTGGATGTATGACTCTGGACCTCAGGGAAAGTCTTCAACCAAAGATATAAATGTGGTTGACAAGCTTATAGATAGTCTTCAAAAGCACAGTTATATCAGAAAAGGAGAAAACTTTGAGCCAGCCCTTTTGGAATTGAAATAGCTGAAGGTTAACAACTGTGTAGTATATGGCAAGAGCCCTGAGATGGAGCTGCCAGGGAAAAGAAGGTGGAGACATCATAATTTCTCAAGAAGCTACCAATGGAACGTGTCAGACGTGCTTGGATTTGACTACCTGTGGATATTGGTGTGCATGAATCTACGTTAGGGTGGCAGTGAGGGAACAGCAGAAAGGGAGACATGCATTTGTTTTTCTTTCTTTTGTTTTGTTGTATTTGTTTTCATTTGTAGTAGAGTATACAGTTGTCCCAAACTTTTGCCAACACCTCAAGTAGCAAAGTTACAAGCCTTGCCTAAATATTGGTTTCTAAAACCATTCTCCAATAAAAGGACCCAGGTTTCCTGGGGAAAGTGTCAAGCTTTGGAACTGGGACCAGAATACACAAGACAGGCCTCAAGGATCTACTGGTACAAGAAAGTAGGAAGCATGTTAAAAAAGTCAAGGGAGAATTACCAAAACTGCAAGAGTTCTACTGATAAGTGTTGGGCTGACTTGAGAAGTCAACTAAAGCAATGCTACATTATATTGTACTATAAAGATGTCTTAAGAGTTCATGTCACTATAAACTAATTTTTAAGTAAATTAAAGGGGGAATTAATGGGAAGAACAAACTTTTCCTTTCATCTTTTAATTTTTTTGTAGTGAGTATGTGCGTGTAGTGGTATGCAGCTGCATATGCATGCCTGTCTGTGTGCAAGTATGTACGAACATGGAGTCAGAGGCCAACCTGGAATATCATTTCTCCTCAGGAAATGTCTACATTGTTGAGATGAGGTCTCTCATTGGGAACCAGGGCTCACATATTAGAGTAGGCTGACTGGGCAGTGAGCCACCAGATTCTCCCTGTCTCTGCACTCCCAGCTCTGGGACTGCACGCAAGGGTCACCATGCCTAGCTTTTTTGTTGTTGTTGTTTTTAATGTAGGTAGTGGGGAAATGAATCCTTTGTCCTCATACTTAATACAGCAAGTCCTTTGCTAAGTGAGATTTTCTTATATGAATTATACTAAGATTTCAACTTGAAGTGACCCCCCCACACACACACACACACACACACTGCCTTGTGGTTTGGATGCTTGTTCCCCAGCTGTTAGCATCATTGGGGAAGCTGCAGAACCTTCAGCAGGTTAGGATGAGCTAGTGAGGTAGGTCTTTAAGGATAAATCTTTGAAGGATTTACCCACCCATAAATCCTCATATATTCTCTGCTTTCTAGATCAATGAGATTTGGACAGCATTTAACATCCATTCCTGACACAATGAATGTTCTCCCCAACACCCTAATGGACTAAAATGCTCTAAAATGGAGAGCTAAAACATACTCTTCCACTTTTTAAGTTATTCTTCAGGTACTTTGATAAAAGCAAAACAAAAGTAACTAATATAAATTCTGTTTGTGGATGTATCCCATACTTAAGAAGGTAGAGAGTGACTGCTGACTTCTTTCTTTCTAGTATGATGATTGTGTGGAAACGGTAGAGTGGGGTAGTTTTCAGTGAGTACACCTAACAAAAGCTATGTCAGTTAGGAATTATGCTCAACATCAGCAACGATGCCATGACAATAGAACATTCACATAACATTTGATTGATGAGTGTGATATAAATGAGAGTGGTACATTATCTTTGTAATTCTGCTCTTAAAAATCCACACCACCAATATAATCATGAGAAAGTCTTGCAAAGAATATTCTACGAAGTAGCTAACAAAAATATCAAGGTTATCAAAAGGAAAAAGAAAAACTGGAGCAGCTGTCAGAATTGGATTCTAAGGAGCTATGCGGACAGGTATAATGTGGGAACAAAGATAAGGTTATGAAATAGAGAAAAGGGGCACTAGGTAATAACAAAAGAAATCTGAAACAAGCATGGTCTTTAGTCAATAATGAGGCATCAATGTCGGGTAAATGATTATTGCAAAACATGACACTAATATAAGAATTTAGTAGTAGAAAAAAACAGATGTATAGCTCATTAAACTCCATACTTTTTTAGTTGTTTTCTATAAATATATGTGCTCTAATAACTTAGTCTCGTTTAAAGTTGCTTATCAACAATTTCCTGTGTAGTAAACAGTGAAGAGTATCGATACAAGGATGGAATTAAGAGGTATCAACAAGAATGCTCAATCCCCCTGTATCTCATTCTGCATGTTCGCCTGCTGCAGCAGCCAAAACAGCAGGTTTTATGTATTTGTTTTAATTCATGTGGAGGGAAACAAACTCCTTAGTGCTTGTAGAACCAAAGAATGTATTTAAGATTATCCTAAACAAAATTATTTTGCAGGAACCTGAAATAATTAACGAATTCCATTCAAATGACCATTGCTTCTGGGGCTGGAGAGGACTCAAGTTCTAGTCCCAGCACACAGCTACCTGAAAGTGTAGCTCCAGGGGATCCAACTCCCTCTTATGGAGTCTTCTGGTACTGCACTCACACATACACATACCCCAAAAGAAAACACTCATACACATCATTAAATAATAAAATAAGTGATATTTAAAAAGATAGTCACTCTTAAACAAGAGTATCTGAATGAAGCAAACATTGGGCACAATTTTTAAGCATGCATTTATTTATATTACTTATGTGACCAGCTCTTAATGTGAGATGAGAAAGAGTCCAGGGCACTGCTCCTACTGTAGAAGAACATGGGTACACAAAAATGAAAGACTCTTTGTTGAAGTACCATCAGTTATTCTGAGAGTAAGAAGCCATCTTCCTTGCCTAAGTTTTGACTTGCCAGGTAGGCCAACGACCTCAGATGAGAGATTGTGATGAATGATAATGAAGAGACATTTCTTCTAATAGAAATGCAAGTGCATCTTGATTGGGGATATTACAGAATGAGAAACCAAAGGGAAGTATTACAGAGCAGTAACTAAATGGTTCCATTATTTACCTTTTAAGAGTTTATGGGCATTGTGAAATTACCAAAGAACCGTAAATAATTATGTATTTTTTTTAAAAAAAGAGTTTACAGGCAACATTTTTCACCTAACATTTCACTTTAAAAACTTCATTCTAAGCTGTTTTTATTCTATACATCTTATATGCTTATTAGTTTCCTGATTTAAAGCAGCTTTAAAAACATTGCTGATATGTCTTGGGTGAATTAGGAGGAATCACCTTTAAATGTCAAGAGCTGTCACTGAATTAATTAATAATATATTTGCATTTATGTGGTGATGGCATATTTATCAGTTTGTTTAATATCAATTAGGGTCTTTTGCATTGATTTATGATGACATTGGAATATCAACTTTTAAAACTAATTTATTATAAATAGTCCCTTATAGAAATACATTTGGGGATGAAATTTCTTTACATGATTCATGTTTCAGAAAGCATGCAGAGTAGAAATTAGTTGCAACAAGAAGAAATGGCACAAAATATTGAAAAATTGACTCAACTAAATTATGTCCTATATTGTTGGTGTCTTGAGAGGAGACACGTAGAATAGAGAAATACTGCTTTTTGTACTGATGTCATGCAAAGTACTGTAAAAACCATCTTACCAATTGTATACACTAATTGTAAATACAAACATTTAGATTAACAAGAATGTTCATAACAAATATAATATAAAATAAGAATAAAAATAAAATAAAGCTACTTGAGTAAACAATTTTAAACCTTGTAGAACACAGTACTTGATAAACAATTGGGACATTCTTCCCTGAGAAAAACTACTTCTTCTGTTCTCAGCTTACAAGTAATATTATACAGACTGAACAGCTTGTAATCATGTATTTAGGTATGTGTGTATATGAGAGAGAAGGAGTGTGTGTGTGTGTGTGTGTGTGTGTGTGTGTGTAACAACTAAAAAGCAGACATGAATTTTAAAGAGAATAGGGAGGGTGATATGAGAGGGTTTGTAGGGAGAAAAGGGAAGGAAAAGTGTAGTTATATTATAATCTAATAGAATAAAAGAAAAAGTTCTTTAAAAATATGGTGTTAGATTAGGATTAAAAGAATACTGGAGTACTTTTTTTTCTAACTTTCTTTTTATTTATTTCTTTTTATTTCACAGCGTGGCTTTCAGTCTTACCAATCTCCACCTTAAAAAAAATAATAAAATAAGATAAAATTTAAGAGAAAAAATGGGAGGGAGGAGGGAGAAAGGGAAAATCTCGTAATGGAAGCTGCAGTGTGACACAGTGAGTTGTGCAGTAAGCCCCTTTATCCATACATTTTTACATGCAGGCGTTCATCCCAAAGAATCATTGGTCTGGTTCAAGGCCCCTGGTCACTGCTATACTGTTGATGCTGGATGCTGGGCCGGCCCTTACTGGGACTTGCCCTGGAGATCCTGTTGTTGCCCTGTGTCATGGAGATCCTGCAGCCCTGGGTCTACAGGACTGATCCCACCCCTGTGAGACCTGGAGTCTTAAGTAAACTTGAGGTTAGTGAATACTTTTTTCTTGTCCCCGTCCTCCACAGTTGCAAAGCCCAGAAGCCTACTGCACGGATGTGTCACAAAAGAGGCCCCCTGCACTCAGGCTCACAATATCTGAATAATGCCAATGAGGTCCATCTGCACGTAATATGTACCTACAGGTAACTTTGATATAGTGGCCCAGTAAATAATACTGTGGAGATCAATCAGGCATATTTCAGGAACTGAACTTGTCTATCTTTAGCAGCCATGTGGTAATATACACAACTCTCAAAATAGTTGTGTAATATACTTAGGAGTATCTCCCATATACTCTACTACTATCTATAAATAAATCTCAAAGAGAAACACTAGAAAAGACATGTGGACCATTCATTTCAAAAATGAAAGAAGACAGGTGTCAATTCAAATTATACAGTGTAGGTAGCAAATATAGACAGGCATAATACGAAATATAAATCAGCTTAAAATATTTCCTTTTAGCCGGGCGGTGGTGGCACACTCCTTTAATCCCATCACGCGGGAGGCAGAGGCAGGAGGATCTCTGTGAGTTCGAGGCCAGCCTGGTCTACAGAGCGAGATCGAGGAAAGGCGCAAAGCTACACAGAGAAACCCTGTCTCGAAAAACCAAAAAAAAAAAAAAATTCCTTTTATCTCTCTAACTATCTAGAGTAGTTGACGTATCTGTTAAATAAAAAATGTCCATTTGTTCCCTGCTGGAAGGTTATAAATTGCCTAGACTTAGTCAGATGCCAACTTCAAAATCTCTTTATTGTGTGGTATTTTCTAATATCTCCAAAGGAGGCAGAACATCTGTCCAAATGCCCACTCACACAATTGTGCTCCCAGAAACCTATGTTATGTTTACACCTTTCATCACAATAGAAAGAGTGATTGCATGATAGAGCCTTTAAAACATTTGTTCATAGAAGACTTAAAATGGCAAATTTTTATCTTTTCCATTTTGTCATCAACCTAACACTAATCGCCATATATTATACGCAAGAAGTTCAATGCTTGATTTGTTTTTGTTTTTAAGTTTCTTAAAAAACAAAGAATCTTCTCTAGAAACTGTCAGTTTGTACAGACTTCCAGTTTCTACATTTCATGATAAAGTATCATGAAATACTTTATCCAGAAAAGCTGATTATCTATCAATAGAAAAATAATTGAGCAAAATTCTTAGCAGTTGAAACTTGGCCCCTGCTAGTCACAAGTGTTATAATTCAATAAACCACAGTTTTAAAACTCTTGAAAGCATATTTATGTTCTAACGATATTAAGCAATTGGTATTTATAAAGCTAACCAAGGAAATAAAGGAAAAATAAGGTAATTTGGTAATGTTCCTGAATACATTTTCAAATAGGCAATAATCATCCAAATGATGAGATTGAACTCAAGTCTCAATTAAAAACAGTGTGTTCCATTTGATTTGATAAAATAATAAGAACAATCATCCTTCAAGCATGCTAAAAAGGTCACTAGTCTTGGCAGAAGAGTATTGTTGGCAACTCGTTTTTAATTGTTCTGTATTTCCTCAGTAAAACACATTATATATAATTGGGGTTTCGGGTTAAGCCAGGAGGAGATCATTTTCTTACCTGCTACCTCTTAAATGTCCTCAAACAATCTTCGATCTCTTACAAACCACACTTTTTTTTTTTCCACTGAAGCTTCCTCTGGAGTTTGAAGTGAGAATCCTAAGACAGGCTGCAGCATGAACAATGGTAGCACTCCTGTACCGGCCACAGGTCAGAATCCTGCTCTGTCAGAAAAGCAGCTACAGATTAGATGAGAAAAGTAAGAAAAAAATCACAATACTATCCTTTTCTAAACTGGAAAGTTGTCCTCTTCCTTAGCAACTCCCCTCCCTTCCTTTGGAGCAGAGCTGAACCCATTAATTTCCTGCTGTTCTACCTGAATTCTTACCCAACAAGCACCTCAGGTGTAGGGGATTATCTCCCTAGGCAATAGAGTGTGTTCTTGGTTGGGAGGGGGGACTGGACCCTCCGATGGTCTGTATTTAACCTTTTCAAACTTGGAGCAGTCTGTTTGTATGTCTGTTTTGCCGTTGTTTCTGGCCTAGGTCCATGAAGGTGGGCACTGTTTTTACTTCCTATGTTTTTGTTTATTTTGGAAACCGGAATGAATTTCTCAAGTCAGCCATTGTTTTGGAAATGACTAGAAGACAAGACAGAGTCTATTGCTCCCTGATTTTATTTACTACAAAAAACAAGGTGTGTGAACTGCGGACACCCAGATGCAGTTCCCAAACCACAGAACCCTTCCTTCACAAGCACTTAGCTGAATCTTTGTTGAAAAGCTCTGAGTAGCATTCATTCAATCAAAGAAGATTCAAGTGGAGAATTTTGGCTGGAATCTGGATAATTACCCTGCTTCTGAAGGTTTGTCACTGGCTTCTCACTGGTGAAAAAGTAGTCTAATAGAAACAATCACATGAGGAGAAAACAGAGAATGACTTCTGATGAAGCTTTTCTTTTAATTCTCTCATACATTACATCTCAACCACAGTTTCCCCTCCCTTAACTCCTCCCAGTCCCTTCCCCCCACTTTGCCTCTCCCCCAGATTCACTCCTCCTTTTTCCTTCAGAGAAGAGCAGCTATCCCAGGGATACCAACTAAACAAGGCACAACAAGTCTCAATAAGACTAAACACCAACCTTCATATCAAGGCTGGACAAGGCAACCCAGTAGGAGGAAAAGGGTCCTGAGAGTAGGCAAAAGGGTCAGAGATACCCTCACTCTCACTGCTAGGACTCCCACAAGTACAACAAGTTATACAACCACAACATACATGACCTAGCTCAGACCCATACAAGCTCCTCGTTGGTAGCTTCAGTCTCTGTGAGGCCCTATGAGCCCTGCTTAGTTGATTCTGTGGGCTGTGTTCTGCTGATATAGTCCACCCTTCTTCCTTGGGATTCCCTGAGCCTCCTAATATTTGACTATGGGTCTCTGCATCTGCTTTCACCAGGTGCTGGATGAAGCCTCTCTGATGATGATTGAGCTAGATACCAATCAATGAGTATAACAGAATATCATTAGCAATCATTTCATTGACTTTTTTTCCATTTGTGTTTGGCTCCATCCTAAGTCTCTGGCCAGTCTCTGAAACAGTCTCTGGTTCCTGGCTCTCTTGGCAGTGTAAGACACGGGCTCCCTCTCATAGTGTTGGCCTCAAGTAAGACCAGTCCTTAGTTGGTCACTCCTATAAGTTCTTTGCCACCATTACCCCGGCACATCTTGCAGGCAGGGCAAATTGTACATCCAAGGTTTTGTGGCTGGGCTGATGCCCCAGTCCCACCACTGGAAACCTTGCCTGATTACAGAAGATGGCCGATTCAAGCTCCTGTATCTCCCATTACTAGGAGGCTTAGCTAAGGTCACCCTCATAGACTCCAGGGAGTTTCCACTGCACTAGATTTCCTTAGTGAAGTTTTAAATTAGTAAAGTGCTGGGTGGAAAGGACACATTAGGTAGTATCATCTGCTAATATGCATGAGGCGATGGATAAGCTAGACAAGAGGTCGTGTGGCTGTAACTGTGATTCTAATAGATCTTTGACACAGGTAAACAGATGCATGAACCCTGAAATCAAGCCAATGACCTCAGATGCTCACCTCAGTCTTCAGTTTCCTCTTATCCACATTCAGTGGTTAGTATGGAGAATTCTCACTGCAGTCCCATGGAATTTATTCCATAGTTAGTGTTCAATTACCTCTATATAATGATAAGAACAGTTACTACCTATAATCATTGTAATTTCTATTATCTGGTTTCAACATTCAGGTACCTAGGTTGTAAAAAAACAAAATGAAAAACAAAACAAAGCAAAACACAAAACAGCTGTTGGTTTCCTAGGTGTAATAGTCAAGGCTGATAACAATAATGAAAATTAAAGGACATTTATGAGACTGAATTTGGCCTCTGCTAAAGAAATGTTTTAAAATCATGACCATCTAGGACGAAGTGACATGAAATGTTTACTCTTTCTACTTCTCAAAGATTTTGCTTGCTTGCTTGCTTGTTTTTTTTTCTTCTTCTTCTTTCACATTGGTCAATAAAGTGGAAATAAATGCCCGTAGAACAATTAAAGGTATTTGTAGAAATCTTTGCTCTCTGATGTGAAGCAACAGTTATTTCCTTTATGATTATTCATTCATACATATTTCAAAAGTCTTTTGATTCAGTTTACATACAGATAATGTAGTGTGTGTAAAATGCCATAATGTGGGTTGTGTATATTAGGTTTCCATCACTGTGACAAATTATCAGAGACAACTCGAAAGAGAAGTCAGAAAGCCTGCTTTTTCAGAGGTTTTAGTCTACAGATAGTTTGCCTATTGGTTTGTGGACTGTAAGGTCAGCCTATCACAGATTGTGGTGGGGATTCATAAAGGAGCAATGCCTCTTCATTGATGGCAGGAAAAAGAGTGTTGGATAAAGAGAGAAAAAAAAAATGGTCTGAGACCTGATAGCATGCCAATGTGATTTAACATCTCCAAGTGGGGCCACCCTCCCAAGAGGTGGACTGCCTCCCTACACAGCTGTAATCTGGGGACCAAACCTTTAATACATGGACTTTGGGAGACATTTCAGCTCTAAACTATTGCATACATATATATAAGAACTCATTTAATCACAACTCTACCAGCTGGCATTTGTGATGATTTTTTATATTTAATGATAGTAAAATATTAGAATAATTATGCATTGCTTATCTATGTATAGATATTTTTACTTAAATACATGCAGTTATAAAATATTATTTTTCCATTTAGTTCTCCAAAATCATTTCCCACCTCTGTTAAAACAAAAGATTCTCCCCTCCGTATTTGTGTATACTCTGTTTAAAAATAGGTTCTGATTTGTGTTGATAGGATACAGTGGTTCCTATCCTGTGGTTGCCAACCCTCTTGGAGATTGAAGGACACTTTTACAGTGGTTGCCTTAGGCCATTAGAAAACACACACACACACACACACACACACACATACACACACATTTATATATTATGATTCATAATAGTAGTAAAATTATGAAGTTCATAAGTTGCTACTATGAAGTAGCAACAAAAATCATTTTATGGTTGGGGTCACCACCACATGAAGAACTGTATTGAAGAGTCTCAGCTTTAGGAAGGTTGAGAAGCACTGATTGAAAGTATGTGAACTACGTTAGGCTGACTAGAAAGCAGAAGGCAGTTGTACAATGGCACCTATAGACCAGTCCATTCCTCACTCATTATGCACTGAAAGTTTCCTTCTATTTAAGTCTTTCAAGTGTCCCCACATTCGATCTTTCAGCACTTTCAATCTCTCTGAAAAATAGAAGTGCAATGTTCCTTACATTTGTGTGTGTGTGTGTGTGTGTGCGTGCGTGCGTGCGTGCGTGCGTGCGTGCGTGCGTGTGTGTGTGTGTGTGTGTGTGTGTGTGTGTGTGTAACCTAGGAATTCTGGAACTGGGAAGAGCACACCAGCTGGTTGTCCAAGGCCAAAAGGTCAGCTCTGAAAAGATACATATATGGGATGACTCATCTCTAACAGGCTTGTGGGCCATCCGGCCCAAACAAGTAAAAAAGATACTTTCTGAGAGCCAACCTAGGTCTGCCTGATGGTCTTATCAACAGCAGCTGAAACATGATCTGGAGATGACCTGGACCAATGAGAGGCAGCCATGTCACACCAGCAGATGCATATTCATCAGACCTCCCCCACAGGGTCGGGTGGAGGGTATATAAGACTTGCCTCTTCCTGAATAAACTGAACTTGTTTTGACATTCTTCCTGAGTCAGTGTGGTTTGACTCTGTGCCTACTTGGCCCCTGCCCCCAAAGGGAACAACAGCAAAGGACCCTGCTATATACATACAAGTATCATTATACAGACTGAGCAGGCTATGTGAGAAATAAAGGTGTATAGGAGAGTTGGGGGTGGGAGGAAAGGGAAAGGTAAAATGATTTAATTACATTATAATCTCAAAATTAAGAGAAATAATTTTAAATTTGAAGGATGTAATAGGTAAAGGTTCTCAGGAAATCAAAAGCCAAGACCACACCCACTTTACAAGAAAAACTAAAACCCAAACTGTAACTTGATCTTCAAGAAATAAATTTTTTTGATTAAAAAATTTGCATTTTTCTAAAACTCTTTATGGGAAGAGGAGAGGGCTTTTAAAAAGCACACAAAATACACCAAGGACCAAGAAAGAAGTGTGACTTCCTTGAAGCTGCAGGGGAAATGAAGCATAAGTAGAACAAAGGATTGATCTTTCCTCTCCAGTAAGGATACCCAGGGTCTTTTTTTAGAGAGAAAATAAATGTTCCATTTGTTGTTGTTGTTGTTTGTTAATCTGGGCTCAATACAATGACAAATGGAATGAACATCTCTGTGTTATTTAGGGACACAAGTGCTCCTTTTATTCAGGGGATATAATCCAAACATCTACTGTGTCAGAAGTAAGCAAAGTGATGCCCTCTTGTTACCACCCAGAGCCACAACACCTAGGGCTTGGAAACAGGTTACTGATGGTAATTATTTGTTTAGAATGGCTTTTGCTTTAAATATGGAGCTTTCTCTCTAGGACAGCAGTTTCCAATCCAAAGGCCAAAATGAACAAAGATGTGCTTATTAGTGGGGCCTGAAGACTGTCTTTGAAAGGCTTTCCCTCATCCAGTATGTCCCCTCAAAGAGTAGATCCAGATCCTCTAGGCTAAACAAGGTTCAAGAGCCTCAGATAGAAGGCAATTTACAGTCCAATGGAAATGACTTGCTCTTCAGTTGCCCAGTCTTATGGAAAGTAGTGCTGGGATTAAGAAAAATGAGTTTCTTACAGTAACTCTATCTTAAAACAAAAAGATTATTTCCTTTGTGTTGAGTCAAATGATTGTCCATGCCCTAACACACATTTCTGAGTAGAGAGTGCCTCGATGGCTCTGTTTAATTCTCTTTTTCTCTCACCTTTCCAGGCAGCTTCAGAGTCCAGAAGTGACATTAGCACTCTTTATATCGGAGATCAAATTAACTACTTAGCCAGATCACTAAAGTGGAGGCCATAACACTCAGAAGCAAGCATTTCATTTACCGAAATGCATGGTATCTAATGCAATAAATGATGATAGTGTGTCTTTAGGCCCTGGCTGTCCCGTCATTTCAGGAAATAATAAAGACTTTTCATTTTCTCCCTTAGATCATAAGTGCTGTGTTATTAGTGCCGTCTCAGCGTTAAACCAGGTTGCAAGCTGCTTATTCTTCAAAATGAAGCTTTATTTTTTCAGTTTAATTGCTTTCTCAGGAGCATTATTAACTTCCAGAAGGGGATAAAAAAAAAAAAGAAAGCGGCTGAATCTGTGGCTTGGTATATCTGCAGCTCAGAAGCAGCATTTCAAAACCAATGCAACAATACTGTGGCAATTATCAAGAATATTACTTAGGAATATCCATTGCATGGTAATTATAAGAGAATGATCTTTTAAATACCAGGTGTCAGAACCATCTGCATTTTTCTTTCATTGTGGCAAGTAAAGAATTATCCTGTTGTCCCAGGAGACCAAATAGTGCCTAAGCTCCCTGGACTTTCAAAACATAAATCTTTAATCCATTTTACATGTGAATCAATCAGCAAATTCTAGCTTTGCCCTCATTAATGGTACTCAATCTTCTCCTCTTATTTTCACAGACCTCCACTTGGTGTCAGAACAGGGACATCTGCTACATTGTCATGTGCTCCTGAGTAGCTTCCCCATCTGCCAAACCGAAAGATAACAGTTCTCCAGAAAAGGACCCATGTTGTGTGTGTGTGTGTGTGTGTGTGTGTGTGTGTGTGTGTGTGTGTGTTTGTGTGTTGGATTTACTAGAAGGACTTGCAGCCTCTAGGATCTAAGTCCTGCAACAATAGACTTTTGCACACTGGGGGTGGGGGGTACTGAGAACCCTGAAGTTGCTCAGTCCACAAGACTGGATACCTCAGAAATCCCGGTGTGGTGTCAAAGACCTAGAAGATTCCTGGAAAGTAGTAGTCCTTCTGTTAATGTTGGAACATGAGGAAGCTGGAGTCTAATGTCAGAAAAGTATACTGCTGCAGCAGGAGGAAGAGGAGCAGCAGGAGGAGGAGGAGCAGCAGAGGAGGAGGAGGAGAAGCAGCAGTAGGAAGAGGAGGAGCAGGAGGAGGAGAAGGAGGAGGAGCAGCAGGAGCAGGAGGAGTAGGGGGATTATAAGCAGGAAGAGCAGGAGGAGCAGGAGGAGCAGCAGGAGGAGGAGAAAGAAGAGGAGGAGCAGGAGGTGGAGAAGGAGGAGGAGAAGGAAAAGGAGGAGCAGGAGGAGGAGGAGAAGGAAGAGGAGGAGCAGGAGGAGGAGCAGAAGGAAGAGGAGGAGCAACAGCAGGAGGAGCAGGAAGAACAGGAGGAGGAGCAGGAGGAACATCAGCAGGAGGAGGAGAAGGAGGAGCAGGAGGAGGAGGGGCAGGAGAAGGAGGAGTAGGAAGAGGAGCAGGAGACTGAGGAGCAGGGAGAGGAGAAGGAGGAGGAGCAGCAGCAGGAGGAGGAGGAGCAGCAATTACAACAAGATCCATTCACTCACCAGCAAGAAATGAAGGCACTCAAGCATGCAGCACTGACTTTCTCTCATACCTCTTTATGTCTGGCCCAACAGGAGAAGGTTCTATACACTCTAGGGAAGGGTCTTTTCCTTTCAGCTGTTCCTGGTTGAAAATGTCCTTACAGACCCACCCAGAGGGATATTTCTTGTTGATTCCAGCCCCAACTAAGCTGACAATCAAGATTAACGACCACATAGGATAATCTTTCATTAAGTCAGTTATGTGCTATCCCCCAGGAAAGGTTTCAACATCTATATAGATTCATGTCATCAATCAAGTTGAAACAAAAACAATAGTGTCCAGAATTTCTTGTGCTGATATGACTGACCGTTTCTGCCTCTGATGTTTCTAAGAGAATGATTGACTGCACTCTGATGTGTCTCTTTTCTCCGTTTTGTGCAACTAAGTTCCAGATGTCATAAGTCTCTTACCCACCACTGTCAAGCATTCACACTCAGTTTAGGAGATCACATGCTCTGTGATCTCTCCATACGCATGCATTTGGGACAAGAAAGAAAAACGTGAGGACTACGTGCTACCATGATTGGATGAGATATGAAGAAGCTATCCAATGGAATCGTCTTCTCACCATATGGCTTGCTGTGTCTACTGAAAAGATGGAACTGCTGTCAGGAGCACAGTGTGATTCTCATGTGGACAAGTTGAACACTCAAAAGCAGCAGGACCTAAAACAGACTTGATGACATAGGATCATTTATTCAGACCTATTTCAGGATTCACTGGCTAAAACTTCCTTCTTTGCTACTGTAACTATCATATTCAGAAGTGCACAGCACAAACATACAGTGGTAAAGAAAAGGGGTTGCCTCCATCATTTTCAAATCTCATTAATATTCTCTCTCTCTTTCTCTCTCTCTTTCTTTCTCTCTCTCTTTCTTTCTCTCTCTCTCTCTCTCTCTCTCTCTCTCTCTCTCTCTCTCTCTCTCTCTCTCTCTCTCTCTGTCTCTCTTTATAGGAACCAATATCTAGTTTGCACTTCTAATATTTTGTACAACTTTTTTCAGTGAACTCATATGGCTTTTCCAATAGCATCCATATCTACATACTACATTTCATATTAACAAACTCACATAGAGAAAAGGAGGAGGAGCCTTGGGTACCTTCTATTTTTCTTGCTGCTATTTTTGTTTTGTTATTGTTGTTGTCCTTTTCAACAAAAGAAAAGCAAAGAAACCAGTTGAAAACTAGGTTCTTAAGCCATGGTAAAGAGATAGAAGGAATAATTAGCCCTTTTAATAGAATAATCTACATATCCTTCCCTGAATTTCTGCCCCCTAGCACCATCCCTATAAGCCACCATAAGGTACTGTTGGGTCAGCCCAACTTTCTGAGTCCTGACACAGAAATATAATTTCTTGCAGTTTTTGTTTTTGATTTTATCTGCTGTCTCTAGCTTTTGGATGCTGGCCAGAATCTATGTATACTTTTTCTGGTACTCTGGGCTCTCTCTTTCTCTCTCTTTCTCTCTCTCTCTCTCTCTCTCTCTCTCTCTCTCTCTCTCTCCCTCTTTCTCTCTCTCTTTCCCTCTACCCTCTTCCTTCCTCTATCTCAATCCCTTATCAAAGAATTTATAATAAACTTCTCTCAAAAAGAGAATGAAAGCTCAAAAAACAAATAAAAAATAATATAAATAAAACATAAACAGACACCGAATTATATAAATGAACAATAATTAATTGAGACAATGTTCTATATCATCATCCAATAATGCATTGCTTATGAATAATGTCCCTATTAGGATGGCCACAGTCAAAACCCTGATGCAAGTGGATGCAGATGAGGATGTGAGCAAGAGAAATTAATATATTAGCTTTAGAAGACAGTTTGCCAGTTTCTCACAAAACTAAACATACTTTGTGTGATTAAGATCCTATAGTTTTTAGCATTTATCTCAACAAGTTGAAATTATGTCCCCCAGAAAAGCCTGTATGAAAATGTTTACAGAAGCATTATTTGTGATTGCCAAACATGGAAGCAAGCTACATGCCCTTCACTAGGTGAATATATACACTGGTACATCCAAACAATTTGATATTATTTACTTAACCAATGAGAATCCAGAAATGATACATCCAGAAAAGCAATACTGTGGCACACTAAGTTCATAATACAAAGTAAAAAAAGAAAATCTTAAAATCCACCAACCCTGCTCACAGGCTTGTTCCTCCTGGCTTGGTCAGCTTGCTTTTAAATATAGCCCAGAACCTCCTGCCCAGGAGTCACAGCACTTATAGTGGTCTGGGCCCTCCCACATCAACCACACTAATCAAGAGAACACCCCACAGCCATGCCCACAGAGTTATTCAACAGAGGCAATTTCTCCCGTGAGGTTCTCTCTTCCCAGATGACCTTAGTTTGTGTCAAGTTGACAAAAAAATTTAAAAAAGGTCATATATGCTGTTATACTTTTGTTAAAATTTATAAAACGTACAGCTCCAGGAGGGAACTATGAAGTAAACCATAAACGTTGGATGATAAGAATCTACCAGTCAGTGCAGGTACACTCATTTCAAAATGCCATTCTGTTGTGGAATGCTAGCAGCAGAAGAGAATGTTAGCACACGGTGGAAAAGGAATATGTAGAAACTATCTTTTAAAAAGTAAGCTATAGAGAGCTGGCCACCCAACTGCAGGTTGTAACTTCCCAAGTGTTGTCCTGTGGATGGAGAATTAAAAAGAGTGCTATTGAGAAAGGCAAGATTTTTGTTTGGAAGAATGCTCATTGCTAGACTGTGGGAAAGGGAGACAAGCAGAAGAATGGACCAAATCTCCATGTCTGTTTCAGTGAATGACAGGTCAGGCCACTGGATGCTCTTACACAGATGCCAACAAGAGCAAAGGCCTCACCTGAGGAGAGGATATACTGAGATTATTTGCAGAATCCAAAAAAAAAGGTCAATCCTGGGGCTAAAATGATCTTTGCTGAGATGAAGAAGGGAGAAAGAGCAGACTTGATAGCTTACCTTTAAAGGGGTATGGATTATAGTAATAATAATAATAATATAATTGCTACTGCCTTACTTATTACAAAACAAATGTCTCATGGCTTTTTAAAAATTATGTTTTTAATTGAAATAGAATTATAGAATTATAACATCTTCCCTCTTTTCTTTTCTCTCCCCAACCCCTTCTAGCTTCCCTTCCTTAAAGGCCTCCTGTGTCCCCCAGCTCTCAACTTAATAGCCATTTTCCCCTTTGACTAGCATTGTTACACACACACACACACACACACACACACACACACACACACACATATACATTTGTTACAAACATATATAACTGTATATATGTATATTTATGCTGAGTTTATTTTTGTTGTTTGTGTGTATATGGTTTCAGGCTGATCACTTTGTCTTGGACATCCAATAAGGCGGCTCATCTCTAGAAGAGGATAATTCTTCTCCCATTAGTTTTGTAGCTTCCTGTAGTTCTTTGTCCAGGAGTGGGACCTGCTGAAATGTACCCTCTTCCACATTAGCATGTCTATTGATATTGTTCATGCAGCATTTCCAGGAAAAGATGTTTCACTGAAGACTTTGTGGTGTATTTGTTCTTACGATCTGTCTGTCCCCTCATAGGCAAAGTTCCCTGGGACATAGATACAGGAGCTATGATGTATTTGTGTCTGTTGGAGCTGGGTTCCTCACATTCTGTTGATCTCTGCATTGTGTCCAGTTCTGATTTCCTGAGATGGGCTCTATTTGCTATAAGGAGAGACTTCTTTGACAAGAGGTTATAGCTACAAGTATCCAAGAAAGTTGTGGTTAACAAACAGAGTTCATGGGCTTTGTGTCTGGAACTAGACTTTTGAGTTTTCCTTAGATCATGAATGACTAACAAAATATTTTGGGGTGATCCTGATTTAAGTAAAATTGGTTTGTAGTAAAAAAAATATATATATATATATATATATATATATATATATATATATATATATATATAAAATGAAGTCTAGTAAGAAAAATTGGATGAAATAAAATCTGAAGGTAACAGTAAAATGTCACTCATTCTGTGATTGTTTCTTATTGTACCTTCTCTATAAGAAACAAACCAAGAAGCAGAATTCAGTAACAATCAAGATGTAAATCAGCAAAAGAGTTTCTTTGTGTGTTATTTTTGCTATAATTTCCTTGTAATATGCATATAACATCTCATGCATATTATGTATTGACAAAATGTCTCAGTTTTAGCCTACACTTTATTGTTAAAAGTGTCTTGCAATATGCTACATTTAAAAAATACTTTCTGCAAAGGAGTTGTGGTTGCCTATAGTCACTTCGTGCTTCTATGATAACGATGAGATTTGAACTCATGAAAAACCATGTGAAATGCAGCTCACATCCAGATGATGCATATACAATAAAGTTTTAGGGAAGAATTCTAAATAAATTCTCCTCATTTCCAAGTCGCCGGTGGCAGTAGATGAAACTGATCTGAATACCTAAGTTTACTTAGTACATGCATATGCTTTTTCAAAAGTTTAGTATTTTCAGATTCCGTAAGTGTTAACATTAATTAAACATATACTTTGAAGGAAAAGGACTTCCCTTAGATCACATATGCTGCATTTCTGCTATTTTTGAGTATTGTGCAGAAGTTTTATAATGACTACTTTCTGGAATGTCATATTGTTTCCCAAATTGCTGGTCTGATGCCAACTGGTGTGACTTGCCGCTGTTTGTTTCCTGTGCCTAGGGAAAATGTCAGGTTCTTTCTAAATTAAGCAATTCAATTATGCAACTGCCTCCTTCACCCCCGTATCACTTTTCTGTGCTACTATATTGAATGTCATAAGAAAACAAGAGGACTCACTTGGTTTTAAAATCTCTGCTAATCTTTTCACTGTTATATACCAAGTCATTTGATCTTTCAAAGAATTATGCATATATGTATACATGCACACCTACACACTGTTCCACGAACATGTTGTGCAGCAGAATTTAGGGGGGAAATTTCCATATCCACAATCAAATTATAAAATGGAGAAATTAAATCATGACTATTTATTAAAATCCTACTATGTGCCACCTACAAGTAAATCAGAGTGTCCAAATCAGGTACTTGGGGAAAGTGGAGTTTTCTTTCAAAAGGAACAGTTCGAAATCCCTGTGTATGATACAGGAAAGTACAAGAGATGTGGCAGAACACATGATTACCAGTTTTAATGTCACAGTCTTTGGGACAGAAAAAAATGCCAAAAAGAGGAAATCAGAAGAAGACAGTAATATAAGGTCTTGCTAGTCAAAAGACATTCTACAGAATGGCAATACTGACTTTACCCAGAAGCCACATGCAAGAGAAAAGAACTCCAGCTCAAGTCTAGACTTGCAGAATTAGAGCTGCACTGTCATGACCTTTCCAGGTAATTCAGCGCACTGGACATTTGACCAAGATTGAAATCAGTAATTGTGGGTTGAAAGTTCAGCCAGCCTCAGATGATCTTAAAGGGAGGAAGATGGAAATCAATACACCTGACCTCACTGCCCTATGCGATGTCCCTAGGTCCCTGAGTCAAATTTCATAGAAAGACAAGAGCATGGAGAGCTATCAGTGTGATGTGGCCCCTGTTCCTCCTCTGCTTGGGGCAGAGAATTCCAGGAAAGTAAATAGTTAACTGAACTAGTATATAACTGGGAGAGAGCTGGGACAGTAGTGGAAGGGACCACAGTGCGAACTCAGTGATATCATCCCTTAGCCTCAATTACCTGAACCAATAATTTGTATAATATATTCCTCAGCATTGGAATTGAGACCAACAATGACAGCAGAACACACATCAAACTGCCTGTTTATCTTAGAGAGAGCATTCTGTTGCGGGTTAAGTAAAGGTATAAAAGCTATTTCTGTCTGAACCACATGGCATGACTGTGATTCTCACTCAGATTCTCCAATTCAATTTCAGTTTTAGAATCAAAGTTTTAATTTTTTTCTCTTACATTTTATTTATTTTGTCTTTTTTAATTATTTCTTTTATTTTTGAGATTGTAATATAATCACATCATTTCTCTCTTCCTTTTCTACCCTCCAAACCTGCCAATATTACCCTCTTTGCTCTTTTAAATCCTCTTTTTCATTCATTATTGTTACAAGCATACATGTATATGCATATACACATATGTTTCTAAATATAACCTGCTCAGTCCGTATAATGTTACATGTATGCATGTTTTCAGGGATGACCATTTGGTACTGGAGAACCAGTTGGTGTGCTCTTCCCTGGGGAATGTGATTTCTTTTGTTCTCAGTATTCCTGGTTGCCTGTAGTTCTTTATGTAGGGTTGAGGCCTCTCTCACGTTTTTAAGTCAGTCCTTCATTAACACATGCTTTCAGATATCTGGAATCTTCTGTTAGTGCCAAGACCTATCAAGTTAGATTCAAATTCCACATGTCCCCATGTTGCAGTCAGTAGGCATCTTCACTCTTCCAACTCTTTCCTTGCTGAGTAGAAGCTTCATAGTTTTGTGGAAATACCTTCTCCATTTTTGCTTTCTGCTGCTGACAAAAATTGAATAAATACAGACATTTTGAATGACATGTTTTTTGGGGGAGGGGTAATTTCATATTTCCAGATATTACATGTGTATCTTTGTTCAATGTTGATTTTATTTTGTATCCACTAAAAATATTCATCAAGATTTATTCTTCTATATTTGCATATCAACATTTCAAAGTAACATTTTCTGAAGAGATCGTTCATTCTGTAACACATGACCTTGGTGGCTTTTGGACATCAGTTATCTATTAATACATGAGTTAATTTCAGGTTTGTCTATCATATTCTCGTGTGTGTGTGTGTGTGTGTGTGTGTGTGTGTGTGTGTGTGTGTGTGTAAGTGCAGTGCTGTTTCCTTACTGCAGTTTTGTTGAACTTTTAAAATTAGAATATTATACATATCCCACTTCCCTATTCGTGCCCAGGATTGTTTTGATTACTCATTATCTTTTGTGGTCCCATATGAATTTTATTATTTTTCTGTCTCTGTGAAAAATATCAGTAGCACTTTGGTAGTGGTTGCACTGAATCCATGAGTGACTTTTGGATGTTTGGGAGTTTTTACAATATTAGTTCTGGTCAAACATCAATGTGGATATCTTTTCAGTAATTTTTATTTTAAAGATCTTTCTGGCTAAGATTTTATTCCTCCATATGACTATTACTATAGTGAATGACACTGTTCCTTTGATTTATCTGTTCAGCAAACACTTTGGTGATGCCTGCAGATCTTGTGTCCATCACTAAATTTACTCTTGGACTGTAATTGTTCTTTGTGAGAGCTTTTAGTATTTTTTATATATGAAAGTCAAGTCATCTGCAAATAGGGATAATTTGACTTCTTCCTTTCTGATTTAAGATTCTTGTGTTTCTTTCTCTTGCCTGAATGATTTTGCTAATCTTCTCAATGTGTTGAATTTAAAAGGCTGAAGCAAGTACCCTTGTCTTATTCTAGCTCTTAGAGGAAACTTGTTCTTTTTTTTTGCTTATCAGTGTGATACTGGCAGCATGGGTCTGAATATATATCCTTTTTGGAGTTAAAGTAAGTTTCTTTATACTTAAGTTGTTGAGAGTTTCTGTCACAAAGGCAGGCACAACTTTATTAAATATTTTCTAAGCATTTATTTCAATGATCCTTTTGGGTTTGTTGTTCACTGTGATAATGTGATCTTATATTTATATTTTTTCATCCATGAGATCTGTAAAGCACTGGTTTGACAGGGATTAATATTGAAAATATATAAGGAATCAACAGCAATATAGTAGTAAAAATTCAATTGTAGATTAATAAATAATCTGAACAGATATTCCTAAAAGAAGACCTGTAACGGATTATGGGTGTATTAAAATGCTCAGGTTAACTAATATCAAAGAAATGCAAATTAAAAACAGTTTGGCTGGGTGGTGATGGTGGCGGCACATGCCTTCAATCTCAGCACTCAGGAGGCAGAGGCAAGCGAATTTCTATGAGATTGTGCCATCCTGGTCTACAGAGCGAGTTCCAGGACAGCCTCTAAAGCTGCACAGAGAAACTATGTCTCAAAGACAAAGAAACAACAACAACAACAAAAAACCCAGTTTGAATAAATTTTTTTAAAAAGACAAAAAAAGTAACAAAGACCGGTGAAAGTGTGGAGAAATGGAAATTCTGATAAGTGGTGGGAATGAAAATAACATAGCCACAATAGAAAAATGGTGAGCATTTCCTTCAGAACTGAAATGAGAAGTGCCTTGTCAGCCATCTGTCACATGGGTGAACATAGATGAAAGGAAGTGGAGTCATGATATCCAAGATGACTGCACTCTCACATTTATTGCAGCATGACACCAGCTTGGTGTCCATCAGTGATGGGAGCATAGAGACAACTGAATGCTATTTAGCCATAAAAGATGTTATTCTGTCCTTCGCAACAACATGGTTGGGACATTAAGTGAAATAAACCAGTTCATAGAAGGACAAATACCATATATTCTCACTAATTTGCAGAAACAAAAGCGTGTTGCTGTCAAAGAGGAGAAGAGTGGGATCTTGGGCAGTCCAGATAAGCGAAGCCCAGGACTGAGTCTGAGTATGGTGTAGAACCCACTGAGAACTCACATAAGAAGACAATGAGTCCTCAAAAAAAACTAGTGTACTGGGACAGTTATCTGAACACACTATCCTTTACAAGTTTACTATTATGACTGGATATAAGTGTTGCTACCATGTTAACTATGGTGTATGACACATATATCAAAAATTAATGTAAAATGATATGTATAGATTGCACTTCATAGTACTTAAAATAATCATGCGATATGCAAACGTGCAAAATGACACTAGAGGGTTAGCAACAACATTTACAAGAGAGTATTGTTGCACAGATAAAGCCACTTGATTCTCCCATCAATCTTATTTCAACTAGGCATAGCTTCTTGGATATACTCAATCATGAGTGTACACATACACATGCTCATACACATAGCCATGCATGCATGGTTATCACTTAGCAGGGGATTTTGACCCTCTGTGGATCTTTAAAGCTACAAAAACTATACTACCTTACATAGAGTGCTGGAATATTTGTATGTCACCTACATACATTTTCCTTTAAGGTTTTAACTTTTCTCTGGGTTCCTTACAATGTGTAATGGAATCTATATCATGAGTTTTTATGCTGCAGTAGTTAGAAAAATAAAAAGAAACTTGATTTTACTTATTCAGCACAGATGTTGTTTTTTTCTCCTAAATTCACTGTTTTTAATCAATAGTTAGCTGAAGCCATAGATATAAAACATATAAATTCTAAAGTCTGACTGTGTGCATAAAAGGGAATGATTATCCCTTTCCATAAAAAGCACATATTTTTCCATTTTGATATGTGATTTAGTTGAATTTGTAACACATTTGCTTTTAGCTCCTAGAGAGTTTACTTTGTGTAGTGTCTTGTTTTCTTTGCAGTTCTCCAACAAAAAAAGCTGTAATTAGAAAAAGATTACAGCCATCACCACACACTGTCTTGTTTTTGTTGTTGGTGTCGTGACTATCTAATAACACAGCACCATAGTCAGAAGACCTTATAAAATAAAGGGCTTTATTTTGCCTCATGTTTCTGATCTGATGGCAAAAGTCATATGTGATGATAGCTTTCTTGATGCTAGACTCCCAGGGTAGCCTGGTAAACTACATGGTAAAAGACACATGGGGCTTCTATATATCTCCTTATCCCTCTCACTTTTCTTCATTCTAGAAGCTCTACTCTGATGATTCAATATAATGTTAACCACAGCACTAAAGCATTGACTCTAAACACATTCTACCTCCCAATGCAGATGAATTCAAATACAAGTTTTGAGAGGGAGAAATACTACTAAAACCATTGCCCAATGGTCCTTCAGTTACTATGAGAATCTCCCACTCAGTAAGTTTTCCAGTTAAATGAAAAACTATGACTTTTTTTTTGGTAGTTGTTTCTTACACCATTGCTGTTCAAAAAGGTTAATAAAAGAGAATCCAAAATGTAACAACATTCATACAATCAAGGGGAACTGCAGATATCTTCTCTGTCAGGGATACCTTCTGGTTATCTCTGGTTAGAAGTACATAACCATTAAGTTCCTTTTGGGGCGTCATGCAGAGTTAAGGGAATATAAATAATAGTCTATTTTATAGATTAAAAAGTCACAGAAATATGAAAGTGAGTCATTTCTGCATTTGGAATGGAAAATTTAGTTTCTACTTTTGTATTGAATTTTTTCCCAAATGCCATTGCTTTAGCATTTGGCTTATCAGCATTAATTATGATTATGGAATTATACTGATTATTTCCTCATTTTTTCCACATTCTTATTCTGATGAGTTTCCAGCAGGTGGAGGGGTGGTGCAATATGAATGAGAATGTTTATTGGGTTAGACAATGTGAATCATTATGATTGGATTTTAGAGAGTTACTCTAAACACAGTACCCATCACCACTGCTTCTTTGATTTCTAATCAATTTTCATTATAAGATCACTGAAGAATACAAAGCAAAGTACATTATGTTCAACGCATTAAGGTAGAAGATGGAGCCCATGAGTTCTGTATCCTAGGAATGTGATGTTTTGTCCCTTATCCCTCTCACTTTTCTTCATTCTAGAATTTGTAACACATTTGACAAAAACAGAGATCTAGACAAGGAAGGGGATAACCCTCTATTTCCCATTAAAACCTGGCAGCACCGGGAAATTGGTGAGCAGATGGCATTCATGATTTCTGATCTGCATTTGTCCTAGCAGTGTAACCTTGGACAGTGGACAGAGACTTTTAACACTTCCACTGCTCTTGTCTGAGCATCTCAAAAAAACACATGTTCACTAAGGAGTTACTGGGTTTCTTTCTATGGAAATCAATATTCTCAGTGTGTTACATGCAAAGCTGTAAGGAAAGAAATCCTTTAGTTGGTGAGATTTTCACATACGAATGGAGAGGGATATTCCAGTAAATTATGAAACTACCTTTCACACAGTGATAAGCATTGTTTGTTGTTCTAGTCAGGAGACACTCTGTTGTGATAGAATTCGAGCGAGTCCTTCAGTGTAGATGTGTCGTCAGAACGCCAGCCTCACAGCAGCAATGCAACCTCACTGGGTAACACGGACCTGAAGAAGAACAAAGTTTGCTAATGTTCAGCATAAGTGTTCTGTGTCTTCTAATTATACATTCTGATGTTTTATTTGTCAAACCTGATTATCTTCCTTGGGTTCCTATCATATAGAAAGGACTGTATCTCTACTCTGAAGGAGATAAGGAACTAGAGAAGCATGTGAGCAGTCCCTTTCTATCCTGTTGTAAGTTGTCTATGTGAATAAGAATAAAAACAGAGAAAGAAATTGGAAAATAGAGGTGGGTAAGAGTCTTAAATCTATTTGGAAGTTTAGCTCTGTAGTGTGACATTGTAATCAATGCACTTTTTTGGAAAATAAATAGCCATTGCATTGTCAATCTTTTATTACCAACAATTGCATGGTTGGATTATTCTCCCATTTCCTTAATTTTCTGGAGCTTTTCATGTTCAGTGTTGGGGCTTTGTCTCTATGACTCTGTTCTTCTTTCCTTAGGTTTCTTTCCTGATGCTGCAGGGTAAATGGATTACTCTAAGAGAAAATGGGCAATATCTAAATATTTACATCCAAAATTTATCAGTCTAGAAAATTATAGTACATGATGTAAGTTGGAGGAAATACGTTATATAACTAGCAAAATTATAAAAGATTCATACTCCAGAAATTTTTTGCACTTTATTTAGATAAAGCATTTCTAGGACACTATAAAAATGTCTATTATATCTTCACATGAAAAAAAAAATCTATATCTGCCAGGTCATGGTGGCATGTGCCTTTAATGCCAGCACTAGGGAAGCAGAGGCAGGTGGATCTCTGTGAGTTCAAGACTAGCCTGGTCTACAGAGTGAGTTCCAGGACAGCGAGAGCTACGCAAAGAAACCCTGTCTTGAAAAACCAAAAACAAAAAGAAAAATCTATGTTTAAGAGGCCAAAGCTAAGCCTGTGTCACAGATCTTTATGTCTGGTACACAGGACACTGAGGCAAAGGGAATCATAAGTTCAGACTGCTTTGGGATAAAGCATGAGTTCAAGAGAAGTCATGTCTTCTTAGAATGATGTTGTCTTGATATCAAAAGTAAATGGAGGTCTAGGGCTATAGCTTGAGAGGAGAATCCTAGTTCAGTGTGTGCTAGGACCTGTGTTGAATCCTTAAAACCATCACCAACAACAAGAAAGAAAGAAAAGAGAAGAAAGAAACAGCAGCACGTGTATTAGATATTTAATTGCATCAATGGATCTTCAGAATGGAAACAACCTTAAACACATTGATTAGCATTATGGAAAATAATTGAGAGGTGGAATTACACCAAAAACCAGGAATGAACTGTGGACCCCGTAGAAGAAACGCAGGGAAGAGTTAAGGAGCAGAGTGGAATATCAACGGGCCAATGGATCTTGGTCTGAAACTCAATAAATCTCTACAAATTCTTCTTTGAAGGGGCTGAGATTAAAAGGGAAAATTAAAGCCCCCAAAACACACATCCTGCTGTCATGGGATGAGGCACAGAAGCTCAAACTGTTATAGAGGGTCAGGGACATTTCTAATCACAACAATTCATAATCCATCCATGTCTGACATGGGGCGGGGGGGGTGGTGGTGGTGGGGGGTGGTAGAAAAAAAAATCTATGATTTGCCTTCTTTAAGAATTATGTGTGAGACAGAGAGACAGAGATGAATCAAATCTGTAACTATGAGGCATTAGCAGAAAAAATTTATCAAGAAAATAAATCCCTTTGTATGTTGGCTAAAATGATTAAGATTTGAATTTATATTTGTACACATTCCTACACACAACTAGCTAGAATTACAGCATTGATGTTGTGGGGGGGGGCAGGGTTCAGTTTATGCTCATTTCAAATGTGTGTCAGTCCTGTTGTGTCTGGAAGACATTGTTTCCTTGGAGCCATCCACCACCTCTGGCTCTTAACAATCTTGCTGTATCCTCTTCCCTACGAGATACCTGAGCCTTGCCGGGGGTGGATTTGATAAAGACATTCCACAAAATCCCACTCCTAACCAAGAAGCTATATGAAACTGATACTTGCTGGGTAAGGAAAAATAAGTGTTCTCAAGTGAATTGTCCCTGGGTATATGAAGCATACTCCAGGGCAACACTCATGTCCAGGAGTAAGTAACAGCACAAACTGGATGCCATAATTTTTGTGTGTGCATTTGTTAGTTTTGGTATTTATCCCATTGAGGTGTTTGTTTGTTTGGCTTGTTTGTTTGTTTGTTTGTTTTTAGAGAAAGAGAAAAAACATGAAGTTGGTTGAGTAGCGAGGTTGGGAGGAAAAATATGATCAAAATATTGTATGTAAATCTTTTGAATAAAAATAGTAAATAAAGTAAAACATAAGTAATTTTCTAAAGGCAAATGCCAGGATAAGATAATTCTTTATTTTACAAACACTTTTGTTAAAAAAATACTGTACATGTAATGTTCGCTGTATTGTGTGTGAAGTAGTGAATCAATATTCATAGTAATATTTTCTAATTTTAAGTGTTTTCATATTTATGGATGTTTTGCCTGCATGTATGTCTGTCCAGCATGTGCATGCCTGGTGCCTGTAGTGGCCAAAATGGATACCAGATACCCTGACACTTGAGTTACAGATGGTTGTGAGTACCATTAAGGGCATTGGATCCCCTGAGACTGGAATTACATATGACTGTGAGTCGCCTGTGTGTGTGCTGGCAATCAAACTTAGGTCCTCTAGAAAATGAGCTAGTGCTTTTATCCATTCAGCCGTCTCTCCAGACTCCAGTATTTATAATAATCTTAATATGTAAGTCAGAACTAGCCTTTTACATTCTACTAATGAAGACACATAACTATATTATATGAAAAAAATCTTCAGTGAGTTTTATAATTAATGAATGGCAGAGCTGGGATTTTAGAGCAGGACTGTCTGACTTGGAAATTTCTATGATTTCTGAAAAGCTATTTTACCCCAGATAGCTACATATGTTGTGTGTGTTTTGTCAGAGCTGCCCATACTGTTTTTTCTTCCAAACCAAGATGTTTTTTGTCTAAGACAAATATTATTAACTAGGACAACAGATGCCAAGTACAATTGTGCTGGATAAACTGGGACAAGCAAGATCTTAAAAGCATGTTAACAGATGAGTCCACGTGACAACGTGTACTATATCTACCTGTAGGGTTCTTTGCAAGAATCTGAACTATTACCTAATCTGCATTTATAAAATGTAGTCTTGCATCCAATTTGCAGGAATTATTCATCGCAAATGGTTGATTTCCTGCCTTTCCTCGGATTTGTGTAAGTGACTCAATTATAATCAAGAAACAGCAGAGCACGCAATGTAACTATGCAATCACCAATATGGATCTTAAGCTCTGATGGGATGCTTCTCTGATATTAAATGCAAGCTGAAAAGAGGATGGAGAGTAAATGAAGTATTTGCACTTACCATTTCGGAAAAACTAATAGTACTACATTTTCTTCATTCCACAAGCTCTGTTCCCCAAATTCGCTATCCTGACATATCTAGATATTGTGGAAATACATCAGTGTGAGAACAACAGATCCACACTGGTAATGACACAATTGCAAATGCTTCAGCGCATGTGAGAAATTAGGCTCATTGGCTCTGCAAGTGGTTCTTACTCTGTTCTTTTAATAGTATCTTATAGAAGAGCTCAGAGAGCTGCTGCCTCACATCACGCCTTGTATTTGTGCATTTCGTGGTTTGTAGTGGAGGACTCAGGAATGCCACTTTTTCCCCTCTAGACCTCTATACAAATGAGGCATTCCTTTCCATAAGGAAAGAAAGTCCAGTCTAGAAAACAAACTGGACTACTCTGACCCCAAGCTCACGTTTGCAGGGTCATAAGAGAACAAGAATTTCTCAGTCCTTAGTTTCTACCAGATCGCACAGCTAGCTACCCACTGAAACAGACAACAATAGTGTGAGAACACCACTGGACTCACTTAACAAAGACTGGCACAAACCCAGCCTAGGTGCCCAAGGAGCTGGCAAATGCACTGGCTTGCATTTGCAAATTACACGGTCTCCACAATCATTCTTTTTAAATAGAGCAGAGAGGAGAAAGCCTTTCTTCCTAAAGGTATCCTGCCTTGAGGAGTCCCAAACCACTAACATCAGACCCTAATGGGGCTTGTGGGAATATCCAAATTGCAGGATCTGTGCCATATCTATTAAGTAGATGGTCTCAAAACAACCTACGACCATTTTTTTACATCCTTGAGGCCATTCTATGTGTTAAAATCGATCTATTTTCTCAATTCCCATAAACTCATGTATCTCAGTTATCTAACGTAGTCTTGACAGATATGGTTGCACAGGTCTGTAATTCCAGCATTCCAGGAGACTGAGGCAGAAGGATTCTAGCAAGTATAGAGTCAGCCCGAGCTATGCAGTGAGCTTGAGACTGGCCTCTGCTATAGAGTAAGACTTTGTCTCAAAAACAAAACAGCAGGAGCTGAAGACAGGGCTCAGTGGTTAAGAGCACTTGCTGCTCCTGCAGAGGACTCCACTTTGCTTCCCAGCACCCACATGCCAGCTGAAAATTCTCTACAATTCCTGTTGCAGTGAATCCAATGCCCTCTTTCGGCTGCTGTGGTCACTACACAGATAAGCTACACATGCATACATGCTGGCAACACTCCTGAAAATAAAATTTAAAAAAAGAAAATCTACTTTTGTTATTATACTAGTTTTCCCTATTTTTGATACTTTCTTACCTGCATGCAAACAATAATAAATAAAACAAATTTTATTCCTACAGAATCTTCATTTGAAATTTTAAGACAAGGTCTCACTATGTAGCTGAAGCTGGCTTTGAACTCGTGGCTCCCTTGTCCTTTTCCTCCCAAATATTAGAATTGCAGATGTGTGCCACCATGCTCGCCTCTAGATTTTTTTTTTTTTTAGTTTTCACTTTTTTCAAATACTCTAACATGTACTTTACATAGTAATTTATTTCTTATGTGTTGATGTTTACCTAAATGGAGAAGATTGATCCAGAGCCTTTCTAATCCAGAAAGATTTAATGCTTTCACTGTAGGAAGCAATTATAGATGTCAGGTCTCAAACTGGATGAAATATTTGAAGAAAGGAAGATTCTAAAACATATTTGTGTATTTTTTCAGCAGTAACTCCATCAAGTCATTGAATGTTGAATCTTAACTTCAGCAAGTCAGAGTATTTTCTTTACAGCTACATCCTTATGCCTAGAAAAACCTACAAGATACAGGAACTGTTCAATAAATAATTTTCACAACTGTTCACATTTCGTGGGTCAGTTGAAAAAGGAATACAAATGCTCTGTGTGAAAAAGCATGTTGAGGAGAAGGCTGAAACATAGCACAGTTCAAGTCCACTCTTTCTAAAATATTCCCCTTAAAGCTAAATCCTTTTGCTGAGTGTATATTTATTTATAGGTTGTTGTATATAGCTATAGAATGTAAAAATTAAAAACTATAGTGTGAAATTTTTAAATTTTACACAAAATAATCTAGATTGACTATGTGCTTTTGCCAATAATTACAGTTTTTGTACACTAAGAACTATCTTATCTCTTTTTTCTATTATTTTTTTAGACAATGTATTTTAATCATATTCTTTCCCTTCCCCCAAATCTTCTCAGATCTTCTCCACCTGCCTACCCATCCAACTTCAATTCATTTTCTCTCTCTCTCTCTCTCTCTCTCTCTCTCTCTCTCTCTCTCTCTCTTTCTTCTCCCTCCCTCCTTCCATCTTTCTCCCCACACCTCTCATAAAAAAAGAGAACATAAACAAACCAACGCAATTATATAAGATTTAAAAATTCCAAAACAAAGATCACACACAAAACAAAACAAAACAATGTGTTCTCTATGAAACATTTTTTAAAGGAATCTATCTTGAACATGGAGGCAACTTTCAAATTTGTAGTTTTATATTTGGGAGCTGTTAACTGTCAATTTATTGGTAATGTGTTTTGAAGCTATGTTTAAAAGCAGCTGAAGAATAAACACAAAGGCCAGAACATAGAGCATGTAATTCTACCATCATATCAGAAAAAGACACTACCCTTTACCTGCTGAAAGTATCTAACGTGGGAGTTAAAATAAATGTTGAAAATAATCACCAGAAGAAGTAAGTTTTTATTAAAATATATTCATCTAATAAATACGTATGTTCAGACAGTGAATTGGGAAAAGAACTGAATATGTAACGTTTTATGCTGCTTCCTAAAGCCTACCTTCTGTTTCAAATTTTTATTCATGTATGTATAACGTAGTGATTAAATACTTTTTTTATTCTTTGAGAATTTCATACAGTATATTTTTATTTCCTGTCCCCCAACTCCTCCTAGATCCTACCCATCCATACCCACCCAACTTCATGTTCTTTTTCCCCTTAAAACAAACAACAAACAAAAGAAAAAGAAATTACTTATCATTCGATTTGTGTGAGCTCTTTCTGAGAATGGGGCCTATGCTGCCCGAGAGTATAGTTGATAGAGGCCCAGTGCCATTCCATTAAAGAAAACTGACTTTTCCTCCTCCTAACAGGTATCATTTGTGATTGTCTTCTTGGCTGGGGCAGGACCTTGTGACCACTTCCTCTACTCCGTGCTGGGATTTTGTCTGGTTTGATCCTGAGCAGGGCTTGTGCATGTTGCTACAGTCTCTGTGATTTCATATATGGACATGTTCTACTGTGTCTGTCTGGAAAATACTGTTTTCTTAAAATAATCCATCCTCTCCAGCTCTTGCAATCTTTCTGCCCACTCGATTGCATATGTCCTTGAGCCTTGAGGTGAGGGGTGTTGTATGTTTCACTTAAAATACTGTCAGAGTTAGGCAGCTAATAAGGGACAATGGGGGAATGGGAGAGGATTTTTTTTTTCTAGATGGGGTTTCTCTGTGTAGCTTTGGTGCCTTTCCTGGATCTCGCTCTGTAGCCCAGGCCTTGAACTCATAGAGATCCGCCTGCCTCTGCCTCCCAAGTTCTGGGATTAAAGGCGTGCACCACCACTGCCCAGCAGGAGAGGATCTTCTAAGGAAGAGGATATAAAATATAGTGTTAAAAGGGGACAAAGGGAAAATTGGAACAGGTGGGTTAAACAGGGCCAGGGATGGGAGAACAAGATAGAGGAAGAACTATGGGGAGGGATAACTAATAATAATGGTTTTTTTGAAAAGCCATATGGAAATCCACTACCACAGAATCTTCATGAATTATATACATATATAAAAGGAATTTAAATTGAGTTACAGTATAACAGGGAGGAAAGCACCCATGTTAGACATCATATGCTACCAAATAAAACAGCTAGTGACAGAAATGGGTTATATCTTTTTGAGTTCTTGGTCAAAGAGGAATCCCATACACTCACTGAACACTGTAAGCTATTGCCAATGCTATTATTAAATATGTGTGTAACATGTTTAAAAGAAGATACTCAGTAAATGGTTTCAATTGTCATTGTCAATTATTTCTACAAAATATATTTTGGGTACATCTAAAGTTTTATGTGGGAATGGGTAGAACAAATCACTTCTCAATAGTGACCAGTGAAATTCTGACCCTAAAGTTGGAAACAACCAGTTCTATTCCCACTCATGACATTATTCTGTGACAGTTATCTTCATTCCAACAATAAATATTATTCTTTGCTGGGATTATCTATTTCATCCAGTCAAATTGACTTAGAGATGTGGATTATTCCATGTTCAAGAAAGCATGCTTCTTCAATCTAAGAGTTAGATGAGTAAAAGTCATAGTTACTCAAGGAGGTTTTATGTAGTATTCAACTCTAAATACATGCTTTTGGTGGGAATCAGTAAAGCCAGGGTTTAATCTTATTACTGTACTGTAGGCTCTCCAAGGCATTTATATTAGTACAGTGTAGTAGAATATTATTTTAAGGTGTGTTACATTTGCTTCTGTTACATTTGTTTAACTCTGTGAAACTGTGATACTGTGCCTGTGTAAAACACCTGATGGTCTAATAATGAACTAGCCAATAGCAAGGCAGGAGAAAGGATAGGTGGGGTTGGCATGCAGAGAGAATAGAAAATAATAGAATATAAATAGAAGGAGAAATCTGGGAAGAGGGATTGGAGATCTAGGCTCGAGGAGCCAGAGAAGGAAAAGGACTCCAAAAGCCAGCCACTCAGCTATGCAGCGAACCACAGAGTAAGAGTAAGATTTACAGAAGTTAGACAACAAGAAAAGCCCAGAGGCAAAAGGTAGTCGAAAAAAGTTAAGGAAAACTGACAAGAAACTAAACCAAGCTAAGACTGGGCTTTCATAAGTAAGAATAAGCCTGTGTGTGCGGATTTACTTGGGAGCTGGGTGGTGGGCCCCCGAAGAAAAAAGCAAAAACACCCAACAAGCATACAGTCTTGGGGAAGTCATAAAATGGGATTTGTGATAAAGAGACTAATGCTTCTCTCACACCACCCCTAAGATTTCACACTGAGACCTTAAGAAAGTATATCTTCAAGTATGCAATCTTACATAACAACAATAATTTGTATGTGTAAAGTTACTAATAAGTTGCTCTAAAAAATAAGAATTCTCATAAAGTCACTAATGTAGTCACATGACCTTTAAAATAGCAATGAACATTCCCTGACTTGTGTTAGAAGTAGAAGGCAGAGGGGGGAGGCAAAGAGAGTCAATCAGGACAGAGACTGATGCTTTCCCTATTCAAAGTATGAGAAGGATTTGAAGACAAAAGGACTAGGGATTTCAGTCCAATGATTATGGGGGACTGAAATTTGCCCATGACCCACTGAACCCAAGTAGGTTCCCTAAATGACAGAAACTTTAATTGACAGTTGTGAGGTCCTCAGCAGAAAAACCATCTCAACCACAATGACCCTGGGTTTCCATTTATGAAGATCATGAGATAACTCATGTTATAATGCTAGAACAACAATTGGGTGCAATTATCACATAGCCTACATAGAAACCAAGGCTCAGAGACCTAACATTTACTATATATAAACCATCTACAATGTGGTTCAATATCATGGTCATAGGCATGCTGCTGGTGCTCAGATTTATGATCTTGTGGTTCATAGCAATAGTTGTCAAGCCACGGTGTCTCAAAATCACCTTGAAAGACTTTTAACATTCAGGTGCCTGTCATCCTCAGTTTCTGATTCAGTAAGTCTAGAGCACAGTTTAAAGTATTTCCATGTTTTAATACATCTGTGGTGTGTCTGTTGCTTGTTCTCTGGAAACCCCACAGAGGAAAACACTGCTTTACAGGATGCTGTTGTTCCTCCTCAGTGTATCCTTCATCTTCGTGGAAAGGGCTTGTTATATATGACTTAGAGTTGCAGTGGCAGTTCTTTGGGTGGCAAATGAGTCATGGTGCCTGGAGCCCAAATGCTCTTCTGTGTCTGAGAAATGGAAGGGAAGGACATAGAGCATCTACCTAAATCGCTTTTAAAAGAACGTTAAAGGAAAATCATTTAATTCTATCTGTGGCAACAATGTTAACCACATACCTGCCTCCATCAGATTGCACTCAAACTCAGCAAGCAATGAGTTTCTGTTTGTCTCCTCTGATGTTTTTAAACCTGGAGCACATAGCGAGTCTCTATTGTCAAGATCTTAGGAATTAAAAAGTCAATGGACAAACAACAGGGAATCTATGTCTCAGAAATTGCCCCAGAGAAATGATTCAAACAAGATATCGGGCCCTACAGGATAATGGTAATAAGGAAATGGTTTCACTTGAGAGGACAAATAAGAAGTGGATATGTTTACATGGGCAAAGGCATTCTATCTATTCTGGACATAAAGATCCCAATGTAAGGAATGTTTTATGTCATATCAGGAAGTCTTTTGAGTTTCTTTTTATATCGGATGAATTTTCAAAAGATTTAACAAATTTATTAAAGTGTGGTTTAGTTACCATAAAATTCTGAATTTTGATTATGTGTTGAGCTTCAGCTTAACAGTTTTTTATTGTATTTAATGAGCTCTTTTGAAACACACCCCTGATAAAGTTTCTAATTCTAAGCATCCCGACAAAATCACTTGTAGTAGTTTATAGTTAGTCTACATGCCTGTTTCCAGTTCCTAGTTACCTTCTGTATCTATTGGCATGCGTAAACAAAATTGCATGACATATATTTTTATATCTTGTTTCTGTCATATTCTGACAACACAAAAGTATGAAGACAGAAAAGCACTGGTCATTAACAAGGTTAGATGAGAGAGGGGCTCATAGATAGAGTACAAATTTTTCAGGGCCATGAAACCATTTTGTATGATAGCTGCGATGACAGACATGTGCTATGATAGAGTGTCAAAACCCATAGAATGCACAACTCAGGTAAACAGTAGGTGCTCCTGTGTTACTATGTCCATCCAAAGTAACACTTACTTGGATATTGTGGGACATCTCTCCTGGGGAAAGTCATACGGGTGTACGGGCATGTCATAAAAGTGTGTGGGTAGGTCACACAAGCGCATGGGTAGGGGGGGACTGGGGAAAATCTTTGAACTATCTGCTTACTTTTTCTATAGTCTAAAAATGATCTAAAAACAAACTCCAGTAAAATAATTAAAATGATGTGGGATGTTGGCATTACTAGTTTTATATTTTAAAAGGATATCTGTGGGAAATTCTTTGGGATAAGAGAGGAAGAGAAGAATCAGAAAACTTTTTATGTGTAGTTGTGGTTGTCCTGATGATAGATAATATGACGGATTGTTTGGCTCAGTGGTTTGTTTGTTTGTTTCCATCTAGTTATTCTCAGACTTTTGTGGTAGCTGAAGGCTGTCTCAGAGTCACTTGGAGGGAGATAGGTTTTTGCCAGAGCCATGTCAAATGGGGACTTCTAAGTCTCATAATTTTCCCAACTCTACTTTCTGGATCTGCCATAATATCAAACACTATAAATTTGGAAAATAAAGCTTTTGGCACCAGAAAAATCTAAATGCCAAGTATGTCTCTATCTAATTAACTTTTCTCAACCTCAAATTCCTGGGCATCCTAAAATCTCAGTTATGGCTTTACTATAATATGAAATCAATATAAAATTTTAAAAATACATATTGCATTGCCCAGGGGCTCATAGTCCTCAACACTGGTTGAATTTTACAATATAAGATTTTGTTGGTCAATCACGTATATTTTATGACTATAATTTTGCCTGATCTCTTTTTAAGACCTTTTAGTACCAAAATACTGCTTGGAAAAAATATTGAAGATTAATAAATACTTATTGATGCTACAATCCCAAGCAGAGAAATGATAAATTAAAAATCACCATTTAAATCTTCACTAATAAGTCCGTAAAAGGTATTTTTAGGCAGAGGCAAAATGGAAGAAAGCTTTTTTATAGATCTATTTGTCATAACAGTTAGCTCTGAAGATTCACTTCATGTCTCTAATTATAAATGAAAGCCACACATTAAACAAAGAGACCATAGAGTTCACACTTCCTTAATTAGGGGTTCACAGGGATGCTAGGTTTGGCCATGCTCGCTCTATTTTCATTACTACGTGCTGACATTCTCCTATAACCTCACTGTAGGTAAGTTTTCTTCCCAGTCATGTACTTTGTGACAGGTTAGCAACAATTCCAACTTCATGCTCCATTTTCTCTGCCTCCTGAGGCAATTTCCTATCCATGCACTTTGTTATTTCCTGAGCTTTGTCTCTCCGACCTGTGAGGTACTTCATGATGGGAGCTGCACTTTGAATATCAGCACTTCAATTGCTCTCCTGGCTGAATACTACCCATGTCACTTGCAAGGGAGGATTTTAAAATATAGGTCATCTTCTTACATTAAATAGCTGGTCAAGACTATGGACTTGAGTTGTTTCAAAAATAAATCTCTGCACACCTCTAGACTTTTACCATCATGAAACTAAAGGTCCTCTGATCAGGCTTCTGATCATCTCCCGAGACTCCCCTTCCACTACTGCCTCGTTAGATGTGATGGGAAATGTTGAACTGTGTGATATTCCCTAAATTGATTATGACATTTATACTGCTACATCCTTCTGCAGGAGCCATTTTTTTCTACGTCTAAGATTCTAGCCTCTCCTGTGCTCTGTAGTGCTTAAACAAATGCTGCCTTTCTCCATTCTGTTTGAGTCTCACTTCTGTTGAGTGATCTTTGTGATTCATTGCATTCCATCACCTGACTCTCAGCTGTCTTAGAATTCTCTTACTTCTTTACAGCTCCCTGGTTATGACTCAGTTATACAGTGCAGCTCACTGGGTCAAGTGTTTTTTTTTTTTTTTTCAATCTTAATGCATTTTGCAATTTGACAATGAACTCCTGTGTGTCTAATCTCCATGCATCTCCAACACATCTGTGCTTAGAGCCCAGTCAAGATACTAAGTGCGTATTTCAGTGATTGGCATATTAGAAGGAAGCAAAGAAAATATTGTTCTTACCATAATTTCACCTTGTCCCAAGTATTATATTAGCATAGGTTGAGCATAAACAATTTTTACTGAGTCTTTCCCTTAGATCTTTAGAATCTGGAGGGAATAAGATATGAAAAAAATAATCATGGAAATTATTTTTAAGAGAAGGTTTTAATATATGTTGAAGCATGAGTATTAAGAGAAGCCAAAGGGGGCTGGAGAGATGGCTCAGAGGTTAAGAGCACTGCTTGTTCTTCCAAAGGTCCTGAGTTCAATTCCCAGCAACCACATGGTGGCTCACAACCATCTGTAATGAGATCTGGTGCCCTCTTCTGGCTTGCAGGGATATGTGCAGGCAGAACACTGTATACATAATAAATAAATAAATCTTTAAAAAAAAAAAAAAAAAAAAAAAAAAAAAAAAAAAAGAGAAGCCAAAGGGCTGGGAATGCATCTCAGTCAGTAGAGTGTCACAACACCCTCGAGCCACGAGTTCGATCCCTAGAACCACATAAACTGGATGTAGTGGTGTTGTCTGTAGGCCAAGCCCTTGGCAGTAGAGGCAAGAAGATCAGAAGTTCAAGGCTACCCTCAGCTATATAGCAAGTTCCAAGCCAGCCAGGGATAGAGAATAGAAATAGAGAAAGAGAGATAAGAAGAGAGAGAGTTACCAAATAGCCAAACAAGCAGCACTTTTTTTCCCCTGTGATGTTGTAGAACAAACCCAGAGCCTTGCACTTGCTAGACAAGCACAGTACCACTCAGCAACTTCTAGCCCTCAAAGCATCGTGAATGCCATTAGTGCAGTCTGTCATGTAGGCTCTCAGAAACAAATCAAATTACTGTTTTTACAGGGCAGTGGATGGTATGAAGAGCTATGCAAGCTTGGAGTTGAAATCCTTATTAAAGGATGTGTGTTGCAAATCTGAAATCCAAAACCCAAGTGTTCTAGCATCTGATATTTCGGAGTGGTGACCGGACACTGAAATAGTTTCCGATTTTGTGGCATTTGAGATTTCAAAGTCTGAGATCATGAATTCTCAAATAATAAAAATTGTGCAAAGATTTCAGACCTGGAACTTCCAAAACTATAAACTCTTCTAGCTCAAGCGTTTCCGGGGTATTTAACATGCACCATTAATAATAATTACAGTTAAGTGAATTCCAATAATTATTATTCTTTAATAAAGTACTGACTGCTTACTACACACTAAGGTTTCTTCCCTCTTTATTTTTCACGCTGAACTAAGGAATGAGTACCATTTTAATCATTCTTTGAAGAAGATACTAAATTGTGGAATATTCCTTTACACTGTGTGAATATATATTGCTGTGATTGGTTTAATAAGGAAGCTGACTGGTCAATAGCTGGACAGGAGAAGATTCAAGACTCAAACTGAGAATGCTGGGAAAAAGAAGGGCAGAGTCAGATGGGAGGTGAGAGAGATGTAGAAAGAAAACGAACATCCTGTGTTGAAAAAAGGTACCACCATGTGGCAGAGGGTAAATATGAATTATGGGTTAATTTAAAATGTAAGAGTTAGCTACTAACAAGCTTGAGCTATTGGCCGAGCATTTATAATCAATATTCAGCCTCTGTGTGGTTACTTGGCAACAACTTGCAGGACAAAACTTCTGCCTACACTAAGTCACCAGAGGACAGTATCAACTTGTGCTTAGAATACACATGTGAAAATAAACATGAGATAGAACACAAACCTTTTTTCTAAATAATATTTTTATTGATTCTTTGAGAATTTCATACAATGTACTTTGAACAAATTGGGTCCACTCTCCCCAACTCCTCCCATGTCCAACCTTTTCACCCTTCCTATCTACCCCGTTACATCCAGTTTATGTTGCTTAACTGGTTTTGGGAGCAGGGCTTGTTTTGGCATGTGGTTGACTTACCAGGCATTCTCACCATTGAAGAAAACTGATTCTCCCTCTCCTATCAGGTATCAAATGCCAACAGCACCTTAGCTAGTGATGGGATCATATGTGCACTGTTCTCTCTCTACTGACTTGAGCTTGCCCATATTTTGTGTATGCTGTCAAAACCATTGTGACTTCATATGTATGACTGCCCTGCTGGGTCAGGAAATCATTATTTTCTTCATGCTATCTACCCCCTCTGGCTCTTTCAGTTCTTCTTCCTTCTCTTCCATGAAGATTCCAGAGCCTTAAAAGAATTGTATATGCCCTCTCTAGGACTGAGTACTCCACAATCTGTTATTCTCTGCATGTTGACAGTTATTTTCTTTGTTAATTGCCAACTACTGCAATAAGAAACATCACTGGGGATTGTGATTCACCTTTTTAGTATTAAAAGAACTCTCCAAATTATCATGACACAAAGATGACCCTTTTGTAATCTTACAGAAATTGAGCGGGAAGAGGTACATAGTCTAGAGTGGGGGAATGTTCCTGGAGGTGAAGGGCTTACTGTATTTTGGGAAGGTACAAGAAGTGTGGTGCTGCTGGGGAGTACATAAACCACCAGAAGTGAAAAGAGAAAAAGAAATGTGTGTGTACCGCCAATTCCAACCCTGTGCAATCTTTAGCTATACAAGGGGCAGCCCTTGCACTTCCAAAGGTATCAGAATGTAATGGGTAGCACTGAAGAGAATAACTATTGGTTTTCCTCTTTAGAAAGTACTATAATGTTCAGAAGTATTGGGAGAATGACAAAGTACCTAGACCCTTCATCCTCCTCTTTTGCTGAGGCTAAAAGGCGAGAATAAATATCAGCTGGGAGAAAAGATCAATGAAGGCCTTGCCTGCAATAACAGATGGACAGTACCGGGCCAAGGGAAACTATAAATGCTACAGAACCTCATTCGTCATCCTTTGAACTGAAGGTCTCCTCTGAGCAGAGCATTAAAGATCAACTGTAGCTCTTCCCTTGAGCACAGGTGTTTACTTTACTTATCGTCCTGCCCAGCGAGCTAGCAGGGCACTGAATGCCTGTCTGCAAACAGTGCAGGCCTTCCCTGAGGGCTAATCCATGAACTTCATAAAAGTTACATTTATCTATCTAGACCCATGAAGTTTCATTATCCACAGTAGGGCATTTACCTCTCCTTCTTCCATTAGCAATAACATCAAGTATAGTGAGCTGGCCAGGACCAAGGTGCTCAGAACACACTTCTCATTGTTTCCCTGCCTTTCACTAGTGATGGATGGAAGGGACTGAATTTTTCATCCAGAGCTATTGCACTCCTTTAGATTGTGCTGTAAGATGACAGGGCTTCTGCCACTGCAGTTTCTTGAGCATGATGAAGTGAGGTCATTTCCAGCTGAGTCCTGGATCCCCTTGGAGTCCATCGTGCAGAGAGAGTGATTCATAGATAGTGGCAATGAGCATGGGAAGTTTCAATTCTATGCTTATAATCCTGCGTGTGCTTTCCTAAAATAGAGAATGATCTCTTCCATAAAAGAGCTAATGGTATACTCAGGCGTGGCGACCCAAGTCTTGAAGACTGAGGACCTCAATCATAATTTTCACAAAAATAATAGCGTTGGTTCCTGTGATGGCTGATGTTCACTGCCAGCTTGCCTTGTGCTTAGAATTACTGACGTCAGGTAACATAAGATAACATAAACATGCACTTACATGGAAGGGAAGACTTACCCCAAGTGTGGGCTGAGTATCCTGGGTGAGTAAGAGTGATGGAAGTAACAGTAAAGCCCATGGGCATCAGTATGCAATGTGTTACTGCTGAGCCCCTGTGAACACAGTGAGCTAAGCTGTCTCGGACACTCTACCATCACGAAGGTCTGATTCTCAAACCATAATCTCAAAATATTCTTCTCCTTTAAGCTGCTTTTGTCAGATGTTCTATCACCAAAACAAGAAAAATCACTAACTCAAGATTTGATCTTTAAGTTACTTAACTTTTATAAATTTTGTTGTTGTTGTTGTTTTGTTTGTTTGTTTGTTTGTTTGTTTGTTTTGAGACAGGGTTTCTCCATGTAGTTTTGGTGCCTATCTTGGATCTCGCTCTCTAGACCAGGCTGGCCTTGAACTCACAGAGATCCGCTTGCCTCTGCCTCCCGAGTGTAGGATTAAAGGCGTGTGCCACCACCGCTCGACTAACTTTTATAAGTTTTATCATGAGAACAGTTATAAGGATGTAAGATGTCCGTTCTCTGTGTTGTAGACACGCTACAGTAAAAGCATCATGTTCAGTGTGAAGGGCTGAGGAGCTGCTGGTACAGCTGGCTACCATTCTGATATGCTCCAGCTTCTAAACAAATTCTATCTTACTTTCTCCCTCTTAATTGGCTCAGCCATCACATCAGATGATTTCAGTAAGCACAGCTTATTTTGCTTTGCATTTTTATGACTTATTTTATTTTTTAAGATTATAATTATAATTACATCATCCCCCTTTCCCTTTCTTCCCTCCAGTCCAACCCATATAACCTTCCTTGTTCTTTCAAATTCATGGGCTCTGTTTTCATTGATTGTTGTTACATGCGATAAATGTATGTAGACGAATCTTACAGGGTCTTATTAATAAAAACAAACCTGGAGCTAGGTATTGGGGTGAACGCTGAAAGATCAGAGAGACAGAACAGGCCACAGCCAACCTCACCTTGCCAATTCCTCAGCCAATCCTGTTTCCTCCAACTGGAAGCCTCTGTCCTCATTCAAATGGATCTCAACTGAACTGCTGCTAAAAGCCTGAAAGCTTAACCAGGCCATGTATATGCATATACATATATATTCCTAAATACACAAGTACAAACTATTTAGTCTATATAATGTTATTTGTATGTATGTTTTCAGGGCTGACCATTTAATCAATTTGTGTGCCCATCCCTGGGGAGGATGCTTCTCTCACGCTCAACATTCCTTAGTTGCCTGTGACTCTTTGTATGTGTAGCATTGAGTTCTTGTAGTCATTCTTTCCTCCACTTTGGCCTGTCTGTTGTTGTTTTTCTTGTTCACCTCCTGTTTAGACAATCTTGTTGGTGAGATTTTTATGAGTGTAGTTTCTGACATTATCGAGACACAATCTCAGAGCAAACTCTCTGATCCTTTGGCTCACACAATCTTTCTATCCCCTCTTCTGCAACATTCCCTGAGCCTTAGGTGCAGAAGTGTTTTGTAGATGTATCCATCATGACTGGGCTCCACAATGCTGCATTTTGATTGGTTTTGCATTCAGTGGCTTTCAGTAATGGTCTCCATTTTTTGCAAAGAAAAGTTTCCTTGATTTTGGCTGAAGACTACTTATCTGTGGGTATAAGGACAAACATTTAGAATGTAGTTAGAGATTATGTTGGTTTAGGGAAGTAATGATTGTAGGGTCTCCTCCAAAATCTATGACTTCATTAGGCCGGGGTATTTGGCTAGGTTTCCATTACTAGGCATTGTCTCCTGTCTGTTGAATGGATTTTAAGCCCAATTAGAGAGCTGTTGGTTATCACCAAGGCAGTGTGCCACTGCTGCAGCCTTAGGGTTACCATGCCATGCTGGCCATTGACTTGATTCATAGGCATCATAGCTAGGTAGGAGTGTTATTTTTCTCCCTTCTTTGGTAGCTCTCATGGTGCCTTCTAATATAATGAAAGCTAGTCCTCAGGGAGCAGGAACTCAGGTTAGATCCAGCTAGGGGGCCATGATTTTCACTTCAGGCCTCACAGAACACACCATAGCAGGCAAATACAGGGCTTTATGTGGTAATTATCTTTACATTTTTTATGAATATTATTTTATTTTATAGGTATGGTTGTCTTGTCTGCATATCTACGTACCCAGTGAATGTAGTCCTTGAAGAGGCCAGGGAAGGGTACCAGATCCTGTGGAACTGGAGTTACAGGAAGTCATGAATGGCCATGTGTATGCTGAGACTTGAACCCTGGTTATCTGGTAAAGTAGCCTCTGGTCTTAACTGCTGAGCCATCTCTTCATACACTGTACACACTTTGTTTTGTTTTGTTTGTTTTTGTTTTGTTTTGTTTTTGTTTTTCATAACGGGGTTTCTCTGTGTAACAGCTCTGGCTGTTCTGGCACTCACTTTGTAGCCCAAGCTGACCTCAAACTTACAGAGATCCACTTGCCTCTGCCTCCTGAGAACTGGGATTAAAGGCATATGCCACCACCACCTGGGCCTATACACAATTTTTTAAGGAAATATTTCTATAAGCAATTACCAGGGACTATAAAAATCAGGCCTGGGAAAAAGGGAGTTAAGTGGGAATGTGATTTTGGACCAAGTTCTGAGAAGAGCACTTTTACCCTAAAGGCATATATTAAACCTCAAATAGTAAGAAATGAGATTTTAACATTTCATTCCCATATTCAGTTGAGGCCATACTTTTGACCTGTACATTTCTATTGCACAGATGTAAATATTAGTAGAATATATAGTTAGAGCAATATTTCTTGAGCTGGAAGCGATAAATGAGCATGTGCTAAGTGTGTTCAAGATTTTACAGTTGATCTGCAGAGCTACCACCAGGAAACACACACATACACACACCACCACCACCACCACCACCACCACCACCACCACCTATGGAGAATATTGTTTGCTGTTCCTTATCATGGAGATATCGCGGTGATAAAAGTGCTCACAAAGCAGATGCACTGATATAAACATCGTTCTGGTTTTTGTTTGGTGTTCTGAATCTTCTGTGTAAACCTGAGTCATGAGTTCTGTATCTGCCCACTGGGAGCTGTGGTACTTACCTCTCTAATTCTGATGGCATCTCATTTGTCTCATTCCCTAAGCCGGTTGTGAGTCAGCTGTCCTCCCTTCTCTTACCCGAGGAAAGTTATTTCTCAGAGTAGTTGAGTGATGAGCAAAAGCAGACAGGGATTTCTTGTGAACCCAGATAAACAATGGCAAAAGGAAAAGTCGGAGGATGGCCCTAAGGAGAACGGGCCAAGTCACCTGTCACTAGCCAGCTCATCAGAAGTCTATCAAGTAGAATGTGTAGCAAAACTTCATGGCATGTATTGACATTACATCCATTTTATAAATAATCACACAGAAGAATAAAATCAAGACCCAAAGTCAGGCTGTGTATTTCATACCACACAGCCGCTCACTCTGATGAGTGCAGCAGAATTGTGGCAAGCCGGTCTTTAGAGCTTAGCACCTGAAGAGAAGCCCTACTATTATTTTCCTGGTGATCACACACATCTACTGCCAAATAGATGAAAATGAAGGTTTTCACTGTGAGTTCAGCATTTCCTCCCCTCCCTCCTTTCCTTCCTTTCTTCTTTATTCACCCTCCTCTATTTTCCTCCCCCCCTTTCCTTCTTCCATATTTTCTTTTCCCCTCCCACACAAACACTGGTTTCCTGAATCTACAAAGTACCTGACAAAAACAGACCTCCATTTCAGACCTTACATTTCCTAGAGGGAGCAAAGTAACAGGCCACAAGTACTGTGTGGAAATCTAGCAATGACATGTGACCTAGATGTCAGACTAATCTAGGCCTGAATCCCGTCACCTGTCTGCCATAGTCACATGACTTTCATTGAGTTATTTGAACCTGAACTTAACAACAGTGCACAAGACTGTTAAACACAGGAAGCCATACAATCAATCCATGCCAAATGTTTATAGCTATGAGGTAAGAAATTACTAGTAATGGATATCACAAAGTCTTCTTCCTCAGTGACATGACAGTGGTAGAGAGTCATTACCAGTCTGCCCTTTAGAGAAGTTTTAGAAAGCACTGGGGAAACTCAGCCTGAATAATAAAACTGAGGAGTAAAACTGGAGCAGCAAAGCAGTGGGTTCATTACAGTAACAGCATGGTGTTCCTGAAACTCTAAGCAGGGAACCCTAGATTGTACTCAGTGCTAACTGCGCATATTACGGGAATTACATTACAATTAGGTTGCCACTGTAGCTAATGTCTCCAGTCTCTGTGCTGGGTACCTAGTCAGTTCAGCTCTTGACTGATTTCTATGGCAGCCTGCACAAGCTCAATGGAATAAGAAAAACACACCTTAGAGAATTAAAGTGCGTGTTATGCCAGAAATTAAAACATTTGTTTCTTTTTTTAAAAAAAAAAAAGAAAGAAAGAAAGAAAGAGCCAGAAAGAGAGATTCTTTAACTGGGTCTTTATCCATTGTTGCCTTTCAAGAAAATGTTGGGAGGATTAGAAGATAAAGAGCCCTACTTAAACCATCATTTATAAAGTTGGGAGTGGTGGCACATACCTTTAATCCCAACACAGGCAGGTGGATTTCTGAGAGTTTGAGGCCAGCCTAGTCTTCACAGTGTGTTCCAGAACAGCCAGAGCTATGTTTAGAGACCCTGTCTCAAAAAACCAAAGCAAACAAACAAAACAAAACCAACATTTATAAATCAATTTAACTGTGAGTAAATAAAATCCACCCATTTGTATAAGAAAAGAGCATGTCATATCTGCTCCTAAAGGGAATATTTAAAGCAGGCATAAATTCTGAAGTACTGAAATCAAGTACAGTATAGTCGGAATTAACTCCTCCCCCTACCCAAGGATCTACTGCAGGATAGTAATTTAACACTGTGTTCTAAAGTGATTTCTTTAAATGGTGCTGGTTAGTTAAAGGAAAAAAAAAACTTTTGAGACAAATATTTCCTATATCTAATTGCAACCAAACTTGAAAGGCTTCCTTCTTGATACATTATTAACTCATACATTAAACAGTTCTACCAAAATAACCAACTTGCTAGCTAGCATGTTCTGGATTTCATCTTTTTGCAGCTTTGACCTTTGTTTTTTTCTGTTCCCACTGTATCTGGCATGTGACATCAGCTTCCATCTCCAACTCGTGGCCAGAAGTGTACCGTCAGCAAGAATGTTCGATGCCTTCAACCTTCTACCTCCCATCTTCTTTCCGCCTGACCTTTTAATGATAGAGCTCCCCAGGGCTCAATTAGAACTCTCTTAATTCTATCCTCCTTGCCTAGACAATTTCATCCCTTCTCTAAGGCAAATTACCATCTATTTGATGACTCAAAATTTATGTGTTCAATCCAGACATCTCTTTTAACTGTAGAGTCCTACATGTGGCTATTGATTAGGTAATACTATTTGAATATCTCCAAAATATTTCAAAGTCAGTGTATGACCAGTTGAAATCCCAGAGCATCCCATACATGAAACCAAATGACCACCAGTGGTCTTTAAAGTTTAAAAAAAAAAAACCTGCTTTCACTCATTTATTGTCTTATAAAACATGAGTGGTTTTTTATAGCTCTTTTTGTATCTAACTCTTCTTGGGTGAACCTCTAGCATATTTCACAATTTCAGTGTCATTTCTCTATTAACTCTACTCAAATACAATTGACCATTACATCTTGTTTTAAATATTTATTGTTCTGACCATATTGCTTCCAACTTTATAGTGTTTGTTTATTTTACACAGAGTGGACAATCTTTGTAAATGCATTTCTGAACTTGTGGCTTTGAGATAAACGAACAAAAAAAAACTTTGAGCACCTTTTCATTGCCCTTCTGGTATGGTGCAACATCCAGGTTGGCTTTACAAACTGCATCATCAAACTCTGTCAGCTTCTCTGGGCATGCTTCATGACACTCTTCTTCTTGACTATGATACCATCTCCATCTTCTAATGATCTCTAAAGGCCTGAGATCTCTCTAAAAGTGTGAGATACTCTGTCTTCCCTCCCCTTTCTGTGCATTGAATATTATTATTCTCCTGGGATCATCTTAAATGTTGCTTCTTCAGAGAAGTCAGATCTGGACCAATTGAGAATGCTGTATTAATTCCAAGGGCATTTTGTGCTCCATCTTTATAAAGCACATTTTATAAATTATTCTTCAAAATAATTATTTAAAATTCTATCTTGGTCATTAGCTATAGAGTTTATGAAACGCAAACTTTACATTAACCTATTTTCCATTCTTAGATGTCAAGACAAAATACATTTTATCTCTATCCCTTAAAGGCCTACTTTCGTCTCACACACATTTATATTCAGATTTTAACCTCCAGTACTTCAGGATATTGGCTTATTTGGAAATGACATCACTATAGATTTAATTAGTTAAGATGATGAGGTCATACTTGACTAAGGTGGTTTCTAATCCAACATGATTCATGTCCTTAAAGGAAGACAAGAGAAGCTAAGAGGGGAGTTTGCATGAAGGGAGAGACAGATTGGGGTGATCTAGCTAAGAGCTGAGAAGCAGAAAGACAGAAGGCCACTTCCAGAGAAAAGAAGAAGGTGTTTACCCAAGTTTCAGTGGGAGCAAGGAACTATTAACCTTTGATTTTTGAATCTCCACCTTCCACAACTGTGAGAATAACTGCCTTTTACTTAAGTGATGGAGATTGCAGTGTTTTGTTACAGCATCCTAGGAAACCAGTACAGCTTCTATCCATGTCCTCATGCCTTCTTCTAATGTGCAGTGTATCATTCCGCTCTGGGACTCAGTACCTAGGATTGCTTGGAACATAGTATACACTTTGATAATAAATAATCGTAACAACACTATTATTACATACACTGTATAGACATAGAATCTATCAGTCTTAATGCAAACAAGCAAGTAGTTGACATCAAAAAGTTACCTGATCCCCAAAACTTGCTTTTATGTCTTTAAGAAAACTTTAGATACAAATACTTAAAGCAGTGGGATGCATCATAGCCCCAAAAACCGAGTCAACAGAAATATCTACATGTGAATTAGCAAACTATAGTTTCTGCAATCAAGGGTAGACTGTTGAATAATAAATACTTAATTGATACACAAATAATATCTACCAATCTCAAATGTATTACTATAAGTGAAAGAAGACAGACTCAAAAAGTTGATACCATCCATGAACTCCTGGACATGACATTCTAGAAAAGGCAAAGCTGGAAGAATGAAGAACAGGGAGGTGCTATTGTAGCTTTCTGTGAAAACAGCATTTGAACATGAAGGTTTAACACAATAAAATTCCTTGGACATTCTTTGGTTTTTTGGCTTTTTTCTTTGTTTTGTTTTTGTTTTTGTTTTTTGGCATTCTGGTTGTAGATTTGGTTTGGGGAAGCAATTGCTTGGTCTATAGAACTTAAAAAACAACTTACAGCCGGGCGGTGGTGGCGCACGCCTTTAATCCCAGCACTCGGGAGGCAGAGCCAGGCGGATCTCTGTGAGTTCGAGGCCAGCCTGGGCTACCAAGTAAGTTCCAGGAAAGGCGCAAAGCTACACAGAGAAACCCTATCTCGAAAAACCAAAAAAAAAAAAAAGAAAAAAAAAAAAAACTTACAATTTTAATTTTAATAGAAAGAAAGAACATAGGGGCTGGAGAGATGGCTCAGAGGTTAAGAGCACTGAATGTTCTTCCAGAGGTCCTGAGTTCAATTCCCAGCAACCACATGGTGGCTCACAACCATCTGTAATGAGATCTGGCGCCCTCTTCTCTATACATAATGAATAAATAAATCTTTTAAAAAAAAAATTAAAAAAAAAAAAAAAGAACATAGCACTAAATTAAATGTGTAGACAAAATAATTTCTAAAAATAAAAGAATCTGTGTATTTTATGTTGCTTCTCTTTTTCAGGAGAAAATGACTCAGTTTTTTAAACAGCCCTCTATAATTTTCAAAGACGTCAATCAGAACTATATCCATGGTAAAAATAAAAGTCTGCTTTGTGGACATGGTTTCTTCCCTCATCTATCACTACATACTTAACAAAGAAGGCCATTTTGGTTGGATTTGTCTAAGTGCTTAAGGCCTCTTTCATTCCTCATAGCTAATCCCAAACTAGCCCTGAGCAACAGCAGCTGACAGTCATTGCTTTAGAATAGTGACTTCCAGGTCTGCAGCCTCAGCAAAGTGAGTGGATGGTTCCAGTCTAGTTTCTAATGAACAGGTGTCCACAAATCAAGGACTGTGCTAATTTTCATCCTGCTGTCAGATTTAGTGGATCCCTAAGAGAGAAGGAGCCCCAGAGGCTAAAAGAGCCCACAGGGTGGTGTTGGATGGAACCATTTAAAACGCATGGTGCTGCTTGTCTCATTGGCTGTCCACAGGCCTTGGGTCATGGTGAGTGGTTGGCCAGGATTGGTGGGTGGCTAGCAGTGCAACTCCTATTTCCAATCTGTCTATTGCCCTGTCCGCAAATGCACTTCAGGACCATTGAGCCAGCACCTGTCCTACAGCAAACACAAAGAAAGCAGTGTGGGAGCCAGCTTTCTTGTTTAATATCCATAAAAATTTCAAATTCTGGCTCTAATTTTTCTGCCAGACAATCTGGTGGCATATAGTTTTCCTGTAATGGACTGGAGCTAACAAATCTTCTTAATTATTCTGGAGTGAACTGATATTATCCCATGCAATAACCAAGCTTGGCTTCTTCTAAATCATCTTTCCTTTTAATATAGTTTGATAGATGTAATTAATGATTTTCCACTCTCACTAAGGAAAACAGACTGTATCTCAAGAATTCTAGGGTGACATTATCTTATTTTGGTCACCATGACCTAATATTTAGTTATTAGCTTGGCAAGAAGATTAACTCAGTTCTCTCACTGTCTCTATGTTTGTAAGATTTAGGAACCTAATTCTTACTAAGAAAATAAAAATAAAAAAGTAAAACTAATATAAGATTGCAGTATAACAAAAAATAAAATAACTTATAAATATTCAGTTGAAGTTATCTTGATGATTTCCTGCTTCCCTTGGCGTTTGGAACACTGGCTCTTCCTCGTGGTAAAGAGAGGTAGTAGACTCTCTTCCATGGTGTAAATGTAATTCAATGAGAAGTATAAGAAACAATAGCACCTGTAACCAATGTCTTCAATATATGTATTGCATTGCTTGTTTCCAGTTTTAAAGACAGTTTCTGTGCTGTGGTGTGTGTATTGTATTTTGCTTGAATTAATGCACAATCTTCAGATAAGTAAGTAGCTCTTTCTAAACCACTGGAAAAGAGCAAACCCTTGGAAGTAAATACTAGAAATCTCCTGAAAAGCCTGTGTGTTCCCATAGTCAGTTCCCAATGGAAAGGTAAATAACAAAGCACAAGAAAGGAATGTGGGCAGTTGAGAGGGGCTTCTTATTAAGTTGGACACGGACACATTCACTATTCCTCGCTTGAACCTTGGAAGCCCAGCTTTTGCTAGGTGACAATCAAAACATACATGGTGCTGGAAGAAATACACAATAAAACTTATTCACAGTATTTAAGGTCTTGCCTTGTACATGCACAGCAGAAAGAAGGAAGGATAAGGCTAGTTAGCAGATCTGAACAGAGATGAAACAATGCAGCCCCTGCGGCTAGGCCGATTACGGCAGAGTAACGAAGCAGATGTCTCCAAATGGGAAGTGAATTTCATGGGCTTCTATAATTGAAAATGAAAAGATCTGGGGTGATCATCATAAGTTTGATGATGAAGTTCTTTCCAAACTCTGATATGTTTTTCTGTGCAATTTTCTAGTACAGCAGCTAGAGCATCCTTCTCTTGGAAATGCTCTGCTGCTTGATTGTCCTTACTTGTTTCTTTGGAAAGAGAACAGCCTCCACTTCCCATACTGTCTTTTTCTAGCACTGTGTAATGCAACTCTTAGAGATGACTGTTAAGTTCCAATTATACTTTAGTTCTGCCTTCCTGAGATAACAATGATTACTCTTCGCTAGGCATGTTGTAGATCTGCTTGTATGAATGGTTTCTCTTATTCATTTTGTATATACTTTTTCTACTATATATGACTGTTTAACTCGCAAAAACAATTCCTTTATTGATTCAGAAACAATGACACTAGTCTGTCCTTGACAATGTGTTCTCTCTAGATGTTGTGCATATGTTTTTGTAACATTTATAGGGATGTTATACAAATTATAATTATTTTTAATGTAAGATCATTGTGGAGATTTATCTGTTTTGTTTTACTTTATTGATCTGAAAGACTTGGTATTTTTAGAATATATAAAGAAAATTTAAAGAATAATAGTACAGAACAAATTGATTTGAGAAAAAATTTGAATGTTGAGCCAGTCAATAGCCACTGTGGAAAAAGATGTATCTTTCTACTATTATTCTTTAAATGTTTACACGTAATTTTCTCTTGAATTTCAACTTACATTTTCTTAAAGTTAAACAGAAAGCAAAACTAACATTATTTGTTTGAATATGGCTGTTCTAAACAAAATCCACTTAAAATGAAGTCTTGGCACATGGGAGACAGCTTGGTCAGTAGGGTATTTATCACATAGCTGTGAGAGCCCAAGTTTGGTCCTCAATATGCAGATAAAAGTGCTGGAAGCTGTGGTATGTGCCTGCAGGACACTGAAAAGGCAGAGAGGATGATAGGGAATTGGGGAGTTCCTATGAAACTAACCTAGCTGAAGCAGCATCTCCAAGTTAAGTTAGAAACACTGTCTCAAAATGTAAGTTGGAGAAATTGAAAGACACTTGATACCAACCTCTGTCCTCCATGAGCACAGGGGATACCCTGTTCACATGTATGTACACACACACACACACACACACACACACACACACATACACACACACACACACACAGAGACAGAGACAGAGAGAGAGAGAGAGAGAGAGAGAGAGAGAGAGAGAGAGAGAGTTTCCAGAGTAAAACAAAACAATCTCTTTTCTTCTTGCTTTTAAAGTCAACAGTAACAGGCCCTGCAAAAACTCTCTAGTATTCCTCTTAACCATGAACACAGCCTCTGACCACCTGTATATAAATTCTCCAATGAAAAACAGAGCTTAAATAAATGAGAATAATAAAAATGTATTCAGAGATAATGTGTGTGGTGTTTAAAAGTACAGAAGGAAACGGTAGGTAGAAAATCTATTAATTAGCGTCATCAGAGAGTTCAGAATTTTAATTCAGACATCATTCAAGAAGCAAACAGTAATAGTGAAAATTTTTAACATCATTTTAAAAGCTTTTGGAAATTAAAAGTAAAATGAAATAATTTTTAATGTATTGAAATAATAGTTCATGAAGTAAGAGTGATAGCTGGACAATCAGTAAAAAAACACAAATAACTTAAAATTAGTTAAAGAAATTAAATATCTACCTGATAAAACATCAGAGTCCATCCTCTTTCTTTTCTCTTTCCACAATTCCTATAAAAGAATTGGAAGTGTGAAAATGTTGCTAGAGTTAGGACACATTGTTTTTATATTAAAAGTTCTCACCATGAAAGTAATACTGAATGATAAAATAACCCCACAACAAGTTATGCCACCACCACTCAAGGTACGGAACTTTAAAAGCTTAGAAAGTGATTCCAGAGGACTGATTTAAAAAAAAAATCCTGAATACCAGATTATCATGAAGCAATGTTTTCAAAATGCTAAAGGTAGGATTTTGATTTTCAAATTAGACTTCAGTGCTTAGACAAACTGCTAATCCGTGGAATGAAGAAGTGAAGAGTGTTTGACATGTGCAAAGCCTCCAAATACAATTGCGTCTCATAAACTATTTCTCAAACAAAACAAGGAGGGGATTTAGCAAGCATCAGGAAAAAGATCTGCGAATGAAGGCTTCAGTACATGAGAAAAGCAAAGCAAGTGTTCAAGAGGGGAAGATGTGTCTCCAGGGAGACGTAAGCAGGACAAGAGATAAGTCTTGGGACCGGGGATGGAGCTCAATTGGTAGAGTACTGTTGCAAGATATGTGATCACACTTTGTGAAAATCTGTTGCTGTTTTACCTGCCTAAGCACCTCCTGATTGGGTTAATAAAGAGCTGAAGGGTCAATAGCTAGGCAGGAGAGGATAGACAGGATTTCTGAGGAGAGAGAGGAACTCTGGGAAGAAGAGAGGTGGGATTCTCCAGCAAGACACAGGGAAGTCAGACACACAGAATGGAGGGAAATAATGAGCCACATGGCAGAATGTAGATTAACATAAACAAGTTAATTTAAGATATAAGAGCTAGTTGGGAACGAGCTTAAGCTAGAGACAAGCTTTCATAATTAAAAAGAAGTCTCTATGTCACTATTTGGGAGCTGAGCTGGCAGTCCAAAGAAAGACTGGCTACAGAGTTCTCACTTAGTGTGCAGGAAGCCCTATGTTTTATCCCCTGTACCATACAAAACCAGCATGGTGCTGGATGCCTGTAAAAGAAGCACCTAAAAGACAGAGGCAGAAGTATCAAAAGTTCAATGTCATCCTCAAGGTTAAAATCCAACTTGGGCTTCAAGAGCCCCTGTTTCAAAAGCATACTAAATAAATAAATAGAACAAATAAAAGAAGAGAATCCTTAGAATAGAAGCAGCAGAGGACATTAAGAAGGGTGGTTAGGGATGAAGAGCAGATGTGACCGGAGACTGGACATTCCTTAAATTACCTGAAAATTCTTTCATGCACATTCAAACACCTTCAGGAGTTTGGAATGAACTGCCTATAAATACAAATCAGATTGCAAATATTTGAAAGAGGTGACTTCATTATGTGCAAATGAGCATACTAGAATCTCTTTATGACCACTATATGAATATTACTCTGTAAAGAGGACCAGAAACTGCTTATTATTTAATTCATAATAAAATTTTAGTGGGAGCACATGTAAGAACACAAAGTATTCGCTGTTCTTATTAGGAAGTTGATCGTATCTGAAATTGATGGGATGGAAAACAGCAAAATAAATACACCTTTAAACTGAAGAGACATCAACCAGAACAGAAAGCGAACAGAGCTTGTATTAGGTGTGTTGATGAGTGGAACAGGTGCTTTGTGTAGGAAGCCACATGTAGTTAAGCACATGAGATCTATCACGGTTTCCACCACAAATTAAACAAATCCTCCCTAGAAGACCATCTGGGCATCCTACAATAAAACTCAGTTCTAGTACTCTCTACCTTGAAGTAGCATTAGATTCCACAAGTTAAGGAATTAATCCCTAAAGGGCTGTCCCTCATTTCATATAACAATCACAAACACAAACACATATTACAATTTGTGCTGCTTAACATGACCCTTCTTAAGGTTCAATGAATTTGCCAGGATGGATCATATAAATCACAGATACACTTGCATCGATTATAAAGGACATTGTGAAGGGAGTGGATAAACAGTCAGGTAGAAGAAATATATACCCAGGTGAGGAATGAGAGTGGGTTAGGGATTCTGTCCTTCTGGGAAAGGTCTTCCTTCAGGTATGTGGACATGCTCAGAACCTACAAGTTCTTCACATGTGTTCTTTTGGACACTTTTATGTGTACTTCCTTACCTGGGCCTAACTAATTAAAACCTTATGCTTTTTCTTTTGAGATTATATATATATATATAATATATATATATATATATAATATATATATATATATATATATATATATATATATCTTAGAGGGAAGTTCGTTAACACACACATGTTCTAAGAGGAGGTGAAACATTTCGTCCTGCAGGGCAGCTAGTCAGACTCAGGAAGTAACTCAATAGTTTCAGGAAGTCCCTGAAACTAACCAGATTCACTAGTTTCCTTCCCCAAGGATATATAAGTGCTGAGAGACACTGTCAAACAAGCCTAGCTATCTGGCAGAGACAGCGACAGCTGAGCTACCTGGAAGAGACAGTCTCAGCCTATTGAGCTGCCTCACTGAGGAACTCTAGCCTTTTAACTTTTTTTTTAGTCGCTTTGGCCTTTTGATGATTTAGCTGTCTTTGAGTTATTTCTACTCCTGTAAGTAACCCTTCATCTACATGCCTTTAAGTAATACAAAAAAAACCTCATTGGTTCCCTAAGTTGGACTTTTATGGCATCAGTACTTTGTTCTGTCATTGGTTCCCTGTATAGAATAGATAAATACTGCTCATGATTCCCAGGAATAGTGTCACACAGCACCCTGCTCATGAGGAATCAGCTTTACTTTTAATTCCTCATTTTCCTGGAGGTTGGAGGATGAGTTGTAAGTTCCATTCTCTTAAACTTTGATTTTTCTAGGTCTGTGTCCCTATCTTGAAGCTAATTAGGGACCTGCTCCCATCAGACATTTTATTAGCATCCACAAAAACATGCATCACTTTGGATAGCCCAAAGATTTTAGGAGCCATGTTTCAGGAACCAGGGACAAAGACCAAATATGTATTTCCTATTATATCACAGTGCCACAATTTATATGAGTTGTTTACATGTAAGAGCATGTTCAATAATAAATAACATCAAAAGTATTTTACACAGTTTTTAGATCATCATTCATTGGCATACTTTTTAATATTATATATTGCATACCTTTAGAGTCAATATCTGTTATCAGGTTAGTTCTGAAAACAGCCATTTTCTCAATATATATCTCAAATATATGGCTGGTTTGAGAGCTCTGCTTCTGGATTCAGTGACCTTTAATTCAGGCACATGTCCCTAAATACACAACTCCTCTCAATGGCTCCAACCTGCATTACTTTTCCTCCATTCATTTAACTTGTCAAATTTATGTCTTGCTTTTGAATTAATGGATGTTTGCAATTTCTTGCATCAATTTCCTGAAAATGAGCCAATCACGTAAGGCCATAAAAACAGGTTTGTCATAAAATGCCTCTGATGAACAAGAACAATTCTGTAGTACAAAAAGTCTTTCAAAGCAAGAGTCACCCAGCAACACAGGCGTACAGAGCTTGAGTTTTATGGTCCATATCAATATTTTACTGTGGTTACAAATCTAACGCAGATGCCAAGATAGTTTATGTTGCCAAATGGTTCTTTTATTTTGCAGCACATGGTGTGTGTTCTATTTAGCGGCGAACACATCTGCTAGAACATTTTTTTTTCTTTTCTCTCTCCTTGCATTTGTGTGTGTATGCGTGTTTGTTTGCAATTCTAGTTCCTCCAAAGATACAAACTCATACATCAGCCCAATGCATGTTTTATGACTTATAAACATTGTTAAGCGATGCTGTTCTGAGCATTTGTGGGCTAGGAAATTACTGCTTTGGGAAAGGTATTTTTAGTGGCAAAAGTACGTTTCATTAATCTCAATTCTCCAGGTTTAGAACCTAAGCAGAGAAGGACGACTCTGAAGGCAGCTGCGTTTTAGATTCCTTTGGGAGTATGCAAATCTAGCAAGGGCAGGGAGAAACAGGTGTTTTGTGCAATGCCATTCACTGGCTTTCTGCTTACCCTTCTTTATTGCACGCTGGAATCTTTTGCCAGCTTGGCAGAGGAGTTTGTCAGAGGGAGGGGTGGAGAGATGGAGGAGCCGGAATAATAGCTCTTCATGCCAATGAAAACTAAGAGGTGTGTTGTTTTCAGGAGTCTCTGCCAGTCCTCCTCCTCCAGCCTCACCTAGCCTGTCTTCCCCACTGAGTTGAATCAACATTTTCCGAAGCAGTGATCAATGAGGGGTGTTGCTTGGAGAGGAACTGAATGATTTAGCACAGTTGGGAGAAGGCAGATCGACATCTGACAGCAGGAGGGAGGGGACAGACTGACAGTGGCTTTTCTAGCCCCTGAATCCATATGAAGAGAGGTGCATAATGGGAGAGATGGGCAGACAGAGCAAGAAAAGGTGTGCTGCCTAGGGTGCAGATAATCTCACCCCTTTGTTCGGAGTGTTATTTGCATTTTAGATTTCGGTAGATTAGCCATAAGTAACCACAGTTGAGCTGAGTGGCAGAACCCCCGCCTCCACCCCAAGGAGTAACAAAAAATTTTTGACAAGCTCTTTCTCCCTCTCCCCACACACACATACCACTTCTTTCTGCTAATCTGGTGCAGGAAACTAGCAGCCTCTACTATTTTAACTGATACACTGGAAACTTAGTTTCATCTTAATTTTCTTCTTTGATTTATAATAGAGAATACAAACAGGAATAAGGCTTTGGCCAAAGATAAAGGCTAAATTTTTCCTAACAAATTCAGCTCTTAGCTGCTTGGGGAAGGAAGAAGATATAGATAACTGTATGGTGTCTAAAATTGCCAGCTGTCCTAAGTGCAGGAGAAAATAAGTGAGGATCTTACAGACAGCTTTAATATTGTGGGCTAGGTGTCCAATCTCTGTAGGAGAAGGAAGGGGATTGGGATCAGCAGACAGAGAATGAACACACCCTTTAGACCAAAGAAGGAAAAATACCTTACTGAGTCCACTGACAGAAGATGATAAGCTGACCAACCCCTGGAATATCACTACCTGCTGTGTGTGTGTGTGTGTGTGTGTGTGTGTGTGTGTGTGTGTGTGTGTTCATTTGAGCGAAGTACTTTTAGTACTTTCATTGTTACTTTGTTAGGACAAGTTTCTTTGTGTGCAGGTTACACCATGTGAAGGACTATAGTCCAGACTGGATGGTGTACATTTCTGGGAAGTTAGTGTGAGCTACCATTCATGTATTAATATCCAGTTGTGTAATCTCTGCCATGCAAAAGCTACCATGGAACTCAGGATCATGCAAGTAATGGCAGTCCTGGGCAAAAGATGGGTCACAGGGCATCTGGTGTTGAGGTCATAGTAGTCTTGGACTTGAACTTGACTGTGTTTGTGAAAAGTCCTTACTGAGACCTATTCCATTTCTGATCTTTAATCTAAGACATTCTCTCCACACTCCCCACTGACAGAGTAACAAACCCAATCTTAGGAAACTGGTTGGAGATCTGTTCTTTTTGTAACTGTTTCCAGGTGAGCAAGTGCAAAGTATTGGCCGTACCTATCATTTGCAACTCTGATTTAACTTGCATAGGGTGCCACTAAAAGAGAACCATGGTTTGGAGTGTTTTGGGTAGAATGCCCTTGTGGCTGGTCCAGGGAGCTTAAGGGAAGAGGAGTTTTCATTGGTAGGATTGAGTCCCTTGTTGAAGCATCATCTAGAGATAGCACAGTTGAACCTCAGAAAGCACAAACTTGACAAAACAATTAAAACTTTAGGGAGCCAAGTGCATGACTTAAACGGGCCTGGAGTGGTCCCAGTAAGGGAAGCAAACAGCTCAACTGTGACATTCATTCCATCCAGAAGTCTTGATCTGATGCGTTTTTCTGTGTGAAAGGAAGAAGCCAGCCACCTTGGAATTTCAGCCATCTTGGAAATTCACAATCTTTGTTACCTAGTCATGACCCTTCTTCAGATCTGTCTGCCTAGCAGGGAACCTGTCTAATTCCTAGCTCCTTGACATGACAGTCACATGATCTTGGAGAAGTAGATGCTAACCATCACACTTCAATTTTTACCAATAGATGGTACTGAGGCAGCAAGCATTCCTCCCTCCACCCCCACCCCAGGCAATACACTATAGCTTATTCTGAGGCAAATAGGAGTAGCCATGGCCTGGGTACCCGGATTCAGTGAGCCACAAATGACACTCTCACAGTCCCACAACCAAGGGCATCAATCAATGTGTTAGTCAAATACTTAGTGGGAACATTAGGTAGCTGGGTCACAGCAAAGCACATAGGGGTGGGAGAGTAGGAAGATTACTCTCTTAGAGATTTCAGATATTAATGATATTCTTTGTTTTGAGGTTGAGGGAAATTGTTGCTGGCTCTGCAGCTGAGATCCCACTGTCTCTGATCTCAGGGGCACAGGCTCTGGGAGGTTGTAAGCAATCTCCTTTATTAAACAAAAGGCTTAGGTATTTATGTATGTAGTTTTTGGTGGGCTCTGCTTCCAGCTGCCATGGTGTTTCCTGGTTGCCTCTGGGTCATAAGTCAGCAGCTGTCAATTTGGGGGTCCGTTTTCAGGGAACTTTGGGTCAAGATACTACTGCACATGTCAGAGCTCTTTGTTTGCTTAAGGCATGGCCCAGTGCTTTCAGCCTTACCTATCTCAAGCTGTTACTTTGCTAAGTTAATACATTAAAAAATTTTAACCTAGTAGTCAAAAGATGTTAATCCAAAAAGAGAAGTGGGTTGTAAATGGCTGTTAAGAGGACTAAAGAGTGACAAGGGTTTGGTTCTGGACCTGTGGCATTCCAACTCTTTCCAAACAAGAAGTGCTAGTCAGTCAACCAGTAGGGTTTTGTTTGTTTGAGTGCACACTGGGTGTTTCTCTTTCTTGTCTTCATTTTTCTCTTTAAATCTCTTCTCACATAGATTCTATCTTAATATCCAGAACCGTTCATTTTTATCCTTTACAGAATAATGCAAACAACCTGCTCCATTTCAAATCTAGGTTACTCTGAGGGTTTTCTATAAAATTATTTTTAATTTCCACCATCTAGCTTTTGATGTTAAAATATGGATGATTATGGAGCCTCAAGTAAGAATTAACTTTAAAGCCATGATAAGCAATTAATTCATTTGGTTACCAGCCTTTAGTAACACTTCTAACTGTAAGATTTTGTTCCTAAAAAGGGCACATTTACAGTAAATGTTACTTCCTTTGGCAAAAACAAGTTGGGGGCTGGAGATAACTTGTTTTATCTAGTTACATTTGAAAAGCTAAGTATATTAAGGTCTTCTTTACAAATTTTACTCAAGTAGCAGTTTATGTTTCTAATTCTGAGGTTCACAGTACAATATCATAATCTGTTGCCCTAGATAAAGTTTGTAAAACAATCCTGATTCTGTGTGCAATGTAATCGTCTGCGTAGTAAATATGGTATAGCATAAAATATCTGCAAAACCTGAGGGTGATGATTAATCATCAGAAGTGACAGCCTAATCCGCAGTATCAGAACAGAAGTTTGGCTTCATGAATACTAGAATGATTTCAGTAGAGTTTGGCTCCATGTTGTGTGAGAACATTTAAAAGAAATGTGTTAAAATCAATCGATACTAAATTTGTGGGTTTCTTAGCACATTAGTGTTCTTCCTTTAGAAAGGTGAACTCTACCAGCTTAGACCACTTTAAAAGTGGTCATGTGGCTAGATATGGTGGCTTCGTGGTTGAAATGAAAGTGGCCTTCATAGGTCCCATTCCCCACATCCAGGTGGAACTGTTTGGAAAGGATTAGGAGGTGTTCCCTTGCTGGAGGAGGTGTGTCACTAGAGCAGACTTTGAGGTTTCAAAAGTCCATGGCATTCTTAGTCAGCTACCTCTTCCTTGCACCTGTAGACTAAGATGTAAGCTCTCAGTTCCTGCTTCAGCACCATGCTTGCCTGCCTGCTGCCATGCTTTCCTCCATAGTCATCATGGACTCTAATCCTCTGGAGACTGAGCCCCAAATTAAACATTTTCTTCATGTCTTGATCATGGTATCCTAACACATTGTTAGAAAATAAACTAAGATGGTAGGCATGTCTGAAATCCTAGTACTCTGGAAGCTGAGGCAGGAGGATTATGAATTTGAAGTCAGTCTACACTAGATAGTAAGACTCCCTTTCATACAGTAACAATGCATGATATTCACCATCATTTTCTTTGTCGATTTTGTTGTTGTTTACTTGTTGTAATGGATCATCCCTCTTGGAGAGGGAGAAAAATAAAATCACTTCTCTCTGTACAGCTGTCAGGATAGCGAGAAATCTATTCTGGCTTGCTGACTTGTAATTTTGAGTAGAAATTAAATTACACCACCGAAATCAGTGTGCTAAGGACGAGGGTAGTAATCTGGAGTTAGTAATGGCTTTCTATCAACTCTGAAGGTGTTCTCTTCCTTAGAGGTTATTATAACTTGTCACTGTGGTATTAGAAAGTTGGGTTTGTTTGGTTTTGTTTTGTTTGTTTTGGCAGCTGTACACCAGAGAGCCACCTGCTGGCTTCGACAAAGAAACACATCTCTGACACTGGAGATTATGAAGAAAAAGGAAGTCAAAGGGAACAATAGCATCATTACAATGAACCATCTGAAAAATAAATTTATTGTTTGATGTAGACAAGACAGCTCAGCCAGTAAAGGCTGCAAGCTCAGTTCAATTCCCAGAAACCACACGAAGGTGGAGGAAGCATACTCCTACCGAGTTGTCCTCTAACCACACAGGGGCCGTGGCACTCACATCTACACACTCACATCTACACACACACACACACACACACACACACACACACAATTTTTTCAATTAAAAATGATTGACATAATAGGAACATATTCCTCTCAGTTCACTGCTGAAATTTATAATTTACATGGATTTCAGGACACCTAACGTGGGTTGTATTAAAAAGTGATTTTGATCCATCACTAATAACAATAAGCATCACTATGGTGTTGTGAAGTGGTTTCATGTTCACTCCCACCTAAAAATTCTTATTCATATTTTTTAGTTGGGGAAGGCTAGCTGGAAACTTAGGCTGGTAAATTTCAGGGGAACAGGGACCTCAGCCACACATACAGCAAACCTACAGCTTTGAACGAGAGAGAAGCTGCCCTTTTCATCTCGCTCAGCTGTCGTGTAGTTCATTTTTCTTTATACACTGCTTCTAAATTGCGTTTCACCATGCATTTACAAAGCACACCAACTTTCAGTGTTTGTGACTTATTTCGACGCTCAGTTAAGATTGTCTTGCTAAGCTCAGAAACATGAACTAAAGCTTTGGTATTAGTTTCAGTGTTATGTGAGGCGTGCCTTCATAGAACGGCCCCATTCTGCCTTGCCTGTGGAAGGACATTGAATTTCCAGTAGAGATTGCCTTACTAGTTTTAGAACACGTTTAGTTTTTGTTTTGATTAAAGTACATGGGATTGGGCTTAACTCACCTTAGTCCCATGAAAGTTCTTAGCTTCTGTATTTAGGCCCAACAAAACATTAAATATTTTACTTCTGTGATTTTTCTACCTGCCATAAATAAACAGTAGCTTCATGCTTAATTACACAGTCTGTTCTTTCTTCTACTTCCATTATTTTCAACTGAAGTAAATAAACAGACAAAGGCTCTGTACAGTCTGGTTTGAGATATACATTTGAAGCAGTGATATGAATTTCTCACTGAGCAGCCTAGAGTCACTAGAGAAGTGTCTTATCCTACTGAGCCGCGTCCTTTTCCTCAGCAAGCATCAGGCCAGTGATAATTATCAGCACATTTACAGAGTGGGTCTTTACAAACATTATATTTCACCTGGGTTTTTAAATGCTTGTACATGTAAAAACATTTGTCTTTTTTAAAAAAAAAGTTTAATTTTTCCCAACTCTTTCTCACCCTATTTTATTTTGGGGAATTATGCCATTTAATTTTTCTTTGTCCTTTCAATATTTGCTGTAGATATTGCTATTTCACAGATCTACAATATCTGGGGTTTTATACAAATGGGGCTGTTCCTGATAATATGACAGTTGACAATGAACTGTCATATTTGATGAAGTCTATAACCAACATAATCCTGCTGCTCTGTCATATACAGGGACTAAGAGCTTAGGTGTTCTATGACTCCTAAGTAAGATTCTGAAGAACTACTATGGAATCCTGATTCTGCATTCAAAACTCTCATATCCTACATATCCCCATCAACAGTACAAGCCTTACCCCATCTACAACTTACCGTTATATTTAGAATACAGTTAAGTTCTGTCTCTGGCCTCCCAGGCTGTTAATGACCTGGCTTGTTCCTCTCGTGTTTTTCTGCCCCATATGTTTCCTCCAGCTCTTTGCTTCACAGAGTGGGCTTCTGAAGCTCCTTTCCCGGGAGATTCTGCCAGTCCACCCCAGAATCCCAACTCAACCTTTAAGCTTTGTTGTGATCTTTCTTTGCAGCCTCTTTACATCCTTTTCAGAGTTATGCCAGTTGGAAACTGGCTTCTGCATGCCTACATCTGAAATGTTTATCTTCCTCCAAGTTACAAGGGACAGATATCCCCCTCTATCTGTGATGTGTGTGATGTGTGTGTGTGTGTGTGTGTGTGTGTGTGTGTGTGTATGTTTGTGTGTCGATCTCTTAGCATTTGGACCCCCTTTGGTGCTCAGTAGCTATTTATGTGTAGAATGAATTAGCTTTTTACTTCATTTTTCTTCACAGAAAAGAAATTCGTGCAAATTAAGTAGCACATATTAAAGACCTAGACACTAACCTAACACTGTTTGAACCCAAGTCCACCAGATGACAAGCCTATCTCTCTTTCACACTTCATACATATCTACAGATTCTCAGGAAAACATTCCCATGGAGAAAGACTAAAAGCATGGAGCTGGAATCAGTGGTGTAAGCCCCAAACCTGAAGAATACCGCAGGTTAAACCAGAAGAATTGCAAACCTCAAGGCCAGACTGGGTTACAGAGTGTGTTAAAAGTTGGCATACTAGGGAATCCCTGTCTCACCATTTTAAACGTACACATCAACAAAAACAGAAAGGGGCATTGAACTGTCTGGTGATGGGTGGCTCAGTGGTTGAGCGCTAACTTTGCATTAATTAAGCCTTAGGGTCAATGTGCAGTACAAGAATGAAATAAATAAACAAGTGAATAAGTGAATGAATAAAATTGAAACACTGAATTTTTGACTGTGTACGGCATGAAGTAAATGGAGGGGAGAGGGTGATTTTGAAAAGCACAGCTTTACTGGCTGGTGGAACATCCCCTGGCCCAAGAGTTCTCAGAAAGTCAGCCTGCAGGCAGGAGTCCCTAAATAGGATGGACTAGTCTGCCTCTCCCCTCTGGGGAATGGGGAGGGTGGTAATTAGCACTTGAAAGCTGAGGTTGGTGCTAAAGTTGATAGCTCCGCAGCAGGGAGCCTTTAATATAAGTGCTGCCTTCATTAGCGATTCAGAGAATAAGCTTCCCTGATCTTCCTCAAGATTGAAACGGGAAGATACACTTTGGAAATCTACCCTTTTCTTAGTGACAGGGAGAAAGAATGCCCTGGACATCTGTCAGGGTAATCGCGCGTCATGGACTCGGCCTGCATAAAGAAAGGGCTCACTTATAAAAATCTTCATAAAAAAGAAAACACAGATTTCCAGTTCATATGGCAGATCTATCAAAGCTGACTGCCGGGGGGTCGGCCTGGCAACCTGCATTTCAATGCATGGTCTCCTTTATTCCCTGATAGTTTCTTAAACCATACCGCTGTCCTCTGTGGAAGACAGAATGTATGCAGAAGCCAGTTTCCACATCAAGTACAGACTACCTACTAACCTGTTTGCTTCTCAGATGATTCAAATGAGTGGAATCACTGCACTTCTTAAAAGGTAGAGAAATGATCCCCACTGGCTGGCCCTCTTCCCAGGGAAGATTCTGTTTCCAGACTTTTAATGCTTTCCCTAGAATCTATCTAAGCTAGTATTAGCAAGTGGCCACAGGGCAAAGGTTCATGTGAGTATTTTGAGTCCCCCACATCTCCCATCCTCATTGTGTTAGTCTACTTTATGCCATTGAGACAAAACACCCAAGAAAATCAACTTACAGGAAGAAATATTTACTCTGATGTATGATTTCAGACCTGTTCATTTTGTTTACATTGCTGTGGCTTATGGTGAGAGGCAAAATGCTATGATAAGGAAGGCATGGCGGAGCTGACTATATCACAACCTCAGGGGGATAAAGAGAACACAACAGGAAGAGATAGGCATCCCAATATGCCTTTTAAGGTCACCAACCTAACAACCTTCTAACTAAGCCTGAGTTCCTAAAGGTCCTGCCATTCACAGTACAAGATCAGCTAGCAGCCAGGCCTGGGACTTGGCCTTTCAAGTATTTCAGATCTTAACCATAACACTGGTCAGAGAACTAACTATTGCAGTACATCACTAGGTTAGGTATTATTCTTCATTTACTTCCCAGAAACACGTTGGCCAATCTAAATGTCCTTTTAAACTGTCAAACGCTATATGCAGCATGTATTCAAGCTACATGAATGTATCTCAAGATCTAAGTGTGTTTCTTTCATGTTACCAAATCCCCTGGAATTAACATAATACAAGTGAGGAATGCTCATCAAAAAAAAAAAAAAAAAAAAAAAAAAAAAAAAAGAAAGAAAGAAAAGAAAAGAAATATCATAAAACTTAGTTAAGAGTTATGACAAAAGAGTATGCAGGAGAGTGGTGATGGGCAAAAAGAAAAGCCATTCCACGCAAATGTACTTCTCCACATAGCTGTAAATTACTCCTATGATAATGAGCCTGATAGAAAGACAGGGGAAACTTAGGATGTATAAGAATGGCTTACCTCAGAATGTGGTTGAAGTTTCTTGCCTGCTCAGAGTCAGAGATGCCAGCACAAGCATTTGCTACGCAAGTTGTCTGCACAGAGTCAATAATTCAAATATATAATGAGACTTAAAATAAGAATGCTAAGATAGCAATGAATGAACCATGTTTAAGACCTAAACATATACGGCCTCTTTCCTCCCCCAGCTGCAAAACTGCAGTTTTTCTGGGAATCTCACAAGAAACATTTTGTTTGTTTGTTTGTTTTAAACAGTAAAACTCATGTCTTTACCCCCTTGTGCAGGCCATGTAGACTGTGATTTTACCTGTTCAGGTTACAATCCTGCCCAAGGCTCCTCCAATTTTACCCTATTATGTTGTTTATCAGAAAAGAGGGAAAAATAGTTTCTTAACTATCTTTTGGGATGTAACTTGGGGCCAAGAAAATCTTGTACATAAAATTTTGTACATATATTGTAGCTGCTACTGAGACACCTAAGAATGACACACTCCACTGAGAAGCCCATACCCACACCTGAGTGTGTCTCATTCCTTCCACACACACCTTTCTGTTAACTCCTGTGTTGTTCAAATCTCTTCCTAATGAGCTCTTCTTTGTACTGGCTCATGCTGAAATTCTTTTCTGCAATGAAGTCAAGAGTCTGGCCTCACCAGAGTGGATGCCACTGAAAAAACTTGCTCAGAGAGTTGCAGGCATCAGCGTTGTGTTGTGTGTCTCTGGCCCCATGCTCTGCTGCCAATGGCAGTGAAACCCACATCTTGCCTACTTGTGAATCCCTGATGAGTAGGAGGTTCTTAAGAAGTCAACAGATGAGTGAATGAGTAAGTGGAGGAAAACATAGGAAGAATAGAATAGTATTTCAGTCAGTGGAATGGAGTTAAGGTAAAAACAATCCTGATAGGAAACACCCTGGTAAAAGTCAAGAACTATGGAGGTTTCCTAAGAAGGATTAACTGATGTCTGATCATGGATGGAAGGCAAGGTACGTGGCTTTTTGAGCTTACACATTCCCTTTATCCAATCGTGTTTATAGCTATAATACCATTACAGCACCAATGTTCAAAAATTCACCTGTGAATAAGATCCTGCTCCACACTAGACAATTGAACCAATTATCTTTCCCAGGTAGAAGTGGCCAGTTGCATTTAAAATTGGCACCCACAAAGACACACCATCGGGTTTAAGATTGTGTATCCACGGGTTAGAGACAGATCTGACCAGTGTAACTCGCACTGCCTCCGGTTTGGGCCTGGATGTACAGTTTACATGCTGTATTGTCTTGAAAAAGACCTTGAACTATTATGAGCTTCAGTTGCTTAATTTGCAGGGGGAAAAAAGGATTATCATGAAGAGATTGCCTTCAGATGAAGTTTCCCATGCCTTTTTTTTTTTTTTTTTTTTTTTTTTTTTTTCAAGACAGGGTTTCTCTGTGTAGCTTTGTACCTTTCCTGGAACTCACTTGGTAGTCCAGACTGGCCTTGAACTCACAGAGATCCACCTGGCTCTGCCTCCCGAGTGCTGGGATTAAAGGCGTGCACCACCACCACCCGGCTCCCATGCCTTTTCTTACCAGGTTTACTGGTTAGCTTAAAATGACGCAGCGTCTTTAGTTCCTTTAGATATCCTGTCAAAGTCTCAGTGTCTTGGCCCTGATGTCACCAATCCCATTGACCTGAAGTGCTGGCAGTTCGCCTAGGGGATGGACCCCCCCCCCCATGAGTCTCCCCACCCTCACCCCCATCCCTTCCCTTTACTGTTGGTTTCCTTTACAAAGCCTCACGCAGTATTAGCTCTAATCCTAATTCTGCTGGAAGCTTCTCTTGGGCTTTGATCTTAACAGCTAAGGGATGGTAAATTCCCGTCTAGTCTCTAATTTCTGTGAATTCTACATAGAAGTCTCCAAAGGAGTTGGTGGGCCTGATGGGGAATCGATTATGCTATAAATACATTATATGCCTATATAAGCATCTACAAGAAATGAATAAAAGTATTACAGATTAATTTATTTTTAAATGCCCTTGCATTTTTGTGTTGAAAAACTATTAATGAAAGAGGCCTTGCAACTAAGTTTACATAGAAGCCAAGGCAGTCACACTGGGCTTTTACAGGCACAAAAAGGATAGAGAAACTAGAGAAGAAATCCTTCATCTGTTTGTCAGTTGGAAGAAGTTGAATGGATAAAGAGAAAAGTTATTGCGGAGAGGGAATGAAGTATGTTGTGTCACGGGAACATGGCTGATTGGAAGACCTGGCCTTTTCCTCTCCTGTGTATTCTTCTTTCTTTTAGATGTGCATTACTTTATTTTAAAATATATTTTAAATTAAAATATAATTACATGACTTCTCCTTCCCTTTCCATCTTTCAAACTTGCCCATGTCTCCTCCCTCTAGTCCTTCCTTTGTGTCCTCCCCTTTACTCCCTCTCAAATTGATTATCTCTCTTTCCTTGATTATTATTGTTACATATATCTGAGATGTACACATATGTAAATAGAACATACTGAGTGTATTTGTGAAAAGCTGTTTGAAAATCGTGAGAGGACCACTTTAGTTAAAAAAAAAAAGAAAATATGTCTGGATATGTCCAGGCCTTAGTCAATGACAAAAATCAATTATTGTATTCCCAATGAGAAAACTGGAAGTTTGGCTCAGGAATAGCATCCATACTCAGCAGTGATGTTTTGTTTATTTGTTTGATTAATTGAGATTAACTGAATTTAATAATTAAAGAGAGAGAGACAGAGATAGAGAGACACAGAGACAGACGGAACAATTGCCATGTGTTCCTTTCTTTATTAGGAATCCTCCTGCTGATTTCTGTTTAAGACAATGACATTCAGATTTATTATACTACATTAACTTGATCTGTGATGAGATAGAGGCCACTTTGTTTCACAAGTCATTAACTATTGCGTTTTTATATGTACCATTATCTTGTTATATCCAGTTATCTGGATATAACATGTCTCTTCATGTTCCTATTCAAATGCATGGAGACTAACAAAATCATCATAAAGGGGAAAGAAAGCTAAGGAAGATGCAGGGTATGTACGAAGTGCCCACCCATGCCCGAAGTGCCCACCCATGCCAACTTGTCGTGAAAGTAAAATAAATCAAATGTCATAAATCAAAGATAGGTTTGAATTCAAACCTCAAGCCATGCATTAAAGCCCTTTATAGCAGCCAAAGGCAGGTTGGCCAATATTTGAGTTGGCTCCGAAATTCACAAGAACCAACGAAAAGGAACAGTTAAAATTTAAATCCCCCACCATACAAAAGGTAAACAAGTCACTGAATGGAGTCATTGGGGGTTCAAATTCCAGTGTATCCAGTCTCTTCTAGGAAAGAAAAGTTAAAATTTTGTATTTTTAAAGGTGCGTATTGATAAATAGATAATGTTGGTCTCACACAGAAGGGATGATACTTAGGTTTTTGTTATGAGACTGAATAAGCCAGATTTCCTCACACCTTCTAAGTTTATCAGTGTGATACAGTTTAAAGGTGTGGATCAGGTTTGTTTTCTCTGTCAGTTAAAGGATTAAAAGACAGAAAAACCTCAAGCACAAGGCTGCAGTAGAGAAATCTCAAACACTGCAGACAGCAGCAGACAGAGTTGGCAGATGTCTGTTGGGGATGAGGACACACACACATGCCGCAGACACACAGAGAAAGGGGACACACACACATGCCACAGACACACAGAGAAAGGGGACACACACACACACACACACACACACACACACACACACACACGCACGCACGCACGCACACGCGCGCGCGCCCCGCAGATACACAGAGAAAATCACCCTCTGAAAAGCAAAGGGGGAACTCAGAAGCCAAAACTTCCAGTGTCTTCTCAAGGGCTGGGGTCTTTAAAGTTTGAAGAGTGTTCCTTCCCTAGTTAATGGCCCACAACTGTTGTGTAAGAATTCTTGAAACAGTATTGAACTTCTTGAGCCAGTCTATCAACAGAGGGCCTGCTGGCAGGGAAAAAAAGCCTACAAGGCCTTTGCTCTAAACTGCCAAACTTGAGCCGGAGACATGACTTGGTAGTTAAGAACAAAAGACTCAATTCATGGTACAGCTGCTCACAACTGTCTGTAACTCCATTTCTAGGAGACCTGACAGCCTCACACAGACATCCATGCAGGGAAACCAACAAAAATAATTTTAAAAATTTGGGCTGGAGAGATGGCTCAGCTGTTGGGAGCACTGGCTGTTCATCCCAGAGGACCAGAGTTCAGTTCCCCACAGCCACATGGCAGCTCATAACTGTCTGTAACTCCATTTTCAAAGGATCTGACACCTTCATACAGACATACATGTAAACAAAACACCAATGCACATAAAATAAAAATACGTGACTCATTAAAAAATGTAGAGACAAAAAAAAAAAATAAGCTGCCAGGTTTTTGTCTCAGGTCAGGAAAGTGAGGAAGAAAACTGTCACATTGGAATTTCATCATTTTTATTACCTGATCATGGCCCCGCTCCCTATCTGTCTGTTTACCAGGGAATCTGTGTAGCTCCTAGTCTCTCAAGTATATCATGGAGTATGCCTTAACAATAGTTAAAGTTAATTTACAGAGAGAACATTCGGACATACTTCCTTAGGCTTAGTACAGAAAGGACTAACTTTTCCTAAGAGAGACTCTTCTGACATTTAATAAAAGCCTAGGAATTAGCAAAGCCCATTCAGTCAAGGTGATCCTATCAGAAGGTTTTGTGATTCTCTAGCTAGATTCAGAGAGAAAATTTACCATATCTGGAGAAATGGATGGATTGCTTATCCTTCAGGCAAGTTAAATCCCTTCTAGTTGATAAAGCCTTGAGTAATCAGGAAATGAAGGAGACTAATAGATTCACCCTTGATGAAAATTGACACCCACATGCAAGTCTGGAAGTGAATTTCCCAGACAAAACCTGCTTGGGTAATGTAAATCAGGCCTAGAAGGTGCCATTTGTATGCAAACAGACTTAAGGACTTAGTGCAATTGCTTTCTGTCCTCTGGATCACAAACAAGATGAACAGATTTAAAGTGAAAAAGGCTTATCTATAAACCTGGTAGAAAATAGACCTAGATCCCAGGCACACAAAGAAGAGAAGGACTTAGAGGAGAAACACACACCTGCCCCACAGCTCTGAAATGGGCAGCCCTGGGTTTCTTAGCAGGTTCGCTCAGCTGCTGCTTCCTATCACTTTGAGTATATCATTTGAATTTTATTCCTTTTGTACAAACACGTAATTAAAAAAAATCTTCACAGTTGTTTTCATGTTGCTTGAGACATAGTTTGTTTGTTTGTTTTTTTTTTAAGTGTGGCTTAGAGATTTGTTAACATACATAAGAAAAATTTACACAATGGCCAATTATACATTTTACGGGTAAATTTTTCTTCTCTAGTACATTTTACTTGTAAGGTTCCCTAACATACAATATCATACTCAGAACCAAGAGAATGAAGACGTTCTACCATTTTTTTAATGCAACATTAGCTTCAAGTTGAAATTTATTCTTCCCAGTCAGGGCACATGAAAATGTTACTAAGAATTTTGTACTGTTCTGGTGGAATTGCTGTGTGGCACAGGGGAAGCCAGGGTCCCCTCTTGAGATTCTTCCTCTCATCAATAAAAGAAATTAAGAACAGACTCAAAAGGAAGCCCAAGGGCAACTATATTAGCACTTAAAAGGAAAACTGAAGGTAGGGAAACTGGAAATCTCAGCACCTCCCTAGATGAGAAAGGCAAAGAAAGGCAAGAAAACATTATGCCCTTTAAGTTAGGTGAACCCGAGAGAAGTCAGCCACATGGTGGAAAAGCAGCCACATGGTGGGTAGGGGACCTTTAGAAAAGAGTAAAGGAGTCCAAAGTCCCAGACCAAAAGAACTTAATGCTCTGGCCAGGACCTAGATGATGGAGACAGAAGAGAAGGGATAAGTTATGGGTTTCTGAGCCAGTACTCATGAAAATATGCCAATCCAGCAGAACTCTTGGCAACTCTAGGGAATGTGCTGGGGGTGAGAATTTTAAGAAGGACAAGTATATTATATTACTGGACCGATAGTCATTTTTCCTATCTCAGCCACGTGGTGGATCTGTCTGTCTGGACTAACTCTTAAAGAAAGGGATAATTACATGTCTCCACCTAGAGGTAGGTTCTACTCTTTAACAGAAATTATTTTAATGTGTTGATTCAATTTGATGGAAATTCTAAAAACATGTGGCAGTTTCTGTGATCAAGAAACAGACCATGAAGAAGAGAATCAATGATAGGAAATGCATCTCTTCCTTATATGTAAATGAAGGATATGTCTGTCTATCTGCTTGCTTGTTGGCAATGGAGATAAAAACCTATCTACCATGGATTAAAACACATGGAAATCTGATGGCTGTAGTAACTGAGAAAACCAGGAATTAGAGAGATTCCAGCATGGCTGGACTAGGAAGGAAATGGGCAACATTAGCGTGCTTCCTGTCCCCTTCTTTCTTAAGTAAAATTTTGCCTTTAATCATTTAAACCCCAGCTACCACATGAGGCGAAGATAGTAAATCTATCTATAGCCCTTCCAGCGTTTGGACCCAGAAGCAAAGAGAAGAAGATCATGCAAAATCCCAAGGTTAACTTTGACTTTTCTTGTTTGTGACCTGTATTCATGACTGAACCAATAATTACAGTAAAACGACTGAATGCACTTGATGGGTTCTACTTTAGTCATAGAATTCCTTACAAGATGAAAAAAAAAGAATATGAACAGGCAGGGTGGAGGGTCAGAGGAACATCATGAACTGAGAATGGTAGAAATGTGAACCAAGGATGTAGAATGCATTCAAGATCCAATCTATGGCAAGCTAGGATGACAACTAGGATGAACTGAAAATGTACTACACATTACCATTATAATCAGTGCTCTACATGTATAAATCTATTTGGTCTTCATGTACAGGAAAAGGCAGTAGTGAGAATAAGAGAAAATACACAGTGAGGTGGTTTTAGGACAGAGGTCTCAAAAGTGAATAGTCCTGTTGCTCCTTTTCTGAAAGTCTGAACTCTCCTTGGTTGGCAGATCTATCCTGACTAGAGGGGAGAGATGCTGGAAGTGTTTAAGGGACTCATTTGTGCTCTGGTTTCTCATTATCTTTCTTCTCCTTTCATAGGCAACTTACGTGAACATAACTGCCTGGATGCTATGAGTGAGGATGTGAACTAAACTCCAGTCCAGACATGTGGGTTGATGAATCAGCTGACCCCCATGCCTTAACCCAGTGAAGCATTGTTAGCTTCTAGATGGAGGCCCTTGTTGCGCAATCTATCTTCGGGAACTGCTTCAGCCACACTGGATATCTGCTTGCTTGCTTTCTCTTAAGCTGTCATGTGTAACCCATAGTAACTCCTTTTTAAAAGTCATCAATCCATTGTTCATGAAAGTCATCCTTTGAGTAGAGAAAGCAGAGGATCCAAAAGTCAATGGCCAAGGGTAGCTTTGGTGGCTGTTGATTTAATTGTCCTGGACCATAGCCCCTCAAGTTATTACTCACCTGAAGTGAGAAATCCTGAGTTGCAATCAAGGGACTCCCATCTTCTCCAGCTCCAGCTTTTTCCTGTATTAGTAGAAATGTTTCCTCATTTTTTATTTTGCTGCAGATAAGGAAATTGACATAAACAGAGAATGAGCAACTTATCAAGTTCATATTAACACAAATACTAAAGGCAAAAAGTCCAGGTACTTTGGTATAAAGCACCACATTCTATCATCTTTTGCAGAGTCAATAATACCCCATCACTGTGCATCAGAAGAAAGTACTTCATCCCAATGTTGGGAGGAGGGAGGCTTGTTCATCTTTTTGCTCATAGAATTCTGACTTGGTAACTTCCAAGTGCATTGAACGGCTGCTATTAGAAACTTAAGTTTTGGAGTTCTGCAATATGAAAATTAATTTGGTATAACTGCTCATAATAAGTTATAGTATAAGATAAAAAGACTTGCACAAATCAAGAAACTTGTCTGAGGTCCCTGGAGTCTATAAAATGTAACTCCTCTCATAGCAGTTATGGCTGTGCCTAATGAAGTGTGTTGGGGATTCATGCTGAAATTTTATAGTTTTTATTCACAAGGAAACATTGTATTATCGGATAATATTTATTTGAAAAACATGATTTGTACGTTGTAGCAAGGGCAAAATAAATCATTCTCATGGTGTGGTGGTTATCAATAGTGAAATGCACTACCAGAAGTTACTTCTTGCTTTTTTTAATTGTGCTTTTGTGTGTGTGTGTGTGTGTGTGTGTGTGTGTGTGTGTGTTGTGTTATATACATGTATGTGCATATGTGTGGGGAGATGTCATCACACATGTGTGGGAGCCAGAAGTCAATGTTGAGACACAGTCAGCCTCTTGATAAACCTGGAACTTGCCATTTTGGCTAGACTGTTTGGCCAGTGAGCCCCCAAATCTTGTTTCCACTCCTCTAGCACGGAATTACAGCCAGGAGCTGCTCTGTCTAGCGTTTACAAGGGGGCTAGGAGTCTAAACTGTTTACATGTTGAGCCCCCATTCCACTGCCGCCGTAAATGCTTTCTTTTAAGATTATTATTTCCTTTGTAATTGTGCTTCTGAGTTGTAATGCAATCATAGTTTCACCTTTTCAATTGTTTAAGATTTTCTTAGCAGGGCCAGGTGGTGCACATCTGTAAACCTGGTACTATGGAAGTTAAAGGATGAGGATGTGGAAGTCAAGGCCAGCTTGTACTGAATAACATACTCAGTAATAGCCTGGCCTACAAAGTGAGACTCTTTCAAAACAAAACAAACTCAAAATCTTGGTGAATTCTTCAAATTTATTTATACAAAGCTGTATCTGTGTAAGAGTAGGTATATCTCTATGCGTACACGGAAAGTCTTCATAAGCAAATACAACAAATTGGATGGGCCACGTTAATGATGTGTCTGCATTTGACAGGTGAGATTCAATACCACATGTAAACTTAATTCAGAATGTCTATAATCCTGTTATGGTTTGTGCCTTTGTACATGCTACTATAACAAGTATACCACAGCTGGGAAGTCCACTATCAAGATGCCGGGTTATCTGTCCAGGGTTTGATGAAGGTTCTGTTTCTCAGTTGGAATCCCTTCCCAACACGCCCCACCCCATTCCTTCTTCTTTCTCTCTCTGTCTCTCGGTCTCTGTCTCTGTCTCTGTCTCTCTCTCATATCATCACCTGTTAGTGAGAAGAGAGACAGAGGAAACAAGCTTTATAATATTCTTCTTATAAAGACACTAATACGCCATGACGACTCCATTATTATCTCCTAATTAATCCCCTAAGTTCCCATCTCCAATGCAATCACATTCAAAAAATTTAAGGGATCATAAACTTTTGGTGAGCAGGAATATGTTCCAAGAGTGTCTTTTACAGAAGTTATCAATAATTTATATATGGAAATAAACCTGATATTCATTCAGGTATGGTTTGCTCCTAATATATATGTGCTCTTGTATCTGAACCTTTACTAACGTTCATTTGTTTAATTTTAGCATTTAATTTGTGAATGATACTTTCTGTTTCATTTGTATGTTTGTGGATTTTATAGTCATGACTTGTTACGAATTGATTTCTTTCCATGTGCTACATTATTATCCTAGATTTAAGTAGTTGCAGCCCATTCTACTGGCTATTCCACAGGCCCTCAACAGTTTCATTCTTGGCCTTAATTATTAACTTTTCTAGACATACCTGCAATATTGAGTTAAGTCAGGGTTACGAAGCATTTTTTTCTTTTAATTGAGGATGATTTGGTCAATCCATTGGTAGACCTAAATTTTATATGAGACCTTAGATTTCACAAATTCCCTGCTTACATGTAGTCATGATGCTCTATTCTATAATGACTGTTATTTTAGATGACATACCTTGATCTTATACCTTTTGCTCCAGTGGAACTAATCTGCTAAGGGGACCTGTGTAGTGACTTCCTTTAAAAGTTATTCCTGGACATGCTCTGGAATTGCATAAAAGAAGGATTAGGACAGATTTCTATTGTTAAGGAGCCCCAGTAATATCATTATATGCATTCACAGTACCGGCCCACTCTGGGGACTGGATTTTTTTCTTGTTCAAGACAGAGTTTCTCTATGTAAAATAGAGACAGTTCTGGGTGTCCTGGAACTCACTTTATAGACCAGGCTGGCCTCAAACTCACAGAGATCCACCAGCCTCTGCCTCCCGAGTGCTGGCATCAAAGATGTTTGCCACCACTGCTGAGCACTGGACTGGAATTTTTAAAGATGCTAGTCTATAAAAGTCAAATTGATTGTCTAGTTCACACCCTCACCTCATTCCCAGCCAATGCTTTCAAAGTCAATTGTAAGTTAATCCAACATCTTTTATTTATATACAGCTGGAAAAAGTATTATTATCAAACAGACTTTCAGTAATTCTCCACCCAATGAATATCATCCTGTTTGAGTGTCAAATTTTACTCACTAGAAACATGGATTTTTATCTACAGTCTTTTACAGTGGAAGAAGGGGCAGACTCTTTGGAGGCATATAAAATCGGTTTCAAAGTTAGTTTGAGTTGAATATTAAATGACATTAGGAAAAGAAGAAAAGCTGTCAGCAAATCGACTCTTAATTTCTAGAGAAGATGTAAATTTCCACCATTATCCCACGTTTCCTCCTTTGACAAGGTATTCCCTGCACACTTATTAAATTTGTACCTTAAAAAACAATTTTTGACTTTTAGTCTTTTAAACAAAAAATGCTTGCCATTTTCTCTGCAGCAATGTGTATTTTATTAATTCACATAAATTTCCCTCTCTTGAAATGGGTTAGTGAAATTAAATTGTAGAAATACCTTCATATTCAGTTCAGTTTAGAAGAGGGAGTGTATTAAACAGTATTACTTGAATTATTTAATAACACTCTGCTAAATGGATTAAGTCACAAAATAGTAACCTCATCTAAAAGTGTATATTCCCCTGGCTTTCAAGATGCACCCCTCTCTTTGACACCCACAGTCACAAATGAATATTGCCATTGCTTGAATCACTCTCCATCTCCACCCCCTGCGCTCTAGTTTAGAGATTATTCATCAGGAAATGAAGAGTCCAGTTCAATTACTATTCTTGTTTTGCAAACTCTCATCCTGAACTTGAGGGTACAAAGAACACATCTCCAGGTGCCCCCGCATCAAGCAAACGTCAGTTGTCACTTGTTGGGGCCATTAACTAGACAGAACCAAAATAAAACTCGGAACAGAGAGGACATGTCATGCGTCCTATAAATTGTGTGTTCTGAGAACCTATTAAAGCTGACAGAGAAGGGGGCTTGTGCTTGGAGAGTCCCTGATTGCACCGTGTGCTTTATTCCCTCTTGGCTTTAGTTATGCCACACCTTTCCATTTCCCAGAGAAATAAATTAAAAGTCAGAAGTAATTTGCCTGACGGAGGGTGCAGGTGGAATTTCACTCAGAAGAGAGTTTGCACACTGTGAAATCCAATTTAACCCCTTGATGGGGGGACAGCGTATTTTCTTTTGTTGACAGCTTTGTGGCAGCTAAAATGGGGACCTGATTAAATAGAGACAGTGAGAGATTGAGGTCTTGTTCTAACAGCAGGGGGATCAAGGCCTCTAATCTTATCTCCTACACAGTGAGATGAACTGAGGACTGAGGCAGTGGAGAATAGCCTGGCTGTTTTGTGCAACAGAAGGGGAAAATGTGAGAACACACACAAAGGAAGTATGCACAACCATTACAGAAAGCTGCAAAGCAGACATGTGGAAATAAACAAGTTGGAATTGTATGTTAAAACGGAAAAGGAAAAACAAAACTTTCCTAAACTAACTGAAAAGATGAACTTTCAGTAAGTTCTTCCACTGAAAATGCTTTTTAAAATTTGAATGCTTTGTGATGTGAAAACACTGAATTTGAGATGAAGTGAAGATATTATAATTTTACGTGCTCTAATTTTATGATTGCGCTTAGCTAGTAAAAATGATTTTCTAACATATTTAGTGCAATTAATGAAACCTAGCCAAAGCATGCCTGTCTTATAAACTCAAAAATTTTATTTTGTGTATTCACCAAGTTTTATAGACTGTACTAGCTTAGTCTGGAAATTAATTTTTCATCTTTTTACTTGCAGTCACAGGAAGAATAAGGAAACTAAATTTTATGGCCTACTACTAACGTGCGTTTTGCATTTTCATTGGTTTGGAATGTAAGTACTTGAACTGAGGTGTTGAGTCTAAAGCAGATAATCTATTGTGTGATATTTTCATTGCATTCTGACAACAAAGTTTGTTTTAAATCAGAGGACAGAGCTTGCCACTAGCTGACCAAAATTAACTATAGAGGTTTGGCGGACTGAGGAAGTAGTAAGGCAGGGCTTAAAGAGGAACTTGGCCCTTTTGGGTGGAGGAACAGGAGAGGTAGGAAGTCACTGGTGGCTGTTCCTCTGCTTCTCTGATCTTTTAGGTTCTTACCCCAATATCTGACTCCCAAATTTTTATTGCTAAAGAATATTTAGATAAATGCATCAATAACCTAACGATTATTTTTCCTCTCACAAAATACTGAAAGTCATATTTTTAAATTGGATATCCAGGTGCTTGATTTCTGGCTTCTCTGGTAATGTGATGATGGCCTGCACATGCACCCTGCAGTACTTTTCCTGCCAGGCACTTCTACCTACTGTATGCAGTCTTATCTATGAATTCAGGTGTGGAGTTTGGAAGTAAGAATTGACGTTTTTATACCAAAGACCTTCATAATAACTGTAGAATATGAACAAGTATTATGTAGTTAAAATACAGATCCAAATAAATGAGATATACACATATGTGTGTGTACAAATAGTACCCTGGTCTGTAGAATTAAGGGAAAATTTGTTAAATATATTTTACGATTTCCTTTTTATTATCTTTCTTACTTACTTGCTCAGCTACTTAGGGAGTTAGTTAGTTAGTTAGACACTTCAGTGATGGGATAGAATCAGGTACCTGGAACACATTTGCCAAGTTCTCTTCCGTTGAGCCACATCCCAGTCCTGCATTCTGCATTTCCACTTTCAAGGGTTTATGGAGTCCTGCAGGGATACAAATAGCATATCTCTAAGAAATGAGGTGGATTAAAGTCTTATTTCCTCAGCTAATTTTACAGCAGAGTCTTATTTTTTTTTTTTTTTAACAATCATTGTTCAGCTTTAATGGTGGATGAGCATTCTTCTTCCTATGCGACATCCTTTCTGTCTTGATGATGTTTGGTCCCAGAATGGCCTCTGAGCGAACCTTAGAACAGGATAACCTATTGTGTAAATCTAGGAGCACACAGACACATGTGCATGAGTGTTGCTGGGGTAATAGGTACTTCCTAGCACATTTTCACATCTTTGGCTTTGATATTCTTCCTACTTTCCGAGTCCCTTGGGCAGATCTTTTCTCAAATGAGCTTTCAAGTAACTTTACTTCAGCTCCTGTCATTTCCAGCTTTACTTTTCAACTTAATATTTCCAGAATAAGAAAAACGATTTCATGGGAAATTTACCTTTCTGAATATTCTCTTCTGGGAATTTGAGAGTACATGTACATTTCAATATTCATTTATTTTGTTTAGCAATTTTTTTTAAAAAAAGAACAATATTTTAACATATATCTCTACCACAAGCTATTGACTATTGAGCCTAGCAAGAGTAAAATAAGTCCCAGAGTCATACACAGGGTCTCTATACTTTCTCTAACTCAGGTGAGAGAAGGTCCCTGAATGCAAGGACATCTGAGATACCATGGAATAGAATAAGTAGGAATTTGAAAATTCAGCATCATTTTAAACATTGATATGACATTTTTCTAAGCCTTGGTTGCTTCACACTCCCATGAGGATAGTGATTCCCATTTCATATGCTTGTTATATGAATTAAATGAGATGATTCATGTTAATGGGGCATATTACAGTGAAAGGAGCGGGGGTTGGGGAGAGCAAGTTCCTTGAGTATGAACTGATGTGAACTTAACTGGGCAGGTATGCGGGGCTTGGTCCCAAACACAGAGCTTCTATGAAGTCAGTGACTCTGGGTTCTTGTGTCAGGAACTAGAAGAATGAATTTCATGGATGACAAATTTCATGGCCCTTAAGGAGTGTAAGCTTTTAGAAACGTTTATCATATGCTCCTGGTTGGGAGCTGAGCTCCTATACAGCAGATGTGGGTCCCAGAGCTGGGGCATCTATGAAACTGATAGTCTAGGGACTTTTTCCAGGACTTATGCCAGGAACTTGACTGAGATATAAGGATAAGCTGTTCAGTCCTATGGGTCTATCTATGTTGTCCATGTGTCTTTCTATCCTGGTGGCCACACAGGGGTTCTGACACATAACATTGTCTCTGGCAAGAATGGATGTGGAATGCCTGTCTGGTCTCTCTCTCCAGGACAAAACTGAAACTGGAACAGGAATCTGTATCCCTGGCTGGGACACTGCTACTATTCCTGAAGAGTCAGAACTGCTTGTTTTAGAAGTCCCTGTACCTGCCTGCCTAATCAGCTTCCACCTCCTCTCCTCGGGGTTTCAGTATTCATTCTTCCTCTTTTATCCCTTTTTATTAGCCAGTCTAGACTAGAGCTCATCTTCCTTGATACTAGAAGATATCTATGGTAAGAATTTAACCTCTAATGCACTTAGTGTCTGTGCATCACCCTCCTGAATGCCATTAAACAGGAAGCTGTCAACCAAACACGTTTTGGGTATCTTCGTTCAGAGTGAGGCGTCCACTTAAAAGAAACCTAAACCACAGTCTATCTTTTCTTATGTGGATATAGAAAAGTCAGATGACCAGACAGGGGTAACTATTTGTTGGCGTAGGTTCCTCCAAGCCACTGTTCTCAAGTTAAATTTGAGTTTGGCACACATGAAGATGCAAAGTGGGATATAAGCTATCCATTCTCTACTGTTCCATATTGTGATCCAGGGAATGGTGTGTTTGGGAAAGCAGTAATCACGTCAGCAAATCAGCAGATAACTTCCTGATTATGCAGCTGCCTGGCTTCTCAGGGGCAACAACTCCTTTTGCAGAATAGTTCTCAATGTTGCTTTGGGAGCCATTCCTAGAAACTCAGCTAGGAATTCTTGTCTTCACATGGCTTAGCAATTTCCAAGCCAGGTTTTTTTTTCCTTCTTGATGTGATAAATCTCTTTAATAGAGGATATTCTGTTCACTGTTCTTTGAATGATACAGGAAGTAGTTAAAATACCATAAATCACATGATGGTAGCTATTTAAATACTTAGCGAAGGTAGAATATTAAAACACTTCTGGAAAAAGCCATAACACAATTCTGACATAAATGTCTTGAATAAAATGTGGAGATGACTTTGTTATGTCCATGTTCTTATCTCAAAGCCCTCACCTTAACTCCATGTGTAAGAGCTCTCTTTTCCAAGGACATCTATGAATTCTAGGAATTAAGATCTTTGGAAAAGGATTATTTTTCCACTTCTGGATAAGGGAATTAAATGTGATTTTACTCTTGTGTAGAAATTTCTTCAGAGCCCATCTAAGAATGGATTAGGAAAATTCCAGAAAAAAAAATGTGAATCAGACCTTAGTGCCCAATGCTTCAAAAATCCTTTCCAGCCTTCTTTTCTTTTCATTTAATAACTTGTTTATACACAACATGAAGACCTGTTGAGTCTGAGAATTTATTTGGATGGCTTTAATTCTGACCATCAGCAAATACAGAAAACATAGTTTTCTGATTCCCAAACTTGGGACTCTTTTTCTACAATAATGCTACACTGTTATAGAATCCACCTAAATGTTTTAACTTGAATAGACTGAGATGTATTCTCTCATGCATACTCATTCTCTCTCTCTCTCTCTCTCTCTCTCTCTCTCTCTCTCTCTCTCTCTCTCTCTCTCTCTCACTGAGTGCCCCAGGCTACTTCCAAAATGTGTCTTCCTCTGGTCATAGTCTCTCCATCGCTGGAATTATAGACGGGTGCTAAGCACCCAGCTAACAACACACACACTTTTAGTGGAATATGAAATCTTTGTCTGTGGAGAAAACATCTCAGATATCAAAACAAATATCCACCCATGGTGGTTAATCATAAAAACATAATAAGAATAATTTAAAGTATAACTCAGACTTCATATTGTAAACTTCACTGTGAACAATACAGTCTTTTATCAGTAATAGGCTTTTCACTTGGCCATTGTTTTGTTCTCAAAGCAGAATTGCTTATGTTTGTTCTCTGAGTCTTTTCAGAAATATCTGCTTTTGGTAGCATTTTCATGATGAGAATAACTATTTCTGTAGCCACAGTGTTTTTACAATAGAGGATCACTTGCTTTATCGTTTTGATGACCACATCTACTACCTGTGCCTGAGATCACGCTGAGGTGTGCAGGAAGTTCAACACTCGTGTTCAACAGAGGGAGGCTCCAAATGACAGTCTCAACCTTTCTCCTCTTACCTTAAGAGAGGAAATGAAAGGAAAAGAGGAACGATGACAAAAGGCAGGAAACAGCACTCTGGAGGAGAAAAGGCTCCTGTTCCATGTTTCAAAATAGCATCCACTCACCTGACACGAGTGCTGGGCAGAGTCTCTGCACATGAGTGTCGGCAAGGTGTCAATCACGTTAGGTGGTCAAAGAAAAATTGCTTTTTAAAATTTTTTTTGCAGGCACCCTTCTAAAGAAGCTCTGCAGGATGAACCTTCAACCACTTCTCTCCTAACCATTGTGAGCACTAGTTTGCTCTAAATGTGGACAGGGCCGAACATTGCTTCAGACAAAAACATCTGTCCATCTCTGCGGAGAGCATTAGTGACACAGGACCATTAAAGAAGGCTCAACTTACACTTCTCAGTCCCCTCCCTAGAAGCTCAGTCAATAAAACTAATATTAAGATATTCTCTCTCTCTCTCTCTCTCTCTCTCTCTCTGGATTAAACTCAGAGACTCCTTATGTGTACTAAGGTGGTTTACCATCTCTGAGTTACATCTCCAGCTTCATTTTTATCTTCCATGAGGGGAACTTAGAGAAGGTACACATTTTATTCAAATTTACAGCAAGCCATGTTCAGGAAAATAAATCAAAACAAAACAAAACTAATCCCAATTCTATTCTATTCTTATTAGTTAGTCAAAAGGTGTAAGAAAATAGTCTTCCAGGTTTTTTATGCAATCCTAATCAAGCTTCTTGTCTTCAGCCTCTTTATTGTTATTTATTTTATTTATAAACAGTTTCACTCTGCTCTCCTTTCATTACCCCCCCCATTCTTTTTCTTCCAATTTCCTTTCCTAAAAGCTACATTTGCCGATTTGTCTATCCACTGAGAAGACTCCTGTACAATTCCATGAACATATGCAGATGCCACTAAGGAATGGGACTCACACTGCGCACATTCCTTAAATGAATTCACAAAAGTCCCATAGCTAAAAGGAGATGCAAGTCAGAGCGGGAACCAGGAAAACTCAACCCCTCGGTCTGATTTAATGATTGCTAACCTGTTGTAATATCTTAAAAGAGGAGAGCAGTATTTTACCTTAGATCCTCATAATTGTGTCAAAATACCTATGGCTGCACGCTGCCGTTTGTAAATGAGCTCACAGAGGGAACACAGGCCCTTTTATGCTGGTAATGAACAGTGGACCTGAAATACAAACACATCCGTGTCAATTCAAATTCTACTGCATTAGGAGACATCCCATTTCTGAAGGCCCAAAATGTATTTATTTCCTTTATGTTTGCTTCTTCCTATGAGATGAACAAAGAACAAAGGCGCTCAGCTATTTATGAAGCCAATTTGTTTGACTTAAAGAAAGAAAACAATTTGATATCTTCAGGTTATTTTTTTTTCTGTTTATCACAGCATTTGTTGCTATAATATTTAGCAGCAAATTCTGTTTTTGACGCCATCATATATTTTAATGATGCTAGAAAAACAAGATAGGGATCACAAACCACTTTGATTATTCTCCAGGGGGTAAATTAATTATAAATATGTGTATGTATATATGTGTATAAATATATATGTATATATATGCAAATATATGTTGGAGATCATAGACTAAACTATATATACAATAAATCTTAATCTATTTTTTACGGCATGGCTCTGTAGATTTTTCTTTTCTTCTAAAGGTATTAATTGGTCCAAAGAGGCTGTGGACAAGTGGTTTAATGGGACCTCAAATGTGCCAAAGAATATTTATTATGTGCCCACTTAGTAACATAATGCCATATGAACATCTTGGAAAATTCTTCCTATACTGATACATAGTTTGTATGTGATATAGACAAAAATGCTGGGAAGGGATTAAACGAAGAGATTTATTATTTGTGTCCCATCTACAGTCTTCTCTACAGAGGTCAGTATTAATGACTTCAGTACTCTGCGCTTGTTTGATTGGGAAAAAAAGAAAGAAGTCAGGCATCTGGAGGTCATGCTAGCATGGATGTAGAAAATGGAGAATAAAGCAACCTTCTCAGATGAGCTCATAGAAGGCATTTTCTGGGTGCCCTCTGCCATCACTTTCCTTTATACAAGAACCCACATTTTACTGGGTTCTCATGCTGGTTGCGAAAAGGTTAAAACTAGAGCGTAAGACCTGGAGCAGGTATTTCACAGATCTGTATGCTGCTGGAAACATGACTTGGCTTAATGCTCAGTGTTATGATATATGCACACAGGGGACCCTAGCTGGCCAGGGTACCCTACATGTGCAGAGAAACATGCTGGCATGCTGGGCAGATGCAGTGGTGGGTAGAGGGCAAGACACATGGTGCAGGCATGGTGGCGATGGTAGTGATGGACATTTATTCACAACCTAGGCGCTGCATCCATGTGGGAAGAGTTTATTATAATATAGAGATAAAGACAGAAAAACGTATAGGAGAGAGGAAGAGAAGAGAAGAGAGGAAAAGCAGTGGTGTGTGCACCTCATAGCAGGAAGAAAGAGAGCAGAAGAGAGATGAAGGGGAGGGGTTTTTCCCTAAAATGAAGTTTTTATGTCAGGACACAGGGCAGCACAAGAGTGGGATTTCAAGGAGAAGGTCAGAATATTAATTCTCAGTAATTACTTCCATGCACAGTTTCACTTTTTTTTTTTTTTGGTTTCACTTGGTCAAGAAGCATAGGAAAATATTAAATGTAAGTTGTAATGAATAACTCACAGGTTTAAAACTACTTGCTAGAGATTGTGGTGAGACCACATACTGTCTCCCTCTGCCTCACCCAGGTGTGCATCATTTCTTTATCCCAAGTATCTACAGCATGTATACATACGGCCTGTTCTTAGTTACTTTGTAGATTTCTGAGTTATAAAAACAACTGTTCTAGTAGCATGATGCTTGTGTTTAAGGTTTTATTTACTTAGTACTGGACACAAAATGAAAGAATACTGACGCTGGCATTTATATATGTCAAAGAGAAGCTTCAAGTGTTTCATTAAATGAATACATTTGGCATATTATAATAAAATATTGACACATGCAGAAAGAGGAGAGAGATTACATTACCATAATTTTTATTATTATTATTATTATTTCATTAAAATTTTATTTTCATTTTACATACCAACCCCAGTTCTCCCTCCCTCTCCTCTAATTTCCCCACCTCCACCATCCCACCCTCCATCCACTCTTCATGGGGGGTAAGGCCCCCCCTTTGGGTAGTCAACAAAGTCTTTCATACCAAGTTGAGGCAGGGCCTAGCCCTTCCTACCTGCATCAAAGATGAGCAAGGTATCCTACCACAGGAAATGGGCTCCAAAAAGCCAGTTCATGCATTTGGGATAAGTCCTGGTTCCACTGCCAGGGGCCCCACAACAGAGCAAGCCATACAACTGTCATCCACATTCAGAGGGCCTAGTTTGGTCCCACGCAGGTTTCCCAGTGATTAGTCCAGAGTCCATGAGCTCCCACCAGCTTGGGTCAGCTGTCTCTGTGGTTTTCCCCATCATGATCTTGACCTCCCTTGCTCATATGATCCCTCCTCCCTCTCTTCAACTGATCTCCAGGAGCTCAGCCCAGTGTTTGGTTGTGGATCACTGCATCTGCTTCCATCAGTTACTGGATGTAGGTTCTACGTTACTGGATGTAGGTTCTACGATAACAATTAGGGTAGTCACTAATCTGATTTAAGGGGAAGGCCAGTTCAGGCACCCTCTCCACTGTTGCTAGGTCATCCTTGTGGATTCCTGGGAATTTCCCTACCACTAGATTTCTCCCTTACCTATAATGGCTCCCTCTATCAAGATATCTCTTTCGTTGCTCTCTCTCCCTGTCCATCCCCCAACTTGGCCAGGCCATTTCAATCTCTCATGTTCTCCTCCTCCATCACATTCCTTCTATCCCACCACTTCCAGTTTACTCAGGAGCTCTTAACTATTTCCCCTTCCTGGGGCTCTCCATGTATGTCCCTCTTAGGGTCCTGCTTTTTACCTAGCTTCACTGGGGTTGTGGATTGTAGCTTGGTTATCCTTTGCTTTACATCTAATATCCACTTATGAGTGAGTATATACTGTGTTTGTCTTTCTGGGTCTGGGTTACCTCACTCAGGATGATTCTTCTAGTTCTATCCATTTGCATACAAATTTTATGATGTCATTGTCTTTTACTGTTGAGTAGTACTTCATTGTGTATATGTACCACATTTTCTTTATCCATTTTTCAGTTTTGAGGGGCATCTAGGTTGTTTCCAGGTTCTGGCTATTATGAATAATGCTGCTATGAACATAGTTGAGTAAGTGTCCTTATTTACCATAACTTTTTTATCAAAGTATTTCATTAAAACACTTCTCTTTTATTCCATTATTGCTACCAATGTTTCATCAATAATTAAACTATTAAGCTTTTTCATAGGCATGTATATGCATTAGAGTAAACACAACATGTATATGATTTAGTCCTACCATTGGCTATTGGGATCAACTGGGAATCTTGAAAGGTATTTCTTACAAAAAAATCACAGTCTAAGCTAATAAATTTGCTGTGATACACATAGGTTTTTTGTTTTGTTTTGTTTTGTTTTTTTTTGTTTTTTTTTTTAGCATCTAGTAGAAGGTCTCCTTCCTCTGAAGCATATCTTTCTGGAAAGGTATGAAAATAAGGCTTCCATAGTCATTGTCTGAGATCTAGTCCTTGAAGGAAAAAATGACAGTGAACCAAATATGGACACAGATCAGTTCTTAATGCTGTTTTCTAAGATGAGGAATTCAAGCCTCTTTGATTTTAATGCACACTGGCTATTGAACAATATGTCTTTCTGTTTATTTTTTAATCAAATTTAGATAACATTTAAGTTGCTTCCAACCTATAGAGGGATTGTTCACACTGGGAAAACAATGATGGTAGTGCATACTCAGTCAGAACATATCATGCTCACACCAGATTCCAGCAAATTCTAAAGGATGTTCTGAAACCAGCTAAGGAAGTACAGTATGAATTTAGACTGATGGTGGATGCCAGGGAAAGGAATTTCCTCCAGGGAGCATCCTAGGGATAAAAGATCAGTGTGTACGGTATGAGAGTGTAAAGGAGAACAGAGAATCAGCCCAAGGGATCTACATGGATTTTAGGCAAGCAATGACAACATTACAGGTCTTTATTCCAGATAGTTTCAGTTGCGATGATACTGAGAGGTAGTATAATATTGGCTCCAAATTATGTCTCCAAGTTTTCTTTTTTTACTTTTATCAATTCTTTGTGGATTTCATATCATTCATGTGGATTGCACTTACCTTCCCGTCTCCTCACATCTGCCCTCTGCCCTTGCAACCCCCCCCCCCCCCCCCCCGCCAAACAAATTTAAAAGAAAAACCAAACAAAACCAAAAACAAAAATAGAAACAAAACCAAAAACAACAACAAAGAGAAGAATGTTGTGGTAGAAGCTGTCGTGGAAGAATATTGTCATGGTAGTGTGGCGGGATGACTCACACAGTTTGCCCTTTAGTCCATACATCTTTATTTTCAAGTGTTCATTGTTATGAGTCATTGGTGTAATAGTTCAGCAGTGGAAGGCGATGTTGGCGGGTTGGAGCCAAAAGCCACCACAAAGTCACACCATGCAGCAGAGCTCACGTGGGAGGTTTATTGGAGGGTAGGTGCAAAGGCTGCCTCTGAGGGAGAGCAGAAGGAAAGAGACTGAGGAGTGGGAAGGACTTGCCTTTTATGAGGGGATATGGTGCATGCGCATAGGGAGAGTGCTATACTTGGTGGTTGCCGTAGCTACAGTGTCAAGTCTTGGCTGCTGCTGCAGACTTGTCCTGCTAGGTCCCTGAGAGCAGGCCAGTGTAAATGCCCCAATACTAACAACTGGTCTGGCTCCAGGCTTCTGGTTTCTGCTACCCAACTGGTAATGGGCTCTCACTGTGGCTCCTCTTGGACACCCTGTTGCTGTCCAGTGTTACGGAGATCCTGCTGTTTTGGATTTGTAGGTTCATTCCCTTCACAGGCACCAACAACTCCTAAATTCGGTGGGTGTTGGGGTGAGCCAACTCGTAGCCCTGGTTTTGGACCTCCATGGGTAACTGGGTTGGTCAGCTAGCTGGCTTTCCCTCACTGTCACTACCCAGATGAACTCTCCAATACTGCCACACTGGCTCACCCAAGGCAGCCACAGCAAGGGGCGGAGCCATTTCTCCTGCTCAGACCTGGGTCCACCACACTCACATCACCAGGGCCAGCTCCACTATTTTCCCCAGGCAAGGTGTATGGCCTTCTCTCCCAAATGCTGTAGGGGACATATGTGGGCGGGGAGGTCAGCTTACCTTCTCTCATACCCTCAGGGCTGGCTCACCTTCACCTCGACTACAGGGTCAGCTCTAGTGAGCTGCCCAGATGGCAAGCGGAGACTGCTTTCTCGTGCACTACAGCCAGTGAGGGTCAGGGCTAGCTCTCCTCTCTCTCTCTCTCTCTTTTTTTTTTTTTCATTTTTATTTATTTATTTATTTTTATTATCAGCTTGATACAGTACAAATTCTTATCCTAATAGTGAAATGTTTCATTGAGGCTTGCCCAGTAGTTGAGTAAAACCAAAACTTATTATAAGCCACAGTCATCCTAGGGTCCCCCCTGCTATATAGCCTCCCTGGTTCTGTGGGTTGCAGTCTGATTATTCTTTGCTTTATATCTAGTATCCACTTATGAGTGAGTACATACCATGTTTGTCCTTCTGGGTTTGGTTTACCTCACTCAGGATGATATTTTCTAGTTCCATCCAATTGCCTTCAAATTTCATGCTGTCATTGTTTTTCTCTGCTCAGTAGAAATGCTCAACATCCTTAATCATCAGAGAAATGCAAATCAAAACGACTATGATATACCACCTTACACCTGTCAGAATGGCTATGATCAAAAACACTAGTGACAGTCTATGTTGGAGAGGATGTGGAGCAAAGGGAACACTCCTCCACTTTTGGTGGGAATGTAAACTTTTACAACCACTGTCGAAATCAGAATGGCGGTTTCTCAGAAAATTGGGAAATGATCTACCTCAAGACCCAGCCATACCACTCATGGGCATATACCCAAGGAATGCTCAATTACACCACAAAGATATATGCTCAACTATGTTCATAGTGGCACTATTCATAATAGCCAGAAACTGGAAACAACCTAGATGCCCATCAACTGAAGAATGGATTAGAAAATGTGGTGCATATACACAATGGAGTACTTCTCCTTCTCTTTTAACCTTAGGGCCAGCTCTTTCACCTGCCTTAGGTGGTAATAGGTGGTGGTGGGAGGGCATATTTTCCTCATCCATGCTACCACATGGCAGCTGAGGGGTGGTAGGGTTAGCTCTCTCACTCTCATGCCCTCAGGAATGGCTCACCTGTGTCCCTATCCATAGAATCAGTTCTAGTGTGCTTCCCAAGTGAGATGCATGCCTATGGTGAGGGGTGGGACCCTCTTTCCCAAATGTGTGTGTGTGTGTGTGTGTGTGTGTGTGTGTGTGCGCGCGCTGCGCGCGAGAGTGAGGGGAAGTGATGAGCTCTTCCTTGAGGGATAGGGCCAGCTTGCCTGCTGCAATCAGTATCCAGCAATGGGCAGGACCAGCCATCCCAGGGCCAGTGAAGGGTGGTGCTGGCTCAGCACAGTATGGTTCTGATGATCCCTGTGCTAACAGTGGCACTGGACTATTGGCGAAATTATTAAGGCCACTCCGCATAGTTAAAAGGGAGGTTTATTTAGTGGCATAACTTACAAGGGAAGGGATAGGTAGGTTGCAGGGTCTGGGAAAGCTGTGTCACAGTCCGGCTGTCTTCTCTGGAGAACTCTGCTCAGTCTACTTCCAGCGTCCAGGGTCCAGGAACCAAGAGAGCTGGCACATCTGGAACTTGGGTCTTCAGGGTCCTCTCTTGGCCCCACCTTGTAGGCCTGACAGGTACCGAAGCCCCCAATTGGGGTTGGAACTTCCAGATCAAGGTTGGAATGGCTACCCACTACATCTCCCCCTTTTGGCTAAATAAGAAGGTTCTAACCTAATACAAGACTATATACAAAGGAATGGTTATCAAATACTGTCCGGGAGTAAAGAGGGATAATGACCTAGGATATGTTACACAGAGGTGTCTCCAAGCTGCGCACTATGCTGTGTGTTAGATATAGTTTTTACTAGTTTAAAAAAGAGAGAGAGAGAGAGGTTTCTGGGCTACACGCTGCCTTGATAAAAGCTTAGACCCACTGCTTCTGCTTCTGACAGTTGATGGCACAGTTTACCGCCAGCTCTGGGTCTGGAGCCATGTGGGCGCCAGATATTGGTAAAATTATTAAGGACACTCCACATAGTTAAAAGGAAGGTTTATTTAATGGCATAACTTACAAGTGAAGGAAAAGGAAGGTTGCAGGGTCTGGGAAAGGTGTGTCACAGTCCGGCTATGTTCTCTGGAGAACTCTGCTCGGTCTACCTCCAGTGTCCAGGGTCCAGGAACCAAGAGAGCTGGCACATCCGGATCTCGGGTCTTTAGGGTCCTCACTTGGCTCTGCCTTGTAGGCATGACAGTTACCAAAGCCTCAATGGGGTTTGGAACTTCCAGATCAAGGTTAGAATGGCTACCCACCACACTGGACATCACCACAGACGCCAGGTATAGCAAGACCATGGATCCAGACATGGCCCTTTGTAGTATCCCTGGCTTGGATGACACCATGGCTTTGGGGCAACAATGCAGGCCACTCAGATCAGGATGGCTCTGGTGGCAGCATGTCCCTAGGATGTCCTCATAGCCGCAGGCTGTGACCCAGATCCTGAGCATCTATGCAGCTTTTGGTGGCAACATAAGCCATGGACATCAATACAGACCCTGGCAGTAGCCCAGGCTTGGATATCACCATGGTCTCAGGTGGCAGAATAGGCCATCCAGACTGGCTTGGACTCCATAGCAGCATGGCCCTCAGATATCAACATGGCCACAGATGGCAGCCTAGACCCCTGGCATCAGCACAGTCTTTGATGGTCTCAGGAGCTACAGACATCAACATAGACACTGGATACAGCAGGGTCATGGACCCAGACATGGCCTTTGGCTGTAGCCTTGGGTCTGCATGATACCATGATCCCAGTTGACAACACTGGCCAACAAAATGGGCCTGGCACCGGCAGTAGCACACCCCTCTGCAGGTTTCGGCCCAGACCCTGGGCATCCATGTGGATCTTGGCAGCAACATGGGCCAGAGACAACAACACAGATTCCGGCTGTGGCAGGACCAAGGACTCAGACATGGTCCTCAGCAGTAGCTCAGGTTGTCACCATGACTCCTGGTGGCCATGCAGGCCACCCAAATTGCCCCATGGCAGCACGGCCCTCGGACACCAATGTGGCCCCGCCATAGACCCCTGAACAGCCCCCGTGATGCAGGAGCCACAAACATCAACACAGGCCACCTTGGCTCCTCAAGGTCCCCAAATCAAGATCTGTCTCTTGGTCGTAGTCCAGGCCCAGGCATCTCTCTGGACTTGGGTGACCAACTGGCCATTCACGTCAGCGCATTCCTCATCACCCTCACCTCTCGGATCTGCATCTCTCCCCAGCCCACAAACCATTCCACCTCTCCCTCTCTTCCACCTCCCCGCCCTGTTCTCTCTCACTACAATGGTGCCCAATTGCCCAGCGCCCGGGCTCTTGGTTGGGTCGCAGGTGGTGTTTGGTTAAATACTGCCTTTCCCAGCCATAAGAGATGACATGGTACTGTTGCCTTTCCTCTCTCCCATGCCTGGGCCTAGAGATCTCAGGCAGTACCTGGTATGATGGTATCTGATTGCCTGGTACCAGAGGTGCCAGGTGGGCTCCTGGTTGATTGTGGTCCCTGAAGACCCAAAAGTCTGTAGGGAAAGGCGTCCGTGTCCATTGCCAATTTAGCTCTCAAAGTTTTTATAGACGGGAAATCATTTGATATTGTGTTTGGGGTTGAAGGAGAAATCATGAACAAAATCACAAGTTTAGGTAACCATAGGATAATAAAAATTGATGAATAAGAATAAAAGACTGTGAAAATTTAATTCCCTTTGTGTTAAAACTAGAGGCAGTGGATGGGAGAATTATGTATAAGTAAAAGTCTTTGAGACTGGGTCTCTATGGTAACAAGGACAGATCAATTTTCTTGTGCAGTTATGTAAGTTCTTGATATTCAGCTCAAGCTTCCTGCTTGTGTTCTGTTTAAATTTCTCTTCCTATTGTCTCCCAAGTCACACATCTCAGTCTGTTCTTCTGGTAAATGCATATGCTATTTCTTATCATTGCTGCTTCAAACTTGTACTTAGCTCCTTCCTCACACAGAAGCAAATCCAGAGCATGGACCCAAACATTCTAAAGACATTTTGGAAATTTCCATCCACAAAACAGAAATGAAGCCAGAGTAAAAATTCCATTCTAGTTTTCTTGTAATAATCTGTTTGCCTCTGTCATCCTAGGAAATGATGAATGGTATTCCTTTTGTTAAATTTTATGTACAAAGGACTAAATTAGCCCGAAGCTTCCTCCACTTACTGAGTTTCTACAAAACTCTAACGCGATTGAGGATAGAAAAAATCAAAATGGAATTCAGGAGTATTTAGCAAGTATCGTTTGCAGCCCAGGTCATGACCGTACGAGCTCACCATGACCAACCAGGTGATTCGTCTTCTTTGCTTCCACTTTGTAGCCTATAAAAATAGTTATATAGCATATTATTACACAAAATAGCCTAACAATAAAAAAGATGCTTCTGAACGTTTCATTCCTGAGTTCTGAGTTCTGTTCTGACTAATGCCTGATTTGTGAGTTGTTCTTTGCTCAGATAAATGCTGTTGAATTTAATTTGTGCAACTGTGTAGTTTTTCTTTGAAGATTTTTTTACTTCCACATTTGACATATTTTGTAAAATAAAGTGCTTGGATCTCTAGATTCAATTCTATATTATGTGACTTCAACTAAATCCTACAACTTATTTGATAAAATGTTTGGTTTATAACACTGATTTCTTGATAGTAATAATGACATGCAATATTTTACCACTCAAATTTTGTGATGTTGATGCTATTCACTAGGTAAGAGATGATGATAATGTTGGCATTTTAGACATATATAAGAGCTCTAAAGTTAGCTGTTTACCATACAGCTATTTATTCTTCATTCACAACCTCTCTAGGACACTTCTGCAGTTTATTCTTTATGAATTTAAACAGTGTTAGCACACAGATGGAAGCATTCTAGGATCTGGTGGTAAAAAGGTTAATAAGAAAGGATTCTTACCTTTAGTAACCCAGAATGTACAAAGATCAGAGAAGAGTAGAAAAGCACGTTGAAGGTATAGTATATCAAATGTGCAGAACAGAGATGATAAAGAAAATAACCTTTATTCTGAGACGAATTCAATATGCATGGACAAAAGTCAGCATCAATGACAAAGACATGTATGTCACAGATACTTTCTTCTCTCATAAATTAACAGCAGATTCCAGTGACCCCTTATTTCTCAGCACAGGGACATACCTGCTTGCCTTAATAATTTTCTCCCCCAAAAGTTGCACAAGTCATTTTCTATTATTTTCTGAGCTCCCCGCAAAGACTCAAACACGGTGATGTAAAAACGGCATTGCTCATGTTTCTCACCCAACCTGACATTCCCTGAAGTAAGTGTTGTGTCCCTCCTGAAGATAGATTGAAATGAAAATAACAGATGTTCCTAACCCTCACTCCTCTGATTTAACCACTTATACACACATGTACACGTATGTGTACATAAAAACTATACCTGTGAAAATAACCAAGAGAATTCAGACTTGTGGAGATGGTGGTCGTGACATACAATGCATTAATCAGTGCTTGGCCTTTGAAAATTAGAAAAACCTATTTATATTATCCCTAATACAGGAAAGCGGCTGAAATTATTTGCAAAATTAGAAAGTATTGAACACTTACTTGATGCACATGTAATGAGTGAATGACAGAATTTCCACAGTTGACTTCAGTGGGTTTCCTGCTTAGAATGGACCCAGATTGTATCAAACCTTTGTGAAGATATGTGTCTTAATTTAGCTGAGCATTGAACTAAATTGTCTAAAACATCTCTGTACGTGTGTGAATATATGAGCATGTGTATATGTCCCTGTGCGTGTTCTGAGCATAATTCCTGGGGGTAAAATTCTCTTCAGTTTGGAACTATTGTATAGGCTTGAAATTTTGACCATTTTTAAAAATGGAGAAATTAGAGATCACGAGATATTGTGTCACGGATAAAAAGGCCAAAGTCCAAAGCTTCATTTGCCCCTGTAGTAAATCAGTTGTGGTTTATCATAGAGATTACTAATGATCGATGGCATGAGCTAATGCTTCTACACTTTCTGTTAAGAAACCAGGGTAGGGAAATGGTTAGTAATGCGATGTCCAGATATGCTGTGTTTGAAAGATTCTTGACTTGGTGTCTGGCTTTATCTTTTGGTTCATTTCTTTCTATCCACCCCATTCTCCTTATCACCTGGCCTCATGCATATTCTTCTCAAATTGACTCACACTTTTTCCTGTTGCTTCTCCTGCCTATGCCACTCTGCTATAGTCTGGTGAACTAAGCCCCAAGCTCCTCTCTATCCTTTGAGAGACTGTTCAAACCCATTGTTTCTTTCTATGAAAAAGCTTATAAATCTCCTAGGAAGAATCCTTGCGTTGTATGTGATGTGTAAATGTCAGTTTTTCTGAACAGCCCTCAGCTGACTGTGCTTCTCTAAGCTCCAACGCCTCCTCCTCAGTTGTGGATCTATAAAGTATAATGTATGTTTTATTGCTCCAAGGAAACTTTACTCCCACTAAGCAACCCCTCCTCTCAGTTTCCTCCCTCTAGCCTTTGGAAAACACCCATCTACTTTCTGCCCCTTCTCTATTTTGGATACTTTACACAAAGGAAATTGTAAAATGTGACGTTTTCTGTAAGTCTTTTATGCATACAAAATGTTCTCAGGGTTCATTTGCACTGTGGTATCTATTCTTCAGACCTTTTGTGATTTGAGTAACATTACATTTTAGATATAATCTCTTCATTTATCAGCTAAGAAACAGACTTTTGGGTGTGTTTTCATTTCTTGGCTACTGTGAATATTGCTTTATCTCTACAAGTATTTGAACATTTCTCTTTTTGTATATATGAGTGTGGTGTACGTATATAACATGCACACTTGTTTTATGGATTTATTTATTTTGGAGGAATTTCTATGTAAGGACTAATGTCAACTGCAAATATAGATAATTTTATTATTTCCTTTGCCTTTAATTTCTTTTTTAAATATTTTATTTATTTATTTTTATGATTTATCTAGTTATTACATATACAGTGCTCTGTCTGCATGTATGCCTGCGGGCCAGAAGAGGGCACCAGATCTCATTATAGATGGTTGTGAGCCACCATGTGGTTGCTGGGAATTGAACTCAAGACCTCTGGTAGAACAGCCAGTGCTCTTAACCGCTGAGCCATCTCTCCAGCCCCCGCCTTTAATTTCTTAATGTTATTTTAATCCCTAGCTCAAAATTGAATACAGCTCATGAAAGAGAACATTTTTGTCTTTCCCATCATTGTAGGAGGGAAACTTTCATATTTCACTATTGAGTATAATGTATTTCTGTTTGTTTGTTTTTAAGACAGGGTCTCATATATCCCAAGCTGATCTGCAACTCAGTATGCAGCTGAGGATGGTCTTGAACTTCTGGTCTTCTTGTGTCTCTCTTGAGTGCTAGGATTATAAGCATACACACCCTCTCCTGATCCATGCAGTGCTGGGGCTTGAACTCAGGATTTTATGAATGACAGACAAGTGCTCTGCCAATGAACTGCATCCCCAGCCTCTGAGTATAATATTAACTGTGGACATTTTTTTTTTTTCATAAAAAATATCCTGTGTCAGGATGAGGAGCTCTACTTCTATTTTTAGTTTTTTTTTCTTCCCTTAATTAAAAAAAAAATGAACACTTAAATCATGACAATCCAGTGGCCTCTGTGAAGAGTTCTCTCTGCTCATTGAGATGACTGGTTTTTCCTCTATGTTCTCATAGGGAGGAAGTCGTTCTCTGTGGTGACTTCCTTGTTACTGAAGAGCGGTGGGTCATATTCCACTAGGTATACAATCCTTTCTATACTATTGCTTTCAAGTATCTAATCTTTTAAAAATATGGTTTTGTTCATTTTGTGTGTGTGTGTGTGTGTGTGTGTGTGTGTGCATGCTCACACTCACTGGTGTGTGCATGCCATGTGCGCACATGTGTAGAGGTCAGAGGAAAACTTGTAGGACTCAGTTCTCTCCTCTCACCATGCGGGCCTTTGGGATGGAACTCAGGTCGTCAGGCTTGGCAACAAGCAGCCTCACCTTCGGAGCTGCCTTCCCAGCCTCTGGTATATCTTACACCATGTATGCTCTTCAGTTCTCCTAGTATTGCTTTCTCTGTTCTTTCTTTGACTTTTTCTTACACTGTATCATCTTGATTATCTCCTGGAATTCCTTATCTTATGTGTGTGATTTCTGCATGTGCTTGTGTGTATGAAGGTCAGACATTGACATCGAGTGTCCCCCTCCATCATTCTCTGTCTTAGTTTTTGAGACAAATTCTCTCTCTGAACCTGGTGCTCACCAGTTAACTAGGCTGGCCAGTGTGGTCCTGGGATCCATCTTTCTCCCCAGCATCTCCCAGCTCTGGACTGACAGGTGCAGGCCAGTAAGCATGTTTTTTACTTTTTTATCTTATTTTATTTTTAGCTGAGAGTTGCTGAGGATCTACATGACAGCCTTGTATATGTTTAACTAGTGAGCCATCTTCCCAGCCTTTTCTGCTTGTAGCCTTTTCTTATATTTTTGGTTGTGAGCCTAGCCTTTAACGGCTGAGCCATCTCTCCAGCCCAGCTTGTAGCCTTTTCTACATATTTTTCCAGTGATGTTTTTGTATCATTATTACGGGGATTACAATTGTCCTAATTTCATAATTATCTATTTTGAATTAAACAAACTTAGCTTCTGTAGGTTGGGAAGCTAATCTCTGCTCCTACATAGCTCAATTCTCTTTTAATATTATCATAGTTTCAGAATACATTTTTATATATTGTATATTCATTTATACATTAATAAATATTACATTGTGATTCTTTTTTTAAAAATTTATTTATTTGTTATATATACAGAAGAGGGTGCCAGATCTCATTACAGATGGTTGTGAGCCACCATGTGGTTGCTGGGAATTGAACTCAGGACCTCTGGTAGTGCAGTCAGTGCTCTTAACCTCTGAGCCATCTCTCCAGCCCACATTGTGATTCTTAAGTATATTAGAAACAAAGAAGAGTTACAAGCCCAAATAACTTTTTTTTATTTCCTTATGTAATTATTTCTTTTTGATTTACTTTTTCTTTTTAAAATTATTTTTGTTTTTGAAAGTTCCATACATTTATAAATGCATATTGATCATAACTACCCACCATATCTACCCCAACTTTCTCTAGTGTCTCTCACCATATCTCGTGCCCACCTTTACACTCTCTTTTTCATTTTTTCTGTTATTAATAAGCCACCTGAATCCAATTAGTGTTGCCCAAATGTACATGGACATGTGGCCATTCCTGAGGCATGAGCAACCTACCGATGACCACATCTTCGGGGAGAGTGACTCTGTTTATTTTTTTATATCACTTCTACTTTCCATTTAGTACTTTTTAATTTTAATTTGGAGAATTCCTCTGAGTATTTCCTGAAGGTTACTTCTATTACCACAGTATGGCCCCAGGTTCTGCTTATCTGGAAATGTTTTTATTTCTTCTTCACTTTTGAAAGTTTTCTGACCAGTTACAGAATTCTTGATGGATTTTCTTTTTTCTCTTGTCATTTTAAATATGTTTTCCCATTTTACTCTTTTTTTTTTTTTTTTGGTTTTTCGAGACAGGGTTTCCCTGTGTAGCTTTGTGCCTTTCCTGGAACTCACTTGGTAGCCCAGGCTGGCCTTGAACTCATTGAGATCCGCCTGGCTCTGCCTCCCGAGTGCTGGGATTAAAGGCGTGCGCCACCACCGCCCGGCCCCATTTTACTCTTGATTCCAAGGTTTTTCATAAGAAACTGGATGTTAACTTTGAATGTTCTGCTTATGTTATGTAGGTCAATTTTTAAGATTTTTTTCTTGTTGGTTTTAGTTCTCCATAATATCACTATAATGTGTACATCTCTGAGTTTATCTTGCTTGGAATTTATTAAAATTCTTAGATATATTTCATCAGTTTGGGCCATTGTCAGGCATTATATCTGCACATAGTCTTTCTACCTCTTTCTCTTTATTTCCACCTTTTGAGGCTCTCAGAATGCATATACTGTTACACTTGTTAGTGACTCACATATTCCTGGAGTTTTGTGTCTTCATTTTTTTTAACTCTTGTTCTTCATATTAGACAATTTTATGGTCTTATATTTAAGTTTGTTGGTTCTTTTTGCATTTGTTCAAATTTTTCCAAATGTTTTGATAATTTTTCTAATTAATGACTTTTCATCTCTCTAGTATGGTTTTTCTTTACTGATATTCTTCATTACATCAGATATTGTCTTCCTGTTTCCTTTATTTATTTTCTCATAGTCTATATTAGCTGTTTAGACAGAGGTAAAATCCTAGATTTGTCAAGTGAGCCCAAAGTGTGAGTTCTCAGAGATGGCATGCCATGATTCCTTTTCCTTCTGTAAACAAGCCATAATTCTCTCTGTATGTCTTCTGACTTGAGTTGAAAACTAGAAAAAAAAAAAAAGAATCTGAAAGTTATTATGTAATGAATCTAGAACTCTACCAGATTTTAGTCCTTGCTTACTGAATGCTGTAATGATTTATTTATTTAACAGTGTTTTGAAGCTTTTTGCCTTCTTCGTTATGTGTAGTGATCAACTTTCTATTCCCCTATCATAGTAGTCAGCTAGTCAATATATCTTCAGACAAAATAAAGCAAAACAATGACACAACAATGACCACTCCTCCTTGTTTTTGAAAACTCTTTCTGTGCCAGAACATGTGGGAAATGCTGGGGTGGCTATTTGGCATATATTAAACTGTCTGTTGGCACAGAACTCATAAATCACACAGTCACATATGGGTTTCTCTTAGGTCTTTTCTGAGCTTAAATCCATGGTTGCTCTGACATTCTGGATTTCCTGATAGTTCAGTAGCATAAAATGTGCAAAGCCCATTTTCCTCAGGTGATCTCCTCCCAAAGTCCTTCCTACTCGCCTTTCCTGTAAGTCTACTTCTTGCCCATGCTCTGCTCCCATTTTCTCTCCTTTTTCCATACAGATATGAGTATTGTGTCTTCAAGTGTCAGTATACACCTGCCTGAGAATCAGCCTTAGTCAAGGAGGACAATGTTTCTGTGTCTTCAAGTAGTCTTCAGACACATCAAATGCACAACATAATGTCTCAATAATAAGATCTACATGCCCCTTCTGGTCCCAGCAACTTGCATCACACAATTAATATACTGTTCCCAGATCACTGCACCACCTTCTAAGATTTAGCAATCTCTTTCTTCTTTGACACTTCACTTAGATTCCAGAATTCCACAGAATTTGATTTTGCCAGTGTTACCTAGCTGAAGTGTTGCTCCAAAGAAATGACTAATTCTTGAGGAATCTCGTTCTACTACTTTTCTCTGATTGAGTCCTACTTCACCTTCATTGTAAATTTTAAAATAATACTTGAGAGTGTCAGTAATAAAATACTATTAGGTATTTTGAGTTCATACTCTGTTTCTTAAATAATTTGTTATTTTTGGTTTGTTGACCAAAGGAAACAAAACATTGCCATTCTCCATGTATAAGTTCCAGAGTACTAATCTAGAAAGATTCAGCATAAATTATGACTATAAATATAGTGGAAAGCATCAAATATCCTTACAACACTATCATACCACTTTTGCCTTGTTGATAGTGATTGCGGGAAGCCACACATTACATGATTCACCCTGATTTCAGTGATACTGAAATATAAAATAAATGAGTATTTCAGAGTGATAAAATGGAGTAGACACTTGTCTGCCAATTAAGATTGTTTATACTTTCCCTCATAGTTTCAACTTGTAAAACTCAATGTTTAAAAACGACATGGAAGGTTTACTTCTTTCTTTGAAGAACCAGCACTCCCTAAGAAATTCTGACTTCTTACCTTTTGTTATTGTACAAGAATTTAGTGGCTTCTTCAAATTCCACTTGTAGCCAAGCATTTTGTGTTGGAGATCTAAACAATCACACTTATAGGTATGAAATATTTACACTTTGTATAAACATTGTATTAGGTTTTGTAAGTGTAATGAGCTATTCTTTGAAGAGGTGTTTCTTACTTCCCACTGCTGTTAAGATTGAGTCTGTTTTGGGTTCATTATGATCTAATGTATGGGCCTGGAATTGCCAAGAATAAAGATCACCCTATTTTAATGAATGAGTTCTTTATAACATGTAGGATTCTGGCTAATATATGAAGTCACTCAAAACCAAGATTTCTCTTTCGTAAAAATTAATTAAACACTATAGGGTCTGTATTTGTCACCCCTGCCGTATATAGCATTTTTCATACTTAGCGCTCTTCAAGGTTATTGTGAATTAATGTTTAAATTTGGGGGTTTCATGAAGACAAAAAACATGTCCCTTCAATACAAGATAAATGTGTACATCACCAATATGGACATCCAATAAGGATTTGTAAATTATGGATAAATACTACGTTTCTATTCCTTGGAGTCTGAATTTAGAGTATAAACGGAACCTGTAAGTTTATGAAGTGGCAAGCACTTTGTAATCAACTCTCAGACTACTCTCTGCCCCATTTCCCACATACTTCCTCAGGTTTCCTGAAAAGGAGAGGCGAGCAACATCCAGCTAGTGAGGGGTTGGGAACCTTGTACTCTGGTATTAAAAACAGAGAGTATTTAAATTCTGTTCTAGAACACCTTCATTCCCTAGATTGCAGTTTTCTAACCTTGCTGACTTAATGTAAATGTATTGGTTATAGAAACACTAATTGTCAACTGATCATGTATTTATAAATTCTGAGTTTAGGTTGATTCTGAGTTGGTAATCTCTCCTATCTGTAAACCCCCTGGACATTCATGAAAGTGAAATTGTAAATGTTTCATTATCTCCTAGATAGGCAAACTAGGCCTATAAATGCTACATTAGTCTGTGTAAAATTGCTAGTAGACATTGACTCAATTTCCAATCTCCAATCTTATTTTAAAATAATTATTATAGTAAACCTGACAAAGAGACACCAAATCATGTTCTGTGATTTACTCTGAAGCTAGACATGTTTATTAGGAAAATGTAGGCAAAATCTATCTCTGAGTACATAGCAAACAACAGTAATAAATAGCTATCAAGATACCACCATGAAGAATATGCAATATTGATGTCTCAAAATGATTATTAATATTATGTAAAATTTTTGTATCTATATAGAATGATTTTTATGTCCATATCAAAATGAGTAAAGGCTCAATATATATGTGTGCATGTGTTTACAACATACACTTCCTAGACTCATGTATAAATATATAAAATATTTAAATTATGAGTTTCAAATTTCTCTATATAAAGTTGTAAGGATTATAATTTTCAGATTATGGAAAAGATACTTTTTGTCTCTGTCCAAACCTCTACAATTCAGGTTTTCATTTAATAAAATAGCTTAGAACAGTCTTTGTGCTGCATTTGAATTACCTGGGCAGTGAGTGATTCGGGTGCCAGTTATCTAAGGCTGCTTTGAAAGAAGTGGCATGCGGAAGGAATAAACATTTCTCTAAAGGAATCTGAGTCAAGTCAGAAGAGAAAGTTCTGTTTCCAAAGCTTCCTAAGGAGCTGCACACTTATTTCAATTCTGTGTGCAAGGAAAGTTCTCTGACACATGCAATATCAGAATCTAAGGGGAAAGGGTCCATACGTAGGAAAGGGAAATCAAAGCTAGGTCCTCCCCATTCACAATGCACTCCTCTCTACAGATGGAAGTGATAAGATTTTAATTAAGACACCTTGGCTGGTTTCACTTTCTTTTTCGAATCTCAGATGTGGAAATGAAGGCATACTTCTGTTCCAGCAACAGTGTGCCATTGGTGCTTTGACTCAAGATCTATGTAGTGCTTGGTCCCGACTAATCGATTGCCTGCCAGCACCCCATGACATCTTTCTGAATTAGCAGAAAGTGCCTCTCTGCTCCAGTGGTGGCCAGAGCCCTTGGTTCCTGTCCCTGACTGAGGATCACTGTCAGAGTAGGAGGAAGCAGATGTTCTCAGTGTGGAGCTGAGGCAGGCACTCCAGAGTGTGGCAGAGCAATGACATCTGCCCTTTTGCAAGTCCCTGATTCAGTTGCTCCTGAGGAGGGAGGAAAAGCAATTTAAAGTGTTTGTGTGGTCTATTCCTCCTAGACCAATGCACTAGTTCTCATTAGCCTGGGACTCACAAGGCTCATTTCATTACTTGGATTTTTCAAAACACAACTGTGTGAGGTATACTGGATCCATTTAGGAAGTAGAGAACTTGATCTGTCTGTCATCATTAGAGAATTCCCCAAATCACTGGATTGGGTGAAAGCTACAACTTTCCAGTCATTAAACAGATATTATGCATCCATCCTGCTGTGCAGACGGGAGAAGACAGCAGAGAACAGAGCAGACGGTTGGTGCCGCCTTCTTGGAGCGCACTCTGTAAGAAAGAAAGAAAAGTAAATCAAATAATTCCGATGTAAATGATTGTTAGGAAGGGATGTGCAATTATGTATTACCACCTAGATACTGAGAATGAGAATAACATGGTAGAATATGCAAAGAAATTTATAGGGTCCTCAGGGAAGGTTATAATGGAAAATCAGGATTTTAACTGAGATCTTAATGTTGAGAAAATTCTTTAATGGAAATAACTCTGAGGAGAGAAAGTCCCTGTGAAAGCACAGGAAGCTCAGAAAGAGTGGTAAGGAATAGAAGAAGAGGACAGTTGGAGGGAGAGAATGTCACTACAGTGCTCAGTGGGGGGGGGGGGGGGCTGGGCGCTGTGGTCAGGTTGGGGACCTGCAAATCAGATCTGTTGATCTGTGGGCCTTGGTAAGAGTGTGAACTGTGAATTCTTACTCTACACTGGTACTTCGGGAAGAAGACAGGTTTTTGTTTTTTTGCTTTTTTTTCAAGACAGGGTTTCTCTGTGTAGCTTTGCGCCTTTCCTGGAACTCACTCTGTAGCCCAGGCTGGCCTCGAACTCACAGAGATCTGCCTGGCTCTGCCTCCCGGGTGCTGGGATTAAAGGCGTGCGCCACCACCGCCCAGCTGAAGACAGTTTTTATATACTATTACGTGTTATATTTAATAAAAAAATGTGCAAAGGAGGAATAAGAATGATTGACTATTGTCTAAGAGTCCACATCTCTGAATCCAACACAGATTTTGAGGGCTCTGAATTTTTATGTGTACATCATCCCCAAATCTCTTTCTCTAAATTTTTTGAAAATCTTTTGGAATCCAAGACAAGAAAATCCTTGTACTCACAAATGAATTAATTAAACTATGCATTTGGTAGATGAGCCACATCAACTTTCTGACAGGAGAAGTAACATTAAACAAAAGTAGAATGAACATACATTAAGAAAGAGAATCTGATACTCATTAGAAAAGACAAAGAAAGTAAAATTACTAATTTTTGAGAGAAAGAAAAGAACTTTAAAGACAACCACAAAGAATGCTATTGACAGTTAAGAGTTTAACTTTTAGTGTGTATGTATAACTGTCATTTATAAAACCATCTGAATTCTATTTAGCCGACACATCACATTGTACACATGAGAGGTCAAAACACGACAGCTTAGCACTCATATGCAACGTGTGATGATCTTGTCAGTGCAGCTGGCATATCTCTTACCTCAGATGGTGTTTCTTCTTTGTGTTCAGAATCTTCAAAGTCTTCTATGCTAATTATTTTGAAATTGTTTTCAGTATTTTGAAATTGAGCTGAAATACAAGTGACATTTGTCCTCCAAATGGAGATGGCTCTCTTAACAACTGTCATAAAGTTCCTATGGAACCACAGGACACCACGAAGAGGCAAAGCAATTCTGAACTCAAAGAGCAAAGTTAGTTTCTGACTTCAAAACACACCACAATGCTATAGGAAAAAACAGCTTGGGACCAGCATGAAGTCAGACACTTCACCCAATGGAACAGAAAAGAAAACACAGAAATAATCCATCTATTTTTATTCAGATGATTTTGTAGGCCCACCAAAGACAGGTAGTAGAAAAAGGATAGTCCTTTTTTTGGTAAATGAATACTTGAATAATGAAATTAAGACAATTTCTCATCACAGAAAAATAAAAGAACTCAAAGTGGATCACAGACTTAATATATAAAGTTGAATTTATAAAACTACTAGAAGAAAAGAAAGACTAATTCAAGGAACTGTTGTAAAGATTTCTTTTTTAGTGTGACCTCAGCCTTACGGGCAATAAAAAAACATGAATCAACAAATACTTTTACATTTTATTTTTGATGACCTTTTATTTACTTCTCTCATTACTGGGTACAATCTGCCACCATTTTACTATAAACTCTTGTTTAATCTTTAGACACATTACAAAATGCTGCAATTATTTCCATTTTATTGAGCATATAATTGAGGTTTGCAAATTGAATAAGTTATTTCTTGCTGTTTCATTTGAGATAGTGTTTGATAGGTAGCTGTTACAGCTGTCTTTCTCATTTTTCAATTATTCTCTCCCATATATACATGCATTGACTTTGCACAAATAGATTTCGCATTACGAAGCTGGCATATTTATAAAAATTTATGCTTAAACCAGAGCAGTTTTTTCATTTGTTTTGAGAAATTAATGTTTAGGTATGATGGGGGCTGAGGAAATAGTAGGGGGAAAAAGCAACAGTAGAAAATTGTCTTGAATTGACCCTAAACTCCACTTATACATAACCACATGCCTTAGCTTACTTAAATTATTACACTTTTGATGTGTTTTGCTACCTGTAAAGTGATGATGTAAGAATATTTTAAAGCAGCCTATTGGAAAAAAAAAAACCTTTGCAAATTACATGAAATTTCATATGCCAAGTATCTCAAGCTCATGTCTAGGAACCCTGGGAAGGCACATAGAAAACTACCTCTATATGCATTTGAGGGAAAATATGGCTAAGCCTAGCAAGATTCCTTCAAAAGTTGACTTCCCACTTCTGACTTGAGATTGATCAAATAGTAAACATATCTTTTTTCTTACTAGAAACATCATAGTAAACTATTTAGTTCCCCAGCTAGCACAATAGCAAGTAGTTATTAAGACAGAATGGAGATTTGTGTTCAGAATTCTAGCAAGGGAGAATTAATTATCAAACAGAAATGTAGTTACAGCAATCACAGATATCTTGGTTTCTGGAATATCTTAAACTGAATTCATTATTCCTGAATGGTATAATGAGCGGTCAATCCATTTTGTGTTAAGCCAATGGCCTTTCAAAACTCTATCTTGATCTTCCTTTTTTTTTTCTTCTTCTTTTTTTTTTGGGACAGGGTTTCTCTGTGTAACTTTGCGCCTTTCCTGGAACTCACTTTGTAGTCCAGGCTGGCCTCGAACTCACAGAGATCTGCCTGCCTCTGCCTCCCAAGTGCTGGGATTAAAGGCGTGCGCCAGCGCTGCCCAGCCTATCTTGATCTTAAAACAAAAACAAAACCAAAACGGCTGGAGAAGTGGCTCAGTGGTTAAAAGCACTTTATTGAAAGATCCAGGTTATATTACCAGCACCAATATGGTAGCTTACAATTATTTGTAATTTCAGTTCCACAGGATTCACCACCCTCTTCTGATCTCTATGAGCACCAGAAACACACCTTATACACAGGTATACATCCAAGCAAAACACCTATACACATGAAATGTAGTTTAATAAGGAAGACAAGCATCAAACAGAAGATCCAGGAGTGGTGGCACAGGCTTGTAATACCGGCACCTGGGAGGTGAAGGCAGAAATATCAGGTGTTCAAGGCTAGCCTAATCTACACAGTAAATTAATATATATACCCTGGGCTACCTGAGACCTTGTCAAAAGAAAAACAAAACCCTAAACAAACCAACACAGAAGCCCCCCAAAAATAATAAGACAAAATGCAAAGGAATGTCTAAGGGAGTTCAGTGAGTAGATCAATACGATGCTTTTTTTTTTTTAATGAGTGTGTGTGTGATACTGGCCTTCCAGTTTTGGCTCTGTCATTTGCCCATGACTTTGATGGATTTTTCATTTAGCCAATGATTAGGAAAGGTCTCAGCAGAAGACCACACTACTTCTTAAACATACTCACCTGGCAGGATTCACACCATTTCTGCTCATGTTCTGTTGGCTAAATGTTAATTATCCTGTCCCTCCTAACTGCAGAGAGAATGGAAAATGTAATTTAACATCGAGTAAAGAAGGACATGGATTACGGTGAACGTTTGATCATGTATTCTGTCACCCTGACTTTGTGGAACTGTGCAAGCCATTTCTTTTCTTTCCCACTCACTTCTATTATCTGTGTGATAAAAAGTATAATCCTTTCCCCTAAGTAATGTGAGTTCTAGATGGACCACACTTCTTGGATACTTGGATACTCTAAGTGTCCAATAGATGTTCTTTTTTTTTTTTTTTTTTTTTTTTTTTTTTGAGACATGTGACAGAGGTTCTCTGTGTGTCCCTGGTTGTCCTGGAACTCTTCATGTAGACCAGGGTAGTCTCATACTCACAGAGATCCTTCTGTCTCTGCTTCCCAAGTGCTGGGATTAAAAGCATGTACCACCACTGCTGGGCTTTGTTTTTGTTTTTAAATATTATGGTTTTGATAGGAGTTGATATCTTTATAGAAGAAGCTGGTGAGAATTTGAGTTCGCATAGTCTCAGTGCCCCAAAAAGCTTTCACTAAATAAAACAAAGCAGAGAAAATATAATGAACCAACCTCACTTGCCCCCAATTCTTAGATGGATGTGATGTTCTTTCCCCAAACTTAAAAATGAGCAATTTTAGAGTTCCTAGGATGAGAACGAATGGATACAAATGCTAGCATTGATAAATTGCTTGCAACTTGTCCGAATTGCTTCAGACCCCACCAAGTGTGAATTGAATTATAGGCTAAGTACCTTTTCAATCTATTTTCGGGTTGATGACCTCCCACCGGTAGCCTAATTTTGTGGTCCTGGGTCATTCAGATTTCTGAAAACGTAGTTGGGTAAATTGGAAGGCCTTTATCCTTAGTAATTTCTAGTAGAAACTAATGTTTGCACGAGACTCTTAGGCACAGCAGATGTGTCCCTGCTCTTGGCAGTTTGTTGTTTGTATTCTTTCCTTCCTCTTCCTTTTTCCTTTGACATCCTGACTTCCCAGGCAATCAAGTAGGAGCACTTCATTCCATAGCTAGAATGTTTGATACATTATGTAAGTGGCAGCCAGAACTGAAGGCCACTTAGGAAGTACTAGAAAAAACAGGTAGAATATGATTTTAAACTAACATTTATTGTTAGAACGAAGATTTATTTTTTTAATTTTTGTTATTAAAAGATTTTCTATTTATTTTACATACCAATCACAGATTCCCCTGTCCTCCCTCCTCTTGCCCCTTATTCTCTATGATCACATTTTATAAAGAAGCTGTTCTGCTGTTTGCTCAACTTCCTAGAAAAACTTAACTTGACTTCCACAGTGTCCTAGTCAGCATTAATTGTCAACTTGACAGAGACCAGAATTAGGTTAACAAGGAATTTTAATCAACAGTTGTGTTTATCAGGTTGGTCTGTAGGCATGACTGTGAGAGATTGTTGTTGCCAAGTCCTAATGGTTTCCTTGGGGGAAGGAGTGAGACGGTATGGTGTCAATGACACAGACACCAGGAGTCAGGTGAAGGCAAACAGCAGACTCACTTATTCAATAATGGGGAAGGCCTTATATGCCCTCCTCCCAGCACCCAGGCTGTGTCCCAATCTGGTGATATTGCATGGTGGTCCCTCACCATGACATTGCATGATCAGAAACTCTGACAACACCTGTTGCTAGACCCTCAGGCAGACTCCAGGTTGACTCATAAGGAAGTACATTATGTTCATGCCTTGGCAACTGGTTTGAGCCAATTTCCTTGACCCTATTGGCTTGTCCTACTACAGACTGTCTTGGTTATTAATTGATGCAGGAGGACCCATCCCACTGTGTGTGATACTATCCATGTATTCTGGGCTGTATAAGACAGCTAGCTAAGCAAAAGTCTGAATGAGACAGCCATCAAGCAGCCTTTCTCCATAGTTTCTGATTTCCTTTAATTTCCCCTCAATGATGGATTGGGATATGGGAGTATGAGCCAAACAAACCCCCTCTTCTCAAATTGCTTTTGATAAGAATGTTTTTTGAGTTTCACGCTGTAGCCCTGGATGACCTAGAACTCACAATATAAGTCAGGCTGGCCTTGAATTCAAAGCCATTCAGTGATTTACCTACATCTGTCCACAGAGTGCAGGAATTAAAGGCATGAGCCACCACACCTACTGGTCACAGCAACAAAAGCACATAGTAAGGTAGGGAGTCTAGCCAATCAGCATATCTATTTATCAAGTGATAGAGATATCTACATGAGTATGTACATGTGTATGTTGATGCTTGTTTTTCTTTATATATGAGACATATCTTATGCATAAACACATGTCTGATGCATGTATGTCTTATTAATATATATATAGTTATATTAGTTAATAGATTATTTAAGAAAGAATGGAAATAGTTTTAAAAATATGGAAAATATTATGCAACACTTAAGTTTGATAAACTAAAATGTGTACTGAAAAAAACCCTGAGGTTTCCTTTATGATACCTTGTAAACTATGCATGGGAGTTGATGCAGAACACACTTTGAGTATTTTCTTTAGGATCAGACAAGTTCTGTGATTTTATGTACCATGAAAGAAGTCAAACTTAAATCTGTATTCCCAGGGCATTGAATGGCCTTTTGAAAATGTTTTCCATAGAGAAGAGACCAGAATGATAACTAAGATCTAGGATTGCAGATGAAAGGGTAATTACCCTCTAAGGAATTCAGCATGTATCAGCTCTGAGAAGAGGAAGGCCTCTTGAGAATTCTGCTCTGGATCCTCTTGTCTGGATGGAAAGTGGCATATCCTGTAGATGGAGGGCATGTGACAAGAAGCTAAAATTCATTCCTTTCCCATCATTGCTTCTTTAGAGGCCCACTGTCTTGAGGATAAGTCAATCAATCTCATGGAGCCTCAGTCTCTTCTTCTAAAAGGTAGAGGAGGGAAATCCCTGCCACTCATCATCATTTTAAGAATCAAATCATATAATTAACTGAAAGTGCTTTGTAAGCAATAAAACACAGCACCAATTAGTCTACCATTAGTGCTTTGATTAGCTAATCTATGTTGCTAATTATGATGCATCAAGTGAACTTTGCTATAAAGGTTTAAATACTTACCACCTACATGACTCAATAATTCTGAATAATAGATCAAAATTGTGGCATCTCAGTTAGGAAGGCAGTGGTACCAGAAAGGAAATCATCATCTTTCCAAGGACCATAGATGGGAGTTTCTCTTTAACTTGCTGGTTGTATGTCTCTTATGCTTTTAATGTGAGTAGTGTCCTTCCAAAGTTCATGTATTCAAAGGGGGTTCCAAAGGTTGGGTGATGGTAGGATCTTTAGTGGGGTAGAGACTTGTGGGATATCATTATGTCATATCCTGGCTCATGAGGTAAAAGGTAGCTCCATTATATACTCACGTTATGATGTGCTTTCCTCACTGGGGCCCAAAAGGATTGAATCACTTAACCGTGGACTGAAACCTCCAGAACCATGGGCCAAAATATATTTGACTCTTTATAGTGAATCTTATCATAAGTTTCTTTATGGTAATGAGGAGCTGACTAATATGGTGTCTTTGAGAGACATTTTGAATCTCTTATGTTGCCTTATGGACAAAAAGACATCTCTATTTCTACCTGCAAATAATCTGATGCTTAAATAAGCTGACTGACTCCCATTAGTTCCCAAAATGTATGAGAATTTTAGCAATAGTCTCTCCATTCATTTCTTCATCCTCATTTCATTCTAAATGTGATCTGAATATTCAAAAAATTTTTTGAGAGATTCTCAAATTGCACTCTGGATGAAATGTCAGATTTAGGCATACAACCTGAAATTTGAAGAGAAAAAGATAGTCTACTGATTAAAAGAACATAAATTTTTGACTTGGATATGGCTTCATAACATGTTCATAAAATAATCATAAATGTAATACATTCAATTTAACATGCATTTATTACATAATAGATAGTATATGCCATTATATTGTATGACATATTGATATTATAACTAATAATTATTGTCATTATTACCACTCTAGAGGCAGTGGGACCTGGGAGAATGGAGCCAATAAATGAGTCACACTAAAGTCTTATGCAAATAGCCAACTTTATTCAGAGACTTCTGCAATGTATACTCTGAGGGTTAAGAGGAGTCACACAAATAACATGTACAATCACAGGTGCAAGCCTCATGTGACAGGCAAGTTGCATGTGGGGGCAAAAACATATTTTTTCCATCGAGGCATATAAGCAAATAACAATGGCCATTGTAATGAATAATCTGAAGTAAACTCACTCCTTTCCATTACACCTGGGAGGGGCATGAAAGCATAATCCAAGCACAATTCCATGTTTTTGAAGAAACTGAGGTCACAAGACTCTTGCATTGGTTTCTTGGATATTTTTCCCAACTACTCAAAAGTCTCCTTACACAATTCCATTCTTAGACTATGTTCCAATAAACTACATAATATATATTTATTATATAACATAATAATTATATTGTAAATATAAATATATAGTAAATCCTAGGTAACATGATAGAAACATGTATTCTTTTTTTCTAAAAATACCCAGTAATTTCATCCCCCTGGCTAAGATTATCTCCAGATGGATCCTTCTTGTCTTTTGTTAATCCAGTACAACTGACTATTTTCTTTGTTCGGCCCTAGTCACCACTATTTTGCAACAAGATGTGCCCAATTGATAGCAGGATCTCAATAATTGTTGCTCAGAAAAAAAGATGTTGTGTTCCTACAAGTCATTGAGTCTATTCTCCGATTTTCAGGTATGCTGTTCTTGATGTTAATGATAACAAAGATAATGAAATGTCACCACCACCAGCAATTTTCTGTTTAGTTAATACAATCATTCCTGCATTATGATAAATGACTAAACAGGATTTCTTTGTTAAATGTCTACATCTAAGGCCAAGCATAATAGCACACATGTCTGATCTGAACACTTGGGAGGTGGAGGCAGATGGATCAAAAGTCCAAGGTGATCCTTAGCTACAGAGCAAGTCTGTTAGTTTTTGAGATATGAGTCTGACCACATCTCAAAAACTAACAATGCAGTTCCTTATATAAGCTAAAAGTAAACTAGAGGCTGAGATTAGCCACTTCTTTAAAGTTAGGAATATGGAATCTAAACAGAAGTAAAGGGGAAGAGGGGACTAGCAGTTGCATCACCTTACACGGTGGTTTTTAGTTTCTTAGTGTCTATGAGATCCTTCATGGTGGCACTACCTGGACAAGGTAGACTTCCATGTGTAACGAGAGCTTTGAGTCTATGGATACTGGGAGGCATGAATGCTGCTGCCTGCATGAAATCTGATTCTTGATCACATGGGAAGAATAGTCATAAACATCTTAATGTTGGCAGAAATAACATACTGGCTCTGAAACTGAATTCACCATTTTTTAAAAAAAAAACTTTTTATTGATTCTTTGTGAACTTCTCATCATGCACTCCAGTCCCACTCATCTCTCCAACCCTCCATATCCACCCTCTGCCTCTATAACCTCCCACCAAGAAAACAAACAAACAAACAAACAAACATTCTCACCATGGAAGCTGTGATGTCTCAGAATGTGTCACACAGTATACCGTTTGTCCAAACAGCTTTACTTGCAAATATTCATTGCAATGAGTTATTGGACTGCTTTAAGGTCTAAATACTAGATCCTCACTGGGAATCCTCTTAGATATTCTGTTGTTGCCCTGTGTCATGGAGATCCTGCAGCTTTGATTCTGCAGAACTGGCCCCTTCATATACGCCAGCAGTTCACGGATAGGGTAGATGTTGGCGTGGGTCAACACAAAGCCCTGGATCCTGGTCTGGGTGGTAGCTGAGTTGGTCAGCCTGGCTTCTCTCCTGCACCCATGCTACCAGGGACAACTGTCCTGCTTTGCCCAGGCAAGGGGTGTGGTCAGATCTCATGTCTGTGCCAGAGGCTGGACTATCTCGCCTATGCTCACACCATTGGGGGACTAGCTCTCCTTTACCCATACCACCAGGGACAGCTCTTCAGCAATTTCCTGGTGAGAGGTGGGACTAGCTCACATAAGTGCTGCAGTCAGCAAGGACCAGGGCCATCTCTCCTGTGCTAGTGCCACCACACAGCCAGCAAGGTGTGGGGCCTGCTCTCCTGAGTGCTGCAGCTCACTTTCATGCCTTTGTGGGCCAGCTCTCCCACACTGTCCAGGGTGAGGGACAGGTCTAGCTCTCCAGCTCTCATGCACTCGAGCCCACTCACCCACTCCCATGCCACCAGGACCAGCTCTATTGTGCTGCCCAAATGAGGTGCAGGGCCTGCTCTACCAATGTTGCAGCTGGCATGGGGCAGGATCAGCTCTGCCACTCTCAGGGCCAGCTCTATCACTTACATAGGTAGTGAGGGGTGGGGGGGGGTGAGGCATATCTCCCACCATAGCATAGCCTACAAGGGGTAGGGACATCTCTCCTTAATGCCACAGCAGGTGAGAGGCAAGGCCTGATCTCTCATGTCCATGCCATGAAGGATGGGGCCAACTCTCCTGAAGCCAGCAAGTGGTGGTACCAGGAAAGCACAGTGCTGGGATATCAACAATGGTTTCAGGTGGCAGACCAGACTACAAACGTCCTCTTGGCCTTTGGTGGTAACATGGGCGATGGACACCAACAGAGACCCCAACTGCAGTAGGACCATGGACTCAAACATGGCCCTTGGTGGCAGCATGGGTCCAGACATCACCATGTGCCCAGTGTCAGCATGGCCCTCAGGCATCAACATGGCTTCAGGTGGTAGCACAGGTCACAGACAACTGTGTGTCCTTTGGTGGTAACTTGGGCCATGGACATCAATGCAAACCCCAGCTGTGGCAAGGCCAAAGATCCAGACATAGCCCTTGCCGACAGCCCAGGCCTAGACATTCTCATGGCCTCAGGTGGCAACACAGGCCGCTCAGATCAGTGTGGTTCACAGTGGCAGCACAGTTCCAGAGCATCAACATGGCCTCAGGTGGCAGTTGCAGGCTCCTAATATTGGCCTTTTCCTCAGCACCATTGTATCTCTAGTTTCACCTTTCTCCACAGAGCATGAGCTTCCCTGTTTCTATTTCTCTCCTATATCTTCTCCCTGTACTCTATCTTTCCCATCTCTCCATTATATATTTGTTCATCATAATGGCACTTGCTGCCCTGGCCCACACCAAATTCATCATTTTAACAAGGACATATTGTGAGGGCCCACAGAGGCTCCCTAGTAAGGCCTTACACAAGGCCAGAAAGTATGAGCTTGCTTTACCCAGCAGGGCTGCATAATGGGATGATTTGGCCAAGGTCGTGGTTACCAGGCATTTTGAAGGGTCTACACTTGGCTGTATATTGTGCTTTGATCTTAAAAGGGGGAGGTCTTTTGCCTCTCCCCTTGGTAGTATATAAAAAGCCCATTAGAATAAAACCCTGAGTGACTGGGTATTGACCCAGGGCCCTCCCGAAGCTATCCTGTGTCTCTGTCTTTCTCATTGTTGTCTCCATCTATACTTCTATCTAATACTTCCTCATTCCTCCCTCCTCCCACCAAGGACCTTCAACAGGTCATAGCTGGATTCCTACAACATATCTTCATCTCAAGAACACAGTTACAGTTACATTGTGTTGTGATTTTTTTTTTGTTTTTATCATATTGCCAAATAATTTTTTTTTGTAGCTAAACAACTCTTTTCATAAATTTTCCATGTGACATTGTCAGGAGGAAATATGTAGAAGCATTTAAAAATCCTATTTTTAATTTCATAAAATATACTATAATGTGTTCAAATAATAAATAGTTCTTGAATAAATGAATATTAACTTTTATTTAATAGCCATTCATTCAAATGAGATTTTGGGGAAGTCATAGAATTAGAGTTCTTTGCCAAAGTCATAAGATCTAGCTTGAAAGTAGATGCCAAATAATAATGGTCAGGCAGAGTCCGGTTTCATAATCTTCAATGTAGGTCTTTTGTTTAAATATTTAGGATCCAAATTTTTCATGAATCAGAAAGTATACAAAGTTAATAAACCTATTTATTATGTGCTGAAAACAAAACCTTTCTATTGCTTCTAACACCAGTTGTGGTTCTGTGCCAGTGTATTTGGAGATTAAATCAATACTCTTCATCATTATTCTAATATCACATTCAAATGCTTAAAATCCGATGCAAGGAGCAGAAGGAGGGAAGAGAGGGGGATCTGTGGTTGATATGTAAAATGAATAAAAGAGTTCCTTAATAAAGGAAAAAAATTGACATGTTAAAAAAATCAGATGCATTACCTCTGAAGTCCATCTATGAACTTCTATGACACAGACTCTAGAAAGAGAACACAGAGGTCAGATACTGCACTTCCAATAAGCTTCCTCATCAGTAGTTCATTCCTGGGGTACCATAGGCCATTTTTCAAGCAAGCAATAATCTATGGAACTAGATCTTTGGTCAAAAGATCCTGTCAGATAAGGTGACTTGTAGTAGGAAGGTTTCTCTGGTCCTGCCTGGCCCATGGTCCCACAGCCACTTTTAAAATAATTACTCAGAGGCTTATATTAATTACCAATTGTATGGCTAATGGCAGGCTTCTTGCTATCTAGCTCTTATAACTTAACTCAGCCCATTTCTATTAATCTGTATGTTGCCACATGTTTGGTGGCTTTACCTGTGTGCCAATATGTGCTACTCTCTGGATGGTTGGGTGGTGTCTCCTTCACTCTGCCTTTCTTCTTTCCATATATCTACCTGGATTTCCCACCTGCCTCTAAACTCCCTTGCCATAGGCTGTTGCAACTTTATGTATCAACCATTCAGAGAAACATATATTCACAGTATACAGAAAGACGTCCCACAGCACTTCCCCTTTTCGATTTAATCTAAAAGGAAGATTTTTAACTTTCACAGAGTAAAATTACATGTAATAGAACAGTTATCAATCAAGAATTACAGCTACAATATCTAGTCTATTTATATTTGGCAAATTCAAAGAAAATATTCTATTTATCCTATATTTGTGAGTCTACAGTTTCATATCTAACTTACCTTTTATCAAAACCAAGGAAAATTATAAATTATAACTATCTAGTCCAACTATATCGAAGACCTCAGAAGAATATAGTATTAACTAAGAAAACACAAAATGTAAGCAACTTCCAAAATGCTGGAAATGATAGAGACAGCTGCCTGCCTGGACAGTCATCCAAAGTTCCTCTGTAATGTTGGGACATCCATCTTCAGCCAAATAGCCTAGAGTTTTTTAGTCGCTTCTCCCTGTGTCTTGCAGAATATTTGATAGTCTCCTCTGCGAAGCAGAAACCTGAAGAAGCATTTCACCTTGCAAACCTTCCTATGGGTCCTGCATGTTCAGTTTATATAACACATTATCGGCAGTCCAGGCAAGAGCAGTTTCTCACCCAAGCAGCCTGGATGGGGTGGAGAAATTTAGAAAGGCAGTCAAAAACCATCTAGAGTAGGTCTGAGGGGATGAATGTTGAGGAAAGAGGGATATTTAAGACCTTTTGCAAGTGCAGGGACATGACTGGATACACATTTATAAAAAGAGTCATCTAAACATATTTTCAACCTGGAACATTCATAAGTGTGTGTGCAAAGCATATGTGTATAAAGTTCTTACTTAAATTTCTGAATAATTTTTGATTTACCCAAACATCTGGAAGATATCATGAAGAGCTACATATATCCTGTCAATCTCCCCTACTGTTAATTTCATACCTTATCTTAGTGCTTTTGTCAGAATGATTATTGGCTCATGACTCTTAACCAACAACCAGTTTTTCCCATTACCATTTGACTCTCATCATTCAAATTAGCACATCATTTGATTTAAATGGCCATGTCTCTTTTTGTGTCCTCTGGTTTTTGAAGTTACTTATTTTATCTTATACACATAGCATGAATCTTAAAAGGTCTTATTAATAAAAACAAACCTGGAGCCAGGTATTGGGGTGAATGCTGAAAGACCAGAGAGACAGAACAGGTCACAGCTAACCTCACCTCACCAATTCCTCAGCTGATCTTGTTTCCTCAAACTGGAAGCCTCTGTATCCTCATCTGAATGCATCTCAGCTGAACTGCTGCTAAAAGCCTAAAAGCTTAATGAGGCCTCTAGTTCCTGGTCCTCACACCTTATGTACCTTTCTGTTTCCTGCCATCATTTCCTGGAATTAAAGGCATGTGTCACCATGCTTGGCTGTTTCCAGTGTGGCTTTGAACTCATGGAGATTCAGATGGATCTCTGCCTCTAGAACTCTAGGTGCCACCATTTTCTGGTCTCTATGTCTATCTAGTGGCTGTTCTGTTCTCTGACCCCCAGGTAAATTTATTAGGGTACACAATATATTGGGGGATATACTATATATATATATATACACACAAATATATATATGCATATATATTTGTAACCCTTGACAGTTTGAGGACTATTTCAGACATTTTGTAGAATATTCCTTAATTTGTGTATTTTTCTCATAATTAGACTATAGTTATGAAGTCACCATTCTTTCATACAGAGGACTCCATGGCATTTCATGACATCTCTGAGGATATCTAAGGTCTCACATCCTTAGACTGACAGGTTATTCCACTGTGAAACTGCTCTATATCCCTTCCCACTTCATTCATTACAAGTCTGTCATAAACCAGGCCACCCATTAGTAGTGAAGGTATAAAGCAGCTTCTCAGTTAAGCTAGGAGTATTAATAAATACTATTTCTTGCCAACTTGTTCTGTTGTCACTAAAATGACTAGGAATACTACTGATGCTTATTTGGCAGGATCAAGAGAAGTTACGTGTCTTTCAGTTTGTGGGTAAATTTGCACAATAAAGAGTTCCTTGTCTCAAACATCAGTGTCTTTGCCTCTGAGAAAGTTAAGTCCATGTATCCTCAGTGGAATCATCCTATCACTTCCATGATTGTGAATGTTGATTCTTGAGGGCAGAGAAGTCTTATTCTTTCTATGCATAAAGTACAAACATACAAACAAACATGTCAGTGGAGTGATGAGAAAAGCTGCAAGGCACACATAAAGAGCTAGATGAAAATGATGTTTCTTTTGCAAAGAATTGGCCTGCATATGATTGGTGAGTTACTACTTTTTATTTATAGTTATTGAAAATAAAGTATAACATTAAGAATAATGTGAAGAAAACAATATATGTTTACACAATTTCAAAAACATTTAATTGTTAATTGGTGTTTATATAAAATTGTACATACTACATACAATGTAATATTTCAGTATATAAATATAATATGTAATGATTATGTCATAGTAACTTTATTTTTTATTTTTCCCTTCTATTGAAAGTAGATTCTTTTCTCCTACTACATATTTTGAATACATTTTCACCCCCTCTACTCTTCCCAGTTCCATTCCACCTACCCTCTGATAGTCACTCTCTGTCTCATTAAGAGTAATTTTATCACTTTTTTTTTTTTTCTTTTTTAAGACCAGTAGTATTTGGTTTTACCCCAGGTCTCTGGACTGTCTAGACTCTGGTTCATGGTCACTCAACCCATGTAGGGTATAGGTTTCATCTCTTGAAGTGGGTCTTAAGTGAAATCAGTCATTGGTTGGTTACTGTCAGTATCTTTATGCCCCATTGCCCTAGCGTGTTTCTAGGCAGGAAAGCGTTGTAGATTGAAGGGTTTGTGGCTGATTTGGTTCTCATGTTTCTCTTTTGGTACCCTGCAGAGTACCTTCCTGCATCAAATACATTAGAACAAGGGTGATGGTTCTATGTGGGCACCAGCTCGACCTCTCATGTTCAGTGAGTTGTGTGGGTGTTATCTGCAGCAATGAAGTCTTGTTATCCATTTGTGGAAACCAATCTGTTGACTTGGCACTGGCTTGAAGCTTATAATCAATTGCTGTCAACCACGGTTAACCTGCTGTGTCATAGAACATTAAAAGCTATATCTCTTATCTGTCTACACTTGTCTACCATGCTAACCATTCTCTCTCATCTCTTCTTCCCAGGCTCTGGATAAATAATTTTCTAAGTTCAGTAACATACTTAAACCAGCTACTGTGTGTTAGAACCACAACTGACATTTTCTTGTGTTTTTATTTTGTAACTTATCCCATTTTTGTGGACATTTTCTGCATAGCTGAAGTTCATGGGTTATTGGCAAACAAAATAATTTTTATGTGTAGGATGCTTTGTGATACATTTTCAGGACATGTTTTTGTTAAAAGAAAAATTTAAATTTTTATTGCCTATCAATAAAATTGAAAAAAATTTCATGGATGTGTTTGGGGAAGAAAGCAAGCATCAAGTAACGATTTATCTTTCTTCCTCCAGTCTTGAGGTAAGAAGCACTTAGCATAGAAAGTTTGGAAAATAAAGCACAAGGAATAAAATACTTGGGCCGTATAATTTTATTATAGATTTAGTGCACTTCTACCAAGTAGTTCTCCACAAGTATTAATAACTGTTTTTCTTTTATAATGTTCTGTATTTTTCAACAGCTCTAACATATCAATATTTAATGTATATATTTATATTTCTCAATCAAACTTTCTTTCCCTATTCATTGTTTAATTTCTTTAAACTAAAATGGCCTCAACTTGGTATCACTGGGTTCTTTTATGAGCAATCCTATCATTCTTCCTCCCCAGCTTCATGACCTTCAGCTCTGTGAATTATCTAAGGCTGCCCTTTAAGCACCATTCTTCCGTGGACAAAGCAGGGAAAGAACTTAAAAAAAAATCACTGGGTCTTATTTAGCACAATGTAAAACTCTGAATGATTATGGAAATGAGAACTTATATTTAATGCATCGCACAGTCAGATGTGTGTATACATTATAATGACACCAAAATAGAAGTGTTGAATGAGTTCAGGAACCCTAGTCAGAATTTATGACTTCCCAGGGCACTGAAATAAGGAGAAAATTATATTGCTAAACCACTGATCTTTGAAGCATAATAGGGAGTGGGAGAGTATTAGGGAGAATGAAGACAGAAAGAGGTACCCTGATTTTTAAAAGGATGAGGAAGTTATTTTCCTTACACAAAGCACTGTGAGGATGACATTAGTGTCTGACAAGTGGAATATATATATATATATATATATATATATATATATATATATATATATATATATATATATATATATTTATATCCTCTTCCTGGATCCTAGGTCAAAGTTAGTGGTCATAGTCAGGTCAGAATCTGGTCATAGTGGGATTAACTCTTCCTCTGCTCTTGTGTGACTAAAGATATCTGACTCTCATTCACCGGCCCTAGTGCTTTGGTGACTTGTGCTTATGTGAAGAAGAGTTAGATTTGAACTCATTTGGGTCACTGAGGGAGATCAATGTCTCTCTTCACTAGGATTGTGGACTCTTAAGTGTGGAAGTGGTGGAGGCTTCCTGAGTACACAGAAGAGAATGTGTGGTAGTTCACTGAGTGCCACTCTGGAGCCATCTTCAGAGGATCCACCTCTGACCAACGCTGAGGACTGGTTAACCCCCAAATAATATTGTGATATGTAATTGGAGATTGATTTATTAGCTTCTTTTCCTTCCTGCACTTTGACTTAATGGTCTTTGTGCTTTATAGTATAGGCTTATAGTACCTTCCTTTAAAAATTTTAAAAATAACTTTTACCAGATATTTATTAGTGTGTGCGTGTGTGTGGTGTGCATTCATCTGCGACAGTACACCCATGCACATCAGAGTTTGGGTCTTTTCTTCTACCATGTGAGTTCCAGGTATGGAACTCAGATTTTTAGTGGCAAATGTCCTTCTCTACTGAGGTATCTACTGGGCCCCCATTCTAATTCTTATAAATTGAAACAAGCAAGCAAACAAACAAATAAAAACATGAGTCTTCCTGGACCATAAGTAACTATCATGGTTCAATGATAACCTCTGTGCTGCTGACTCTCAAGTCCAGTTTCATCTTCTGAGCAACAGAGATCACTTTCCGAGAACCACTGGCATCTCGTTGAGAACACCTGAGAATATTTTATCTTCCTTTAGTGGTGAGTCTGCTTCTCACAATCACAATTTTAGGGGATAGAAGGTCTATCCACTCATTTCTCCAAGCACTGCTTGTGACAACCTTTATACACCATTCTTTCAGTCTCCAATCTTGCCTGGCACCACAGGATATTAGTTAATCTCAAACTTACTACATATGAGACCTATCTAGGTATCAGAACCCTTTCCTGTCAGGAATAGATTGTCTTTTTATTTTATTGGATTCAGGCACAGTAATGGTACTGCGTGTTTTAATCAAAGTTCCTCTGATTTTATATATATGTATATATATATATATACACTTATGATATATATTCTCTATGTATTTGCATATACATAGGATATGCATCAAAGTTACCATATATAATGTTTCCTCTGCTAATATATTTTATATATATCATGTATATACAGAATATATATATGTATATATATATATATATATATATATATATATATATATATATATATAACCAGAGGATATATATAAAGAACAGGGGCATGGAGATAAGATAGGATAATCATAATCACTGGTAACAAATCTCATCACAATAAATTTGTATCCCAAACAATTAGGACAACATTGAAGAAAAGGTTTGGTACATAGTGAGCAATTGAGGAATTAGAAAACATGAATTCAGTTTCATTCAAACAACCTGTAATATCATTCATTTGAGATTTTCTATTCTCAAATTTATCAGTAATTAATTTACTAAGAACTAACATGTGATAGTAAATCTGAGAGACTTTCTAAGTGAGGTAGGTCTACATTGCTCTGTTGCTGAATATTATTCTTTATTGTTTTTATGAGACAAAAAGAACACCACAGCAGAGTGTAGGAAACCAGTGGTTATCACTTCACTTCACTCTGAAAACTTCATTCTAAAGCAAGAGGATGGGTTTTATTAAACACAACCAATTCTCATATTCTCATGAGAACTATATTTGCAAAACACAAATGGGCATACATCATTTCCATTTTATATATATTTTGTAGGCTCCACCTTTCCTATAGCATAATAATCTTAAATGATTATGTCTACTATAAACAGATTTGTATTTTGCACGATATTTATGTTGAATGCCTTACTTTTTCTATCTTTATTGTTTTATTTTTCTTTTTAAGAGATTTATTTTATTTCAAATGATTGAGTGTTTTGCTCACATATTTATCTGTGTATCATGTGCATACCTGGTGCCCACAGAATTTAGAAGAGGGCATTGGATCCCCTGGAACTGGAGCTACAGAAGCTTATAAGTTTCCATGTACACACTGAGGATCAAACCTAGGTCCTATCTAAGATCAAGTGTTCTAAATTGCTAAGCCATCTCTCCAGCTGCTTTATTTTAGGTTTTAATTTTACAAATTTTATTATTTTTTCTGCTTTTATAAACTAGGTGAGGGTTGAAGAGACGGCTGTAGGGGTAAAATGCTTGCTGTGCAAGCTTAAGAAGTGCAGTTATAATCTCCAGAACCCATGCAAACCTGGGTGGGCAAAGCAGTCACTAGTGCTGAGTTGGAGAATCCCTAGAGAAAGCTAGCCAGACAATCTGAAAGAGCAAGAGAGTCTGAATGTAAAAGATGGAGAGCAATAAGAAAGACACCAACCGTGAACTAGGAGCCTCTGTGTGTACATGTATATATGTACATAACCACCTGCACAGACATGTGTCTATACACATATCTATATACACAGGCATGTATGCATGTGTGTGCACATGCACACACACACACTTTTTTAAAGGTTTATTTGTTTATTTAAAGTTTTTTTTTTCATTTTACATACTGCCCACTGTTCCCCCTCCCTCCCCTTCTCCTGCTAGCCCTCCATCTCCCCTCATCCCACCCCCACCCACTCCTCACAGGGGGTAAGGCTTCCCCTGGGTATTCAACAGAGGTTGGCATACCAAGATGGGGCAGGCCCAAGCTCCTCCCCGCTGCATCAAGGTTGAGTAAGGCATAGCACCATAGGGAATGGGCTCTAAAAAAACCAGTTCATATATTCAGGATGAGTCCTAGTCCAATTGCCAGGGGACTCACAAACAGATTAAACCACTCATCTGTCACCCTCATTCAAGAGGCCTAGTGCGGTCCCATGCAGGCTTCCCAGCTGTCAGTCCAGAGTCCGTGGGCTCCCACTAGCTTGGGTCAGCTGTCTCTGTGATTTTTTTCCATCAGGATCTTGTCCCCCCTTGCTCTTACAGTCCTTCCACCCTCTCTTCAAGTGAACTCCAGGAACTTGGCCAAGTGCTTGGCTGTGGGTTTCTACATCTGCTTCCATAAGTTGCTAGATGTAGCTTCTGTGATAACAATTAGGGTAGTCACCAATCTGAGTACAGGGGAAGGATAGTTCAAGCACCCTCTCCAGCATAGCTATGAGTCTTAGCTGGTGACAAACTTGTGGGTTCCTGAGGACTTCCCTAGCACCAGATTTTTTCCTATAACTGCTCATTCTGTCAATATATCTCTTTCATTGTTCTCCATCTCTGTCTCTCCCCAGACTTGGCCATCTGAAGCTCACATGTTCCTAGCCCCACCCAAAACCATCCCCTCTACTCCCCATTCCCAGTTTACTCAGGAGATCTTAACTCTTTCCCCTGGGGTGATCCATGTGTACTCCTCTCAGGGTCCTTCTCTTTACTTAGCTTCTCTGAGGTTGTAGGTTGTAACCTGTTTATCTTTTGCTTTGCCTCTAATATTCACTTATGAGTGAGTACATAGTGTGTTTGTCTTTCTGGGTCTGGGTTACCTCACTCAGGATGATTTTTTTCTAGTTCCATCCATTTGTCTACAAATTTCATGATGGCATTGTTTTTTACCCTTGTGTAATGCTCCATTGTGTAAATGTACCACATTTTCTTTATCCATTCTTCAGTTGAGGGACATCCAGGTTGTTTCCAGGTTCTGGCTATTATAAATAGTGGTTCTATGAACATAGTTGAGCAACTATCCTTAGGGTGTGGTTAATCATCCTTTGAGTATATGCCCAAGGGAGGTATTGCTGGGTCTTGAAGTAGATTGACTCCCAATTTTCTGAGATACCACCATACTGATTTCCAGGGTGGCTGTACAAGATTTCACTCCCACTAGCAGTGGAGAAGTTTTCTCCTTGCTTCTCATCCTCTCCAACATAAGCTGTTATCAGTGTTTTTGATCTTAGCCATTCTGACAGGTATAAAATGGTATCTCAGAGTCATTTTCATTTGCATTTCCCTGAGGACTTCCTTAAATGTCTTTCAGCCATTTGGAATTCTTCTGTTGAGAATTCTCTATTTAGATCTGCACCTCATTTTTTAATTGGATTATTTGGTATTTTTGATGTCTAGTTTCTTCAGTTCTTTATATATTTTGGAGATTAGACCTCTGTCAGATGTGGGGTTGGTAAAAATCTTTTTCCATTCTGTAGGCTGCCATTTTGTCTTATTGATCGTGTCCTTTGCCCCACAGAAGCTTTTCAGTTTCAGGAGGTCCCATTTATTAATTGTTGCTCTCGCTGTCTGTGCTACTGATCTTGTATTTAGGAAGTGGTCTTCTGTGCCAATGCATTCAAGGCTACTTCCAACTTTCTCTTCTATCAGGTTCAGTGTAACTGGATTTATGTTTATGTCTTTGATCCATTTGGACTTGAGTTTTATGCATGGCAGTAGATATGTATCTATTTGAATTCTTCTACATGTTGACATCCAGTTATGCCAGCACCATTTGTTGAAGATGCTTTTTCCCCCATTGTACAATTTTGGCTTCTTTGCCAAAAATTTAGTGTTCATAAGTGTGTGGATTAATATCAGGGTCTTTGATTCAATTCCATTGTTACATGTATCTGTTTTTATGCCAATACCAGGCTGTTTTTATTATTATAGCTCTATAGTAGAGCTTGAAGTCAGAGATGGTGATGCCTCCGGAAGTTCCTTTATTGTACAGGATTATTTTGGCTATCCTGGGCTTATTGTTTTTCCATATAAAGTTGAGTATTGTTCTTTCCAGGTCTGTGAAGAATTGCACTGGAATTTTGATGGGGATTGCATTGCATCTGTAGATTGCTTTTGGTATCATTGCCATCTTTACTAGGTTGAGCCTACATATCCAAGAGCATGGTAGATCTTTTTATTTTCTGATAACTTCTTCAATATCTTTCTTCAAAGACTTAAAGTTCTTGTCATACAGGTCTTTTGCTTGTTTGGTTAGAATTACCCCAAGATATTTTGTAGTCTTTTGTGGCTAATGTAAAGGGTGATGTTTCTCTAACTTTTTTCTCAGACCATTTATCATTTGTATATATGAGGGCTACTGATTTTTGGGGGGAGGTTAATCTTCTATCCTGCCACATTACTGAAGGATTTTATCAGTTGTAGGAGTTCCCTGGAAGAGTTTTTGGGGTCACTTATGTATACTATCATATAATCTGCACATAGTGAAAGTTCAACTTCTTCCTTTCCAATTTGTATCCCCTTGATCTCCTTTTGTTGTCTTATTGCTCTCGCTAGATCTTAAGCACTTTATTGAATAGGTATGAAAAGAGCGGACATCCTTGTGTTGTTCCTGATTTTAGTGGAATAACTTTGAATTTCTGTTCATTTACTTTGATGTTGGCTGTTGGCTTGCTGTATATTGCCTTTATTATGTTTAGGTATGTTTCTTGTATCCCTGACCTCTCCAAGACCTTTATCATAAGGGGTGTTGGATTTTGTTGAAGGATTTTTCAGCATCTAATGAGATGATCATGTTTTTTTTTTCTTTCAGTTTGTTTATATGGTGGATTACATTGACAGATGTTTTTATGTTGAACTATCCCTGCATCTCTGGGATGAAGTCGGCTTGATCATGATGGATGATTTTTTTTAATGTGTTCTTGGGTTTGGTTTGCCAGTATTTATTGAGAATTTTTGCATCAGAGTTCGTGAGGGAGATTGGTCTGTAATTCTCTTTCCTAGTTGTGTCTTTGTGCAGTTTGGTTATCAGGGTAACTGTAGCCTTGTAAAAAGAGTTTGACAATGTTCCTTCTGTTTCTATTGTGTGGAAAAATTTGAGGAGTATTGGTATTAGCTCTTCTTTGAAATTCTGGTAGAATTCTGCACTGAAACCATCTGACCCTGGCCTTTTTTTTTTTTTTTTTTTGATTGGGAGACTTTTAGTAACTGCTTCTATTTCCTTAGGGGTTATAGGTTGAGTTAAATTGTTTATCTGATCTTGATTTAATTTTGGTATCTGGTACCTATCCAGAAAATTGTCCGTTCCTTTTAAATTTTCCAATGTTGTGGAGTACAGGTTTTCAAAGTATAACCTAGTGATTTCTGGATTTCCTCAGTGTCTGTTATTATGTCCCACTTTTTATTTCTGATTTTGTTAATTTGGATATTTTCTCTCTGCTTTTTGGTTAGTTTTTTTTTGTTTTGTTTTGTTTTGTTTTTCAAGACAGGGTTTCTCTGTGTAGCTTTGCACCTTTCCTGGGACTCACTTGGTAGCCCAGGCTGGCCTTGAACTCACAGAGATCCGCCTGGCTCTGCCTCCCGAGTGCTGGGATTAAAGGCGTGCGCCACCACCGCCCGGCTTGGTTAGTTTTGATAAGGCTTTTTCTACCATGTAGATTTTCTCAAAGAACCAACTCTTTGTTTCATTGATTCTCTTTGTTTCTATTTCTATTTCTATTTTATTTTATTTCGTTTCTATTTTATTGATTTCAGCCCTCAGTTTAACTATTTCCTGTCATCTGCTCCTCCTTGATGAGTTTTCTTCTTTTTGTTCTAGAACTTTCATGTGTGCTGTTAGGTCATTAGTGTGAGATTTTTCCACTTTCTTTATGTAGGCATTTTGTGCTATAAACTTTCCTCTTAACACTGCTTTCATGGTGTCCCACAAGTTTGGGTATGTTGTGCATTCATTTTTGTTGAACCATTGATAATTCAGTTGAGCATTGTTCAGTTTCCATGAGTTTGTAGACTTCCTGCAATTTGTGTTGTTGTTGAATTCTAACTTTAAGCCATGGTGGTCCAATAAGTTACATGGGGTTATTCCAATTTTTTTGTATCTGTTGGGATTTGATTTGTTTTCAAGTATGTGGTCAATTTTGGAAAAGGTTCCATGAAGTTCTGAGAAGAAGGTATATTCTTTTGTGTAGGGGTGAAATGTTCTATAGATGTCTGTTAGGTCCATTTGAGTCATAACATTTGTTAGTTTCTTTATTTCTCTATTAAATTTCTGTCTAGCTGACCTGTCTAGTGGTGGGAGTGGGATGTTGAAGTGTCCCACTATTAGTGTGTGGGATTTGATGTGTGATTTAAGGTTTAGTAATCTTTCTTTTACAAATAAATGTAGGTGCCCTTGTATTTGGGGCATAAAAGTTCAGAATTGAGACTTCAATGGAATATTTCTGTGATGAATATGAAATATCCTTCTCTATCTCTTTTGATTAATTTTAGTTGTTAGATATTATGAAACTACAGCAGCTTGTTTCTTAGGTCCATTTGATTAGAAAATTTTTTCCCAACCCTTTACTCTGAGGTAATGTCTATCTTTGAGGTTGCGGTGTATTTCTTGTATGTAGAACAAGAATGGATCCTGTTTCCATACCCATTTTGTTAGCCTGAGTCTTTTAATAGGTGAATTGAGTTCATTGATATTAAGAGATATTAATGACCAGTGATTGTTAATTCTTATTATTTTTAGTTTTGTTGTGGTAGTGGTAGTGTGTGTGTTTCCCTTCTTTGGGATTTGCTGGTGTGAGGTTATCTATTGCCTACATTTTGGTGGTTGCAGCTAACTTCCTTGGATTGTAATTTTCCTTCTAGTACTTTCTGTAGGGCTGGATTTATGGATATGTAATGTTTAAATCTGGTTTTGTCATTAAATATCTTATTTTCTACATCTATGTGGATTGAAAGCTTTGCTAGATATAGTAGTCTGGGCTAGCATCTGTGGTCTCTTAGTGTCTGCAGAACATCTGTCTAGGACTTTCAGGCTTTCAGAATTTCCATTGAGAAGTCAAGTGTAATTCTGATAGGCCTGCCTTTATATGTTACTTGACCTTTTTCCTTTGCTGCTCTTAATATTTTTTCTTTATTCTATATGTTTAGTGTTTTGATTATTACATGGCAAGGGAACTTTTTTTTTGGGGGGGGGGTCTAGTCTATTTGGTATTTTGTAAGCTTCTCGTACCTTCATAGGTATATCTTTCTTTAGGTTGGGAAAGTTTTCTTCTATTATTTTGTTGAATATATTTCCTGTGCCTTTGAGCTGGAATTCTTCTCCATCTTCTATCCCCATTTTTCTTATGTTTGGTCTTTTCATGGTGTCCCAGATTTCCTGGATGTTTTGTGTTAAACATTTGCTGGATTTAACATTTTCTTTGACTAATGAGTCTGTTTCCTCTATGGTATTCTCAACACCCAAGATTCTCTCTTTCATCTCTTGCATTCTGTTGATTATGCTTGCCTCTGTAGTTCCTGTTTGTTTGCTTAGATTTTCTTTTTCCTGAATTCTCTCAGTTTGTGTTTTCTTTAATGCCTTTATTTCAGTTTCAAGTCTTGAACTGTTTCCTTCACCTGTTTGATTGTTTTTTTCTTGGGTTTCTTGGCTTTCTTAAGAGATTTGTTGATTTCTTCCAATTTTTTTTTTGTCTCTTCCTCCATTTCTTTAAGGAAAATTTTCATTTCCTCTTTAAGGACCTCTATCATTTTTATAAAGTTATTTTTAAGGTCTTTTTCTTCTGTATCATCTGCATTGGGATATTCAGGTCTTGCTGTTGTAGGGTCACTAAGCTCTGGTGGTGCCATATTGCTCTTTATGTTGCTGAATGTATTCTTATGCTGCCATCTACACAGTTTTCCCTTCAATCCATGCAGGTGGAGCTCCAGATCCTCTTCTTCTAATTGGTGCAGGTGGGACTTTTGGCTGTGGTTGCTGGTGAAAAGGGGCATGGAATGTGCCCCTGGGGCCTAAGGGCTAGAGAACTTGGCTGTCCAGTCAAGAGATGGGGCTTTACCTCTTCTTCCCAATGGATAAAAGAGGGGCATATGGCTCTGGCAGTCACTTGTGCAGTGGTGGGATGGTTGGTAGGGGGAGATTGCTACCTGGTCTCTGGTGCTGCGGTGGCTGGGGGCAAAGGGCACAAAATGTACCCCTGGGACCTAGAGGTTACAGAACTGGGCTGTCTAGTAGGTAGATGGGGTCTTACCTTTTCTTTCCAATGTGTGCAGGAGAGGCGTGTCACACATACTCTTCTAACACAAAAACTCATGGTAAAAAGCAAACAAACAAAAAACCTAATAAGATGGTAGACGAATCTATCTGTGAAGGTACAGTACCCTTCCATTATGATCCAGTGAAGTGGCCATTCAGTAGTGAACTCTTCCTAGGCAAGGCAATTTGCTTCAATTCTGTGCAACCTCAAGTACTTTTACATGTATCTTCTAGTACTGACATGGTATACCCCATTGTTTGCATTTGTTTACCCTCTACTTATAAACCAGGCAGCTATAATTACACTAAACATCTTGGTGTAACCAAAATTTCTCAATTAAGTTCATGAATCAAATTGTTTGTGAGGATTTCTACAGCAAGATCCAGATACATCACTGTTTTGACACACCTGATAATTGTGCACAGACAGTGGTACCATAAACAAATAGGCCAAGGAGGCAGATTCAGGAATGAGGAAAGGCAGTTTTAGGGACTTAAAAGAGAAGCACATCTTAAATGGCATGAACACATGTGGATTCACACACTCCAAAGTACAAGGAGGAGTTTAGATGCTAAGCTCGAGAAAGGAAGGCACAGACAATCAGAGTATGTACAACTTCTCTTAAAACATGCTAAACGTCAGGTGAGAAACAGCATTATGACTCCATACCATCTAGAACAACTACTTTAAATCACTTTTTGTTCAATAAGCTTGGGATATGTGCCAGGGTAACTTGGTAACTTGGTAAAATGGCAATTGCAATGAAAATGGCTGTAGTTATGTTAAATCTTGAAATCATAAAATGGGCCTAAAATTCTCACAGCTTATGATCCATTCTGTCATCAATATTCCATTGAAAAGATGAGGAAGTGTTTCCTAAAAGAAACTTGCTAGGTGCTAGGTGCTATAATATGAATATGTAATTCTGGTACAGGGAAGACTGAATCTGAAGAGATACAAGTTAGAGTCCAGCAAAGCCAGGGAGAGAGAGAAAGAGAGAGCTTGAGAAGGAGAGGCAGATAGAGACACAGAGAGACACCGACAGACAGTGAAAGAGAGACAGAAAGAGAGACAGACAGACAGACACACACACACACACACACACACACACACACAGAGAGAGAGAGAGAGAGAGAGAGAGAGAGAGAGAGAGAGAGAGAGAGACTGAGAGAGACACACAGAGAGGTGGGACAAGTGTGGATTATGTTCCTAGAACAAACACATCCACTGTCTAGTGTTTTTTCAGGGTAGATACCAAGCCTTTCATTGAGATGTTGAGGGGTTTTTAATTTCTCACAGTGGCCTACATCTCTAGGATCATCTCTGTCCTTGTTTCTTTATCTAGCCACAATGAATTACTTCTTACTAGTAACTAAACAAATGTCATGTCTTGTTCCATTCTGCAAGCATAACTTCTTTATTGTGCTTAGAAACATCCTCTCTCTGAGGGTTTACTTTTTGATTTGATTTTTTTTTTCAAGACAGGGTTTCTTTGTGTAGGTTTGGTGCCTGTCCTGGATCTCACTCTGTAGACCAGGCTGGCCTCAAACTCACAGAGATATGCCTGGCTTTGCCTCCTGAGTGCTGGGATTCAAGGCATGCGCCACCACCGCCCGGTGTAAGGATTTAGTTTTGATTTGGTTTCCACAAACATATCCATGGTGAATGCTCCCTTTTCCTCCTGGTCTACTGAGGAGTCCAGTATTTGTGATTTCAGCTGATCTCTTGGCTAAGGTTGTCCGTAGCTTTTCACAATAACTTTTATTTCTCCTATGAGTGACCTTGAACTTAATTAGGAGAGATAGTTATAAAAGTTGTGTGTATTTTATAACTGCCACAGACCTTTGTAACTCAATGAATAATTAGTTAAATGTGTAACTGATAACTAGTCACAATACATAATTGAAACTATATGCTTATATGGAAACTAAATAATTATGTGTGTTTCTCAGCAAGAACAGAACTAGGTTTGTTTAGCACGGCTTTTCTTTCTATATTTGAATGTAAATAAGTCATATTGTCCTAAAGCCTCTTGTTCAAAATTAAAACAAAAACAATGAACACACACACACACACACACACACACACAAACCCAGGCTGAACACATGAAATTTGCTTGTCTGAAAAAACAAAAGTGATCATGTGTTAATTTAATTTAATGTACATTAGAGTGTTCTTGAGCATTAATTTTATCCTTTGTTATATTTTACTAAGTGAAGATTATAGCTGTTTTATTCAATTTTTATTCATTTAAAGTATAATTGTACATAAATGTATAACTTGATTGCTACTTTTGGAAAAAGATCATTCAGGATTTATATTATCAGTAAAGTATACTTTGTAGGGAAGAGCAGGGCTTTTAAAAATCAGTGAGTACATAGATAAGAGGAACTGCAATCCAGAACATGGACAGGAGCCCTGTGTTCAAGTGGCCTTAGAACTAGAAAACAACATCAATCTTCACAGCATTTACAAGGCAAATGCTTGCAATTCAACACTAATTCATGTCTCGACTCTCTGATTTCACTTCTAAGTTAAATTTAAGCATAAGGACAAGAGAGGAATGGATGAGTGGTGTCTGTCCCCAAGAGTCTTCCCAAGAATGTGGAGAAAGTTCTGTAACATTAGCAGGGGACAGATTATGCTGTTCTGATGCTTCTTTTTTCATTTTGCTTTTTACTCTCTGTCTTTGTGTCCATCTGTTTGCCTATCCCTTTCTCTTTTTGTCTATCTGTGGAAGTCTACATATTGCTTTTTAAAATAGTAAAATGGAAATCTTAGGTTGCACAAAACAATAATTTATGACATGCTACTTTTAGCTTTAATTAAAGAAGTAGTTGGCAGCTGGCAAGGAGGCTCAGTGGGTAAAGGTATTTGTTGCATAAACTGGCAATCTGAGTTTGTCCTCGGAACTCGTTAAAGGTGGAAGGAGAGAAGCAACTCGGCATAGTTGTCCTCTGATCCAGACATGTGCGACGTCATGCATACCCATACCTATATTATTTTGTGACACTATTCGTGGAGAGACATAAAGCAAATGTCAACCTCCTCAGATAGTGAAGATAGGGAACTAGTGACAGAAAAGGTTAAGATTACAATCCAAAAGTCAGCTTTGTGACCCAATAAGCTTTATTGGGGTTACTTACAGGAATATGGGTGAAGGCTTAATTATGAGAACGGAAATGACTCATAGACATCTACTTTATTAAGAGACCACCAGAGCATTGGTGACAGTTCATGGAAGTTAGAAACCCAGGGCACATTGTGTGACTTTTAGGCAGATCAATGAGTTGGAGACTGCCTCGTTCAGGTAGTTCAGGTGGAATGAGACTTTTTCAGACACAGTAGCTGATCTTTGCATTTTCCAGCTGGCCCAGCTGATCTGAGTCTCCTCTAGGCAGCGCAGCTTGTCAGAGAGTGTCTGTCATCAGTCTTTTCAGGTTATATATGCTTGAGAAGGGAGAGGCCTAGAGAATCTTGCCAGTTTCAGGGACTTCCTGAAGCCTTTATGCTGTTTGCTTCCTGAGCTTTAGGAACTTCCCTGAAGGTCCTGTGTCTTAACAAGCTTCCCTCCAATATGGAAGATGTTAATCTCAGAGGAGAATAGGTGATGGTATGGGGAACACAAGAAAGTGTGTGTCCTGAGGTGGGGAGACATCAAACATATGTGGTTGAATGAAAATTCGCTGTGCTTTTTAGTGTGGTGTCTAAAGGGACAATTTTCACATTTGGCTGTTTTAAAAAACAAAGTTTAAATAAAGTGCTAAATCAAGTTATTCACTCACACCTGCTAGCTACATCAGGAAACTCACAAGCCATATGTATCTAGTGGCCACCATTTTCCAAAGATCAAAGCTGGTTTTCTCCTCCTGACTTTAAGTGAGTGAAGTTTGATCAGTGCCTCCTTTTCCTCACACTGAGATTGCATTTCTGCCTTTATTTTGATGGAGATCGCTGCTTTTCTTTCAAGTTTTTCCCACAATCTGTAAATACATATTAATTATTGGCAACAAAATATTAATGGCTGTAAGCTTCATTAGAGTATGCATCATCACAACAAGCAGATTAATTAATATGTTTTGTTGAGTGACTGGATGGGACGATAAATGGGAAGCTTAGGGGAAAAAAATCAATGAAATATCAGAAAGGATGTGTCACCTGTGCCAAACTTAAATAAGGACAAGGCATTACAATGATGTCTAAGTTAAACTCTTCGTATCCCCACTTGCAATGTCTGCCCATTCTCCCAAACTTATACTGAACCATGGTGGCCAGTTGTATCATGCTTGATTACTTTCTTCATGAAATTATTTTGGGTTGCTACTTCCTTTCTTCTCTATGTGGCTATAGGTAGCTTCCTTTGAAAGCATTTAAAAATGATGTGTAATCTTGTTAGCAATCCATATTGAGATTAGAGAAGATACTTCAAAGGAAATATGTCAAGATGCTTATCTAATATATCCAAAGATAACCAACTGCATTCATTGTATTCCTTAATATAGGCATATTTCCCCTTTGTCCTAGCTACAGAGTATTTTCTAGTTGTAATTCTCAAATACGAAGTGATTGCTTGACTCATGAAGTTACAAAGTCCTAATTCCTCAAATGCCTGTTTCACATTGCAGAAGGAAAGCGGGGAGGAGAAGGTGCAGGGGAAGGAAGGGAGGAGACTCCTGTCTCAGCTGGATATGCTCATTTCTAGTTCTTTAGCAGTACAGCTGTCTTTTTATTTTTTAATTGATGAGATGTGATTGACTGAAATGTATTCACCAACTATGCTTAACATGAACGTACTATATTCTAAAAATGAGGGACAGTGAATGTTGACATCCTTTTGTAAATAAAAAATTTAATCAAACTTCATTTTTAAGCAATTAATCATAAACATACATTTTGGATCTTTCACATATTGTGGATCCAGACTCTGAAAACTGCCTTTTGGCTCTCTTCTCATGTCTTATGTTTGTCTCTGAACTATTGTGTTCCTCAGTTTCCCTAGTGCCAAATAAACATTTATGAAGTTTAAAATCAATAGACTTATTTAAGTCTGAATGGTGAGTTTAAAGCAACCTGTCAGGCACATGATATTTTACTAAGGACCTCAAACACACATTTTTCTTGGAATTCACAGTATAGAATGAGAATGAGAGAATAAATGCTGGTAAAGTGTTTTTCTAGTCAGATATTAAAGGAAGAAAAGGTTAACAATTTTCTTCCTGCTGGCTATAAAACTATCACAGAATTTTTCTATCCCTTCTTGTCATCTCTTTTACTATATAACAGGATAAAACGTTAGAACAAGAATGGGTTACAAATTAGACATATACTGGGCCCTGCTCCATGGTGAGTACTTATGAAGACTGTAATGCCTTCAGGAACACTCTACATAATGAAGCAGTATTTCTTTGCTCTGTGAAGTGGGAGATAAATTGCAATTTTGATGATCCTGTGAAAATAATAGCTAATTGTAAGCAAATTTTTATTTTCTGTAGCAAAATCATGACCTTATATCTGAACTTATATCCTCTCAATACAGGGCTTATACATGATATTGTTTTCTTTTAATTTATGTGATCAAATCTTAGAAATGAGCTTAAAGTTACTTTTATATAAATAAGCATTTGGAATGTTCTGTCATCTCAAGGAAACAAAAGCATCTGTAAGTAAGAAATAAATATATAACATGACTTCAGGACCTGGTAGGAATGGAATTTTGGAAAGAAGAATTTAACTGTGTTGTAAGTATTTGCCTAATGGTTCAGACAAAACAAATTCTTCTTCAGTTTAACATGTATGTGTGTCTCTGTGTGAGTATGTGCACATGAGTATAGATACCTGAAGAGGCAGAAGAGGGTGTTGGATTCCCTGGAGAGGGAGTTAGAGACAGCTGTGAACAGCCAGACAGGGTGTTTGGAGCAGAAATCATGTCCTCTGGAAGAGCAGGAAGTGCTCTTAACTACTGAGCTATCTCTCTAGCCCCACTTTATTCAATATTTTAATAGTGATAGGTATGTGTTGAGACCAAGAAACTGCTGGATCACTGTGATGTAATGAGGAGTAGTATGTTCTCATGAGTTTCTTTGGGTGACAGATATATAAACAATGTTTTAAAATCTTCATAGCAAAAATGACAACCAGAGTAATTCAGGAGAGTCTAATTTACTTGGGAAACCAAGCAAGTTTCCCAAAGGAGGAAGAACAGTCATTCCTTATCCATAAGGAGTATTATCCTAGATAGTATTGCAGAGTGGAAACCATGGATATTAGCCAGCCATCCCTATCATGTTAGCCATCTTTGTCTTACAGAATGCATGAGACTGCTTCAATTAAATAAGAGGATAGGTTTATTTTGACTCAGTTTTGGAAGTCTCCATGCACAGTTGGTTGTCCCTGCTGTTCCATGTCAAGGATTAGCCTAGGTGGCTCATCATGGTGATGATGTCATGGTGGAACAAGCTGACCTCATGGCAATGGGAAAGTACCAGTGTCTCACAATGCTCTTTATGGACACAACCACAGTAGCCTAAAGTCTCCCAATAGAACACCCCTCTTAAAGGTAACAAAGTAATGACCAAGTTGGTGATACATGGGTATTTGAAGGACATTCCAAGCTTAAACTCTTTATTAGACACAAAAATAAAATCAACAATAGTGACTGATAATAAGCAGGACGATTATAACAATTAAGTGAATGTCCCCTCCCTTCTACAACTATTTCTCTTTCTTTCATATTGTTCCTGATTGTATAATCTTACTATGTTTCACAAATGACCGGCTGGGAAGATGACTCAGTGAGCAAAGTGCCTGCCATGTAAGCATGATGACCTTAGTTCAAATCCCTAGCACTCAGGTAAAAAGCTGGTATAATGGCACATGTCTATCTATACCAGCACTTGGGGGACAGACACAGAAGGATACTTGATGCTCCTTGCAAGCTAACCTAGCTGAATCAATGAGTTTCAGGTTCAGTGAAAGACCCTTTCTGAAGCAATAAGGTGGGGGGGGGAGTGATTTTGAGGGATTCCTAATGCCCTATGGCCTCTCTAGGCATTCGTGTGCTACCCTCCACCACCGCACACACATTTTTAAAAAGTAATTTTTTCATGTTTCTCAAGAGTAGATAAGCACTGCTAAGTGAAAGTGTGGAAAGTGAAGCCATCGACAAAGTGCGACCTACTTTAATCAGAATAACTGGTATTAAAAAGAAAAACAATGTGCTGCTTTCACTTATCTACATGTGATGACACCGAGGGTGCCTCTTGCATTCTTGTACAGTTCTTGTACAGTTCTCCACTCCTGCACACATTCTAACAATCACATTCAAAAACCTTAACTCTACGTGTGGGGATGGGGATATGCAACTGAGTGCAGGTGCTTCTGGAGGCTAGAAGATGATGCCAGATCTCTTGAGCTGGAATTAGAAGCTGTCATGAGCTTCTGGACATGGGTGCTGGGGATCAAACTCAGGTCCTCTGCAAGAGCAGTATGCGCTGTTAACTGCTGAGCTATCTCTCCAGCCCATGTTTTTTTTTCTTTAAATATTAAATTGAGTAAATATTTTTCTAGACATACATGGCCTTAGCCTAGTGAACAATCAAATAACAATGTTGCATTTATTCAAATTAGTGCACAGGTTTATGTTCCACAAATATTCAAAAATAAAGAAAAGAAAAACCTACTCTATTGTATTTTGATGTCATTTATTGTATAGGAGAAGTTGGCTGGTCTCTAAAAGATGCACCAGCTTTTATAAGCAGCAAGCCTGTGGTTATGTGATGGAGACATAGTAACAAAGCTGCTTGGCTATAAGCAAGCATTGTAGTTCTAATTACCTATAAAGACAATGTGATTAATTCAGTGGACAGCTGCCTTATCACTAGTGAAAATTAAGCCAACTTTGACCAAGAACTCAAAACAGAATTTAACTGACAGACTACTGAGAACCAGTGGGGGAAAAGTACTTTCTATGTATTCATTTTTAAGTATTCAAGTTATTGAACCAATCTCAGTAAGGGCATAAATGACAGCATAATATTCGGCTGTAACAGTTGGTGGAAGCCATTTTAAGTAGCAGTTTAACAAACAGAGATGAATTTTAATTTGTAATGCCAGTTGAGCTGTAATAAAAGCTAGTATTCCAGCTGTGAAAAAAAAAAATATCACACAGCTTGGTTTAGAGTTATTTACAGTTTTTTTTTTTCACTTTACAGTACAATGAAACCATCTTGTTTCTGTCCACACCAGAAGTTTGTTAGATCCAAAAATATGACTTAGTAAATTGGAAAGACATGATTCCTTAGGGAAATAAATTTATCGTTGTTGTATTAGATTACAGCGTTCTATTTAGCAGAAGTTAAGTTAGGAAGCTAAATAAATGTGTTACAGTTTTTGTACTGCCTCAGACATTGTGAAGATTATTTTAGGGCACAGGGAAAAACTGAAATGTTGCTTTTCAAATGAATAGAAAACAGATATTTTCAAACAGTGTAGTTCACACAAATTCATTTTTACAGCCAATGCTCACTTCCTGGGTTAATATAGTGTTTAAAAATATCAACTTGTCATTTATCCACAATATATCTTCAACAGTGCACACTAATAAATCCAACATCAAAATTTCTATGAATATACTGCCATATTTCCCAAATGATGGCCTCATTTGGAAGCAAGAAATTCATCTGGGCACAAGGGTACTGGAAACTTCCAATTAAAAAAAAAAACTACACTACTTAAAAATAGTTATTCAAAGAATTATATGTATTATTAATATGATTTCATTTTAAAAAATGGAGTGGGACCAGGACCTGTCCTCAGTGCATGAGCTGGCTGTTTGGAACCTGGGGCTTATACAGGGACACTTGGCTCAGCCTGGGAGAAGGGGACTGGACCTGCCTGGACTGGAATCTACCAAGTTGAACTCAGTCCTCAGGGGAGTCTTTGTCATGGAGGAGATGGGAATGGGGGGTGGGCTGGGGGAAAGGCAGGGGGGGGTCAGGAGGGGGAATCCGTGGCTGATATGTAGAATTAAATTAAATTATAAAATAAAATTAAAAAAAACACTTATACATAAGTTAAAAAAAAAAAAGAAAAAAAATGGAGATGATGGTGGCTGGCAAAATGTTCAGACAGTAAAATGCTTGCCTCACTAGCATGAGGACCTGAGTTTGGATCTCTAAAACCCATGACAAAAAGCCAGGCATGTTGGTATGCACTTTTAGTCCCAGAGCTGGGAAGGCAGAGACAGGCAGACCCCTGGAGTTCACTAGCCAGTCAACCCAGTCTATACACACACACACACACACACACACACACACACACACACACACACAGAGGCACGCACTGTGGTGATACTGTGTCCCCCAATATATTGTGCATCCTAATAAACTTATCTGGGGTCAGAGAACAGAACAACCACTAGACAGACATAAAGGCCAGAAAATGGTGGCACACACACCTTTAATCCTAACATTGTGAAGGCAAAGATCTGTCTGGATCTCTGTGAGTTCAATGTCACACTGGAAACAACCAGGCATGGTGACATATGCCTTTAATCCCAGGAAGTGATGGCAGGAAGCCGAAAGGTATATAAGAACTAGAGCCCATTAAGCTTTTAGACTTTTGAGCAGCAGTTCAGCTGGGATTCATTCTGAATGAGGACTCAGAGGCACCCAGTTTGTGGAAACAGGATCAGCTGAGGAATTGACGAGGTGAGGTTAGCTGTGACTGGTTCTGCTTCTCCGATCTTCCAGCATTCACTCCAATAACTGGCACTGGGTTTATTTTTATTAATAAGACCTTTTAAGATTTGTGCTGCAACACACACACACACACACTGGACATAGTGAAGGAATTATGACAAGAAAAAAAGAATAATGTGTGGTGGTATTGTGTTCCCCAAAATATTGTGCACGCTAATAAACTTATCTGGGGTCAGAGACAGAACAGCCACAATATTAAACAAAAAGGTTAGGCAGTGGTAGCACACGCCTTTAATCCTAGCATTCCAGAGGCAGAAATCCATCTTTTCAAGGATACAGTCAAGCATGGTGACTCACGCCTTTAATCCCAGAAAGCGAGCCTTTAATCCCAGGGTGTGATGGTAGAAAGGAAAGATATATAAGGCGTGAAGACCAGAAACTAGAAGCATTTGGCTGGTTAAGCTTTCAGGCTTCTAGCAGTAGTTCAGCTGAGACCCACTCTGGATGAGGACTCAGAGGCTTCCAGTCTGAGGAAACAGGATTAGCTGAGGAACTGGCAAGACCATTTAAGATTCATGCTACAATAATGTCTACTCACAAGAGTCACAAGAGAGTTTCTTCTCTGCATTCTGAAGATCTTGTGGTGCTAGGAAGGTGCTTTGAAGTGACAAATGGAGAGACTCTGGGGACCATGGATGTTTAAACTGGGTGATATACTTTACATAGGAAGTGATTCCCTCTACCCACTAGTAGAGCTTTGAAAAAGTGGGATGAGTGGAGAGAAGAGCAGGCAGGGAAAGGGGGAGAGAGTGGACAGAGGGGGCATAAGTCTGGGACAGAAAGTCCAAAAAGGCAGACATGGAAACACAGAATGGCATGAGTAGCAGATAGTCTTAGTCTAAAAAGGAGATGAACCGAAGGTCCAAAAACAGATGATGAAATGGAATATAAAGATGGCTGTGATTTTTTTGTTGTAGTTATTGTTTAGTGTAAAGTGCAATAGCCCCACTCCATTTACTCATGAAAATATTACTACCAATTCCTGCTAGATAACACTACTTTGAAAACTGAGTCTATGGACTTTGCATATCAAAAATATTTTGAGACTTCTAGAGATGAAGGAGTGGGGGTCTGACATTAGTCAAGCTATTAAAATTCTGTTCATCTATGTGGTACTCCACATATATAAACATTTCCCTAGATGGAAAGATACATAAACTTTTGGTAAATGGTTAAAGCAAGAACACCTCAGGTATCTGTCAGGTATAAGATCATGATTCTGTATCCATGTTAGAAAAAAATACAAGGACATTTTATGTCCCTTGGATGTCAGTGCCCTGCTAGTTATGTGTGAAAGAAATGCTGTACACATAAATTCTTTTCAAAACATGTAGTTTGGGCTCTGTTTTTGTTTGTTTGTTTTTGTTTCTTACTGTTACTGTTGTCAACCATGATTACTTTAGTGAAGTGGATTTATAAACACAATGTCTTCAGGTTTATTTGACATAAAAATCTGACACGACACTAGTGCATTTCAGATGGCTTAATTTTTTTTTCAGTTTTTAAATTCATCTATTTATTTTACACCCTGGACACAGCCTACCCTTCATCCTCCCCTTCCAGTCCTTCTTCCCCATTCCTCCCTCCCATCGCCCAATGCCCTCCTCTTCTATCTCCATCCAGGAAAGGGCAGGTCTCCTAGGAGTATCAATAAAACATGGCATATCAAATGGCAATAAGACTAAGCTCCTTCCCATGTATTAAGGCTAGGCAAGGCAACCCAGTATGAAGAGTAGGGTCCCAAAAGCCAGTAAAAGTGTCATAGACAGCCCCTGTTCCTGCTGTTTGGAGTACTATATGAGGACCAAACTACACAACTATAACATATATGCAGATTCCCTAGGTCAGTCTCATGTAGGCTCCCTGGTTGTCAGTTCAGACTCTGTGAGCTCCTATGAGCCCAGGTTAGTTGATTGTGTGAGCCTTCTCCTGGTGTCCTTGACCCCTCTGGCTCCTATACGTCTTTCTCTTCCTCCAAAGGATGCCCAAACTCCACCTAATATTTGGCTGTGGGTCTCTGGATCTGCCTCCATCAGTTGCTGGCTGACGACTCTCTGATGACAATTGGGCTAGGTACCAATTTGGTCACAGGAGACAGCCTGTTCAGGCTACTTATCCACTATTGTTAAGAGTCTAAGCTGGAGTCCTCCCCATAGCCTCCTATGAGATTCCCCTGTGCCATGCTTCCACCCAATCCCAAACCTCACCCTTCCCCACAATCCCCCTCAGCACTCTCCCACTCCATGCCCTCCCAACCTGGTTGCTCAAGTTCCCATCTCCATCTGCCCTCAGTCCACTCATGAAATCTCTTCTACCTCCCCTTCCCAGGGAGATGTGGTCATTCCCCTATGAATTTTCCTGGTTACCTAGTCTCTCTGGGTGTATGGATTATAGCCTAGTTATCCTTTATTTTATAGTTTATATCCACTTATGAGTGAGTACATATCATGTTCATTTTTCTCAGCCCGGGTTACCTCACTCAAGATGATTTTTTTTTTCTAGTTGATCCATTTCCTTCAAATTTCTTGGTGTCTTTTTTTTTTTTTTTAACTGCTGAGTAATACTACATTGTGTAAATGTACCACCTTTTCTTTATCCATTTCTCCATAGAGGGACATCTATGTTGTTTCCAGGTTCTGGCTATTACATCTATGAACATAGTTGAGTAAGTGTCCTTGTGGTATGATTGCGCATCCTTTGAATGTATGCCTGAGAGCAGTATAACTGGGTCTTATGATAGGTTGATTCTCAGTTTTCTGAGGAACAGCCACACTGACTTCCAAAGTGGTTGTACAAGTTTTCACTCCCACCAGCAATGGAGGCATGTTCCCCTTGCTCCACATCCTCTCCAGCATGAGCTATATCTTGTGTTTTTGATCTTAGTCATTCTGATAGGCATAAGATGAAAGCTCAGTCATTTTGATTTTGATTTCCCTGATGACTAAGAATGTTGAACATCTCCTTAAGTGTTTCTCAGCTATTTGAGATTCTTTTGCTCAGAATTCACTGTTTAGATCTTTACCCTATTTTTTAACTGGGTTATTTGGTTTTTTGATACCTAGTTTCCTGAGTTTTTTTTAAAATATATATTTTGAAAATCAGCCCTCTGTCAGATGTAGTGTTGATGAAGATCTTTTCCCATTCTGTAGGCTGTCATTTTGTCTTATTTACTGTGTCCTTTGCCTTACAGAAACTTTTCAATTTCATGAGGTCCCATTTATTAATTGTTGATCTTAGTGCCTGTATTATTGGTATTCTTTTCAGGAAATTGTCTCCTGTGCCAATGTGTTCGAGGTTATTTCCCACTTTTTCTTCTATCAGGTTCAGTGTATCTGGATTTACGTTGAGGTCTTTGATCCACTTGAATTTGAGTTTTGTGCAGGGTGATAAGTATGGACTATTTGCATTCTTCTACATGACAACACCCATTTAGACCAGAGTCATCTGTTGAAGATACTTTCTTTTTTCCATTCTATAATTTTAGCTTCTTTGTTGAAAATCAGGTATCCATAGGTGTATGGGTTTACATTTTCGTCTTCAGTTCAACTCCATTGATCCATGTGTTTGTTGTTATACCAATACCATGAGGTTTTATTACTATAGCTCTGTAGTAGAGTGATAAAATCAGGGATGGTGGTACCTCCAAAAATCCTTTTATTGTACAGGATTGTATTATCTATCTTGGATTTTTTTTTATGAAGTTGAGTATTGTTCTTTCAAAGTCTATAAAGAATTGTGTTGGGATTTTAATGGAGATTGCATTGAATCTGTAGATTTTTTTGGTAAGGTTTTTTACTGTGTTAATTCTACCCATCCATGAGCATGGGAAATCTTTCCATCTTCTGATATCTTCTCCAATTTCTTTCTTCAAATATTGGAAGTTCTTATCTTCAGATCTTCCACTTGCTTGGTTAGAGTTACACCAAGATATTTTATTTTATTTGAGACTATTGTAAAGGGTGTTGATTCTCTGATTTTTTTCTCAGCCTGTTTATTGTTGTATATAAGAGGGATGATATTTTTTAATGTATTTATATTTATCATAATATAATATATCATAATATAATGATATTTTTAAGTTAATCTTGTATCCAGCTATTTGACTTTATCATTTATCAGTTGTAGGAGTTCCCTGGTAGAGTTTTTGGGGTTACTTATGTATACTATCATATCATCTGTGAATAATGATACTTTGAGTTCTCCCTTCATAATTTGTATCACCTTGATTTCCTTTAGTTGTCTTATTGCTCTAGCTAAAACTTCAAGTACTATATTGAATAAGTATGGAGAGAGTGGACAACCTTGCCTTGTTCTTGATTTTAGTAGAATTGCTTTGAGTTTCCCTCTATCTAATTGGATGTTGGCAATCAGCTTGCTGAATATTACTTTTGTTATGTTTAAGTATATCCCTTGTATCCCTGATCTCTTCAAACTTTCATCACAAAGGGGTGTTGGAATTTGTTGAAGGCTTTTTCAGCATCTAATGAGACAATCATGTGGTTTTTCTCCTTCAGTTTGTTTATATGGTGGATTACATTGACCAGTTTTCTTATGTTGAACTATCCCTGCATTTCTGGGATGAAGCCTACTTGATCATGGTGGATGATCTTTTTGATGTGTTCTTGGATTCAGTTTGCCTGTATTTTATTGAGTATTTTTGCACCAATGCTCATGTGGGAAATTGGCCTGTAGTTCTCTTTCCTAGTTGTGTCATTGTGTGGTTTGGGTATCAGGGTGACTCAGAGAATTTGGCAATGTTCCTTCTATTTCTATTTTGTGAAATAATTTGAAGAGTATTGGCATTAGCTCTTTTTTGAAAGTCTGGTAGAATTCAGCACTAAAACCATCTGGCCCTGGGCTTGTTTTGGTTGGGAGACTTTTAATGACTGCTTCTATTTCCTTAGGGGATATTGGTCTATTTAATTTGTTTATCTGATCTTGATTTAACTTAGGTAAGGGGCGTCTATCAAGAAATTGTCCATTTCTTTTAGATTTTCCAATTTTGTGGAGTATAGGTTTTTGAAGTGTGATCTAATGATTCTATGGATTTCCTCAGTGTCTCTTGTTATTTCTCCCTTTTGTTTCTGATTTTGTGGATTTGGATATTCTCTCTCTGCCTTTCAGTTAGTTTGGATAAGGGTTTATCTATTTTGTTCATTTTTCTCAAATAACCAACTCTTTGTTTCATTGATTCTTTGTATTTGTTCTTTTTTTTCTATTTTATTGATTTCAACCATCAGTTTGATTATTTGCTGTCATCTACTCCTCCTGAATGAGTTTGCTTCTTTTTGTTCCAGAGCTTTCAGGTGTGCTGTTAGGTCACTAGTGTGAGATTTCTCCACTTTCTTATGTAGGCACTTACTGCTATAAACTTTCCCTTTAGCACTGCTTTCATGATGTCCCACAAGTTTGGTTATGTTGTGTATTCATTTCAGTTGAATTCTAGGAAGTCTTTAATTTCTTTCTTTATTTCTTCCTTGACCCATTGATGATTCATTTGAGCATTGTTCAGTTTCCATGAATTTGTAGGCTTTCTGTTGTTTCTGTTGTTGAAATCCATGATAGTCTGATAAGATACAGGGGGATTATTTCAATTTTTTTTGTATTTTTTCTATTGCATTCCTGGGGAACCAGCCTCAGCATTGCATGCAGGGCTCAAAGAGTATACTGCAGCATAGCAAAACTTTGGACTTTTTCTATCTGAGGGGTTAAGAATTGAACATACATGTTCTGATGGTTAATCTCTTTATTATCTCATACTGAATTCCAACATCCTTTTTTTCTTCACAGCTGTATATATACAACAGAAATCCTTCAGGCAATATAGAAGTTACATTGAAGGTTGCATTTTATTTGATAAGAAAGATAGTCATCTTGACAATTCACAGGAAACAATTTTAGATTCCTAATTGGTGGGCTGTGATCTCACAGCTGCAGCTTGTTATCTATTTAGAGAGATAGCTTTGTAAAACTAAACTACTGAGGAGTCTAAGAAAATTAAGGAAATTGTATATTACCTTTTATATTTGTGAGTGTAATAAATAGGCCTTTCTGGATTTTAGGGTCTCCACTGAGAAGTTGGGTGTTGTTGCTTGGATCCTAATGGCTACTTTGAGGGGAGGGGATGAGAAGACGTGGTGTCAACAACTCAGACACCGAGAGTCCATTGAAAGCAAATAACGAACTCATTTATTCAATAACAGGGAAGGCCTTATGTACCCTCCTCCCAGTGCTCAGTCTGTGTGGTCATCCCTCATTGGCTGGGCAGGATCTGGAACTCTGGCAGCTCCTATTGCTAGGCCCTCAGGCAGACTCCAGGTTGACTCTTACGGCGTACCTTCTTTGCATGCCTTGGTTACTGGTCTGAGCCAATTTCCTTAACCCTGTGGGCCTGTCCTGCTACAGGGTGTAATTCTAACAGAACTGCCTTTGTATGTTATTTGGCCTTATTTCCTTGCTGCTTTTCATATTCTTTCTTTGTTCTGTATGTTTAGTGTTTTGATTATTATGTGGTGAGGGGATTTTCTTTTCTGATCCAATCTATTGGGTGTTCTGTAAGCTTCTTGTACTTTTATAGGCATGTCTTTACTTAGGTTGGGAAATTTTTCTTAAAATTTTTGTTAAATATATTTTCTGGATTTTTGAGATAGTTTTTTTTTCCTTCTTCTATTCCTATTACTCTTATGTTTGGTCTTTTCATAGTGTGTCAGATTTCCTGGATGTTATATGTTAGGAAATTTTTTGATTTAACATTTTCTTTGACTGATGAATCCATTTCCTCTATTGTGTCTTCAGTGTCTGAGATTCTGTCTTCTATCTCTTGTATTTTGTTGGTGATGCTTGCGTCTATAGTTCCTGTTCACTTACCCAGATTTTCCATTTCCAGGATTTCCTCCATATGTATTTTCTTTATTGTTTCTATTTCCATTTTCAGGTCTCGTACAGTATTCTTTATCTGTTTGCTTTTTCTTGGTTTTCTTTTAGGGATTTGTTGATTTCTTCTAATTTTTTGGTTGTGTTTTCCTCAATTTCTTTAAGAGATTTGTTCATATCCTCTTTAAGGACCTCTATTATTTTCATAAAGAAAATTTTAAGGTTGTTTTGTTGTACTTCAGCTGTGTTGGATTGTTCAAGTCTTGTTGTTGTAGGATAGCTGGGCTCTGGAGATGCCGTATTTCCTTTTCTGTTATTGATTGTGTTCTTACACTGGTGTTTAAGAATCAGGATTTGGAATGAATTTATGTTTAGGTATTGATTCCTGTGTTTGTCTTTGTTGAATGAGTGTTTTATTCCTTGGTTTCTCTTTCCTCTCTGGTCTTCTGGCCTAAATGGCCAACACTTTTGGTGACTAATGTGTCTTTGGGTTCAGTAGGGTATTTCCTGTTGGTTTTTTGGGGTTAGAGGTCCCTAGATCTGGCCTGTACTTTGCTAAATCCGAAGAAGTCTTCTTCTGAAGGTGTAGACAAGAATATGAAGACCAGGGGAGGGGATGCAGACTGGGATTCCTAGATCTGGTCTGGCTTCTGGAGTTCCTAAGACCAGCCTGGCCTCCAGTATAGCTGTGGACACTGGGGTCCCTAGATCTGTCCTGTGCTTTAGTAGGACTGAATTCTTCTGAAGTTGTAGACCTGGGGTTTCTACATCTGGCCTGGCCTCTGGGGAACCTAGGAACAGCCTGACCTCCCATAGTGCTGCTGGGGCTATGAGCCCTAGTATGGAGCCCAGAGGAGGGGGTGCAGTCTGATGTTGCTGGGCAGGCTTGAAGGAGTGTTAGCTGGCAATGGACAATGGGGTTCCTTGATCCTGCCCGGTCTCTAGTAAAGTCAAAGACTTCTTCCAAAGGCTGTGATATGGGGCCCAGGGATGGGGATGTAGTTTGGGGTTGTTGGACAAGCTTAAAGGAGTTTTGTGGTGGTAGACAGTGTCTTACCTGGGGTTCCTAGGACCAGTCTGACCTTCTGTGGGCTCTAGTGTGGAGTCCAGGGGAGAGGATGCTGTTGGGGGTTGCTGGGTGGGCTTTAAGTAGTGTGAGTGGGTGGACTCTTACCTGAGGGCCCTAGATCCGGCCGGGCCTCTGGTATAGGTGCTGGAGACTGTGGGCCTTAGTGTAGAGCCCAGGGGAGGGGGTGCAGTCTGGAGTTGCTCTGAGGGCTTTAAGCAGTGTTAGTTGGTGGTGAGCAGTGTCTTACCTGGGGTTCCTTGATCCTGCCTAGTCTCTAATAAAGCCAAAGACTTCTTCCAAAGTAGTAGGCTGGGATATGCGGCCCAAGGGTGGGGTGCAGTCTGGAGTTGTTAGACAGGTTAAAGGGGTTTACCAGGTAGTGGGCAGTGTCTTCCCTGGGATCTCTAGGACTGCTATGGCCTATGGTACAGCTACAGGGAACTGTGGGCCCTAGCATGGAGCCCAGGGGAAGGAGTACAGTTTGGGCCGCTTAATTTTTCAAAAACAGTTTCAGGGCCAAGTCGTCATGGAGAGTGTGGCCATCTTGTGAAAATTGTTATGTCCTATAGTAAAACGTAATGAAATGTCTCTGGGCTAGATTAGGTGGAGGTGTGATGCAAGGCCCACTAAAGGAGGGTACTTAAGACAGGGCTTTGGAGTTGAAATTTCGTGTAGCAGAAGAAGAGGATGGACCGTGAGCAAAGATGGAGCACAGAATAGCAAACACCATCATGCTGTCTGCATCAGTAGATCTTCCTAGAGACAGGTTGTGAAAGCTGACTGCTTCCAGAGATCTTAAAGAACTTGACACACCTGCTTCCTGTATCCTAAATCAGGCTGTATGGTATCACAGGTGTGAAGATGCTTGTAGGACGATGGCCCTATTTGAAACAAAAACTACCATGCAATAGAGGGTTACCTTATGATTTCTAGAAATGAAATGGTAGTCTAAGCAATAAACCAGAGTGGAAATGGGAGTAGAATATGGACAGAGAGAAATGCAAGTATAGAGGTAGAATAGAGAGGTTATGGGATATGTAAGGTTAAAAAACTCTTGGGGGCACAATAACCTTCATCCCAGTCCTTTGGAACCCTGACACCTCCTAAATTCAGAAAATAAAATCAGACAAAATATCAATGAAAAAAATTTGCAATGCAAAGCATATATCCAGGCCAACTAAATGGGTCTATCAAATGCTGAAGACAATTCACCCCTAATATGAAAATAACAGGAAAGTAGCAACCATTAGAATATTGGCCAACGAATGGATGACCTATGCCAAAGAATTGGAAGGATTTTCCAGACCATTTTATCATGTAATCTGAATTTATAAGGAGGTTTGAGAATACCCAATACTAGATGTTGAGGATACCCAAGAAGTGGAAATTCTACTGTATCTCAATATATCCCCAACCTCATTTCTGTATATTAATGTTGAAATGAGAGAGGCAGCCCTGGTCTGGGCTCACCATTCAACTGTTTTTTTTTTTTTTTTTTACCTAAATTTCTCATCTGAGACAGAAATGTAAAAAGCTGTAATAAGAGATGCCAGGCACAAGCACCTCTTACAGTTTTGGGCTTAGCTTATTAATAATCATTAGACCTTTTGTAAAACTAAAGTATTAGTGTGGTGCTTATCAATAAAGTAACATTTATGTTTGTAGTAAATATTTTAACAAAGGTTTGCAAAATAGAACATTTTTATAATAAAGGCAACAACAAGAAACTAAAGAAATTTAAAAATATACTTTTGTTTTTTACCTTTATTTTTATGTGTATAGGTGTTTTACCTGAATATACATCTGTCCATCATGTGTGTACTCACTGTTTCATGCAGAAAGACTATACTTCCCAGCTTCCCCTGTGGACTACAATGTATTTCTGCCCCTATAAGAGACCATGTCCCCTTTTCCTCTGTAGGCATTTTGGCCATCTGTACAAGGGTGTGACCAAAATGTCCCCTCATCATGAGTAAAGATGCTTCCTCCTAAGGTTAGAACAAGTCTCTCTGCCTTTAATAATCTAACATAATAGAAAGGCATTTAGAGCCCATGCTCCTAGCAGACACCTCCAAGTCTTTACTCTAGGACCTAAGAGCCAGCCAGGGCTACCCATTTCTTTCAAGAAGCCTTTCTTTCACTCTGTCTCTGCCCTTTCTCTCTCACCTTACTGTCTTGCCCTGACACAGCTGGACCGAGGTGGGAGGCCACACTGCATTCAACCAGAACATGGTTTCCACACAGGAAAGCATCACTAGGAGGTAATCTGTTGGACCTAACTCAGAGGTGCCCCAGCTAGGATTGGGAGCTCATTGGAGTTTCCTTCCATAAGACACACTCAATGGGACAACCAAACCATACTAGTGGGAACTCATGAACTTTAGACCAGCAGCTGTGGAGCCTCCATGGGACTGGACTAGGCCCTCTGCATAAGCGAGACAGTTATGTAGCTTGACCTGCTTAAGGGGCCATTGGCAGTAGGATCAGGATCCATCCCTTGTGCATGAGCTGGCTTTTTGGAGCCTACCTACCTATGGTGGGACACCTTTCATAGCCTTGATGCAGGGAGAGGGGCTTGTACCTACCTCAACTGAATGTACCAGGATCTTCTGACTCCCCATGGGATGCCTTGCCTTGTTGGAGGAGGGAATGGGGTGCGAGTTGGGGGGTGAAGGCTGGGAGCAGGAGGAGGGAAGAGGGGGATCTATGGTTGGTATGTAGAATCAAAAAAAAGTCTATCCATCACACACACACACACAAAAAGACCCACTCAATTGAAGGCAGTGGACATTTTCCACTGGCTTCGAGAACTGCTTAATCAGCACAGACTCTGAGCATTTTCCACTGGCCCCGTGGTATCTTCACCCTGGGATTGTGCCGGAGATGGCATATGAAATGCCTGACATGTTGCCAGTTGAATCTGTGCTGGAGATACCCGAGGACAAGGACATCAATCCCTCCGGGCCTGCCCATCAGATATTCTACTAAGCCTGCCTTCTGTGGGCCAGGGAGAAAACAACCCTTGTGTCCCAAGGACAGAATTTTTGGCGTATGCATGTCATGTTCTCACCCATCCAACTGTCACTGGTTTTTGTAATCCTCCTACTCTATTTGTTCTTTATGATTTCTTTTCTCTCCTGCGGTGGTTTCCATGAAATTAGAAAGGATATTGAGATTGTGACAATGACAGGAATTAAAGCTGTTATGCAGGTCATGGGAAAAACCCAGAAGGCTGGTGACAAAAACTGTAGATGGAGTGACATATAGATGGGATAAAAGACAAGAGTTGTCCAGAACTAGTTAGAAGACAACCTGACGAATTACAGAGTGATGAAGAAGGACTTAAGCTGAGAGGAAGCTGGCAGTCTGGTACCTTAAACCATTGTTTGTATTTCTGTGCTTTCTGAGAAACTGCAAGTAGGTGGCCTCTGGTGTAATTACCTCAGATGTTCTGATAATTATTAACCTGCAAAAGAATGAGCTGGTATACTTTGGCTTTTTTCATGGGAACTTCTATGTGCAATCAAGGGGCATGGAGTACACTTTGCTAATTTACAAAAAGAACTTTTGAAACTATTGTGAAGAACCCAATCACCTGTTGAATTTTCGCATCCCCCATTTCCTTGTATTATTACAATAAAAGACTGGGGTTGAGTCAGATCGAGAAAAGGCAGAGAAAATGTACATCTCCAGACCTAACAAGACTCGTCAGCTTGCACCAACTCTTGTGTCCCAGTCTTTTCTTGTGCCTGCCATCTGAAAGTGCCCTTGAAACCACTGAGGCTGGTCCCTGACAGGATTGTAATGGTTGGGGATGCTCCTTTACTTTCCAGGTGTGGTGGGTCATTTTGAGACTTAGAGGACACTCTAAGCAACTTTGTCTTTCATCCATTTCAAATTTTCTGTAGAGACTTGCTCAGTCCAAGATTTCTAGAGCTTTCCACTTGCTAAGCTTGGCCAAAAATTCCTGGAATTCTTCACTGGCCCATAGCCAAAAACTCTGAACCTTTCACTGACTCTGTGATCTTAATTTTGGGGTTCACTGGAACTTCATAATTGAAATGGCCCCTGCTGGCCCAAAATCAGAGCTTTTAATTTTTAATATTTAAACTAATTTAAATAACTTCATAAGATGAAGTGGCAGTGTAGTCTGATACCCTATTCCCAATAACACTCCTGTAGCTGGATGTTTTCCTGTGTCCCACCTGGGCCTGGAGCTGCTCAGACCCAACTAAACACACAGAGGTTTATATCAGTTATAAACTGAATGGCCTATGGCTCAAGCTTCTTGCTAGCTAGCTCTTATAACTAAATTCAGCCCATTTCTATTAATCTATGTGTCACCATGTATTCCATGGCTTTACCTGTGTGCCATGACATGCTGCTGCTCCCTGGACAGTGGGATGTCATCTCTTCTGCCTCTGCCTTTCTTCCTCCTGTCTCTCTCTGGGATTTCCTGCCTGCCTCTAAGCTGCCATGCCACAGGCCAAGCAGCTTTATTTATCAACCAAACAGAGCAACACATATTCATAGCATACAGAATGACATCCCACAGCACTTCCCCTTTTCTGTCTAATCAAAAAGGATGGTTTTAAATTTAACATAGTAAAATTACACATAACAAAAGAGTTGTCAAGTAAGAATTACAGTTACAATATCTAGTATATTTATATTTGGCAAATTCAAAGAAAATATTCTATTTATCCTATATTTGGGAGTCTAAGGTTTCATATCTAACTTACCTTTTATCATAACCAAGGAAAATTATAACTATATAATTACAATTATAACTATCTAGTCTTCAACTACATCAAAGACTTCAGAAGGATATAATATTACCTAAGTAAACAGGAAATGCATTGTAAGCAACTTCCAAAATTCTGGAAATGAGAGAGAAAATTGCTTGCCTGAACAGTCTTCCAAAGTTCCTCTGCAATGTTGGGTCATCCATCTTCAGCCAATAGGCCTAGAGTTTTTTAGTCGCTTCTCCCTGTGTCCTGTAGAATATTCCTCTGTGAAGCAAGAACCTGAAGAATCATTTCACCTTAAGAAGTTCAGTGGTCATTTTCCTATGGATCCTGCATGTCCAGTTTATATAAAATATTATCAGCAGTCCAGGCAAGAACTGTTTCTTGCCCAAATGGCTATTTTTGTCAAGAAGAAGATAAATTCCATATAGAGTGTCATTGATGCCCATCTTTTTCTTTGAAGTAAATCGGTGCTACAAGGAGCAGATGTATCTCACTGTCCAGAAAGTCCAAGTTTTTAAAACATTTTAAATGTCATATTATGTGGGTATTTGAAGTGTTTGAAGATTACCTACCTAATTGAAATATATCTATATATACCTAGAAAACTTAACTAACATGACTATAAGTTTGGCTATCATAGAAGACTAATTATTAATCTGTGTTTCTTAATTATCCATTACAATTTTAATAAGTTACATCCTGGAACTTATACAAGATACCTGTGATCGACATGAATATTAACAGGAGTAAGACAATGCCTCCATACAGATGAGAAGTCACTATCAAAGGTAAGAGAGAGATGTGGCAGAGAGCCAAGGCTAGTAGACATCTTTCAATAAAGCTCCACAGCATCCAGGATTTTTCCATGGTAGCTCCACGTAGACATCTCAGGCTGACAGGCTCGAACACTGTGTAGCCTGAAGCTCCTGCTGCTGGCATCATACTTGCCCTCCAATGGATACTTTTTAAAGTGGACTCATTCCAATTATAGGGCCATGAAAGAATCCCGTATTGTTGTTTTTCATCACCACCTCCCTGTACATGGCTGCTGATTGGAGAGAGGTGGCTCAGTGGTTAAGAGCACTGACTGATGTTCCAGAGGACCTGGGTTCAATTCCCAGCCTGTCCAGAGTCCGATTATACCAGGATAAAAGATAGACAGATAGAAAAATAAATAAATAAATAAATAAATAATGGAAGAAGGAAATGTGACCTCTCTCTCCTCTCCTTATCAGAGGTCACTTACAATGGCAGGAAGCACTGCTTCCTTTGGGCCATATAGCCCAAGGTCATGGGTGGAGCAAATACAACTACATACTCCCAGCTCACTTAAATCTTTCTCAAGGCTCTAACCTACAACTACACCCAGATCCCGAATGCTTACCATTTCTGCTGGGCCTCCAAATACATTACAATTATTCCTAGCTGAGATAACATAGAACTCTTTGGCCTTATGCATCTTTTGCCTTGTGTCTTCGGCCTACTTGTGTTTCTGCCACTCCCAACTTGGAAAACCCTGCTTGTATCTTCAACAACTAAGAGGCAAAAACATTCAGGTTGTCTGCTTCCATCTGCAGACAAAAATAAACTTGTTATGGCTATGTAGATCACTGGATTCAGTCTTCTAGCGATTCAAATGTCTTTTGGGTACAGCTAATATTGAAAAATTGTCTCATGCTATTGTACTCTATTGAGAGGGCTGGCTCTAGAGCTGGAATTTGGTCTATCTGCTCCAGACCCAAACATGTCTGTTTTAAAGTTTCCTCCAAAGTCCCTTTCTTGGATCAGGCTGACCCCTTGACTCTGTGACAGGGAGGAGAGAAAAACAGCCGCCCAGGAAAAGACACTTTGCACAGGAAAACAACTTGTTATGCCCAGATTGTAGGGATTCCCCAAAGACCACCATGGAGACTGAATCCAATCTGTAAAATCAAAGAGCCTTTATTTCAAGCTCAGAGCTTGGACTCTGTCCGACACAGTGATGAGAGCAGAGAGCCCTGAGACTGGGCAGGGTGGAGTTTTCAACATAGTGGAGGTTGGAGTGAGGGGATTTCCAGGGTGCAGGACCATGGTTGGCTGGCATTTGGGGGTGCTGGGAATGTTTGTAATGTCAGATATTTCCCCTTAAATGCAAGCCCTTCCTGGATGGGTCAGTTCCTGGTTTCTCCTAAATCCCAGTGTCGCCTGTCAGTAAGCCTATCACAGAAGCTCTGTCCAGGGCTCTAAGCCTGTCATGGCAGTTGTGTGGTCAAGCTGTTTTGGGCTAACCCACACAACCAAGAAGTAAACTATTCCCCATCAACATTGAAAATGGCTCTCAATTCTCCCCTCTTTCCCTTGTTTTTGTTTACTATCTTTAAGGCTTTGTTGAAACTTTATAATTTTCTTTATTTTAGGATTTTTAAGTTCATCAAAGGTGATTTTTTTAAAGGATGTATAGATCATCTTAATTTGCTATAATAAATCCTTTATGTAGCTTGGATTCAACTCTTGTTTAGAAAAAGAATGTGGGCCTCATAGGCTCACCTTGGAATACCATGTGGCTTGCTGCCATCTTGGCTGATGACCTGGCCTCAACTTACATTAAATAACAACCAAATGGGTCACCTCCATCTTGGCAGCTATGTGAGCAGCCTTTACTAAGGTTAAAGATAGGGCATGCCATGTGACTTACTGCCATTTTGGTTAAATTAAACATGTGGCATAATCATTTAAGGGAGCACCCATAAAGCAAACAGACCTACTGAGCCCTCTGCTTATCATTGTATCCCCTTTTATTAGACTACAGAGGCAAGATGGTTTGTTTTGAAAAGAAACCATATAAAACCTGGAATTTTATAAAAGTACGTTATAAAACAATCAGGAAAATGTGCCTCCCTGTCTCTCTGTAGATTACATTCATGATTTAGAATTTATTTTGATACTGAAGAATCTTTAACTAAATAATTATAATTTTTTAAGGTGGGTACTCAACAGGGATAAAATTATAAAATCCTAATCTTATGAAAAAATTACTAACATTATAAACTGTTAATGATAATAAAGATATATAAGCTAATGGGGGTAATGCTCAGTACAAATGTAATTCATTTACAGGACAAGCTTGGAGGGAGAGACCCATTTTTTATTTATTTTTTCCTCTCAACTTTTATTGATTCTCTGTGGATTTCATATTATGCATCTGTCTTATCTCTCTGTCCCCTCAATTCTGCCCTCTGCCTATGCAACCTACCCCCCAACCCCCCAAAAGCAAAATTTAAAAGAAAGGCAAAAAAAAAAAAAGAAAGAAAAGAAAGAAAGAGAAGAATCTCATCGTGGAAGCTGTAGTGTGGCCCATTGAGTCACATGGTTTGCCCTTTAGTCCATTCATCTTTACTTGTGTTCATTGCGGTGAGTCACTGGTCTGGCTCGAGGCCTCTGGCTTCTGCTACACTATCAATAATGGGCTCTCTCTGAGGCTCCTCTTGGATATCCTGTTGTCCTGTGTCATGGAGATTCTGCTGTTTGGATCTCTAGGTTTGTCCCCTCCACAAGCTCTAACAGTTTATAGATAAGGTGGATGTTGAGTGTTCTAAGTAACAGCCCTGGATCTGGGCCTGGGTGGTAGCTCCATTGGTCAGCCCACCAGCTTTCCCTCATTGTCACTACCTGGGTGACCTCTCCAGCACTGCCCTGGCTAACTCGCCCAATGCAGTCTGATGCACTGGGCAAGCCAGTTCTCCTCTTCTCAGGTCCAGCTCACCCACACTAACACTGCCAGGGCCAGCTCTACTATTTTGTCCATGTGTGGTGGTGCAGGGCCCTCCCTCTGGATTGCTGCAGGGGGTATATGGGGGTTGGTGGTCAGCTTTCTTGCTCTCACACCCTTAGGGCTGGCCAAGTAGGGTGCAGGGTCCATTCTCCTGTGTGCTGCAGCTAGTGAGGGGCAGGGCTAGTCTTCTTGGTCTTGTGACTCTAGGGCTAGCTCTCTTGCCTGCCAGGTAGCAAGGGGTCACCCATGCCACAACATGGTAGACGAGGGTGGGGGTGGGGTCAGCTCTGCTGCCCTCATGCCTCCAGGGTCAGATCATCTGTGTCTCTGAGAACAGGGTCAGCTGCTCAGATAGGGTGCAGAGTCCAGAGAGAGACCCATTTTTTTTTTATCCCATCATATAGTATTCTGTATATGTTGTCAAAATTAAGCATAAAGCAAGTAAAGCAAACAAGCATAAAGTAAATTTAAAGCTTATTTAACGTAAAATAATATTCAAAATCAGGTATATAAAATTAGTTATACATGATTGAATGCTAGAGTAAAATGGGTGAAATTTACAATACATTTGCATGGCAGAAAACTCTGAGACTCAAGTCCTTCTCTTAGATGGAGCACAATTTTGCTTGGATGGATCATCATCCCATCAGAGTAAGTTGCATGCTGATCTCCTTATAGGACAAGGATACATGAAAATAAGACCTGCCAGAAGTCTGCTGCTTCTACCTCTAGCTGAGTTGGCCTGACCACCTTTGACTGTGTAGGCCTGACCATCTCTGTCCTGTGTAGGCCTGACCATCTCGATCCTATGTAGGCCTGACCATAAAACCCCTCCTTATCTAAAGATGAATTACTCTTCATGTTTCAAATGACAATGGGATACAGATTATTTTGCCCAGTGGAGGATCTCAGAGTCTACATTCACATCCTTAATGTCTCAATCAGCAGAGAGGCAAATAGCAATTACTCTGCCCTCAATGTCTCCCTAAACTGACATGTGAGGATGCTGTGAACAGGGGAACATTGTATATAAGCCAACCACTCACTGGGATGGGACCTGTGTGCTAAGTGCTAATTCAGCTGGTCATGCCCTTTACCCTGACATTCAATTCTTCCTCTGAGCAAAAGTAAATTTCAGGGCTTATACCCTAGCCACCCAAGTTCCCTGATGAAAGAAAGATGCCAGATGTTGTCACTAATCTCATAGCTTTGGGAAGTTACTTGGAATACCCAAGCAGTATCCTTAACAGGTTGGTTTTTCTATGTGTAGAGTCAACAGTCTTCACCTTACACCCAAATAAAATGTTCCACGCAAGCTCTTCCAATAGCTTTCATCCTACAACAGCTCCCTTCATTTCTAATACATCTGCAAAAAGATCTTTTAGAGGCTGTGGAGAAATTGATTAAAAGGGACTTTTATATCATTCACCTGGGCCAGATGCAATTCTTTTTATTAGTCCTCTGTTTTCTCCTGTCTCCTTCCTATGATGTTCCTTCCACTTCTTTGTTCCTCTTGTGTTTTATCTTGTGTTTATTTTTTATTTTTTCTTCTCTCATATATTATATCCCAACTGCAGTTGCTTCTCCCTCAACTTCTCCCAGCCTCCTTCCACCTCCCCTCTCCCCCCAGATCTACTCCTACTCTTTTCCCTTCAGAAAAGAGCACCGTTCCCAGGGACATCAATCAAACATGGCATATCAAGTTATATTAAGACTAGGCACACGCCCTCATATTAAGGCTGGGTGAGGCAATCCGGTAGGAGGAAGTGGGTCCTGAGAGCAGGCCAAAGAATCACAGAGAGCCCCCTCTCCCACTGTTAGGAGTCCCACAAGAACACTGAGCTACACAACCATACCATGTATGCTGAGGACCTAGATCAGACCCATACAGGCTCCCTCAGCATCAGTTTAGTCTCTGTGAGCCACTATGAGCCCTGCTTAGTTGATTCTGTGGGCTGTTTCCTTGTAGTGTCCTTGACTCCATCTGGCTCCTTCAATCCTTCCTTGCCCTCTTCCACAGGATTCCCTGAGCTGTTTGGCAGTAGGTCTCTGCATCTGCTCTTATAAGGTGCTGGATGAAGCCTTTCTGACAATGAATGCTCTACTTGTGCTAGCTCATTTGGGTGCAGCAGTCCCGACAATGGGACTAGTCTCTGTCAGCCTGAATCAATTCTATGCCCACTTCCTTTTACCAGCCTACTTTGTTTCTCCTGTCTCTGTTCCTCCCTATCCCTCAACATTCCCAGAAAAATCTCTCACTTACTCTGTAACTACATCATCTGCTTACAGCCCTCTAGTAATTATTTTCCAAGTCTCTTCAGGAATACGGAATGACAATCGCATGATCCATAGCAACCTATCAAATTAAGACTGTCCCCCTACCACATGACAAGAGGACCCCCTTCAATGGACCTAGAACCACCCACTCTGACAAAGACCCTCCTCAATAGATAAGCTGTAATGCTCCTGTCTTGCAAATTTTTTTTTTTATAACCTCTCAGGGTTAGGAATGAGTTTCCTGCTGAAGGACTACAGACATCATTTCTGCCTTGATAAGAGGCTGCATCCCATCTTCTTGTGTAGGCATTTTGTCCATCCACACTTGTGAGTGAAAAAGATGTCCCCTTGCTGTGGTCATGCCTAAGGTCAGACCAAGCCTGTCTTTCCACCTGTCCCTCCAGCTGCCTTTAAATAATCTAACAGGTGCAGTACCCGAGGAGGCCAGAAGAGGACAAGGGATTTCCCTGGGATTGGAGTTACAGAGGTTGAGATCGACTATGTAGGTGCTGGAAATTGAACTCACATCTGGAAGAGTAGTAAGTGCTCCTAATTGCTGTACCATCTTTTTAGGCCCTTAAATGTATGCTTTCAACAAAGGTTTGTGTGTGTGTGTGTGTATGTGTGTGTGTGTGTGTGCTTGCACACACTGTGGGGTTAAATACAGAGCCTCATATATACTAAGCACATACTCTACCACTGAGCAGCACTCATGTTCCATGTGCAGTGATTTTGAAAAGCTAAAGGAGCAGCAATTAGGGTCATGTGATTTTGCAATGCTTGAAGGTGCACATTTAAAAATCATGCAGCTTCTGGTTTGAATCCCAGCTCTACATCCCTCTCCACATAATGGGACAACAGCTGTTTCACCTCATAAAGTGGAGATTATGCTTTTATGGTGCTTGTGGCTGTCCCTGGCACATATGGGTTTTCAGTGCCCATTCTCATCATTTCCTGTGGTCACTCTCATAGCCTAAGTGGGTTCCTGCCTTGCACCTTCCTCAGGGAAGCTTTAGCTTAACTTTAGCCTAAGTCAGACTCGTCTAGTGTATGTTTTCTGGCTAGTTGTGTTTATCATCATCTTTTTTTTTTTTTAACCATTATTCAACAATTTAAAAATTAAAAAAAAAATGTATCCATGTAACCATTAATTTAGCAGCTGGCTTCCTTAGAATCTAAGCAGCTCCCGGAGGGCATGTCTCAGGTATTGGGTCACCACAAATATTTCCCTAGTGTCTAATGTAGCCTCCAGCTTGGTAGGCACTCAAATATGCATTGAATAACAATGAATTCATGGAAAGTGAAAGGTATGCGGCTTCCTCCAAAGACTATTTTTATATGTGATTTTGCTTTAATTTTCTTCCCTTCATCTTTCTCACTCAAAATATGTGTGTAAAACAGCAAGGGAGGCAATGCAGACTATTTCATTAGCAGGCTGAGAAGGAGAAAAGGAGGCCATTTACATGTAAATGTATGCTTAACTCAGTCCCTGATGGAGAACACCCAAAGGGTTCTGCCAGCTTCCTTAGATAGTAATTGGGAGCCTAATTCAGATAGGTTAATTGTGGGGTAGTGGCCATGCATGCCGGCCTGTGCGAACAGCAGAGCAGAGGAAGGGCCTCTGCTGGCTACAGGATAAAACAGTGCTGCAGCATACATACAGTTCCTCTGCCCCGAGTGTGTCCTAGTCAGGATGACACTGGAGAAATGGAGATTCTTTTCTAGCTATAACAATAAACGTTCCTCTGGCCCACTAAGTGAAGAATAACTTAAGCTGTATCACTAATGCAAACAAGATCTTTGAAACTGCATTAACTCTGCGGTGGTGTGGATCGGGTCTGCCTTTTCTCCCTAGCCCATACCCGAAGGGAAAGGGAGCCAGGCTTCAAATGCCCCGTCTCCCTGACTAACACAGTCATTTTGGGAACATTTTCTAACCTCTCAGTTTACACTTCTGAAAATCAGAGATAAAGACACCACCTGGCTCACAAAGTTAGAAGAGTAGATAAGATATCAGTGTGAATAGTTTAGTGTCTGTCACTTAGTGAGTAACTCAGAAAATGTGGGCTTCCTTGTTTTCAAAATGCTTAGCAGTTCCTTAAAAAAGTTAAATGCACAGGCCTGAACTTCTACTTCTAGGATTTGACTCCAAACAGGAAAAAATATATGGAGAGAGAGAGAGAGAGAGAGAGAGAGAGAGAGAGAGAGAGAGAGAGAGAGAGAGAGCGAGAGCGAGCAGCATAGAAGAACAAGAAAAAAAAAGCATAGCAGAAGGTAGAAGCCACAGCTGTCAATTAACCAGTGGGTAAGCAAACTGCTTTTTCATTTCCCTTGCATATACTATGACTCAGAATTGGAAAAAGAATAAGCTACGAACACAGGCAGCAATAGTGACAAACGGCAAGAATGTTATTTCTAGAAGCTGTACACAAAACATTATGTGTCACTTCTTTGTCTCCACCTTGACACAACAGGTAAACCTAGCTTATGGTAATTGATGTCAAAATAACGGATTGTCCACGAGAGTTGGGACTGACTGCAAAAGACCACTGTAACAGGGAAGATAAAGAAACACGTTCATAGTGGATACATGTATCATGGTTACACAGCTAAAAAGCAAGGACCCACAATTTTGATCATCTGTAATTTCTGGCATAAAAGTTAAGTCAAAGTGTAATTGGTGACTAGGAATTTAGAACCTGCAGGAGGTACCATGCTGGGGGTGAAAATAAACAACCTCAAGAGGCCTGACCTCCTCTTCCAACAGAAAGACTAGTAAGTGGGGCACACAGTTATAGTTCCACACGGATGTTTCATAGTTTCCCTTCACCTTTTCTTTAAGTTGCTATGGGCAAAACGGAGACAGGTTGAGAATGTGTCTTTCCAATTCTCTTTCCAAAACTGTAAGCTCTTTTTTCAGTGATTCCTTTTTCTCTCAACAAAGGTGAACATTAAGACCTAGAATCAGAATATGTGGCCAGGAGCTCTGCTGCAAGAATTTGGTCTTGTCAGTGTGAAGGGTGGCTAGATCATGAAGAACAGAGTGACTGGACCAGAGGTTCACTGAAGATATATAGTAAATAATCCAGGAAAAAGAACGGCATGAAGGCATGAAGACCTGCAAGACTTCAAGTGTCTGAGATAAGAAGATCCTGCAGAATAAGAGTAACCTTAGTCAGAGAAGGCAGTTGCCAAAGCAAATCAAAATATTGGTGATTGGACATACAATTATGCTTGCTTTTCATGTAAAGTTTTGGTAAGGGTTTACCTTTTCAGCGTGTGTGTGTGTGTGTGTGTGTGTGTGTGTGTGTGTGTGTGTGTGTGAGAGAGAGAGAGAGAGAGAGAGAGAGAGAGAGAGAGAGAGAGAGAGAGAGAGAGAGAGAGAGAGATCATCTACTAAGGGGTGCTTCTGAGATTCAAGATGTTGCAGGTATGGCTCTGATACAATCTAGGCTTCGGAAACTTACAACTAGCTTCATAGAAAGAGAGGAAGAAAGAGTTCAGAGGTCTTATGAGGTTGAGAAGTGTGTTCTTTGGTTATACAATGCTGAAAAATATTGTGTAGAGAGAGGGCTCACTCAGTTCAGAGATTCGTCTGTTACTGTGAAAAATTCCTATGGAGCATTCAAGCATATTCTCCTTGACTGAGCTAACATGGTTCATGTATATTGTAGATAGGTGAGAAAATTTCATCCATTGCTGGCAGACTGGGAATATTCTGTTTATATTTCTCATAGGCAGTATCACTAGTCTCAATTCATAAAGCTTGCAGTAGGTTTCTCTCTGCTACTTCACAAATATTTTAACTTTTGAACAAATATCAGTTCTCCCTTTCCTTTTCTCTTTGTGATTGCACAGTAATGATTAGTCAGAGAGCAACCTGGGTAATCCATGTTCTCATTTATTTATCTAAAAGAAAAAAACAGAAAGGACTCAACACTAAGAATGATATCTGAGACCACTGGGGAAAATTTTGTAGTGGAGTACAGAAACCACGACTTTAAATTTTACAAGAAAATCTATTGTATTGAATATTTATAAATATTCAATATTGTACATGATAAACTTATAACTTAGCTACAATTTCAATATTTAACAATAACAGAGCTACCTCTTTTCCTAACCCTCTCATCAGTAGTCTCATTAAGAATATCAGTAGCATAAGCATTAGGTTCCAAAAAGCCAGCTCATGCATTAAGGACAGGTCCCAGTCTCACTGCCTGGAGGCCCCCTAAACAGTTCAAGCTAAACAACTGTCTTACTTATCCATAGGGCCTAGTCCAGTTCCATTTTGGAACCTAGTGCCTATGCTGAGACACTTTGCTCAGCCTTGGTGCAGAGAGGAGGGGATTGGACATGCCCCAATTGAAGGTACCAGGCTCTGCTGACTCCCCAGGGGAGACCTTGCCTTGAAGGAGGTGGGAATGAGGGGTGGGTTGCGGGGGGCGGGGGGGGTGGCTGGGGACTGGCAGGAGGGAGGACAGGGAAATTCATGGCTGATATGCAAAACAAATAGAAAATCTCTTAATAAAAAAAAAGAATATCAGCAGCACACTCTGAATGACCACAGAGCTTCGGTAACTAGTAAGGGACTAGGGAAGAGGAAGGGACCTCAAGAGAAAAGACAAATAGAATATATTGTTGACTCTGGCCAGGGGAGCAGGCAGGATAACTACACTGCTTCCCCTTGCCCTCCATTCCTCCAAACCCAATCGCCCAGTCTTATTTCCAGCTCTGCAGCAGACCATCTGCTACAGCCTCCCTTCCCTGTCTGCTCTCATCTTCAGTGGATCCCACAGATCTTACACTCCAAATTTTCTTTCCCTTACTCATTGATTCATCCCGGCCCGCAACCCCAGAAGGCATCCCCTGGCAACTTACAGGCTACTCTTGCCAGAGAAGCAGGTAGGCTAACTGTAGATCTTCTCCTCTTCAGCCTTTCCTCCAAATCCAGTCACCCAGTTGCACCTCATCTTTAGCAGACCGCTTTATATGGCCTCCCAGTTGTCTTGGCCTCCGTACCTAGTGAATCAAGCACATCTTCTCCAACTATCCTCCCTACTTATCCTATTATGCCAACCCAAATTCCATTAGGCATTCTTTGGGAATCCACCTGCCAAGCCAGATAGAGAAGCAAGGAGGTCAGCTAAGCAGGTAGGCTATCTGCAGATCTTTAGTCTCCCCCATCTCCCTCTATATCAAATCACATAGTGTCACCCCCAGCTCTACAGCAGACTACCTATTGTGGCCACTGCTCACTCTCTGACCTCAATGGCAGGAAACTAGGCAGATCCTCATGGAACATTATGTTATTCTCCTTCCAGTGAATGCCCCAGTCACATTCCTAAATGTGAGCTCCCAATACCTAGAAAAGTATTTTACTTGGAACCCCCACTGATCATACCTATCAGGATCCAAGAATAATTTCCTACCAGGAAACACACAGCTATGCCTTTCTTCTAAGAATCAGAGAGTGTGACAGAGACCAAGGAACAAAACACCCACCCAACAAAGACAACAACAGATATCAGTATCTAGAATTCTAATCTTCTCAAACCCAGATGCCTAGACACCAGTGTAAAAATCCAGTAAAAAACAGTCAGAATGTCTGAATTAAAGCCCACCAACCCTACCACAGCATCCCCTGAGTATTGCAAAATAACTGAAGTACAAGACAAAGACCTTAAAATAGCCCTTATGAATATGATAGATGTCATTAAAGAGGTAATGAATAAATCTACTGATGAAATCTATGAAGCCACAAACAAACAATAGAAAGAAATGAATAAAACATTTAATACCTGAAAGTAGAAATAGAATCAATAAAGAAAACCAAAGCACAAGGAAATCTGGAAATGAAAAATCTAGGTACTTGAACAAGAACCTCTGAGGTAAGCCTTACCAACAAGATATAGGATATGGAAGAGAAAATCTCAGGCACTGAAGACACAATAGAAGGAATGGATACCTCAGTCAAAGAACATATTAAATTTAAAAACTCCAGGAACTCTGGGACACCATGAAAAGACTAAATCTAAGAAGAGTAGGAACAGAGGAAGGAGAAGAATCCCAGCTCCAAGGCCCAGAAAATATTTTCAACAATATCACAGACAAAAATTTTTCTAACCTAAAGAAGGTGATGCCTATAAGGGTATAAGAAGAATATAGAAAACCGAGTAGCCTGGACTAGAAAGAAATTCTGCTTGGCACAAAATAATCAAAACACTAAACATACTAAACAAATACAGAATATTAAAAAATGCAAGGAAAAAGACCAAGTATCATATAAAGGCAGACCTATTATAGTAACATCTGACTTCTTATTGGAGACTCTAAAAGACAGAAGGACTTGGACAGATGTTCTGTAGACCCTAAGAGGCCACAGATACCTGCCAAAGCCACTATACTCAGCAAAACTTTTAATCACCATAGATGAAGAAAATAAGCTATTTCATAATAAAACCAAATTTAAGCAGTATTTACCTACACATCCAGCCCTACAGAGGGGATAGAAGGAAAAGTCAAACCTAAAAAGTTAGGCATACCCAAGAAAACACACAGAGTAAGTAAGCTCAGACCAGCAAGTCAAAAGAGGGTAAAACACACACACACACACACACACACACACACACACACACCACACACACACGCATGCGCACACACACACGCACACACAATCATCACCAATGTCAACAAAGTAATAAGAATCAACATTCATTGATATTGCTCAAAATCAATGGTCTTAATGCCTCAATAAAGGGACACAGACTAACAGAATACTTATATAAACAGGATCCATTCTTCTGCTGCATCCAAAAACATACCTTAACATCAATGATAGACATTATCTCTGGGTAAAAGGTTAGAAAAAGATATTCCAAGCAAATGGATCTAAGAAGCAAACTGGTATAGTCATTTAATAACTGACAATTTAGACCTCAAGCCAGAACTCATCAAAGAGATAGAGGACACTATATGCTCATCAAAGAAAAAATCCACCAAGAAAAGTTAAAGAGAGAGAAGAGGGATTCTGTGAGCAAGTGCACCAAGATCATGATGAGGAAACCTGCAGAGATGACCAAACCAAACTAATGGGAACTTATGAAAGTTGGATCAACGGCTGTGGAGCCTGCATGGGACTAGGCTAGGCCCTCTGCATCGTGAGACAGTTGTATAGCCTAATCTGCTTGGGGGGCCCTCTGGTGGTAGGATCAAAATTTAAGTTCTTAACATCTATGCGCCAAACACAATGTCCCCCAAATCTGTTAAAGAAACACCGCTATAACTTAAATCACAAACTGATAGTGGGAGACTTCAATACCCACTTTCACAAATAGACAGATCATCCATACAAAAAATAAGCTGAGAAATACTGGAGCTAAATGATATTATAAACCAAATTGGACCTAACAGATATTTACAGAACATTTCACTCAAACAAAGAAAAAGACACCTTCTTCACAGCACCTCATGGGATTTCTTCAAAAACTGACCACGTGTTTGGATACAAAGCAAGTCTCAGCAGACATAGGAAAATTGAAATAACACCCTGCATCATATCTGAACACCATAATCAAATCTGGAACTAGCAATAGAAATAACAAGAAGCTTACAAAAACATGGATAATGATCAACTCACTACTGTATGAAAAATGAGTCAAGACAGAAATCGAAAAAGCAATTAAAAACATTCTAGAATTTAATGAAAATGAATGCATAATATACTCAAACTTATAGGACACAATAAAGGCTGTTCTAGGAGGCATGTTCACAGCAGAAAGTTCCTACACAGAAAAAAATTGGAGCCATATCATACTAGTAACTTAACAGCACACTTGAAAGCCCTGGAATAAAAAGACAAAATAACAACAACAGCAAAATAGCTCGCAAGAAATAATCAAACTCAGGGCTGAAATAAATACAATAGAAACAACAACACAGATACAAAAAATCAATAAAAAAGTTGGTTCTTAGAGAAAATCAATAGTATTAACAAAGCCTTATCCAAATTAATTAAAATGCAGAGAAAGAATATCCAAATTAGTAAAATTAGAGATGAAAAAGAGAGAAATAAAAACAGACACTGAGAAAATCCAGAGAATCACAAGGACATATGTTAAAAATCTGTACTCCACCACACTGGAAAATCTAAAAGAAATGGGTAATATTCTTCATAGGGACCATTTACCACAGTTAAATTAAGATCAGTTAAACAATTAAAACAAACCTATAACCTCCAGTGAAATAGAAGCAGTTATTAAAATCTCAAAATCAAAATAAGCCCAGAGACAAATGGTTTTAGTATGGAATTCTACCAGACTTTCAAAGACTTTCAAAGAAAAGTTAATGTCAATACACCTAAAATTATTTCACAAAATACAAACAGAAGAAACATGGCCCAATTTGTTTTTACAAGGCCATGCTTACCTGTATATTCAAATGATATAAGAAACAAACAAAAAAAGATAATTACAAACCAATTTCCATTATGAATATAGATATAAAAATTCTCAGTCAAATACTTACAAAATGAATCCAAGAACACATCAAAAACATCATCCACCATAATTAAGTAGACTTCATCCCAGAGATATAGGGATGGTTCAATATATATAAATTGATAAATGTAGTCCATCATATAAGCAAATTGAAAGTTAATAATCACATGAACATTTTCTTAGATGTAGAAAATGCTTTTGACAAAAATTTAACATCTTTGCATGATAAGTGTCATAGAGAGATTAGGGATACAAAAGACATACTTAGACACAGTAAAGGCAGTTTACATTAAGCCCATAACCAACATCAACCTAAATAGAGAGAAACACAAAGCAATTCCACTAAAATCAGGAGCAAGAAAAGGCTGTCCACCCTCTCCATATCTATTCATTATAGTACTTTGAAGGATTAGCTAGAGAAATAAGAAAACTTAAGAAAGGAATAAAAATTGAAAAGGAAGAAGTTAAAGTATCTTTATTTGCAGATGATATGATAGTATACATAAGTGACCCTGAAAATTCAATCAGGGAACTGCTACAGCTGACAGAAACTTTCAGAAAAGTAGCTGGATACAAGATTAACTTAAAAAAACAACAACAACAACAACAAAAAAAAAACAGTCAGTAGCCCTTCTATAGACAAATTACAAATGAACTGAGGAAGAAATCGTGGAGATAACACCTTTCACAATAGCCTCAAAAATATAAAATATCTTGGGGTAACTCTAACCAAGCAAGTGAAAGACCTATATGATTAAAACTTCAAGTCTTTGAAGAAAGAAATTGAGAAAGATATCAGAAAATATCTCTCATGCTCATGAACTGATAGGATTAACATAGTAAAATGGCAACCCTACCAAAGGCAACCTATAGATTCGATGTAACCCTCATCAAAATTCCAACACAATACTTTACAGACTTTCCAAGGACAATTCTCAACTTTGTATATAGAAACAAAAAAACCCAGGATAGCTAAAACAGTCATGAATAATAAAAGAACTGCTAGAAGTATCACCATCCCTGATTTCAAGTTTTATTACAGAGCTATAGAATAAAAACAGCATGGTATCAGTGTAAAAACAGACACATTGGTCAATGGAATTGAATTGAAGACCTCAGACGTAAGTTCACACATCTATGGACACCTAAGTTTTGATTTTGAAAAAGCCAGAAATATACACTGGAAAAAGAAAACGTCTTCTATAAATGGTGCTGGGAAAACTGAATGTAGAAGAATACAAATAGATCCTTACTTATCACCCTGCACAAAACTCAGCTTCGAATAGATCAAAGACCTTAACATGAAACCAGACACACAGAACCTGACAGAAGAGAAAGGAAATGACTTTCTGAACAGAACATTGATAGCCCTGACACTAAGATTGACATTTAATAAATGGGACCTCATGAAATGGAAATACTCTTGTAAAGCAAAGGACACTGTCATTTGGACAAAGTGGCAGCCTACAGAATGGGAGATTTATTTTTAACCAATTCTGTATCCACTAGAGGGTTAATATCCAAAATACATAAAGAACTCAAGAAACTAGATATCAAGAAAACAAATTACTCAAGTAAAAAATGGGGTCCAAATATAAACAGATAATTCTCAAAAGAGGAAAGACAAATGACTGAGAAATGCTTTAAAAAAAATGTTCAACATCCTTAGCCAGCAGGGAAAAATCACAACTACTTGAGATTTCATCTTACAACATCAGAAGGAGTGAGGTATATAAAATAGGTGACAACACGTGACGGCAAGAAGAATACTCGTCCATTGCTGGTGGGAGTACAAACTTGTACAGCCATTATGGACATCAGTGTGACAGTTCATCAGGAAGATGGGAATCAGTCTACCTAGCTATGCCACCCTGGGGCATATACCCAAGAGTACTTCATCTTACTCCAAAGACACTTGCTCATGTTCACTGCTGCACTCACAGTATAGACACTGAAAACAACGTAGGTGTCCCTCAACAGAAGAATGGATTTAAAATATATGGTACATTTACATAATGAAGTATTTCTCAGCCTTAAAAAAAAAATCATAAAATTTGCAGACGAATGGATGGAACTAGAAAACATCATCCTGTGTGAGGTAACTCAGACCCAGAAAGATGAATATGGTATATATTCACTTATATGTGGACATTAGCTGTAAAATCAATGACAACCAAGCTACAATTCAGAGAACCACAGGTTAAGTATAAGTTAATGGACTCTGGGAGACAGGTTTCCCTAGGAAAGGGAAATAGAATAGATAGTTATGGATGGATGGGGGACTCAGACTAGAAGAGGTGGATCAAGTGGAGAGTGAGAGGGAAGAAAAGGGTGGAGGAGAAAATATAGGAGAGATAGCTAAAAGGGGCCATTTGGAGGTAATATACACACATATGAAGATAATCTAAATGATACAGTCAAAAATTGGGATGACAAGGCCCCAATTGGCCATCTCTTGTCACTTAGTAAAGCTCCCAATACCAGGATTATGTTACATCTAATTGAATTGTTGCTCTAAGGGGTCCTGTGGGAACCCTTAAGCAACCCAGGCTGTTGCAAAGACTATAGGTTGCTCTCCACAAAATGATGGCAAGGCCCCATTGATGAAGACAATGCCTACACAACTCATTGAACTTGGAGAAGTCAAGCTGGTGTCTACATAGTGCCTTAACCCTAGATGCTAATGTCTTTGGTACAAGAAGGTGTTCTGCATGCTACCAAACAAGAAATGTAAACACCAAACCAGCCACAAACCATTTGTTCTACAAGGCTGTCCTGCTTGCAAGATATGCTAATGGAGTGGTGACAGAGCTCCTGGGAGTAACCAACCAGTATCTGATTTGACTTAAGGCCCGCTTCAAGAGATGGAGTATCTGCTCATATCTGACACTGCTTGAGTGACCAAGAACCTGAGACTAGATAGACCAGGACACTAGAGGGAAACCAAATTTTACTGTTCTAAAAAGCAAAACAAACAAATAAAGAAGACCCCTAGCACTAAAATTACTCCTAATGGCATTCTGTTATACTCATAAACAGCGATTTGCTAAGTCATCATCAGAGAAGCTTTCTCATGCAACAAATGGGATCAAACACAGAGACTCACAGCAGACATTGTTCAGAGAGGAAGAGACCTTGGGTTACTCAGCCCTAAATGGAACGTCTCCATCAAATCCTTCCCCTTAGTGTTTAGGAAACCTTGCACAAGAGAAGGCAAGAAAAATGTGATACCGAGAGGGAGAGATAAAATCAAGAAAATGAGGACCTCTAAATCAATATGAAACAAACGACTCTTAAGTAGGCTGTATGCCCAGCATAGATGGTCAACAGAAAATGAACTCAAAAGGTTTGTTGAAGGTTTCTTGTCTCTTAATGCCATGTCAGAGCTTTCTCTTTTCTTTCTTTCTTCTTAAATTTTCTATTATTTATTCTGCTAAAAGAACATAGTAATAAAATGACTCCTAATGACATATTGTTATACTGATAGATCAGTGCCTCTTATCAGAGAAGTTTATTCTTGCAGTAGATGGGAACTAACATGGGGAGCCATTACTGGACAATGTGTTAAGGATGAGAGATTTTGGAGCATTCAGTCCTAACTGACACGTGTCTATGAAATCTTCCCGTCAGGGCTCAGGGATCTATGCAGAATAGGAGGCAGAAAGATTGAGAGATTGTAAGCCTGAGGGAATGGGTGACACAAAGGAATCAGTGCCTTCCAGATACAATGGGAATGATGTACATACGTTCTCACAGGGTCTGTGGCAGCACTCACAAGACCTATACAGATTCAGTGAAGATGGGGTCCCAGCATTGAAAGGCAATAGTAGACATAGGTTCTGATCCCAACGAAGAGACTCTGGCTCCAGGAGACTCTCAGATACCCACTAGCAAAGGAAAATTCAATTACCAACATCCACATTGGGTGATCTACAACTGTCTACAAGTATAGTTCTAGGGGACCCAAAGCTCCCTGCCTCTCTGGCCTCTGCTGGTACACATAGTCATATGGCATATACACATTTAAATACATAAATAAAAGCAAAAATAAATAAGAGTCTTCTATGCAATAGCAAACCATGTTTAATTGCAGAAAGTCTCTGATTTCAGAAGGAACAGTCAGATGTCACATATCATATACTTTAGAGGGATCTGGAGACTATGGTGACTGAGTGCATCAATTAACTGTTACAAAAGACTGAATCAGGCCACATGTGCCAACCTTATTATTTATGCCCATGTATATGACTTCAGCTGCATAGAAATTGAGCATTTTTCTATTAATCTGTATTATTTTAAACATTACCTAATCTCAACAGTTGTATGAAACCATCATCTCATATTAAGTAAACTCATTTTCATTCTTTCTAAGAAGAAAAATAATAAAAACCTCAGCTGCATTAATACTACTGGCTTATCTAGCATACTTAGAATAAACACAAAACTGTTTTGATATTCTTTCTGTAATTTCATGGCAATATAATAAGGATTAGCATATGAACACTAGACTATAATAAAGTGGAGAATTATAATCAGTCTCATATTTACAGCAGATAAACCTTTGAAAACAGGTTAAAATGCTCCCTTAAATATCATAAAAATTGAATTTGTGGCAATTTTTCCCTCTTGAAGTAAGCCCTACTTATCAGCATTTTACAGAAAGTAGCAATTATGTTTTAGGTAGAGAGATATTAAGACATTAAAGTTAAGGGATGGGAAAAGGACTGCTCTTTTATATTGTAATGTTATTATCTCATCATCTGTAGTTATCTGGGAAGACCTTCTACCCACTAGTATGTACATAAAATGAATTTATGAAATCAGCTATTTCTTAGATGAGACTATGTACACTTATGTTCTGGATAGTCTATACACATAGTAATCCTACACTCAGTCTATATTCAATAGAACAAACCAGGTTTTAAACTCAAAATGAGCACTCATCTCAAGAATTCTCTACTATGTTGTATCTATTGAGTAAGAGGTTGGGTGATGTGGAAATTCTAAATATTGTTTCCAAATAAAAATTTATTTTAAAAAAGAATTAATAATTGTAATTCCAAAGTGAGGTTTTTAGTCTTATGACAGTATAGGTGATAGATATTATTATAAATCTTATGTTCCTTATTTATTAAATTAATTATTTCTCTGTGCAGATTGAGAATGAGTGTGTGTGTGTGTGTGCGCGCGCGCGCGTGCGTGTTTATGTGTGTGTGTGTGTGTGTGTGTGTGTGTGTGTGTGTGTGTGTTTGCATGCATGTGAAGGCCAATGGTCAACACTGGATGCCTTCTTCAATCATTACCTTATTTTTTGGAAAGTTTTTCTTGACGTTTTCTTTCAACAGTTGCAGGAAAAAATGAGAACCCATATACTCGACTGGTGGGAATATAAACCAGTCCACTCACTAGAGAAGTCAGTACAAAGGATTAAAAAAATTAAAAATAGATGTTCCATAGGACCCAGCTCTTCTCCTCTTGAGTATTTAACCAAAGTATTTCAAACTTAAAAATCACAGAGACACTGCCACATTAATGTTCATTGCAGTACTATTCACAACAGATAAATTATGGAATCAGCCTAGCTAGCTTCCAATAGAAGAATAGATGAGGAAAATGTGGTATATATGAAAATGGAAGGAAATTAAAGAAAAAGCATGCCATTTGTAGTAAAATAAATGTAACTGGACATAATCATATACTCTTTTCTTTCATGTGTACTTCCTGCATTTCTATAGACACATAAAACTCATGTATGCATATATCATGTGAAAGGAAAAATAGCACTGGAATCTAAGGGAACTAATGGGAGGGGAGAGAAAGGAAGCAGAGGGTATAGTTTTACAAATTAGGAAATGACTATATAAAATGTATATTTCAGACAGGAAATGATAAAGAGAATTTTCTAAATAGACATTTCCCAATCTTTCTAATTTAAATAAAATATAAACACAACATATACATTCATATGCTTATTTACAGGTTTGATTATACATATACATCTATCACTTACAGCACTTTCAACAAAACTCCATATGAAAAAATTAGGGATGTAAATTAATGCAACCACTGTGAAAGTTAGTTTGGGGATTTCTTCAAGAGAAGAAAATTGAATCACCCCAAGATGTAACTGTACCATTCATGCATGTCCATCTGAAGAAATCATGGGGAGCATATAATAGAGATTCCTACAGATCCATGTATGCCATGGCAGAATGCGTAAAAGTGAAATCATGGAATCAGTCCAGGAGTGATTACTAGATGAATGAATAAAGAAAATGTAGTACATAGACACAGTAGAGTACTATTTATCTATCAAGAACAATTAAATTATGTTGTTTACGGAGAAATGAGTAAAACTGATTATTATATTATGAGAAATAAACCATACTTGGAAAGACAAAAACAGGTTTTCTGTAGAATTTATGCAAAAAGACATGAAATTTCAGACTGATTATTAAGGAAAAAGAAAGATATCAAAGGAATGGGGATGAAGTCATAAGTGAGGGTAAATGGGGGAATATTGTGATTAAACCATATAATATTATAATAATAATATCATCACATAGCAATGCATGTTAATGACAACTTTATATAAAAAGAAAATTATGAGCATTTATGATCCTTGGAATAGGCAAGGTTTTGGAAACTTTTATTATTTTAATGAATAGGCTTGACCCTTCTGTGTAATCATTTGTATGATTTTGAGAAAATTATGATAATTCTAGACTTACTTAAACTCATCTTTTCTTATTTAAAGAACAAATCATGCCAGGCGGTGGTGGCACACTCCTTTAATCCCAGCACTTGGAGGGCAGAGCCAGGCGAATCTATGTGAGTTCAAGGCCAGCCTGGTCTACAGAGTGAGATCCAAGATAGGCACCAAAACTACACAGAGAAGAAACCCTGTCTCGAAAAAAAAAAAAAAAAAAAAAACAAACAAACAAACAAAAAAAAAAACAAAAAAAAGTACAAATCATTAATTTTTTTTTTTAAGACAGGATTGCACTTTGTTGTCCATCCTGGCCTGTAACTTACTATATAGGCCAGAATAGACTGTAACCCATTTCAATTCTCCTGCTTCTGCCTTCTAGTTTGGGCAATGACAGCTATGTGCCACCCAGGGCATCATTATTCTTTATGAAGAGCATTGATCACTTTGTTATAGCAGATCAGAATTGTTTGCAAATTTTTGAGGAATGTATTTTTTGGATACATCTTTAGACATCTCCATAACCCATAGCTGTGCCATTGGCATAAATTCCAGGGTTTAACATTGATGCAAAATGAATTGTTTTTTTAACACCACCTGAGATTCCATGTTTGTAATATGTTAGTATATAACAGAAACAATTTTTTAAAGTATAAAAGCAGAATGCTAGACCTTTTCCATGGAGCTTCAACCAGATATCATACATGAAATAGAATATGGGCATAGATATTTCTAAGTTTGTAGGTTATGCCTATGATGTAGATCCAAGGTGCACATTTCAAGGATCTTTGTAATGTGGCAGCCCAATGCTACAACAGTATTTAATGATTTACAAGCTAGTATTTACAGTACTAGTATTTGTTTCCTGAGAAATTTGTACATACATATGATGCATGAATCCTTGGCAACATATACTGATGTCACTAGGGGAAGGCATGGGGCTCCAACATTAGATGTCACTAATTCTTCTGAAAATTGGTTTTGAAACACAGCAAGCATTCATTTTTCATACTGGGATATTTTTCTACTGCCTTTTGCACACCAAATTTGCTTGCTGATGAGTAAACGTTTTGAGTTAGTTCATTCATGATGTGAGGCATGGTAAATTTTCAGGTGTGTTACTAGTTGTTCTTGCTAGTAAAGTGTAGTTTTATGTAAAACAAAATGTGTGCAAGCATGAATATATGACATTGCACTTGGCTTTGAGCAGGAAATAAGAAATTACAAATATTTTGAATAAGCATAGATCTATGTGAAAAGATACATACGTGAGTCAAAGGGCAAATCCTTCCGAGTGCCCAAAGGGCATATGTACCTTACATTGGATACACAATGAATGAAAAGTGGTCTTGGATTGTCTAAGAAAGAAAGCTGAGCAAGCTATGAAGAACAAACCAATAGACAGTATTCCTCCATTGTTTCTGCTTCAGTTCCTGCGTATAATTCCTGCCTTAAGTTCCTGCCTTGGTGTCTCTCCATAATGGACTACAATTGGAATGTGTAAGCCAAATAAACTATTTCATTACCCAAGTTGCTTCTGGTCAAAGTGTTTTATGACAACAACAGGACAGGCCTCTGGATGTTTTGCAAGATAGGTAGCCAGATCAAACAGTAATCTATTCTTTGCCAGTGCTTGTGTGGGTGGTCTAATTGTGGGTTCTCCTTACAATTCTGAGCAATTCTGTTGAAGCTGAGCTAGAGGACAGGACATCAGTCCAGAAGCACTTTCCCTCTTCTTTTAATCTGTAGATGCTTACACTAATGCTTTATTAAAATAGTCATTGTAAAGTAACTTGGAACTGAATAGTGATGTTGGCTAGTTAAATCAGGACCAGCAATACTACTTATTGATTCAAAGTTACATATTTAGATTTTCTTTCTTTCTTTCTTTCTTTCTTTCTTTCTTTCTTTCTTTCTTTCTTTCTTTCTTTCTTTTTTTTTTTGCTGTGCAAGTATTTCAAATGAAGAATAAATAAGAATAGGCACTCTCCTTTATAATCCTATTGTTCCTCATGCTTCCTGGAAGTTCATAGACCCCGATATAATGAAGAATTCCTCATTCCTGGGTGTTGGACTGGGAAAAGCAACAAATATATAAATTATTTGGTTTGCCATTGGCACTGGGAGAAATATTTGTGTGACAGGATTGAGTAACCTTCTCTCCCAACTCCAGTCTTCACACACAGAAGCTCACACTCATTTCTGTAGAGCAAGGTATGTTTAGATGGCTTATAATTTGTTAAAAATTTACTTATTTTTATGTGTATGGGTGTTTTGTCTCCATGTCTATGCACCATGTATGTGTATTATCCACAGAATCCTAAAGAAGGTGGTGGATTTCCTGGAACTAGGGTTACAGATGGTCGTGAGACACCTTGTGGGTACTGGGACTTGAACTTGGGTCTTCAGCAAGAGTAGCCAGTGCACTTAAACAGTGGTCATTTCTCCATGCCAGCTAATGATGTTTAACTTTCTCTTCTGTCTGGGAATTTCCACATTAAAGTAGTTCAATATCGTTTGGTGCAACAACATTTGTACAAGGGTGTTCCCGGGGAAAGAAAAGCATGACAAAGTAAACACATCTGTTTGTTTATTCATTTGTTTATTTTGTATGTGTGGGTGTGCATGCTGTATGTGGAGTTCAGAAGAAGATACCAAATGTTTTAGTCTATCACTCTCTATCATATTCTCTTGAGACAGGGTCTTTCCTGAACCCACAAGCCAGGTCACCCCCATGTCTCATCCACTAACATGTCCATGTCTGTCTCACACCATTGGGGTTACCAGAGAAGACTTGGTTATAGCCATGTGTGTGTGTGTGTGTGTGTGTGTGTGTGTGTGTGTGTGTGTGTGTGTGTTTTAAATCTGAACTCAGTTCCTCGTGTTTGCACAACATGTAATCCTCCTAGTCCCTGACCTACTTTGGGCAAGGACAACAGGGTCATTGTCTCAAATTACACAAGACTTTCATGAAATATTACTTATTGTGTAACTCAGTCTGACTTTGAACTTGTCTCAGACAATGGTCACCTACAGAATTGCTGGAGGCATGAGGCACCACACCCAGATGAATACTACACATCAGTGGCCATTTCAAACATAATTTAGATTCTTCCACCAACTTCCTATTTCTGTGGGATGTTCTGTATGTTAAATGTGTTGTTCTGATTGGTTAATAAATAAAATACTGATTGGCCAGTAGCCAGGCAGGAAGTATAGGTGGGACAAGGAGAGAGGAGAATTCTGGTAAGTGGAAGGCTGAGTCAGAGAGACGCTGCCAGCCACTGCCATGAAAAGCGAGATGTAAGGTACCAGTAAGCCACGAGCCACGTGGCAACTTATAGACACATAGATATGGGTTAATTTACGATATAAGAACTAGATAACAAGAAGCCTGCCACGGCTATACAGTTTATAAGCAATATAAGTCTCTGTGTGTTTACTCGGTTGTGTCTGAGCGGCTATGGGACTGGCGGCTGAGAGAGATTTGTCCTGATCGTGGGCCAGGCAGGACCAGAAAAACTCCAGCTACATTCCTATTGCTCTGTGAATCAAATGCAAACTGTTCATGGATGAGGAGAACCTATCTTTTGTCCCTGTTTCGCCACTCACAGACATCATGTCTTCCCCCAACCCACATCATCTCTTTCCACTCTCCCAGGTTCTACTTGTTTGATGTGAAGCACCTGGATCTTTTTTCTGTTGCTGAGCCTTTGGCAGCTCTTGGAATCATCCTCCTCATAGAATTTTACTGCATCTTCATTCTTATTGAGATTTAACTTCAACAAAGAAATTTCCTTATCCCAGCACTCGGGAAGCAGAGGCAGATGGATCTCTGTGAGTTCAAGGCCAGCCTGGGCTACAGAGTGAATTCCAGGAAAAGTGTAAAGCTGCACAGAGAAACCCTGTCTCAAAAAACAAAAGCAAACAAAACAAAACAAAACAAAAAGAAATTTCCTCTGACCAGTCAATATGTTATTAAATAAGATACTTCTTTTAAATTGTGCCATCTAAATTATTTAAATAACACAAATATTTTTCATGTACATTTATTTATTATACATTCCTTCTCTTATGACATAATGTTAAGAATATGACATAAAAGAGCCTTGGGTTCAATAACTTCTCCAACTCAAGTTTTCTGCTGCCTTTGAAATTGGGCAGGAAGCCTGAAAGTGCATTAGCCATCTTGTGGCCATGAGCCCATGGAATATATCTTTGCTGTTATCTTCTACTCCAAAGATTCTTTATGTTTCGCCAACCTACTTATGCTGCTACTGTCCCACTCAGACTGCTTGCTACAGAACACTGCCATACAAAGCACAGTAACAAATGCTCAGTCATCATTAGTTATTATTACCATTGCTGTTATTGTAATTGTTTCTATTATTTAACACCCTAGAATGGTCTTCTATAAAACATCAGTGCACACAATGCTGGTCAGGGGAGATATATCTGTCTTCTATTGATACTATAACTAACTACTACAAACAGTGCCTAAGCAAAAGTACAAGTATAAATATCATAGAAAATTTGTGTTTTGTAGTCTCAGCTAATTTCTCAGCCATGAATATCATCTTATAAGACTGAAATAAGTGTATTGGCCAGTCTTTTATTTTTCCTTCCCCTACAGGTTTTCAGAATGGACCCCTTGCAGTGCACATCCAGGCACTTTGTATAATTTGATTCTAAGTAACCTAGGGACTAGGTTTGCTTGATTGATCTTGACTGGGGTGATTCTCAGCTTCTCTGACATACTGTGGTACCTTACTAAAAGCTAACATGGCATAGGAAGTCTTTCCCATCATTAAGTGTGCTTTCTGTCTCCTCTGTCTTCATCTTCTGTTACATGTCCCTGATTATCTATAGTCAAGCAAACTTCATCCTTAGGATCATTCCTGCTTTTATAGATAAAGTGCAGCTTTTGGTATGGTCAGGCAAGGGCTGGACCAGTTTGTCTCACGGATACAAGATGATTAGTGCAATTTTGGGCATCATGTTTAAAGGCAGGAAGTTACAGGACAAGCCATATTCCTTGAATAGACTTCTTCTTTTATCTCTCTATTTTAAAATATTTCTTGTTTACCTTTGTCAAAACTAACACATGAATACTCAAAACATGATTAAGTGACATTTTCTAGTGTCTACTATAAAAATATTACCAGCAGAAAAGGAAACCAGAACATATCTCTACATACCACATATACAAGAAAGAAACACAGAAAGGTTGTGAATATTTTATGTCATTAAAGTTAGCCATCATTTGCCAAATTCCACATTCAAAGCCAATTTTATTTATTGATGCATTCTAGTGAATATTGGTACTATTACATTTTAATCTATTAAGAAGAGGAGCTTTTTGTCTTTTCATGCTATCGCACATGAAACTAGTCCTTGGAAACTGAGAAGGCTTGGGATGATTGACGCCCAACGTGTATTCTTATTTTATTGAGATGTTAGCATGCCACTCATTGGGAAATAGACCGTTAAATGGCATTCACATTTACCAGATGGACTGTCAAGGTATATTCAGTGTCATCCCCTCTTCTGAATATAACTTAAATCGGATGCCATTTTGTCAAGTGTTTCAGATTTGATGTTCCAGAGAAGCTGGCTCCCACTATAGAAGCTGCCTATGCATTTCCAAGCCTCTGGTAAGCATAGTGCACCTCTAATTTCTCATCTGAAAATCTGCACAATGCCAAGAAAAATCATCTTCAGTTTGTTCCATTCAACCGCATCTCATCACCATTATTGGAATTTTTTTTTTTTTTATTTTACAAGTTTGACCTGCTGGAACACAGTAAATATGGAAATTCAGTTAGGAGTCATATACACAGGCTTTACTCAAGGGATTTTATTTATAGACATTGGCATTCTCCAGTCTTTTAGAATTTGAAAAACATGAAGAAAATGATCAAGTCTTTCTTGCAATAGAAGATAGGATCCTTTGAAATATTTCAGGTTTTAGACAACCTTTCTTTCTAAACAAAGACTAATTGTAAGGTGTTTAATCCCAAATATATTACTGAGTAAAGGAATTAAAATGTTACATTCCACTTTGTATTTCATATAAAATACTGTTCTCACTCATTTAACACTTATAATAATCCCATAGGCTAAAACGGTACCATTGGTACCCTATATCACTGATGAAGTGTATCAGCTTTGCTTATGCTTTGGTAACAAAATATTATAGACTGGTTAGCTTAAATAACATATGATTGACATTTCTGGAAGCTAGATAGCTAATACAAGAGTGCCAGCAAGGATTAGTTTCTGATGAGGTTCCTTTTCCTGTGCTGCAGTGGTTGTTTTCTGAGTCTCACATTATTTCTGTGCTGATTTTATGACCCTTTACACAATGTGTCTGAGCCTTATGGATTAGTCCTTAACATTATGGTATACATTCTGCCTTCAGCAACCTTGCAGTCTAGAGAGAAGCAGGGAAGATGGGCACAAACAAAGCTGTATTTTGCTGACTAGAGTGAATACTTAGTCCTTGAACAGGCAATGACACATATATAGGAGCAGGAGTGTTCAGAAAGCACAACCTCACCCCATAGAAAAATAAAGCATAAGAAACTGACTAACTAGGAATTAGTGTGTGCACACTCTGAGATGGAGAATTTACTACAGCTATTTTAAGCAAAGGTTTGAGAAAATATAGAGAAACAAATTCAGTATTCTATCAGGGAAATTTAACAGAGCAATGGATGCAATTAAAAACTCACAGAAGTTCTTGAGACCTTTCAGAGACCTAAATTAAAAATTTGATACAAGCCATCAATCTTGAGATAGAGCAAATAGAAGAAATTAGGGAGCTTGAAGATATGTTAGATGAGAACACAGAGTTAGAGAAGAAAAATGAAAATGGAATGAAGGAAAATGAACAAAGTCCAAAGAAACCTCCCAACAGAACAGCGGAGCAATTTGGGGGTCACTGAAGTTCTAGAAGGATTTAAAAATGTGAAAAGAGTAGGAAGCTTATTTGAAGAGATATTAATAAGAACCCCCAAACCTAAGAATGATAGATATCCTGATATAAGAAGTCAAAAGGCAAAGCTCAGGTTTAATACAACCAAGTCTATTCTAAGACACAGTCAACTTCCCAATGAGGCAGCAAGAGAAAGTGCTGTGAGATTTTCATGATAATGAAGGAAAACAGCAAGAACAACAAAAGCTTGCCAATCAAGAATAAGAAAAGCCGACTTGGAAATAAAAGAGCTACAAAGACATTCACAGACAAACAGAAACTGAGAGACAGCATTGCCATTGGACTTGTCCTTAAAGAAATGTTTTAAATAGGAAAGAAAGCAACTTTAGTAGAGACATAGTTCTTCGTATTCTGTTTGTACATCACATCCTAGAGAGCGAACATTTGTATGTACAAATATTGTTTTCTAATATTGAAATCTTGGATAGTGAGCATTTTTTGGAGATAGTGACTGTCAAGCTGATAAAATTCAAGTCACCCGGGAAGAGGGAAACTTGATTGAGGAATTTCCTCCATCACAATGGCCTGTGTGCAAGTCTTTGGGACATTTTCTTGACTGATGAGTGATGTGAAAGTGCCCAGCCCACTGTGGACAGTGCCACCTCTGGGCAGGTGGTCCTGAGTTGCAATAGAAATCGAGCTGAGCAAGGTATATAGAAATAAGACAGTAAGCTGTGTTCCTCCATAGCATTAGCTTCAATTCCTGTCTCTAAATTCTGACCTTGAGTCCCTGCCTTGACTTCCTGTGATGAGGGACTCCACTCTGCAAACTGAAATAAACACTTTTTCCCCTTAGGTTGCTTGTGGTCATTGTTTTATCATAGCAACAGAAAGCTTACTAGATCAAAGACCAAAATCCATTATATGTGAAAGATACATTTGCATTATCAATAGGCTGTCTATGAAGGAACATTCTGCTTACCTTATTGCATCAGCTGGCTGTAGACAAATTTCTAAATGGTCTTACTAAATAAAAAACATGGAGCCAAATATAGGGGTGAAAGCCTTAGATCAGGGTGATAGGGAAAGCCACCAACCAACCTTACCTCACCAACTCTACAGCTTCCAAATGCACCCACTTCCTGTCTACCCAGGCTTTCTTTATATGTCTTGCTTTTCTGACCTCTCACTGACTCTCTTAACCCAGCTACCTCACTTCCTCTTCCCACACAGCTCTGTCAGTTTCTGTCTGTACAGACCTCCAAGTCTCTATGGTTGGTACTGGGATTAAAGGTGTGTGTCAACATGCTTGGCTCTGTTCCCTAGTGTGCCCTTGAACACACAGAGATCCTGCCTGCTAAGGGATTAAGGGCGTGTACTGCCTGACTTCTTGTTTACAAAAAATGGCTGGCCTTTTCCCCCTTATCTCCAGGCAAGCTTTACTTATAAACATACAAATAGGATATCACCACATTTCAGCTCAAATAAAGTATCACCTCAGCTGGCTCTCTTTCTCCAGTAAGACACAGCATGAGACACGAGTATAGATAACTTATTTTAGAAGGTGAAGGGCTATATATGTGTGTCAGGGTGAGTGTTGACAGTACTGAAATTAGAGAAAGCTGACTCCATGTAAGTTAATGAACTTATATCCTGTTCTCATTGTTACTCAGCTTCTTTTATGTATCATTAGAAGATTCCATACCTGGAAGATGGGAGAGAAGGATATTTAACCATTTTTTTTTCATTTCCCATCTTAACCATCACTTTTTCTTGGGGGGGGCGGTTGTTGAGACAGGATTTCTCCGTGAAGCCCTGGTGATCCTGGAACTCACTCAGTAGCCAAGGCTGACCTTGAACCTGGAGATCTGTCTGCCTCTGCTTCCCTAGTGCTGGGATTAAAGGCAGGGGGCACCATGCCTGGCTCCATTTAAACCATCTTAGAGACTTCCTTTTGGTATAATAGGTACTCGGTTTTTTACATCAGTTGGTCATAGAAGAGCCAGATGCTTGTTCAAAGTTTGTTCAGGGTGTTTTAAGTGATTTTTATCTTTGGATGAAGTTGACATTAAAATGCACAGAATGAGTAAAGTGTAACTCCCTGGTCAGTGTTGGTAGGCATCTATCAGTCAGCTGAATACATGAATAATATATACATTTTAAAGGCTGACCTTCTCCAAAACCAGAGATTTCCCCCACCTAACAGCCTTTGGTAAGGGAACTTTGCTCTCCCTGGTTTAATAGCAGCTTGTTACCTTCTGACTTGAACTTGGATAAGATCTCTGAAGATCTGAGACTTTTTTGACTGTAGTTTCATGAGTCAAGTCCTTATATTTATAAATCAACCTGGAGGAGACTCTACTGATTCTCATTATACTTGAAAGTTAATACAGAATGTCTGTTTTCCTCTATTTTGGGAGTTATGTGACTATACAGGACAACCATGACCATATTTTTTATAGAAAGCTCTTTAGAAGAAATGGATAATTAATTGATATATTTCAAGAGAAAATACCACAAGTGCAGAACTCATTTGCAGCAATTGATGGATTTAAAAGTGGGTGGGGTGTATAAGTAGAGGTACAATAGGCACTTACACTCCCATCAAGCACTATTCAGACTCGACCCTGCTTACCTTTCGAGATCAGGCAGGAAATGCAGTATTCAGGGTGGTAGGGCCATAGACTACCTGACATTTTGACTTGAGAAATTAAATAGAAGGGGTTAAATGCATCAGTTAATTCCTTCTGTTCTGTTATTACTAAGGAATTGGGACTCCCTTTTGGGTTTCTTAGTTTTGCTAATAAAAGAATTTTAAGAAGGATTCAACATGAAATTCCATACCAATTTTATCAGACTTTGGATGAGAAATAATAGGGAAAGAAAGCTGTACATCTTAGCAGCTGCTGGAAGGAAAGAGCTGGATAAGAGAAAGAGAGAAAATCATGTTCCTTTGAGCTAACGCTCCAAGGAAGCAGTTGTGTTAGCAATAAAGGTCAGCAAGCAGCTGCCTGGTGGGAAAGTATGGAGGCTGCAAAGAAAGAGGGTGACACCAGAGAATCAGGCAAAGCACGTTTACATTTTTGGTCAGTATCTCAAGTACAAAAGACATAAAGCGGGAAAATGAAAAGTTATAGTTTTGAAGTTAGAACACACAGAATCAGACGACTGCAGGGAGGAAGCCGTGAGAACATCTGTGTGAGTGGGGCTGGGGAGGGAGGCTTCTGGAAATATTAGCACATCTCAATAAGAAGATTTTCCTTCCATCTCCCAAGCAAGGATTTAAACAGCTGCCTGCACTGAACTGGGAACTACACTTTATTCGTGCTATTCATGTTAATGCCAACTTCACCCAAAGACCACAATCACTTTACTCCAGATGAATTTGCTTTCCTGTGGGGCAGGCTCTTAGCCAAGGAACTGATAGACTAAATGAAGTCTTAGGGTAGGAGGCAATATTATGGAATGGATTTGTTAGGCTAAATGGACTCTTAAGGGAGGATGCAATAGTACATAGTGTTCTAATCTTTGTACATCTGAATAGTAACTCTCTATCCATGACCAGAGGTGAAACTCACGTTTCATTCTTTGACCAGTAGTATGTAGCGTTTCTTCAAAGGACCTAAAGAAAACCTTACTATCTCCCCCTTTTTGCATGGCATTTTAAATCCTTAAGAGGGGAAATTGTGATATTTTCCCCTTGCCAGGGTTACCAGGGAAAAAGGAGGCTGGGTCCATAACCAATCATGAGGGAGGGGATCATCCTCAATAGTCTCCAAGTTCCACCTAACTGTATGAAAAATTGAAAGCCCCAGTATTTTCTTGACTCTCTTAATTTTGTTTTGTTTACATTTCCAAAAAAAGTTGCTTTCAATTCCATAGCAATTTTGATATAAAAGTCCACTCAGAACATCATAGAGCATCAAAGGGCTAGGAAAGTATTAAAAAGGAAGCAAATGGAATGTGACGTGTCTTTGTCATTAGTGATGGGATTTTTTTCCTCTTTTTTGTAATGCATGATTTATTAAAGGAATTTGAACCTATTAAATCAGGGTAAGACAGAATGAAAATTCATATCCTGTTTATAATGAGGCTTTGAAAATGATGCCAATTCATTTAACAGGCACAGGATGAATATTTATTAAGAACTTACTGTATTCCAGGAAATCTGCTATGTAAGATACATTAGTGAATTAGATAAATATACTTCCTTCCCTCATGAAGATTGCTGTCTAATGTGGGATATTAAGAGCTAAACAGCTGCTGGGAGGTAAGAAGGTTATGGAACCCCCTCTTAAATAAGTATCATATGATCTCTGCTCTTAAAAGGTACAGAGCACTTCAGTAATATTCTCTTACAGGCACAATGCCAAGCTTAGATGATGGGAATTTAATGTCAACTGGCTCACAAGAGTTAAAAAAAAAAAGGGAAGCAAAACTTTCAAGCAAGGAACCTTGGTAGCTGCTGTCAACTTTTAATGATAATTAAAACTTCCAAAGATTAGAGTGTCTTATAATTATTCACACAAAATTGAGAATTTAGTGATCTGATGTCCTAGCAATACATACTATAGTGTGTTATCATTACGGCTGCATAGTCACTGTCTCTTTTGCTTCCATACTTTGCTAACTCCAACTAATTGCTTCTCTGTATGAGTTGTATTGTAAGAGGGCGATTGGGCTGCAAATCACCCTTTTGAGCAAGGCTTTTATGCCAAGTTCCTTATAGGCTTCTGTGCAATTTGAATACAAAGTAATGTGTGTTGGACAAATGTAGGTGATGTTGGTTAATACAACAGTTATGACCACATCCTTCAGGAGGGAAAGAGTCATAAAGTGATACATCTTTATGTTTTGGAGACAAGTTGCATAAATACATTTATTCATTCCTTCTTTCAGTCCAGAAAATATTTAAAAATAAAAGTTGAACATTTAGTTCTGAAGTATTACTCCACGAATTAGAAAAGTCAAGAATTTCCTTGCTTATTTCTGTTTTCTTGCTTTCTGAACATGTGATCACTCATTTCAGTGCATTGGTTGGTAACATACTTCAGTGCTGCTGCCACTGAAGGCAATGTCCCTGAGATCTGGTCCCAGTAGATCTTAATTCTACAGCTGTTTGACTTCTTGTATTTTTCCAAAGGTTCTCTGAATTCCTGGACATGCTGCCTCATCCATCCTGCATCCTCCGTACTTGCGTGTTTTCTTATCTGATTTGCTTTAGCAACATGAAAAAGACTCATAACAAAAATTAGTTGTTTTACTGATCTTTCATTAAAAAAATTCCATTAGCACTTTTGCCAACTTAAAGTGAATTCTGCTGAAAATTGTAGAGATCAGGAGGTAAAGTCATATCTCAGAGGGCATGACCTTCCACACAACTGCTCAACCTACAGTAACCTACATCTTCATACTCACTAAAAGGTGCTTCCTCAGTATGCATTTTAAGTTCATTCACAGTAGCATTCTCCCAGTTTCTATTTAAAGTCTTTATGGTAGGTAATTTTAAATGTGGCTCCATATAAGTCCTGTTGTTTGGCATTTCTATCCTTTTGTAATTTCCTCCCTTCAAGTGTGGGTGGTGTTGTTGTTCTGATTGTACACAGGACCCTAACTTACCATAATTTGATTCAGATTTTTTTCATCTTTACAATGGTGTGAAAATGAGCCACATTCAACAGAAACTATACTTCAAATATTAAATTTTAGTATTTCCCAGATTTGTAATATACTGTCAGATATTCTTTCAACATTCTGCTCAGTGGAAGAACATAACTTTATGTCAGCCTCATGATCATCAGGGCAAACAGTCCTTCTTTGTACTCTACTGGGTGAGTGGATGGGTTATATGCCTGCAAATATTTACTTAGATTATTTCCAATTTTGTCAGCTTAATCAGTATATAACTTCACTGTTGAGCCACCAAATGGCAGACATGATGAGTTCATATTTCTGAGATCAGGTTATTAAAGATTAGGGTGTCCATAGTGATTGTTATTCTGTGTCTTCTCTAATATTTTTCTAGAGAAACCCAATCACAGATATAAATCAGCCTTGTAGAGAAGACCCTGTGAATGAGCTAGAGATTGGATCTTCTTGGGTCTGGCAATATTATATTAATGAGCTTAGATGTAAATCCCTTTAAACTTAAGCCTTGACTCAATTGCAGCCCTAGATAGCACTAAGATTGATTTTATGAGGGAGACTCTGGGCCAGATCTAACAGTCAAGTTGCTCTCAGACATCAAAATCATATAATGGTAAATGTTTGCTGTTTTAAGCTACAATTTTAAGTTTAATTTGTTTATGCAGCAGTAGATAACTAAGAGAGTGTTCAAATCAATTAACTAAATATTGCTTGATTGTATTTAAGAGTAGACCTTAGGTACTATCAATACATTGAAGACAGAAAGAAGAATTGCAAATTACTTCTTCCCTCAAGGAGCATAAAATCAACTGAATACAATTTAGGGCTTAGATTAACAGAAAACATAAAGAAGAATCCTAATCAAAGAAACAGCCCATGCTTTTTTCAATCATCTCTTTCTACGCTTTAAAAAAAAGAAAGGACCATTGATGCTTATCAATTGATGTGCTCACCAAATAATTTTATAGGAAAACATAAGGGTATCATTTATGTATACTGTCAGGTAAACAAGATCAATGTTTGTCACATTTGTGGTAAGTAACCAGGATGAGAATATCTTAATTTTTTCCAGCAGGATTCAAGCTTATATTTGACAATGTTGTATTGTGTCAGACATAAGAGGCTTAGCCAGGGGAAGAAAATCTCTTGAGACAACGGTGGTGTGCTACAAGTCTGAACTCTGCATTATGAGGTGTTCCTTGGTTTTCTTTGTTTCCTTTTCTGTCTTTAAATGTGTTAGATGTGAGATTACACTATTTGACCAAGAGGCTCACAGGCTTGAACATTCTGCTACCAAGGAGAATTCTGTGGCCTCAGTTTTTCATTAAGCCCCAAGACTCTACTCCAGACATATGAAAGCTCTGATACATCCCTTGTGTTTCTAAATAACTCCTGCCTTCCAATCCTTAGGAATATCACTTCATATGTCCAAAATACTCTCCATTTACCTGGGTGATACTTACTCACCTTGTAACATTCAGATATCATATTTTTCAAGACATTATTAATGATTGAACTCAGAAAATTTAGTAGCTTCATTCCCTTCTAGAACAACATATATATATATATATATATATATACATATATATATATATATATATATATGATTCTTTTTTTCTTATTCAGAAATTTTCTATTTATTTTACATACCAACCACAGGTCCCCATCTCCTCCCTCCTCCCACCTCCCATCATTCTCCCCCAACCTATTCCCACCTCCTCCAAGGCAAGGCCTCCCCATGAGGAGTCAGCAGAGCCTGGTACATTCAGTTGAGGCAGGTCAAAGCCCCTCGCCCTGCACCAAGGCTGTGTAAGGTGTCCCACCATAGACACGGCTCTAAAAAGCCCACTCATGCACCAGAGACAGATCCTGATCCCACTGCCAAGGGGTCCCTTAAGCAGGTCAGGCTAAACAACTGTATATTAAGACATGAATTGGATGCCAGAGGATCCAAGGCATATCTACACAATAACTTTATTTTTCAAATCAAAAACCAAAACCAACCAACGAAACAAACAATCAAACAAAAAACAACCAATAAACAAAGCACTTAGAATTACTTTAAGAACTTGATCTAAAAAGCCTCATAATTGATTACTATATCATTTGTCTTATAAAACCCAAGTCTGTATTGCTTGTCTGTTTTTGTAGGATCTATAGCTAAGATCTGTGACTTTCAAGACAAGAGCAGTTTTTGCTCACTTCATGTCCACACTATCTGTCATAGCTCTTGTCACACTGTATAACTTTATCAAGTAGTTGCATAAATGAATGAATTAGAGAACATTGAATTATTAAATAATAATTAGTTGTACTCTAGGCCTCATCATGAGCAATGTCTTCTCTCTTTTATCCCTTCAGAAAGGTTTCCAGGTTTGGCCCCCCATTCATCAAGTCTATGATGACTAAAAGAATTTAAAAGGCTTCTAAGGAGTCAATCCACACTCTCATTTGATTCCTAGGGAGTCAATCCACACTTCTGTTTGCTTCCTTGAACATCTATCCAGTCAGATATCTAAGCTGACTTAGGAGATATTCATTTTAAATAATAGTATGGTTTCCTCATCAGTTTTAAAGATAGGAACAGGCATATTCTAAGCCCAAACTCTTATTCTTACCAACAATACATTGAATATTCATTTTTTCACTACCTACTTTACAAGGCAGGATTTTTTTTCCCTGAGAGAGACACTAGCCCCATTCAAACAACTAGGTAGGAAGAAGGAGCTAGTCTTTATTCATAACTCCAGAAAATGCATAGTTTCTAACTTATTTTCTCTTCTCTCTGAATGAAGGTCAAGTTCTTCTGCAGACAATTCTAACAGTCTAGGTATCTTGTGTACAAGTGTTCAGAAATCAATGTCTCATTCTTCTGCTTATAACTGTTTCAAGCACAAATTTAAAACAAAAATAGGAAAATATGCAACGACTTTCTGCCTGGACTAAGGATAACTAAGGATAAGCAAATGTTCTATGTTGGGTCAAGCATGGTGATGAGGAGATTCTGGAAAGCTTTAGTTTGGTTAGAAATCCTTACAGAGTTGTGTGAAATGAAAGGAAAACTCACAATGGTGAAGAGGGTAGATGAATATAAGGTAACCCAATGAATATCCATTACTGTTTGCTCTGCTTTAGAAGGTAGAAAAAAATTACATGGTATCCATGCCACACAGCAATTTACAATCAAGTTTCAGTAACAGGTAGTTACTGTGTAAGGGATTATTAATAGATAAGTGCAAGGCATTTAGTCCAGGATAGCTTTTCCTCCAAGTGTATCATGACTACTGACTGCCATCACAGAGTAGAGATTAACCCTGACCCAGAAGTCTTGAAAAGAATATGTGTGAAATAATAGAGTGATATCTAGGCCAATGGTAGTAGTGCTAGTAACACCTAGTGGGCAGAGGCAGGGAAGCTCAAAGGGTTTGTTATCTCAGATTTCACCCCATGCTTGCTGATCTGTTTCTAGTGATCTTGGAGAAATCTACATTACAAAGGAGGTAGAAAATTAACTAAAGACAGAACTTCCCAATGCAGCAGCTTTCATGAGGCCATTTACATGGCCACATTGGACTTGGATGGAATCAACTTCTTTCCTGTTTTGTTGGTGCTCTATCTGTATAAAGAAGCATTCCTTCATGTCTTCTCAGGAGAAGGATAGCAATAACACAGGTGTATCAGTCACACACAACTTAAAAGACATTCCTAATATCAATGCAAGAGAAATTTATATTTAGAAGCATTTTATGGGTATGGCTTCAAGCAGGGGATAAAGCTCTTGCTAAAAAAACCCAAAAACTCAGGAACTAAATTATTGTTGGGAGACTTTGAAGTCTTGTGAAAATTGTCATGGGCAAAATTAGAAACTCCAGTAATATATTACTTATTAGAATTGTCTGTTAATGTATGAATTATATTATACACTGAAAAAGATAACAAGAAGACCACAAGCCAATATAAACAAGACAAAAGGGAAAAAAATTGACTCTTCAGGCAAAGCAATTGCTTATTGATAACAAGGAAAGGATGGAAGTACTTACTGTTTTCCCTGTTGGCTCATCTGTCTAAACAGCTGCAAAGCTTCTGCTTTTATTTATTCTTCTGAGTGTTACTAGCTTTGAAACTCCATTGAATAGATTAACATACCCATTGTCTTTCTAAATTGTCACATCTCACTGTATGTGGCAGAATGATCACCACAACCATTTGATTTCAGACTGCTAAATGTGGATGTTTTCTAGGCAGACAGGGCTGGATGCTCTGCATTTACTTGGATGGTATGGCCAAGCAAACCATTAGCACATAGAAAAGAGACTCTATGAAACTACCATTTGGAGATATGGCCTATGAAGATGCCACATAACTGGCAATTAACTTAATGCCAAGCATTTAACACAATTAATTACTGCCAGAAGATCTGTGTTCTGCTACATATAAACTTCCTAAACATTTCGTTTGCTTGCGAAAAAGTGAGTCCTACTTTATTTAAGAATAGAAACATCATTTCTACTTCTTTCTATGTGTGTATGTGTGTTATTTATAGTTCACTTATAGATTGCAAATTTTGCTCCAGTCCCAAGAACCTTTTAATGAGATGCTACCTTGAAGTCACTAACCAAGCAAATCCTTTTTTTAGTTCTTGGAGGAGAATTTGGGGAACAAGAGAATACCCCTGTAGCATTTTTAAATGACTTTCTGAGGAGTTCTCCAGTTTATTGTTGTTAAGGAAACTTGGAGCATTCTCAGTATATTAAACAAACAAGAAAAACACAGCCAAGTCAAAGACTTTATTAATTAACATTAATTTATTAATGCCTTCAATACATATTTATTGAGTATCTTCATTGTGAAAGGGAGCTTTAGTCAGGGAATGGATGTTTCATACTTGTCAAAATCATCGGAATGGTATGAGCACGTGAACTTCACTTATCATTGGTTTTGTACTAATTATGTGTTGAGAACTACTGGATCAAAGGTCAAAGAGAGGTGCTGTGTTGTAAAAGGGAGAGTCATTCCCCTACAAAGAGTCTTTAATGATTATTCTCACAAGGTCACCAAATTATACCTGAAGAACCACATGGGATTAAGGAATTTATTATACTCCTAGGCCCTGGAGAGCAGTGAATGGCATGGAATACAAAGGCTGTATATGACAAGTTTTCAGGAAACTCGTTCAAGCAAGCAGGTGGAGATCCAAGAAGCATTTGGAGGAATGATGGGGAAGTGCTTTTATAGGGATTGGTACCTTTCTGGGGACCAGGAAAGAATACACACAAAAAAAGTATTGGGGGATATCTCTGATGCTTTTGAATGATTAAGTCAGAGTCAGAGGAAAGCCAGAAGAACTTTCGGCAAGCAGCAGCCTTACAACACTGTTGAATCTTGTCTCCAGGCTGCATGCTTGCAGGTGTGCTGAGGCATCAGGAATGTATGGCATTTTAAGAATTTACTCTACAGAGGTTTTTGCAAAGCTGATAAACAAACCCTAAATAGAAAGCAAATATTCTTGTACTTTATTTTCTAGCATTGTTAATTATTTTAATCTGTCTCCTCAAAAAAGAAACAGGGTTTGAGCTGACTGGATCATTGATCTTGAGCAACACATAACATCACAGAAATAGACATTTTATTCACTTCGTGCTTAACATTTTCTCCTCCTAGATTTATGCGTGTATGGCCATTTTTCCTGATAAGAATCACAGGGCTTAGAATGGCATTTAAAGACAGAATGACATTCTTAATGTTTATGAGCTGTGTAACCTTGAACACGTAAATAATCCTCTACAAGCCTTAGGTATCTTTATGCATTGACAGGGATTATCATATCTACCACAGAGCAGAATAATAAGTTCTAAATGAGTGAATACTCAAAAGGGGCCAGCATAATATAGGCACAAAATATCAATATTATGTATTGCACCATTTTCTAGCTTAAAACCTACAAGGAGAAATACTTCAGAATCCATAATTCTTTTCAGACTTTAGAAATGTAATATTAAGTATATGTTTCATTAATATAAAACAATAATAGAGCAATTTTAAGAAAGATTTTTTTTAAAGACCACAGGCTATAATTGATTTTTTTTTCCAGATTAAAGCTCTGCTATAAAAATCAGTTTTAGACCAGGTCATTTTCTTATTTTCTCTTCTGTAAAAGCAGTTGAAGGGAAGAAAGTATTTTGGCTTGTAGTTCTAGGAAGACACAGTCCATTGTAGAGGGGAAAACCCGGCCAAAGGCAGGAGAGGTCTGGTGGCCAGATCCGGAGGCCCACTAGTCACAATCCATGTGTATTTAGCAAGCAGAGAGTGGACAGAAGGTGGGTCTGAGCTGTAAGGCCACAACCTACTCCCTCTGAGAAGGCTCCACAATTTTCCCAAACAATACCACAAACTGGGGACCCAGTGTTTGCCACATTCAAACTGTAACTGTCACATCTTGAGTTAATAGGCTTCAGTGGAACATTAGCAAAAGATCAGGGATTGCAGATTGCGAGTTTGATATGCATATTATGGGGGAGATAGCAAATATTTGGCAAATATTTGCCACATTTTGGGTACATATTAAATGCTTCTCCTTTCTTGACTTAGCCCCCACCCCACCAAAACAAACAAACAAACAAAAAGTATTTCTTTCCTGGAGTTAAGGGTTCAATCCCTGGCATTTCCTCTAAGGAAAATTCTTGTTTCAGTGTGAATCTACACAGGGTTCAAAACATTCTTTACTCTGGGAACTTTCTGTAGTTTCTTGCACACTGTCATTTTGTCCCCATTGCCCCCAAATCTTACTCATTGTGAGTTTCCTGCTCCAATACATGATGCTGTTACAGTGGCAACGTCATGTCTTCTCTCTGATTATGTCTGTGTATTGTTTAGAATTCTTTAGGAGTAGTCCCTAGCCATGAAGCCTTCCTAAATGTCATTTTTATATCTTTATTGAGTTAATCATGAGTGAGGAATCAGATACAAGTGCCTTGGGTATAAATAACACAAATATACACATCACATGTACACACAGAAATACATACATATACCCTTGTACATAGCCACATAAATTATACACACACACACACACACACACACACACACACACACACACCCTTACATATGTAAACACACATGCACCCATATCCATGTGATCTCTCTCTCTCATATGCTTTCTCCTAGAACATATTCCTAAGAAAAATCTGAGATGTGTCTTCCTGACTTACATTCACTGAAAGCCATGCATAGCTTAAATATAAACCTGTAATGAAGGCGACTGAGAAGCTGCTGCCTATGTCTCTAAAATCTCCTTCCTTGAAGGGCACTTCATAAACAAACAAACAACAAAAAAAGCCTACTGAGTAGATATTTAAAACAGCTTCAGCATCATAATGTATTCTATTCCGGGTCACTTTGCACACCCAAATTGTTTTTTGAGACTATTAACAATGTCATGCTGAGCAATTTAATAAACACAATCAGTGGTTAAGTCTGTTACTTTTGTTTTACTGGTTTGAAAAATCATTACCATAGATATCTAAGCTGGGGTGATAAGCCTGCTCCCTTAAGTAGGGAATCTTGAGGAATAACTTCTGCATGTGTGATGAGGATCATTTTTTAATGGGTGACACAGTCTATTTTGCAGTTTCTATTCACACTCAAATTGTTCTTGAGGAACAATTTAGGCATCGTTTGTGCAGGCCTCCCACACTCAGAATAGGTTAATAGTCAATGTCACCTTCACTGGGCTATCCTTTGGATAGACACCATTAAGGAAAATAGCTATTTCAGTGAGTGGCGTATTAAAGTCCTAGCCCAGAGCTCTGTCTGCCTCAGGCCCCCATATATGTGATCACAGCCTAGTGAGAAAGCTACAGTCGTACCCTTTCCAGGATGTAACTACAAGGGAGGGCTGACCACAAAGCTAAAGTGTGAGAAAGGCAGAACTTGGGTGATACAAAAGAGGCTGGAACAGATTGCTGGCAGTCACCACTCGACCTCTCTCTTCTCCCACCACTGTCTTAGAGCCTTCCACTTGCTTCTGACTGTTCTGGGCTCAAAAAGCTTCTTTTGGATGTGTTTTCCATTATATCACCAGCCACTGTTCTTCCTCCGTTTATTAGGGAAGACCAGGACTCTCATCCCTGAGCTTTGCTTTGCATATCATGTTTCAATAACTATATCAACATGTTGTTTTAAAATTAAGTCCTTGCCAGGTCAAAGTGCTGTTGTTCCCTGGGTAAAGGGGGTGTGTTACACAAATTCCATGTTGATGTCAGAAATGATAAAAACCAGCCTTGGTTCCTTCTTATTGTGTCTGCCTGGAAGTGCTAATCTGATGGTTGAGATCAGTCAAGAGTCTAAAGCCAGGCATGGTGGTGCATACCTGTGATTTCAGAATAGTAGGATTGCTATGAGTCTGAGGTCAGTTTGGGTTACACCCTCTCCAAAATAACCAAGGCCGGGAGAAGGAAGGAAAAGCGAGAGGAAGAGTAGATGGAAGTACAGTTTTTGGAATTTTATTTTTATTTCAGCCTAAGCCTTGAGCCTACACTATAACATATACTTTTCCTGCCATGATATATCATTTTAACTCATTTGCCTGTTGTCATTTTTTTTTACTTCAGTTGAACAGAAATGGATTAATCATAATCCTATGTTCATATTGTACTTACATTTTCTTTTCTATTTTTATTGCAGTTGATCCTGTAATATAACAAATTCTTCACAGAATGAAGCAAAGTACAAATAAATAACAAGTAAGTAAGTGGTACCCTAGCAGTGGGAAGAAAAATAAATATAGAAGAAGCATGAGGAAGGAGGAAGTCTGAATTATTCTGCATGACAAACTAGCCCGGGGGTGAGGTAGCATTCTTAGGTGTTAGAGACGAGAAAGAGGGAAGATTATAGTTACTTTAGATAAATTCTCTGTGCAGGACACAGCCATAGATTTGTAAAAAATAATTCAATGTTATATTCAAAATGAAGGTTTTCTGTCCTTGAAAAAAAAAGTTCCTTGTGAAGAGAAATCTTCAGCAATTCTGTGACAGTTTCCTAGAATTAATGGCACTCGGGGAAGATGGCTTCTAAGATCATGAATTGGCAGGTGATTGAGACAGTCTGTAAGGACTAGGAAGGAAGTTGAGAGTGTTAAGTGTAGTCAGAAGTTTTCCCGCATCTTGCAGCTGCTCAGACCCAAGGAAACAAACAGAGGCTTATATTACATACAAACTGTATGGCCTAATGCCTCAGTCTTCTCGCTAGCTAGCTCTTTCATTTTAAATTAATTCATTTCTATTAATCTGTATGTTGCCACATGGCTGTGGCATTACCAGTCTGCTGGCATCTTGTTTCTTCTATGGTGACAGGCTCCTATCTCCCCCATCCAGCCTTTTTCTTTCCTGTCTCCCCAGTGGGCATGTATTTCCTAACTTTATTCTGCCTCACCATTGGCCAAACAGTTTTATTTATCCACCAATCAGAGCAACACATATTCACAGCATACAGAAAGACATCCCACAGCAGTTGAGTGATGACTATGGAGATTGTCATGGGACTATGCAGGTGGTCGCAGGACATAAGTGCACATCCTAGCATATGGAAGGACTCAGACTCCAGTTCCTTCTTGCTTCACTCTGAATATCTTTCCTGTCCTTTGCTTCCAACTCTCTTCTGTTTATTTTTTCTTTCTTTTCCTGTTACCTCCCCTCATCATCCTGTCTCAGAAGTTCTTTGTCTGTTTTATATGTGTTAGAGGCTCTGCTTGGCATGTAAACCCAAAAGATTTTTTAAAAAAGAGATATGTCTATTTATAACATTGTAGGAATTATATTTTGGTAAAGAACATAGTTCAATAAAAATAAGATGCCAAGATGCTGTGGAAATAATTCCTCAAAGTTCAAAGACTCCCTCTTAGAGGGAAGAATCACACACAACTTACCAGCTTGGGAAGCTGAGAAAGTTACATGATTCACAAAACCCCTTTCCAAAACTCTATAAGAAGTAACAGTAGTTGAGAAGAAACTCTCTTATTGGCAGAGCCACCTTCAAAGTATTCGGAGAATTCCAAGGCTGTGACTTTTGTGAGTTGTTACCAATGCTTGGGTGGACTTTTTCATGGCCTTTGAGTCATCCACCCTTCTGTCAACAGCCTCAGTAAAACTTTGATTCATAATAACTACTTTGCTTCACGAAGACTTGATCTGCCATCAGTGCAATGTTTGGATGACCAGACCTTTGTGCTTGTCTCCTCAGGAAACTTTAATACAACAGTAGAGCTGAGGACTAGTGTTTAATAGAAAATAAGGTTAGTGAAGGAAAGAAAGAGGAAAAAGCTTGAGGAGTTTGTGTTGTGAGCTGTGTTAATTAAAGAACTTACAACATAGTAACTGATGGAATGGATGACTTTTCAACAGGCTAGTGGAATTTACAACATCAAACTTCATTTAAACATCTATTCTCATTATATAGTAGTAAAATTGAAAATAGAATTAATGAGTGCATCCAGTTGGCATTCTCTTTGGGCTGCCATCCAGCTCCCAAGTAAAGACATGGAGACTTATTAACTATGAATGCTCAGCTTGTCCTACTAGCTCTTTTAACTTAATTTAACCTATTTCTGTTCATCTTGGAGCTTTTTACCTTTCTTTCATTCTGTATGTCCTACTTTCCGGTTTTCTCCATGTCTGTCTGTCTGGCCCCTCATGTCTCCCTGTCATCTCCTCTTTCTTCCCTACATTCCTAAATTCCTCCTCCTACTTATTCTCTCTGACCTCAAGTGCCACCTATACCTCCTCCCTCATAGATCCATCTTTACGTAGTCAAATAAATATTCTACAACATAAACAAATGCAATACATCTTTGCTTAGTTAAATAAATGTGTCATATGTTTTCTGCCTAGGCATGTTTTTGCTCAGGTTCTATGTAGTGACTTGAGTGTTGATGCCTTTATCTAAATAAGATGGAATAAGCCTTTAAAAAACCTTTGTAAACATGTTTGAATTTTCAAAATTTGAGTCTCCAAATCTCTATATTTTCATATCCTTCACAACCATGTTTTAATCTTAAATCTTTTATTTTATTTTACTTTAAAAACTTTCATTTATTAATTTCATTTTCCAAGGGGCAAATAATTTTGGTTACTTACTTAAAGTTAATTTTTGAGGATTTCATACATGAACACACTGCATTTATATCATTTATTTCATATCCCCCTCTTCCATGTCTCCTTTTAATTCCTTCCATGTCTCTCACTCACTCTCCCATCTCAAATTTGTGATCTCTTCTTTTCATATTCATGTAAATATATGTGCATATACAACTTACTGAGTCTAGTTAATGTCTGCATGAACATGCATTGCCCGTTAGACTTGGGCAATCTCTCACAGGCTTAGACTCAGGAGAAAACTTACTACCTCTCCCCTGGCAGCCATTGACTGCCTTTAGTTCTTCATCTAGGGGCGTAGCCTTGTGAACCTCCCCAAGTCATGTTTACTTGTAGAGTGCTGTGGTCTTGTGCAGGTCTTGTAAAGCCAGGGGCCTAGGTTGCTCACATGCAGGCTTCCTGGTTGTAGGTTCAGTTTCTGTGAACCCCTGTGAACCCAGGATTTTTGATTCTGTGGGGTTTTCTTCTTGTGTCCTTGACCAATCTAGATCCTGCAATCCTTTCTCCCCCTCTTCTGCAGGATTCCCCAAACTCCATCTAATGTTCAATTGTGGGTCTATGTACCTGTCTGCATCAGTTGCTGGATGACACCTCTCTGATGACAATTGGGCTAGGCACCAATCTATGATTGTAGAGGAGTACCATTAGGCATCATTGCATTGACATTTTTTGCCATTGTGTTTAGTTCTATACTAGGTATCTGGGTTATCTGTCCTCTGGGTCTTGGCACACCAGGCAGTGTCAGGAGTGGACTGCCTTTCTTGGCATGAGTCTCAAGCTGGATAAGTCATTGGTTGGCCACTCCCCTGATCTCTGTGCCATCCTTACCCATGCATATCCCATAGGCAGGATGGATTGTAAGTCAGAGTTTATGTGGCTGGGTTAGTGTCCCCATCCTTCTACTGGAAGTCTTACCTGGTCACAGGAGATGGCCAGTTCAGGATATGTATCCCCTCTTGCTAGGAATCTTAGCTGGGGTCATCTTTGTAGATTCCTGGAGTTTCCCTTGTACCAAGTTTCTACCTGACCATGAAAGCACCCCCTCACTTTCGAGTCATCTCTTTCAGTACTCCCCTCCTCCAACCTCCCCCAAACCTGAATCCTTATGTTCCTATCCATATCCATCCCCAATCCAACCATGAGATCTCCTTGATTTCTCCTTTTCAGGGAGATCGAAGCATCCCCCCTTGAGCCCTCCTTGTTTCCTAGCCTCTCTATATCTGTGGATTGTAGCATGGTTATCCTTTACTTTATAGCTAATATCCACTTATAAGTGAGTACATACCGTGCTTGTCTTCCTGGGTCTGGGTTATCTCACTCAGGATGATTTTTTTCTAGTTCCATCCATTTGCCTTCAGATTTCCTGATATCATTGTTTTTTAACAGCCAAGTAATACTCCATCATGTAAATGTATCACATTTTCTTTATCCATTCTTCTGTTGAACGATATCTAGGTTGTTTCCAGGTTCTGGCTATTATAAATAAAGCTATTATGATATAGCTGAGCAAGTGTCCTTGTGGTATGATTGAGCATCCTTTGAATATATGCCCAAGAGTGGTACAGATGGATCTTGAGGAAGATTGATTGCCAATTTTCTGAGAAACTGCCATATTGATTTCCAAAGTGGCTGTACAAGTTTGCATTCCCACTAGCAAGGGACGAGTGTTCCCCTTGTTCCATATCCTGTCCAACATGAGCTCTCACTTGTGTTTCTTATCTTAGCCACTCTGACAGATGTAAAATGGAATCTCAGAGTCATTTTGAATTGCATTTCCCTGATGCCTAAGGATGTTGAACGTTTCTTTAAGTGTTTCTTGCTCATTTGAGATTCTATTGAGAATTCTTTACCCCATTTTAGATCTGTAACCCATTTCTAATTGGACTCTATTTGATGTTTTTTTTTTCCTTCCCAAAAATGAAACATCACCCACAGCCAACAAAGGCTCATCAGAGGATAAGAAATATTACATGTATGGGTAAAGAAAATTAGATAGGTAGATAAGTATGGAGAGGTGAGGAAAATGTTAAATGTTAGATATGGTAGGAAATCATGGTGGCCATAAGAGAGGCCCTCTCAACTTTCCTGCAGGAAGCCTTCATGTGTCACTATCCTCATTGCCACATCCTGGGGTCCAACTCAGTGTTTGCACAAATAAGAGCTACTTCCCGTGACTGTTCCAAGTCGGTGGCAAAGCCATGCTTGGATTCTAAAGCATTTATCCCTGAGCTCCTGGGATGTGACACATCATTTAAGAATAACTTTACAACTAAAGATTTTACTAGCTATACCTCCCATCATTCCCACAGGAGCTGAACTTGTGTTGACGTTAAGTTATCTTCATTTTTCTCTTAAAATAATTTTGCCCAAAGCAAGTCTCAAATATTGGACTATGTCCTCACATCCACAAGGTCTCACTATGTAGCCTCAACTGACCTGAAAATCCTTATGTAGAACAAGCTGGCCTCACACTCACAGGTCTGTCTGCCTGCATCTATGGAAGACTGTTATTAAAGGTTTGCTGTAGCTGAAGTTTTCTCCAGTCCTGCCTGACCCACGGTCAGGACAAATCTCTCTCACCCGCCAGTCCCGCAGCTGCTTAGACCCAACCAAGTAAACACACAGAGACTTATATTACTGATAAACTGTATGGTCATAGCAGGCTTCTTGCTAACTATTCTTATATCTTAAATCAACCCATTTCTATTCATCTATAAGTTGCCACGTGGCTCGTGGCTTACCAGTATCTTAACATCTTCTCATGGCAGCGACTGGCAGCTTCTCTCTGCCTCAGCCTTCCACTTCCCAGAATTCTCTTCTCTGCTTGTCCCGCCTATACTTCCTGCCTGGCTACTGGCCAATCAGCACTTTATTTATACAGACCGATATCCACAGCAGTTTGTATCACTATATCCAGCATAGATGTATGTCTCTTAGTGGCCCTTGTCTTGTGATTCTAGAACTATCATAAACTGTGTATAATATGAATCAACACTTAGTTCTTGCATTTCAGGGCTATAACACAGTAGTTATTCCATGTACAAATTATTCTTTGATATAAAAGCAAGCACTAATTCTTCAAACAAGGAAACATTGCTTTGATTTTAGTATCACAATGCCAATATGTAACAAAACAATAATAAAGCAGATCTTTGAAGATTCAGCATCATTATCGCTTCTGATCCAGGCCTACCTATGCAATTTTAGAGTAAAGCACGCAGCAACTTCCTAATTGGCTTTCCACCCCCAGATTAAAAGTACTTTAATTAAAGAAAGTTCTATATTCATTATCACCATCAAAAGCTGACTTGTAACTCTCAGATTTAGATACATCAGTTTGGAACTAGTGGCAACAGTAACAAAGTTGAAAATCCAATCATGATAAAAAAAATACAGTTTAGCTACAAGGGAGATTGTCTTTACCTAAGTCAATACTTCAGGCATTGAAGACACAATGGCTGCACTGTTCACATAAATGACAGATCAAATGTAGGTGTTTTAACAGAAAAGAAAGGTTATGCTATTTGTGCTACAAGTATAAAAGCTCAAGTTAGTATTTGTCCTTAATTAGGGAGTGTACAGTGGTAATCCACCTTTATCACTAGAAGGGAGCAGGAGTCTAAGAAACTAGTAGATTTAATCTAAAATGAACTTTGGAGATTTTCCAAAGTCTCTGATATGTTATCTTAGTCTTGGGCTGTTTGGATAATCTAAGGCTATGATCAATGAGAACTCAAAGAAGGATTTAACGTTGGTGATGGAATTTTCTCCTTCTGGAAGAAGATGCACAAAGGGGAAAATGCTTTGATAGGAAAAGTTTATAAAGTTCTTACTCATTTAAAGGCATTTGTTTTCTGAAGCAACAATTTTCAAGGTAGTATTTTTGATATAAAGACATGTCCAACCTTTATATACATGTATTGAAAAAAATGGCCATTATGCTTCAGGATGCCCCAAAGTGAAATGACATTTGCTTAGGAAGTTTGCCATGAACACATTTTTCTAAATTCATTCTAGGTGTGAGAGACACATTCAAATTTTATTAAAATAATTTACATTTTAAATATTTTCTTCACATTTGCAGATTTGTACAAATTTGAGTTCTATTCAAATGAACTCAGGGAGAAAACAGATGTATCATAAGTGTTCATGGAAATCAGGTCCAGGAATAAAACCTTACCTGCTGCCTGGTGGGAGTTACCTGCTTGGGCTCAATTTGTGGTCAGATTAGTGATCTCTTCAGCTTGAACAAGATCTGTTGAAAATGTGTTCACCTTCATTCCAAATATTAAAACCACCTTGTGATGCTGGTGGCATTATATCAAGACATTCATACTGTTCCCCGTTCTAGGGTGAAGGCTGAAATGGTTAGTGCTGTCACATCAACAGGGCATCATTTGGCAAGCTCTGCCCACTTTGATTGAAAAAAAAATCACTGCTAACATTTAAAGTTTTGATAAAAAATGATGGCAGGCCAAAATTCTGTCGTTTCCAGTTTTAAGCCTAGTTGTAACCCAATGGTTACAGATGGACTCATTAATGCCATTTATGGAGAATATTGAATATTTTGATCATTTCAAGCAATGTTTATTTTTTGCCTATTTTTTTGTATACCACAGTGAATATGGTTTCCTTTTCTCTCTCTGACATAACACTACCCAATCTTTGTCTCTGTCTCTGTTTTTTTTTTTATCTCTCTCTGTGTGTTTTTCTGTTTCTTCTACAACATTAAAGAAATTTGTGTTTAAGTATGTCAAATCATCATTGCTCAGATTCTTGGATTCTTCATTTAGAATCAATTCTTGATTCCATCTGTCTTCTGTGACCATAAGAGCATGTTTTTTTCACAATTACAGATGATACAGTTTAGATGTTGAATACCCATCATGTGCTAAAGACATGGTCCCTCCAGTGGCACTAAATGGGAGTCATTATGCCATCTAAGCAGGTGACCCCTTATGAGAAGCTCTTAGGTTATTGGTGGCATGGGGACTATGGAACCCTGGTCTCCTTTTTTTCCCTCTGGTTTCTGTCTCATTATGTAAGAGGTTTGGATTTGCCACACACTTTTACCATAATGTGTTCTTCTTTCCAGAGCTCTAGAGTAATGAGATCAGTAGGTCTTGGACTGAAATTTCCAGAACTGTGAGACAAAATAAGTTGTTGTCAGAAAGCTGATTACAGCAGCAACTTGTTTATTACAAAGCAGAGTTTCTCTTCTTAAATTCTTGTAACTTCGATTAGGGTTTTTTTTTTTTATGTTTTAATAGGTATTTTCTTTTTAGCAACAGACTCCCCACCCTTTATGTTTTGTTCCAGTGAAGTCTTCAAACCTATTATATCCTTCCCTAAACATAGGGGCCTCTGATTACCCAAATTCCAAACCCTGTGCTTTGTGCTTAGTCCCCCTCTGGTACTTAGATTTTGCCTAGTCCTCCTCTGGTGCTTACTAGACTACACTGAACATTTGTACATCTGCATGACTTCCCTGAGCTGCTAAACTTCTGAGGGTGGGGTGGGTACTTTACCCACCCCTATCCATTGTCCAAACTCTACAGGTACAGCAACCATATTAAACAAATGAAATATTGGCAATACTACCATGGGAAGGTCAAATTGGGTTAATCAGTTAATGATGCTAGGAAAATATCCAGGGGAAATCGGAGGGCTCTGAAAGTTCTTTTCCTCTTAAATCCAGTTTTTCACCCTCCTTCCCTGTTTCCTGGTTTGTGATAAAATATGTAAAGCTGTCAAGGTTTGATGCATCTTGCCACTAGCCTATGATTCAATTTCATGCACATGGAGACTCTGAACAACTTGGCAGTTAACTGCTAATGGCTTTTAAGGGTTTAAGTCAGCCCTAAACATTATTCCAATGAGTTTTTGTGGTTTAATTACCTTAAAACATTAAGTAGTCAGAGTTCATCAATACACATACACTTAAGGGTATCAGATGTGCACTGGTCCCAAATACCGCCTCCACGGTGTCTAATATAGCACCTTATTTTGCCAAAAAAACATGGAAAAATAGTTTAAGTCTATCTATTTGAGCTTAATGATGTGTGCTATCATTAAGCTGGGAGAAATGTGAACTCAAAATGATTCTTTAAACAGTAAGCGAGAGTTTCATAAAGTAAAGGACAGAGCCACATTGGCCCTGCCCTGTTTTTACCTATACCATGTTAACTTTAATCAATGAATCTCATAGTTAAAATCTCCCAAGTCTGGATTCAAATCTCTGGGTCTGCAATTTGCAAGGATGTTAAGAAATAAGATGCCAAGTGTGGGGAGAATAATTACATTAAGTCAGGGAAGTTTTGGAAAAAAACTTCATCAAATGGTGCATACAGAAATAATACTAATACCAACTAATATATGCTAGACAGTCTTGTTTTAAAGGCCTATTCTTGAGAATGCTGAAGATGAGGAGAAAAATGAACTTGAAGGGTCAGTATCCAATTTTAAGGCTATAAAAATGAGCTTAATCTCTCTATTGTGATTTTCCTTTGGACTGTAATTAAAGGAACCAAAGGTCATCACTTATTTCATGTACTGTTTCGGATAGTTTCTTCTGCTGAATTCATTTCTGTCCACAGACTCACAATAATTTTATCCCTCTTTCCAAGTCACATCACATCCCAATCTCTACCATTCAAATTGGCCTAAGATCCCGCACTAACAAAATGTTAATATTTATGAGTAATGCATATTGGGTTCAGAGATAGGAAGAGAAACCTTCAGGGAGGCAGAAATGAGTTATTGGTCTGCTATAGAATGTGTCATTTGGAAAGTGCTGCATTGTCGTGAAAGATGATTCAAATGCATGATTTCAAGGGGCAATGCAATCTAGTTTACTAATCTCTCATTATACTAAGGTGAGGCTTTTGTGAGCGCTGGCTGCTCATTAGCATCTTGATCCCACTGAAGAATCCAGATAATGGGTGCCAGTTTTATTCTCATTATGGAGCTATTCCAATGTCTCCATTCTTTTCATTAATTTATCACACAACAATTAAATGCAACGGAAGTTAGAGGCATTTGAACAACATGAGCAGGAGTATTGTAAGTTACATATTACTTCTTTATTTTAATGGGATGGTCTCTGAGTCACTTCAGCGAAACTTCCCTGACCCCTGCACTCACCTCTCCTTTCTGAGATGTGTCTTTCACCACACCCCACTTTTCCTTCCTTCTTCATATCTTACTCTTGTTCTTGCTCCATTGATGTTGATACCCTTCTATGACAGAAGTCAGTCAGAGACCACACTTGAATTCCACTGGTCAAATCGTGTCTAATACATGTAAAGGTTATTTGTCCTTAATATGCCCAGAGCAAAACGTAGGTTGTTATTGTCTGCAAGGGGCATATAGCAAGGGGTACAGATAGGCTGGTACAAAGTTTTAATGTGGGAAAGCCAGTTACTCCAAATTGGTACTGAACCCCTGTAGGAGAATGAAGATGCAAATGATAGCTAAGAATTTTCCTTCAGATTATAACAAAACACTTAGCTGATATTTACCTATGGGAAAGGGTGAGTTAAAAAAAATGACAAGACAGAATATGTAAAATGCTTTTCTTCCTTGTATCAAGTCCAGTTTGGTTTAAATATATATATTGTTCCCATTAGCCACAAACCATTAGTTCCCAAGATATCTGATTATATCAAAGTGATCCTGTAAATATGTGTGTGTGGGAGGGGGGAGGGGAGCTATATGACAGAAACACAAGACTGGCACCAGGATCATGAAGTCCATCACATTAAGTTCATATGTAAGCTATATTGCACAATATAAATCTCAGATGTCATCAGATTAACAAAATAATGATTAACTGTGACTAACAGTAAGTAATTTATTGGCTTTTAATTGCTGTAATCATAATGATTATTCAAAGTATTAGGATAATTATAAACCTGTTTGTATTTTGGTATGGCCAGAGATGCATAGGTCTAGAGCCAGATAGACCTGTATTAACCCAGCGGTTTCATTTCCACAGCTCTGTGATATTGGACAATGTACTTTACCTCCATGCCATGTGAATAACAATCTCCATTTCCAGGGTCATTTTAAGGGTGAGAGATAATGCATCTAAAGCAGCTACTATAGTGCTTGATACACAGACACTCAATACCCAGCCACCACAGAGGCAGCAATAACTGCTGTTATTATCATCCTTGCTCTAAGAAATTTCCCTCATAAAAAAAGAGAATGGGTTCCCACAGAAGTTAAACAGAGTGACTGCACCTTCCAAAGGGGCCTGAGGCAAAAGTAGCAATGAAGCAAGGATAGCAGATAGACTGAGACCTGCACTCTGCAGCTACATGTTAGATGCTAGGGAATGGAAGACACACATACAGACAGACAATACCTCAAGATCCTTATGGCAATTTGATTACAGAGCATCCAGAAAAGACATCATTACTAGGAGATAGTTTGTTTCACACAAAGATACCATTAATGTTCTTTTGAAAGGTGATAATCTCTGCCATTGTTATTGGTTTCTGCCAGAAGAGAAATGAGACTCAGTTCTCTCTGTTAGCAGCATCAAGGTAGAAAGGGCTTTGAATATTTCCTTCCATCTCTGGCTTAGGTTTGTCACCCAACTGGCTTACTTTAGATGCGCTATCAAACTACAGTATAAGTTTCCTCATCACTAAAAAGATGCTCATAATAAAGTGGGATGTACAAGGATATTGTGTATTGTGCTGCATCACAGAGACATGGCAAATTAAGTATTTTTACATCTGCTCTAATCTGTTGGGGGCATCGTATTTTTGACCAGATGAAGCCAACATGGTGTCGTTGGTATTTTCATTACACATTATATCCTAAAAATGCTCTGGTGGCTTTCTTCATTCAGCCATTAAGGTATTGATTAACAACTGTACCTTTAGTCTCTTTAATAAGGAATTAAAGGTCTCAGAAACATTTGCATGCATTCTTTATCGTCATTGCTTATCATGTATTCTCTATATAGTCAGCATTGCATTTATTTTCACACATTGTCTTATTTATTTTCACCAACCAATCTATACGAATTTTTAGTCCTTTGGGCTGCTCTAGCAAAAACCACCATAACTGAATTAGCTTATAGATAACAGGAATGCACTGCTCACAGTTCCAAAGACTGGGAAGTTCAAGATTAATAACATAAGCTGATCATTGACCCAGAGGGCTCATTCTTAGATACATAGATGATGTCCTCTGTGTCCCCACAAGGGATTATTTGCCAGTCTGCTCCAGGGAGTCTCCCTTACAAGGGCACTAATTTTAGACACGAAAGTGGAGCCCTTACGACCCACTCACCTCTCAAAGATTCCATCTCCTGTTAGTGCCACACAGAGGGGAGGGAGTTGGCTTTAGTAAGTGAGATTTGGGTGATAATAGTGTTTACAATATTTGAGATTATTATTACTACTTTCATTGTAAAATAGGAAACAGGTTTATTTTGCTCGATGATCTGAATAAAGTCTTGGATCAGATGTATAAGATGCTGGTGTGTGGATCATGATTCCCTATTGCAGCATCTAGTTACATCTCTGAACATCATGACTCTTATCTTAAGGTTTGGTAAGGACTAAATGGCTTAGAATAATTAAGTCATTTGTTTCTATTAGAGATGTTTCTATCATATAACTAGTGTGTTGCTCTATTGTTTTTCCTTCACTCCTGCATGTCAATAATGAGTTTATTTACTAGTTTCTCCCTTTAAAATGTCTTTATCTCTGAGAAACGTTCCTGTTCTTATTAGAATGAGGAATGCAGCAACTGAAGAACATTTTCGTGTTAGTGTCTGTAGGTGATATGTTCCTGAATTATTGTAATTTATAGCAGGACTGGAGAAATATTATGCACATCAGTCTTATAAATAATGTGACATAAATAACAGCTGCATTTATTGCCAAAGCAATTATTTTCTTCCTAAGCAATCATTCATTATTTTAGAAGGAACAGGAAATTTGCATACAGCAATGTCTCCTTACATAATTAGGGTGAGTCTCCTTTGCTCTCCTGCCTTGATGTTTAATACCTGAAAATAATTAGTTTTTCTTTGAGCATTGTCAAGATCTACTGACACTTAAAAAAACTTGCCTGCAGTTTATGGAAATTGTCATATTAGGATAGTCCTACTTTGATATACCTTCTTTGTTTGTTTGTTTCTCTGTCTCTAAAGAGAGAGAGAAAGAAGGGATGTAGGGTTGCATGGGTGGGGATGTGGAAAGAATTAAGGTAGATTTGGGAGAGGTGAAATCATGAGCAGAATATATTGTATGAAAAGTATTTCTTTTCAACAAAATGTATGAAAAATAACAACTGTATGAAAGTTGTTTAAAAAAGGGGAACCATGACCCTATTAATGTGCTACTTCTCTTTTTTGCAGGATGGTCTTACCCTAACATGATACTACACCACACGGAAACCATTCTTCACTTTCAAAAGGCTTTATTTTGTGTGTTTAGAAAAATTTAGAGGCAATTTTCAAAATTGAGAGAAACATGTAGGCAATTAGTTAAATCTTCTGGTATTGTATTGTTGTTTATTGGCCATGTAATAAAACATAATTCTGTAAAAGGTACATGACTTTGTAAATATTATGTTGCAAATCTTTAAAAACAACCTTGTGTGTAGTTTATAGCAATTGTATGCTATAAACTATATGGTCTTCTCTTAGTATCTCTTGTGAATTGGTTCTTGAACTCCTGTATATATACTGACATTTATAGAAGCTCAAGTACCCTTCTACAATACAGTGTTATTTCTAATCTATGTTTATGGCCCACTGTTTTAACTCATCTCTAAATTACTTACAATACTTGCTACAAATGCTGTGTAAGTAGCTATTGATTTTATTGTTTAGAAAACTTTACAAAGAAATGATGACTGTAGATGTTTGGTCTGTATGCAAATGTTGTCTTTTCAGTACTTTGGTTGAATCTGAAAAGGTAGAGTCTATGGCAACAGGGCTGATTTGACCTGCCTATGTCAGGATCATAGGGCTGCTGCAGAGATGTCAAATGATAGATTTCAAGTGCCCAGTACTGTTTGACTAATTCATGCATTTATACCATTATTTCATTCATTGTATAATTATTTGTAGAAAATGTACTATGTGCCAGACCCTATGATGGACAGTGGGTACACAACAGTAAATACAGTAGAGACCAAAACATCACAACACATTACTCAAGAAGGTTTTTGTTTTGAAAAGTTATCAATGAGAAAAGAAATATTCAATTCAATGCTTTATAAAACATGTAAACTTATGAAAGCAAATAGCTTCATGATCAGGGACTGTGGAGACCTAATTTCTAAGTGTGGATTTGAGTAGCAGAGTCATCTGGACAGTAAGGGTCAAGGTATGCTCCATGCACAGGCAAGAGATTGTGTGATTCTTCATATCTAAAATAACTTGGTTTCTGAGGATCTAAAAGAAAGCCAGTGTGAAATATATAGCAAGTAAATATGAGCTGTAGGTCATATGAAGTCATGGAAGTCAACAGAATATAAGGAAGTTTCACAAAGTGAAAAAGCTTTCTTTGGGCCATCTTGTAATTTAAAATGAGAATTTGAACAGTCAGGTTAATGTCACTGCAAATCCAACTTTTGTACTATGAATGCTCTATTCCATCCATTCAGTAAAATAATGATGGTAATGGTAAAGAAAAGTCAATCAATCAATAATGATAGTAGTTGTACTAATTTGGAGTTTTTAATGTGTCAAACACCCTTTGAATCTGCGTAGATGTTCAAAAGAACTTAAAACACATAGGGAACTTGAAAGATTTTGTGCATGTGTGTGTGTGTGTGTGTGTGTGTGTGTGTGTGTGTGTGTGCGTATGCGTGTGCGTGTGCGTGTGCATGTGCGTGTGTGTGTGTGTGTGTGTGTGTGTATGAAATAGTATCCTTCTCTGTAAGTCAGACTTTCAATTGCTGTGACAAATACCTGAGTAATAAACAAGTTATGGGAAGAGGGACTTGCTTTGGTTCCTGGTTTCCACAGTTTGAGTCCATCATGATTGGGAAAGAGTGTCAGAGCAGGGAAGCTCACATTATTCTAAACATGAATCAGTGAAAGAGTCAGAGACCTAGGACCAGGCATAACCTTCAAAACCATGTTCTCAAGTTACCTACACCCTTTAGCACACCTCACTATCTCCCCAAATAGTTTTGCATCAAGAGTGTATCCCATGAGATTCTAGGGAAACATTCCATATTTCACAATTCATCAGACAAAGGTCTGAAAGTTGAGTCATTTAACTGTAGCACACAGCCTCTAAGAAATTGCCTTCAGTTTGAATTAAAGATTACCTGACACCTCAGAGTTTAGACATTTCATCTTCTTCTCAACAATAAAATTAATTATATAAAAATATTGTAAAGCAATTTCAAATTTCCTCCAATCTTACAAGAACAATACAATTTCTTTTTCTTGAACCATCTGAGAATTAGTTGTCCACGTGATACCATTCCTGAAAACTGAATAATATCTACAATGCAGAATTTATCTTACATTAACGATAACGTTGTCATAAAAATCAGAAAATTATTACTGATATCAGTTTCCCTAAGCCCAAACTAATGTTTTTATAAGTTGATCAGTTCAGGATCAAACACTTCATGTAGGTGTCATCTCTATTTAGTCTCTTCCATTCTATAGAATTTCCTACTCTTTGCTTGACTTTTAAAACTTTTCATCATTTTAGATTTTAGGACATTTACGTTATAGAATTCCCTTGAATTTTATCAGCAGTTTCTTCATGTTAGGTTGATGTTATTACAATGCTTTTGGACTGAAGTATGACAGGAACATTGCTGTGCATTTGTTATTGATGGTTTCTTTCTATTTGTAGTAGTGAGAATTATTTGGAGGCTTGTGCATGCTAGTTAAAGAACCGTACCATTGAGGTTATTCTCAGCCCCTCTTGTAGTTTTGATTTTGAGATAGAATCACTCTACATTGCCTAGGCCAGCCTTAAACTCATTCTGTAGTCCACATGGATCTTGGATTCTGCCCCTCCTTCCACGATAGGCATCATCAGGACTGTCTTTTGTTATTGACTCTTAGTAGATAATATACAATTTAATTATTCCCAATCTTAAAATAGTTGCACTGATTATTTCATCCAACTTGATACAAATGCTGTCTGTGAAATATTTCTATAGTGTTTGAGCTTTAACAGCTTATTACATTTCTACTACCAGTTACTACTGTCTCAAATGAATACTCTCTTAGAATCAGTAGAGCTCTGACTTCCCAGGCCAGTCCACTCTTGCCACTCCTTCCTCTGTCCACAAACATTTGAGCATTATATTCCTCCTTATAAATGCCCCTCATGCCTTGCACAGGATCTGTCCATCCTATATATGCCTACCTTACTCTCATTTGTTAGCTATTGGACAGAATTATAAAGAAAGGAAGAAAGAAGATGGAGAAGGATGAATGGAAGAAGGGAGAAAAGAAAGGAAGATCAAGATACTAATAAAAGATACATTTAAAAGATGCAGAGAAAACATAATAAAATCAATTGTTTCTTTTTGAGATGAATGTTCAGGGTTATGTTAGGTGAATTGACATTGAAGACATTATTATTTATCAAGAGATACATTGCTGTCTTTCCCCAAAGCAATAATAACAGAACATTAAGAAAATGTATTGCTTATTTGAACTTGCATTGTTCTTGTTTTCCAAATTACATGTTTTTATTTATTTATTTATTTATTTTGTGTGTAAGAGTATATGTATATGTAGGGGTATGCACATGTGCCATATCATACTGGTGTAGGTCTGAAGTCAAATTTTGGGGGAGTTGGTTTTCGTTTTCAGTTATTTTGGTCCCTAGAATTAAACTGGGGTAATCAAACATATTAGCAAATGCTTTTATACATTGAGCCATTTTGCTAACCCTGAACTTCAATTTTTCTTGATATTTTTATTTATTCTTTGAAAAGTTTTATACATGTATACAACAAATTTTGAGCAAATCCATCTCCCCCCAATACCTCTCTAAGGCTTCCCTCAGCATCCCCAAAACCATCTTCCTCCAGACTTCATATTGAACTTGCATTTTTAAAATAAAATACAATCAAAGTGTTTTCCAAGTACAGTCAATACATCTTCACGACTCACAACTGGACTCACTATACAAAGAAGTACATCTTAACTTTTATTGTCACCGATTTCCTCAAACTCCCTCTTTTTAACTCTTGTCCTGTGTCCAGTCACAGGAGCTCAGTGTTCCATACTGGGAAGGAGGTGTCATTTGTCATTATTTAGCCAAGTCATTAGCTACAATTAATGACTCAGCTTTGGCCATGTGATTTATCTTATTAAGCTCATACTTGTTATGTTTAAAATGAGTCTAATGATATGAGGGGAACTTTTACGGTGAGGACTAAGTATAATAACTTAGTAAAAGTGCTGATCCCAGGCCATAAACTACTGAGGGTAGGCTTATCATAGGGCCTCATGCTCTTGCTTCTCCTCTTTTAGCCTCAAAGTGCCAAGATTGCTGGTGTGTGACACCCCATCTGACTGAAATACTGTTTTATTTCATTCTCATAATGAAAGGGGAAGTCTCATTTGTAATCATGTACAAGTCCTCTCTACCGGATTGTTCCTGAAGGTAAGAACTTTTTTTTTTTTTTTTTTTTTATTTTTCTTCAAGACAGGGTTTCTCTGTGTAGCTTTGCGCCTTTCCTGGAACTCACTTGGTAGCCCAGGCTGGCCTCAAACTCACAGAGATCCACCTGGCTCTGCCTCCCAAGTGCTGGGATTAAAGGCGTGCGCCACCACCGCCCGGCAGGTAAGAACTTTTACTCTTCTCTGTGTCCTCAGTACTAGTCAAAATTATGGGTACCATTAAAGATGCTCAGTGTATGTGTTACATGAAGGGTGGAGGACAGTGATACCGGACTATGACTAGGTGAATGGATAAAAACATTTAAGAATGAGACAGAAGAATAATTGTAACCAGGTGTGGTGATTTGAATGAGCATGTCCCCCATAGGCTTATATTTGCATGCATATTTCCCAGTTGATGAACTGTTTGGAAGGAGTAGGAGGTGTGGCCTTACTGGAGGAGATGTGTTGCTGGGGATTGGCTTTTCTGAGGTCTCAAAGGCCCATACCAGCCTGAATGTATATGTCTCTCTCTATGCCTGCTGCCTTTGGGTCAGGATGTAGCTCTCAAGTACTTCTCCAGCACCACTGTCTACCTGTGTGCTACCATGCTCCCCATCATGAAGACTAAATATTAACCCTTTGAAACTATAAGCAAACACACAATTAAAATGCTTTCTTTGATAAGAGTTGCCTTTGTCTTGGTGTCTCTTCAGAGAAATAGAATACTGACTAAGACCAGGTTATTGGGTAAGGCCTCATTATTTATTCAATATTTTTGGTGTCCCAACCAATTAAATGGATATGTTATGAGAATTGTGCACTGACACAGGTTTATGATGTTATATTTCTGAAAAAACAAAACAAAACAAGACTCCATAACAATGACATTCCTTGATAAATTCCAGCTTTGCTTACTTCGCATTTTACCAAAACCATTTGTCAAGCATTCTTTCTGCTTTGATATTGCAGATGCTCAACTCTATTTGCTTAATGTAGATAGAAATGTTTAAGTAAAATTTGGCGAGTGTTTCCACACACAATTAGGTTGAGCTACTTGTGAATTTTGTGATGAGCAAACTTATCACTGGTCACTTTGCCACATCATTTCTAATTCCAAGACCATTCCTATAAACAGGACGCTAGTTGTAGTGTACAGGTATTTTCTCAAATGCCTGTTAATATCTACACTTTGCCTAAGAGCCAAGATAAGCAAATAAAAATAGATTTCTGTAGTAAAATATATTAACTTTCTTGATTCCTTTATTTATTATTGGATGACAATAAGCGGATCAAACAGGTCCCCACTTTCTAAATTCTAGCTCAATAGTCATTACCTTTCCTATTCTCTACCCATGCTATATTTTTGTTCCACTCATCATTTTTATTTGAAAAAATATCTTTCTTTCCTAAGTAAGCTTTATTTTTCCTTATTAAGCTTTAAAAAGAAGACAACTCAGCCTGCTATTTACTTACTTATTTATTTATATATTTATTTATTTTCATAGGCAAAGAAGCTGTTCAAGAAACTCTCCTTTTTTTGGAAGGTAGCAATTTGTTGGAAACAGTAAACAAAGAACAAAAAGCAATCACAGTAGTGTGAATAAAGTGTGCAGAACTTGTTCAGAAGTTACTCAAATGCAGATCTCCAGCAGCCAGTAATTTAAGCCTTGGACACACCATGTCACTGGGGCTAACCCACAGGGTCATCTGAGTTTGCACACTCATGGATGGTCCAGTTAATCTCAATCCTATTAAAAGTCATTATGCCTATAGAAGTGGAGAATGTGTGCTTTAGTTTGCTGTATCTCTTGAAAGGTTCTCTTTCTCTGCCAGTAACTGATAAAGAAGAGAATTTCTCAAAGTCAATCACTCAAAATAAAGAAGCTAAATCCATTTTAGCATACCTCTGGGAAGCAGATCTGCATTAACTAGTCTATGACTTCTCTGACCATAATAAGGCGGAGGAGAATGCATAGCGACGGGTGATTTCTGCAAGCAATACAATGAGGGGACAGAGACACTGAGGTAAAAGTAAAATAGGACCTGGGATTAAGGGATCTTCCACTCAGCCATGTGCAGAACATTGAAAATTAATGTGGTATTGTTTAGCGAGCAGCTGTCAGGTTATTGTAATTTGCACAATGTTTTCATCTTCCTCTTCTCCTTCACTGAAGGTATATTAGCAATGGCTTCATTTCTGAGGGATGACACAGTTAATCCTATTTTGAGTTCTATTTGAGGAAAATGAAACGTTAAGCTGGTTTTGCGTTTATCAAATGAGCCATTGAGTTCAACATCTATGAAGTAGCTCTAGAAGGAAGGCACTGGGCTCGATAGTAGGGATATGAAAATGAGTTAAGAATAATCATTTTCATCATGGTATCAGATAATTTGGGGGTATCTACAGCATTGTAACTTTCAGCTTCTATAAATATAAGAGTAAAGATAAACAAGGAATGCCAGGCAAAGACTCAGACATACTAGAGGAATTGCCCTGAAACTTTAAGTGCAGTGGCCCAGGCACAGAGGTAAGACAAACCTAGAGAAAATATCTTCACACAAAAATAGGAAAGTATGTCAGGAATGAATTTTTGAGTATCTATTTAAAACATGCAGTCTAGGACAGGGGAGGTAGCTCAGTAGATAAGGGGCTTGTCATGCAAGCATGCAGATGGGGGCTTGGCTCCTCAGCACCTCCAGAAGTCAGGCAGGTTCCCCTCCTGCAGAATCCCAGCACTCAAGGTGTTCAGTGTCAACTTCTGGACTCTGCACTCCCGGTCATGTATATTCACGCACACAGGTGTACCTTCATACATGTGTGTACTTACATGTGCAAGCACATATGCACATACATATACACCATACACACACATCTCCCCCAACAACAAAAAAACCAACACAAGCTGTCCATATCTCCATAGAAGCACTCAACTATAATAACATAACATAATATCTTACACTAAATTTAATTTTATTCAGTGGAATAAGAGTTCTATTATCACCCCCCAACTTATAGCAGTGCATATTATCTTGTATGTGCAAGATAAATATTTGAATACATGAAGGAAAGAACTGAGACTTATCCAGGTCTGCAGAAAGCTGTTTGGCATGACATTAGTGCCACAATATCCTAGTCCACAAGAAGCACAGAGACAGGCTATTATTGTGATAAAAAATCACAAGTCCTGGGTCAGGGCAAGGGCCATCAGTTCAGGAAGTAGAAGTGTAGGTAGGAGAAAAGAAATTGCTCAGGATATTGTCTTGTAATTGTAGGAAGGCTGAAGAAAAGTTCATCAGAGCTGGTAAAGTTTGCTGCTACAGAGCCCATTGGTAGTTTAACAGAGAAAGGATTGATCAACTGACTCAATTCCCCTAGTATATCTCTACCTAATGACATCTATTTTAATGCCAAAACATGCTGGAATAAACAATAAATCTATATAAGGTTCTTTATTACTCTGTTGCTAAAATACTCCCAATGATAAGGAAACATTGAAAATACAATTGCACATATAACAAACTTTAGTGTGGTAAAATGCACCCTCTCCATATCCTGCAGCTCTATGAGTGAGGCATATGTTAGACAATTACGTGTGCTCCCACTTACTGGGGACTTCCCACCTGCTCACAAGTCAGAGGTGGACCAGCTGCTGCAGCTTCACTTTGACCCATTACTTTTCATTTTTCCATCATCAAAAGCACTTGGTATTGCCACCCAAGCCTCCCACTCAGCAGAACAGTAGATACTGTCAGTCTCTACCTACAGAAAAGAAAATATTTCCAAAGAAGTTCTCATTTCTACCGGTATTAGCAGCTGGAGGTCATCTACTTAATTTCTTACTTTGTTAGCTTAGGAAATCAAACCGTTAAGACAAAGAGGAGTATTAAAATATGCCCATTTTCAGGCATCAAGAAAATATATAGGTAATAAATGCAGATCCACCACTACTTTTAAGATAATTTCAGGTTATTCACTTACCTCTTTGAGCTTCAGCTTATCTGTCAAAATGTTTAAGTTATTCATTCAAACATTTATTCACTCCAGAAATATGAATGGAAAATATAGTATGCTCTGGTCTAGATACTAGGAATATAATAGTAAGAAAAAAAGAAGTCTGTCATGAAACTTAATAGGTATTATGTTTACTCAAAAAGTTCAGCTACTATAAAATATGAGAAAAGCACATGAACCAATATCTAAACTTTAATTATAATTTACCTAGGTAAGTGGGGAGAGAAAAGATCTTTTGAAGTAGGAGACACAACATCACAAGCGCTTTGTGGTGAGAAAGATTGCAGATGTTTGAAAACAGACCAGTATGAGTCAGAGTATAGTTAAACAATGCAACTCCTGCAGTGCTTTGCAATTTCCACGGACATGTGAAACAGCTAAGGGCTGCATTTTAAATACAGATTATGGTTTAGTAGATTTGGAGTGGAACTCAAGATTCTGCTTCCTAAGTAACATCCATCATTTTGTTCCATGGACCACATTTCCCAGAGAAAAACGAAGACTGCACATCAGGCGTATAAAAGCAACTTCTCTGTCATTTTGCTATTTTTCATTCCTCCCCGTTTTGCCCCTTCTTGCTCGCTGATGTCAATCTTCCTTGCAAACATACGTAGACAGAGAAGGAATTTTCACCACTGCAAACACCCATTTTCTGTCATGAGAGAAGAGACAAGGTTGGCATAGCCAGGACCTCATGCAAATAGGCTGAACCAATTTCTATGGCTTCAGAGAAATCAATAATTTCAAGTCCAAAGACCACTCTGCTAGGTTATGCTTACTCACTTGAACATATAGTTGTCATGATGCCAATACAGTGGAGGGGTCATTGTGAACTTATCAGAGATTCCAAGTTCTCTCTCCAGGATATCGAAATGTAGTTGATAGGCATCATTTAAGATTTATTAATGTTAAAACAAAGAACAAAAAGAGACACTTTTTTGTTGTTTATCAACTTTATGTGTGGACTAATATGAGCAACCAATCATTATTTACAAAAGGAAGAAAAAATGATGAATGAAATACTACTAGCAATGACTCTTGTAAGGATATGTTGAGAATAATCTAAGGGTGTGTTGAGGAGAATCTCAGGCTCAGATGTTCTTACTCAGTAGATATCTCCTACTGGTTCTCAGAATAGTCAGTAAAGGCCAGGAGCCATTGCACACACCTCTCCTTTCAAGCTCCTCTAGCATGAAGAGAATTACTATGAGGCAGGCAATCCTTCAGTTAGTAGGAGAAAATGCGGTTGAAAAGAAAGAAACTAACCGAAAACGTGGTCTCAAAGCAGTTCTGATTCATCCAACCAAGAAAACATCATCACAATAACAAACAAACAAACAAAACCCCCAAATCAATGCAAGGGTGCATTATACTCATCGGACCTTGCCCATACCATCATAAGGTTGTGCCATCATATTTCCTTGATTTCAACAAGCCTACATTCTACTTGCAAAGACAACAATAGTTGCAAGAAATGCACCAAAGAATTTTGAATGATGTGAAAATTATAATGAAAAAGGTCATAGGAAGATAAAGCTCAGAATTGGCTGTGTGAGTGAGAAGTCTTCACAGAAATAGAAGAATTGCATCCAAGGCTTTAAGATCTACTGAAAGCAAAAACCTTTGCAACTTTCTTACCTGCATTACAACAATATACAGGTCAGAGACAAAGGCGGATATAGCCCCAGTATCTGTTTGCGACTTCCCAAAAGAGACAGGACTGGGAACAACGTGTGATGACAGGGGATTAGCCTGGTTGCATAGGGGACAGATACCAGTAGATAGGTTATCTTTTGCCTTTCAGTTTCCCAACGTGTTATATTGGCATGCTAACACATTTACTTTTTTCTCAGTTAGTGGTTAGGACCATTTCAGAAGGTAGAGAAAGGGGCTGGAGAAATGGCTCAGCAGTTAAGAGCACTGGCTGCTCATCCAGAGGTCCTGAGTTCAATTCCCAGCAACCACAGGGTGGCTCCCAACCATCTGTATTGAGATCTGGTGCCCTCTTCTGGCATGTAACAGAACACTGTATACGTAATAAATAAATCTTAAAAAAAAAAAAAAGGTAGAGAAAGGGTATGGCAGATTATTAGTCCTGGATAATGTTTGAATGAATTCTTATTGGCTCTGAAAAGAGAATGGGATATATACTAGCTAGAAATAAAGGTTAGCAAAATTTCCTGTGGGGGAAAAGATGGGGAAAAAGTAGGAATTACTTCTAGGCTTTTGAAAAACAGTTGGGAATAGATAACCTATAGATATTGTACAAATATTTTTAACAGAGTTAAGAATGAAAAACATTTTTCATGTTGGAGAGATTGTTCAGTGTAAGAGTATATTAGTTGTTTTTCCCAGACAACCCAGATTCAATCAATTCTCAACACATACATGGTGGTCACAACTATTTATAGTCCCAGTCCCAGGGAGCTCAGTGCCTTCTTCTCGCCTCCATGGATACAAGACACAAGTATTGTACAGACATAGATGGAGGCAAAACATCTCTGTACATAAAAATAATTTTTAAAATTAAAAGAGAAAGTATATTTTATTAATAATTTACAATAAAATAATTGTTTAGAATTTAAAAGAGTAGACAACATTGGTAATGGTTTTGATTAAATGTCCTACTTGATTCCATAATACTTCTTGATCAATGCAGTCACATAGCACCTCCACTGAAGAATTAATGTTGCTTCAGGATATAAGTGAGGAAGTCTTTGCTTAAAAAATTTGATGACTAGGCAATGGGACAGTTTATGCTGTCCAGCAGCAGGAACTAAAACAATATGGTCTGTAGACCACACATCTTTCAATTTTCTTGGACTCAGATCTTATGCTTTGCAGAGCAGGGGGAAGAAAGATTGAAGAAGATGGCATTTGCTTCTAATTTTTTAGTTTGTTTTTATAAAAGATCCATATTGCTTTGTTTTTTTATTCAGACATGCATAGTACAGTCATCCTTATTCTTCAAACTGAGTTACTTAGCAATAGTCACAGGCTTTTACCTTGTTATTTCACATCTGGCATAAGATTTAGCCTTCATCAGGCATCCAGAAAATGCTTTTGACATTTGTATTAATTTGATTTATGTTATATATGTGATGCCTATCTGTATAATACCTGGACATTTGCTACTTTGTGTTTATGTATTCACATAATATAAATATCTAATAAATATAGTGTGACTATGTAATGACATGAAATAGATACAGAGTATCTAGAAAATGATTTTTCAACACTTGTGTCTTGCAGTTATCATTTCTATTAAGAGTTACAGTTTTAATCCCTTTGAATTTAAAAGGCCATTAATCCAAATGCTAATTTAATCAATACTATATTAAATGAACTATAAAAGTAAATTAATACCAGGTAAGCAGATTCATTGCACTATAAGCTTCAGAACGTGCCTAATGTCAGCAAATTTCACTGAGAAATGAGTACTGTTTGTTCCAAAGAGAACTTACAAAAATCTTAGGCTGATTTTTTCTCATTGCTTAATCTTTGATTTACTGTGGAATCCAAGATAGGTATTAATATTATAGTTTTTGGTTTGTCTACATCCCAAGTGTTTATTATTTTTTAAACACCTGTAGCTAAGTGTAAACAAAATAGAATATAGTTCAAGCAGATGTATTTAATATGAGTGTTTTCACTAAATAGATTACCTTGTCTTCAAGGAACATTTTAATTATTTAAAAAGTTGGAAATATATTTTAGTGCATTTATATAGACACATAAACTTGCACAGGGAGACTTGCATACACACAGCCACCTACAAAAACACACATAGGCATTAATATACAAATTAATATAGAATACATATGCATACAGAGGTACATAGATGTATAATATACTAAGTTACTTAGCATCAGTCACATGCTTTTACTTAGATATTTTATACCTAGGCACACAAATCCATAACAGATACATATAGACATGTTGCCATGTGGCTTTTCTACAAAGACATGAACAGATGTCTATTCACCCCCATATAGAGCACCAATGACAGGCCAAAGAAATGACTCTGCCCAAGAATAGCATAGTGAACTAAAGAGTTTATTGGAGTTACTGCAGAACATGAGTGGGGAACTCTTTGAAAGAACATGGTTGTCTTAAAATGAGCTGAAAACCAAAGATGACATTGTTAAATATGATCAAAGTTCACAGTACATTTGAAGGAAAATGTCTTTATGAAGCCTTTCATTATGAGCTAACACTAGAGCCTTTAACCCTTATATAGGACCATTGGCATGACATGCTGATGATACATGGCCACCTTGGGCAGGGAAAGTGTTGAGATCGTCAGATGAGATCATCACAAAGACTCAAAAATATTAGCAGGAAGCAAATATTATTAGCAATATGAAAATCATCACAAATTGTCACAGGTATCCTAGGGTTGTCTGTTCTGATTCATATAGATCTAGTCAAGGCCTACCCTCACATGAGTCATAGGGAATGTTATTGGGCACCTCCTTAAATTTTGATCTTACCAGCCAAACCCATGTCAGTTGGGCAATCTTTTAAGGGCTTTAGATCTATGTACCAGAAAGCTCTAGATATCAGAATAGTTCCAGAGAGTCTCTTCACAAAGAAGCAGCATCTCTCTAGTCAGTCACCTGTCAAATGCTCTGGGTTGCTCTCCACCCATTGTAGAATGGCTACCACCATACTCTCAGCTAAGAGACTGTGAGGCACGTGCTCTCAACTACCTTGATCCCACAGAGAATATAGTATGGCAACCACAGTAGGGTGAAAAAGAATAAGGTTAGGTTGGTCTGGACTGAACCTGGCTCCCAGAGGGTCAGCGATGATACCAGAGAATCTGTTTTGACGGCTTTGAGGGGTTGGACCACTAATTAACCAAAGTTCTGTCTTCCAATTCTACACATCCATTCTACAAAATACAGATTTGGAAATTAAATATATAAAGTTGGCCATTATTACTGGACATTATCCTTTGCATAACCTTTTGCTGTGATAAAATATGTGCCAAGAAGCAACTTAAGAAACGAAGGCTTTATGTTGGTTTACAGTTCAAGAATGGATACAAGTGTGGGACTGTTATTAGGAACATGAAGCAACTGGTCACTGTGTCTGCAGTCAAGAAGAAGAGAATGGTCAGGAAGTAGGACTAGACTATAAAACCTCAAGGGCCTTCCCCAAGGTACCCACTTCCACCATTTGAGGCTGCATTCCCTAAAGGTTTTTATAAACCTTCCAAGTAACACCACCAACTGGGGACTAGGTGTCCAAAGCCATGAGCCTTTAGGGACATTTTAGATTTAAAATGCAACATTCTTCTAGTATAAGGCTTTCTGAAGGCAATAGTGTGATGACTGGTCACACATCCATGAGGCCAATCTTGAATCAGAAAGATATATATATATATATATATATATATATATATATATATATATATGAACATTGGAAGTATGTATTTGGTATGGTGCTGACATATCACAGAGGTGATGTAAGTCTGATGTAATGAAAGGACAGTTACTAGCTGAACGTGGATTTGAGCTAGCTGGTGAATATGAGTCTGCATTTTCTGAACTGATGAATGTAGAAGCTGTGTTCCTGGCATAGGAAAGCCCATGTTCAAAGTTGCAGAAGTGTGGATGATTGTGGCACATTTAAAAAGCTGTAAATTGAGTTCCCATAGCAATATGTCCTAGTGTGTGTGCTTCCATGTGGATGCTGAGAAATATATAATACAGAAATAAGTAGTAGTCATAGTAGTAGGGAGACAGGTTGTAATAGAACTTGATCATCCATGAGAATCTGAACACTGTAGACACTGGAGAACCCTTATGAATGCACTGACTCAAAAACCAAGATTTTTATTGCAGACTAGTAACAGATAACTGGTAAGTTATAAGTTCCGGTCTCAGGAGACCAGGAACTTTTCATTGATATTCACTAATATAAAATATTCAGAGGTCCTAATTAGATTAAAAGTTGGAAGAAGGGAGCACACGTGACACTAGACCCTTGATTCCTTAATATTTCTCTTAAGGTTATAGATGAACAACCTTTAATTTATATGTAAAAGAAGAGGGGATGGTTAAGAATACTGGCAGTTAAGACACTGGTCAAGCATAGCATGGCTGTATCTGTTGGCATCCTTAATTTTAATTTTATGTGTTTAATGCTTTCAGTAAGAAAAATTCTATTGAGTACTTCCAACACATAAGCACAATGCAAGGTGAATATGTAATATATAAATTCTTGTCCTCAAATATTCTGCCTGGTAAATATTTATATTTGTATTTTCTAATCAAAGAAATCAAGGCTGTTGAAGTTGAAGAGTCTTTGTCTTAAAATACTGAATCTCTTCATTAGCAGAACCCAAGTTTCACACTCCTGTCACTCTAAAAAAAACACTGTCCTGTTTTTCAGTGGATTTCTTGAAATATAATATGAGCTGGCTGTAAGAATTTTCAAGGATTTTATGGTGACTGAGTTGGACCAAATTTTATCATTGTGCAGCATTTGCTGTGAAGCATTTGCTATGACTTGGACACTGGAGCTGCTGCAGGCAGAGGGATTTCTGGGTATGACGTCAAAGTCCTATTTTGGGTCCTTAAAGCTGAGTGGGATTTTCTTAGTCTTTGTTTATTTTGGGAAGTAGTTTAATCTAATCTTTATATATTCTAAGGAAATGTCAATTTTAGCTTCAGCTCAAACACTGTATAATCACAGCACTCTGATGTAAACTCCAGAGATGAACTTGAGCAAACTTAATACATTTCATTTTGTAATGTAATAAGCAAGTTTAAATCCAACTGCATGAGGAAATGACCAAGCACGCGAGGGCAATTTAAAGTCTAATGATCATATTCGCTGGTGCTGATGGGGATGGTGATGCTTGCTGCCTAACGTGGCTTCAGCAAAGATAGCAAGGCAATTGATTCTGAACTTCTAAATTAAAAGAGGAAGAAAAAAAGTTAAAAAGAAGAGGAACTGTTTTAGGAAATGCCCTCCTTATTTTTCAAAATGCAAAAGAATTAGTTTTTAGTAGATGTATTTTAGTCTTCCAGATCTCAATTAGTCCGGATCTCAAATTAGTGAAGACAAAGTTTCTAATTCCCAGCCCATGCTGTGTTGACTGAGGCTACTCAATGAGAATTCTCATTTCTACCTTTTCTGGACATCAGCTTGCTAGGCAGGCAACTTAAATTTATGAGATAAGGGTGCTTACTAAAATAGACCAGCAAACAATCCAGACTTTGTTGCTTCATAAATTTAAACAAAGTGACCCCAATGCTCTTTGCATTATTTCTCCATCACATAGAACGAAGTATGAGAAGGCTACATGCCTCATAGAGAATGTTTTGATTATTAAACAAGATCATATGTGCAAAATAGTGAGCCCAGAGGCTGCTACACAGTGCATTCTTTTAAATGTCAGTCATTACCAAGAAACCATTCCAACATTCTTGAACAAATGGCTGGTACATCCAGTACTAAGAATGACTGACTTGCAGGCCTAGGCCCAGAGAGCTGATCAACAGGCTGGGTGACAATAGTGAGGCTCTGGTGGGTCCACAGTGTGTGGCATGCAGAGTTTGTCTGAGAGTCTGGAGTGTAAGCAATGCAGCTCCTTGAAGAAGGAAGAAGCCTGCACATTGATTCGCTGATGTTTTTAGGAGCAGAATTATGCCCTGTGTTAAACCTTTACTAACTCATGTATTCAGCTTTGAAAGTCTGAAGACTAATCAGAAAGCAGTAGCCAGGAAAGGTGGGCTCAAATGTTTTATATTACAGGAAGTCGTGTTGTCCAGTAGAAACAGCACTCCTCTCCGTTCCTGTATTAGCTTGTCTACTTGCTGTACAAACCTAAAAAATTAAAGTCAATTTCAACTCTGTGATACTCTACTTTTGAAACCATAAAATATGTCAAATAATTTTTTTTGAAAAAGAGCCAAACATTTGCGTAATATTAGAATTCATAAAGTAATATTTTAGGCAAGAGTATAGTTTATCATCAAACTTCTCAGTTGTTTTCAGCTGAATTCCCTTCTTATAAAACTGAAATATTTCCATCAGCTACCTGATCCCAGATATGCTGGACCTCATCTGCACCAATGACTCAACACTCTAGGAATGTGACGTTTAAATCACATTCAGTTTGCTTTGCAGTGGAATGATGAGTCTCTGAGCTCCTATTCTGCTTTCAGACACTGTAAAGTGTCCCTTCTGTGCGGTCTCCCATAATCCATCCACCTCATTTCTGAATTTTGTCCTTCTCTCTTGAAATAGTGGTTTCTATTTGCCTCCTAGTACAACCATTGGTCTTTGTATAATGATTCTAATGGCTCTTTGTTTCTTCAGATTGCAAGCTTTTAGTAACAAAGGGAAACTTACTTGTGTAACCATAGCTCCTGGCTTATCATCTGCCAAGTGGGCTGCTCAATAATGCCTACTAAGTGCAATGCTATTAGTGCATTCATATCAGTGCTATTAATATCAGAGGGATAAAGTCTTCTCTACTTTTTGACATGCTACCATTAGAGAGAAAACATAAAATCAGGAAGGAATTTCCATTGTGCTTTATAGAAAGCAGGAACAAAACTTCCTAGCATACCTACTATATGCCAGAAACAATAGCATATGCTATGTGGGTTATATTACTTCCTCAAAACGGATGTTAGATATTTCTGGCTCTCAACTGTTAAAAGGGTGGCATAGATTCTTCCTGCACTTAATGGCTTTCCACCCCCCCCCCCCCCCCCCCGTACTTCTGCCACCAATACAGACAGTTACATCCTAAATCCAAATACTTCCTGATCTAGTCCCTCCTATACTTTCTTAACAGCTGTGCATTTAATCATTAGAAAAATAAAGTCTGTCTTGAACTTCTCACCATCCTTTCACTGTGTTGTCCTACATTCTGCTCTGGGATGAGGGCTTGCAGCATCATAACCATGCTGGTACCAGGCAGAGGTGAGGCCAGTCACTTCACCACTACTCTGTTAAGTCTGATTAGCCCTGGGCAGCTGAGCATATGTTTAAAACCCTTGACCAACAGCACTTGGATTTCCTTATGGTCCCATCTCAGTCTATAGCTAAATGGACATGAAATCAATATGTACTTGTGGAAAGCTGGCCCCTATGAGATACATTCTAAATAATGCAGCATATCGTAACAATCGGATGGTGCATAATTCCCTCCATCTAAAGCAAAATTGATTTTTGTCCTCTAACTATTATCCCTGCTCTGCAGAGGGATCTATTTTCATTTAAAGTTTCAAACTTTTCAGCCATGCACCATAAACAAACACTAAATGATTTCATAATATTCTGAAGATTGTCCACTCTCAGTAGCAAAGAAGTGCCACTAAGAATGCTAAAGGCTAAGAAGTAATAAACCATCAAAAGCTCCATTGCAAATGCTCTGAAAAATCCCTTTTCTTCCACGGCTCAGCAGGATGCATCTCTGCTTACATTTTCAGACTGTGATCCAAAAAGTTGCCTTTGGCCTTAGCTGACCCCTTTTCTCTATGTTAGAAAGAGAGTAAAGAAACAGAGAAGACAAAAGTAAAAGAACTAAATGGCTTCTTGTTTTTACCAGGCCAATGTAGGCTGAAAAAAAGAAAATGTGAAAACAGAACCAGAAAACTGCATTTTAAGCAAACCCTTCTTATTAACATGCACACCAGATCTCCTGGTGAGCTTGAAAAGTTGCTCCTTCAGTGGATCAGGGGTGAGGCCTGAAATTCTGCATTTGTGACATGCTCCTGGATAACACTGATGTTGCTCACCCTGTACCACATTTTGAACACTGTGCTGGGCAGAATTCTCAGATTCCTTTCTCCCTAAGATTTGCAGATCTTATTTACTTAGTCACAGATCAATTTAAGTAGTGCTGAGAAATGAGTTTGTAATTAAAGTGCCAGGTCACTTTCAATTGGCCTTAGAATACAGAGGTTACCCACGTAGACCTAAGCTAATTACAGCAGACCTTTAAAAGGCAGAAGAAGAATACAAAATAATAATAATAATAATAATAATGAAAAGGAAAAGGACAACAAAAAATCCCAAACAAGATTGGCTGGATGCACTGTTGCTACTTTGGACATAGAAAGGGTAGATATGTGAAGGAATGTGTCACCTTAAAGACCAAAGGAGGGTGTCTTCAGGAGATAGGGTCCTGAAACCCAATATACACCACAACAGACACGGATTTTGTCCAAATCCTGACTTGTATTCACAAGGGAGTCCATCCTTATGGTCCCCAAGAGAGAACAGGGCCTGCCAACGCCTTGATTTCATCTTGACAGTTTCTAAGTGGAGCACAGCTCAGCCACACTATGCCCAGTCTACAACCTGTAGGAACTGTAAGATGAAAAGTGGATACTGCTTTAAGCTGATGATGATTTGTGATGTAAGAGCAGACAGTAAAATGAGGATGAAGGTTGCTATTCAGCAGAAGCATCTAGAATCATGCTATTCATGGGAGGGGAAGGTAGCAGTCTTGATTATTATTCTTCAGTGTCTGAGGATTTTATAATTTTGATTGAGGAGAATGAATAATTTGCAATTGAAAGCACAGACAGAGCTATCATATGTCTTTCTGTGAGCCACTGCTTTATTTATTGTTATAGTTTGAAAAAAAAACCTATATATCTTGATACCTGTGTGCCTAAGTGACCTAAACCTAAAGAAATTAATTGTAACATAGACTTTTCGAACTAGCTGCTAACATAGTTTAAGAATAACAGGAAATAAGTAAAAAAAAAAAGCCCTGTGAATTTTGAAATTGTAGATACACATTCAGAATCAAATGCAGTACAAACTTAAATTATGCCTCAATGAGCTCTTTCACCAACATAAAAAAGTTCTTGAGGTGTTAAACTGACGTAACTTATTGTTCAAAAATCTAATCATTCCAAGTGAAAGAGATGAAAGGGAACATAAACGCTTTGAAAATACCTCATTGTCAACCATGTTTTTATTGGAGACAGTAATTTCCTAGCAGAGTCTCAGGTACCAATGTATATCACATCTATTTGTAAGAGCTATAAAATAAAAGCTGTATTTTATTGGATTAATTGGAAAAACTCATCCATTCCAACTTTCTCTTTTGCTGTCAAATGTACTCAGATAGATTGTAAATAATTCAGGTTTTATTTGCAAACAAAGTTTTTTCCTGCTGAACAGAATGAAAATTGCTTATGGGATGTGGGTGAGTTAGGAAAAAGTAATGTTTAGAACAATGTACTCAGGGTTAGCAGAAGAGTTATCTAGTATTTAAAAATTTCCCCATGCATGGTGCCAAATCATTATTTTATGGCAACCTTTCCCCTGCATTTAGTGTGTGTTAACTTTCTGCAGGGAGCAGATGTGGCCACACACATTCTGTTTGGCAGCAGGCAGATGCCAGCCCCTGAAATGAGTACTCAGTTCCAAGGGCAACATCTGGATCTCTGGCTTGGACATGCTCCTGTCTGTGCTTGTGGCTATACAATGCCCCCTGGAGACATTCATGATTAGTTTGCGACAGAGTTGGCGTGAGTGTCCTATCTCCCTGGCAACCGTGTTCAGTTGGATTCTTATACATCTGCTCGGTAATACACAGTATTTGAGAAACTGCTCCTCATCTTATTTCCAATCACAAAGAAGATGACACGGGGCTTTTGTTGACTAGGATACCATTTCCCCTGGCTTCTAAAACCATTAATTTACGCTGTTCTCACCACTACGTAAAACTGCAGAGCTCATTTTCTTGGCAACATCACTAATTTTATGACAGTGTTAGGTTCCAGTGAATATTCAGTGGTCCATTGTAGTCTTGAGAGGATTTTTCAGATGCAGAGGGGAAAGCAGGTTGTTCAAGCATGCAGCTGAGGTTTCCGTCTAAGGTCTTGTTGGATTAGGCCTTCAATTTTACTTCATCCCGTCCTTGCTTCTGTATCTTCTCACTTCTCCTTTTCTCCCCATCCTTTGCAGTCCCTACTTTCTCCTTCCTCTTTCTTGGGGCAGTGCAGAGGAAGACTTTCTTACAAAAGAACATTAGGCCATGTCCTTATTTACTGCCACTTGGCTAGCCCAGGACTGAGAGTTTCCACAGATGTGACAGTTTAACTGTTAAGACACAAATGTCTCTCTGCTTTGGGATCTTGCCCAAGACGCAGTACAAAAAGCCACTGATGGTAAGACCATTCTGTCCTCTGCTCCAAGACATTATTCAAACAATTGCACACATAGCCAGTTAGATCTCAGTGGCCCTTAAGAAATAGTTAATGATGCTAACCTTTCTAGGTCTCAGGAAGCAACACAAAGGTTTTGAAATATTGAAAATCAGACTCCTCTCTGATCCCAAAGCAGGCAGGTTAGAGTAATAGCAAGAACAGAGTGAAACTTCATTCAGCAGGGAGGCTGGAAACGCCTATCAAATGACACAGTGAATAACTGGTCTCTAGATGCCCAGGTCCCATTACAAACACAGAAACAATATGAAAATCCAAGACAATATATCTTTTTTCCCAAAAATCATCACTCCTATTGTGATGGTCCATGATAAAAATAACATAGATGAATCTGAAGACACAGAATTTAAAAGAATAATTATAAATATGTTCAAAGTGCTCAGAGTTCACAGAGGAAATATGTAAAGCTTAGAGAACAGAAACAAACCCCTAATTAAAGTCCAAGATAACACAGATGTCTAGATAAAATTATGAAGACAACACAAAAAGTGAATTTATTAGAGTAAGAAATGCAGAAGAAAATCCAAACTAAAATGAATGTGAAAATAGAAAATTCAGTAAGTCAACTAAAACGTTCAGAAGAATGCTTCCCCCATAGAATGGAGCACATAGAAGGCAGATTATCAGGGTGTGAAGGCAAGGCATGTGAATTAGATCATTAAAACAAAGAAAAATGTAATTAAAAAATTCACCAATTGATCAACTACTTCAGGACAGGTTTCATGTTCAGGAGTAGGTGACCAATATATAATGGACCCCACAGTTCTTCGTATGCTTTATTTGGTTACAATTTGGTGGGTTCTTTTTTTCTTCTTGGGTGTGGTTTTATTTTGTTTTCTTGGTTGGGGTTTTTATTGTTGTATTGGGTTTCTGTTTCTTGAGAAAAAACTTAAAGTTTGGTGGATAAGGAAGGGGAAAGGATCTGGAAAGACTTGGAAAGAGGGGAAGAATATGATCAAAATATATTTAAATATATTTTAAATAATAAAAAATAAAAATGTCATTAATGGAAATTACTTAAACATTGATACACAATATGGAGATGAATCATGAGCATAAAAGAAGGGAAAGAATTATAGATAAAGGCATAGAACATATCTTCAATACAATCACAGAAGAAAATTTCCTAAAACTGAAGAAAGAGAGATCTATGTAGGTGAAAGAATCATACAGAACATCAAATAGATATGGCCAGAAAATAAACTTTCCCTGCTATTTTATGATTAAATCAATAAATGTGCAGAACAAAGGACAGTGAAAATCAAAAGAGAGAAGCCACAAATCAGTAAAATAGGAGGATACAAAATTAACATAAAAATTTAAATCTTTCTATTTTTCCAATAGCCTTTCTATATACCAACTACAAACATGCTTAGAAAGAAATCAGATAAACAATGGCACCTAAAAGTAAATAGAATAAAATGGAAAATAGAATAGAATAGAGTACCTTAAATTAAACCTATCCAAGGATATGAAAGACCTCTACAATGAAAACTATAAATCTTTAAAGAAAAAAAATTCATGTTAGACTCTACAATATGGAAAGTTCTTCCATACTCCTGGTTTAATACTATTTATATTGTGAAAGACTATTGTCTTATTATGCAGGGATGGTTGAACATATGAAAATATGTCAATGTAATCTGCCATATAAACAAACTGAAAGAGAAAAACTGCATATCATTAGATGCTAAAAAAGCCATTCACAAAATCTAACACCCCTTCATGATAAAAGTCTTAGAGCGATCAGAGATACAAGAAACATACCCAAACATAATAAAAGTAATATATAACAAACTGATAGCCAACATCAAATTAAATGGAAAGAAACTCAAAGCAATTCCACTAAATCAGGAACAAGACAAGGATGTCCGTTCACTCCATATTTATTCAATATAGTACTTGAAGTTCTAGTTAAAGCAAAAAAAAAACCAAACAAACAAACAAAAAAAAAAACTAAAGGAAATCAAAGGATACAAACTGGAAAGGAAGAAGCCAAAGTATAGCTTTTAGCAGATGATATGATAGTATACATAAGTGACAACCAAAATTCTACTAGGCAACTCCTACAGCTGATAAACACCTTCAGTGAAGTGGCTGGATACAATATTACCTCAAAAAAAATCAGTAGCCCTCCTATATACCAAAGACAAACAAGCTGAGAAAGAAATCAAGGAAACAACATTCACAATAGCCACAAATAACATAAAATACCTTGGCATAACTCTAACCAAGCAAATGAAAGACCTGTATGATAAAAACTTCAAATATTTGAAGAAAAATATTGGAGAAGATATCAGAAGATAGAAAGAGTGCCCATGCACATAGATTGGTAGGAATAACACAGTAAAGATGGCAATCTTACCCAAAGCAATCTACACATTCAACACAATCCTCATCAAAATCCCAACACAATTCTTTACAGACCTTGAAAGAATGATACTCAACTTCACATGGAAAAACAAACAAACAAACAAAAAAACTCAGAATAGCTAAAACAACACTGTACACTAAAAGAACTTCTAGAGTTAATACTGTCCCTGATTGCAAGCTGAGAAGAGTCTGGAAAAAGGGGAGTTTTTAGTCACTGCTATTAGTTGACAATTAATGATCACTTATTAACAATTAGCAATTAGTGATCCCACAAGCCTCCAATGAAGATGCACTGTGACACAAAAGATCCTGGTTAGATGTGTTGGGTCTCAAAACAAAACAAAAACAAGTGGATAGAGAGTAATGACTTGTAAGGAGATCAGAAGGAGATAAAGGAGAGTTGGGGAGAATACTTATAACATGTTGTATATATGTACGGAAGTGTCCAATGAAAAGTTTGATAGAAAAGTCAAACAAGACAAACAAACAAAAACCAAGAGGGTCCTAACCAAACAAGACTATTTTTCGTCCTCATAAAACTGTCAGGACTGGCAAGATGTCTCCGTGTCTTAGACAAAGACAAAGACAAAGGTACTGGCTGTCATGCCTGCCAACCTGATTATATTTCTGAGACCTATGTGTTAGAAGGAGAGAACCAACTCTCAGAAATTGTCCTCTGATCTCCACACTCCAGCTGTGGTGCATAGGCACTGTCCCCCAAAAGACCCAAATCAGAGGTCCTCTTAGTATGCTCTAGGGGTATTACTACCCCATGAAGTAAAAATTAGACGCTGTTCTTTGTCCTCCTTTCCTAACAGACAGCTTCTAAAGTCACTGGTGTTTACAAAGTCCTAAGTGTGTTAATGTATGCTAATGAGGTGACTGGAGATGACAGAGTGATTGCCTATATGGAAGGAAGACCCTGAGTTAAATATGTATCAACATAGTTTTTAAAAGAGGGGGATGAGAGATGCCAGTCTCTAGAACCTTCTGCATTCCCTAATGGGTAGTAGATGCCAGGGAAACAGCCCTGTGATTGGAGAGTTGGAAGTTTGAAGCCCACCAAGGCCATTGCTTTGAAACATAATCCCAGATGGTGAAGCTGCCACAGAAAACTCAAAGGTTGTGTTGAAAGAAGTTGCAGGTTGGTGCACACTTGTAGGTGTTGGGAGGGTGGGAAGTCTCTAAATAGCATTAAAGTTCCATGCATCTTTCCCTATATCTTCTCTATGTTTGCTTCCATTCAATCTGGCTCTTCTCCTGGTTATTGAACATACTAGTAATTTGTTAAGTAAACATTTTTTTTTCTAAAAAACATTTTTTTTTTTAGTCACTCTAACTAATGACCTAACCAGGCTGTGAGAAGCTCTGGGCTATAGTTAGAAGAATAGCTGACTCTTGGACTTGCAGTTGGCACCTGAATGGGTCAGCCTCCAGCCTGAGTATTTACTATGGCATTATCACCAGGTTAAAAAAAAATATCCAGAATTGAGTTATATTGGTAGCCAACCAGTTGGTATCTGCAGAGAATTGACCATTGTGGGGAAAACCTATACACTGACATCAAAATGAAACTCTGAGGGCATTGTGAGTGGGAAAAGGAAGTCCCCCCCCCCCATGCTTCTTCTCACTTATTTTTATGCGAAGTGTATGTGCCCATGGAGTTCTCACCCTGGAAAGGTGTGGCTTCCTTCTACCATGGTATCATCAAGCAAAGCTTGCCAGATCTTCTTAAGATGATTCACTCTAGTTTGGTGACACATCAAAGCTCTCTCATCACACTTGCAAATCTCTGTCCATTTCTCAGAGCCTATCCTAGATATCCTTAGCATTGTACCGTGCATGCTGCTTGTTAAGGGCATTTGTTCATTCTCCAGCACTAAGCAGCAGATGGATTCTCCTCATTTTAGGGCAGAGTTTCATGATGTAAAATAGTCTGTCCTAGGAAGGCCAGTGATTTCCTCTGGGGGCTCTGAATGTATTGCCTATTAAATGCTTGAATAGAGAAAAAGACCTTCAGAAACTTTCCTTTTTCACTGTGTGACAGAATAAAGTTTGAACAAATTTTTGGACTACAACTGATTATTCTTATGGATTTTGTGGTAAATCCTTTTTAAACATATGGATTATAAGCCACTATTAGCTGATTAATTTATTAATAAACACTGAACCTTTAGAGTGCCTGCTTACCCAAACACACATACCATCATTTTTGTTAGCAATTGGAGCTGTAATGGAAATGAAAGAGGAAAAGGAAGTAAGTCCCCCTGTGTTTGGATGTTGTGTTCAGGGGGGCCTCTTAGAGGAAGAGATACTGGATCTAACACCTACGAAGACAAAAGAATTGAGGCACTTACATGCCAGGAAGAAATACTCCTCAAGCAGAAGACAGAGCAGAATTTAATGCTGTGAGGGAGGAAGGATTTTGAAGGTTAAAGGACACTAGAGCTGGAAACCAGGCAGAGAAAAGAGTAGAGGAGGGGTTGACGGAGAGCAAGATGAGGGCCATAATGGAAAACACCCTGAAGCCATGCTTGGGAGCAGAAGAAAAGTAAGTGGCTACTTCTATCCTCACCCACCACATCTGCAACCTATTGTTCTTATTGCAGAGCATCTGGAATGTGACCTTGACCTTGACATGTTTGTTAATATAACAGGAGAACTTATATAACCTGAATGTCCAGGTAGGAATACTGGGTGAGGGAGACACCAGGAAATGGAAAATACTGAGTAAATGCTAGCTCTCACTCTTAAGAAGACAGACAGTACACTAGACTCTTCTAAAATAATAAATGCCACAACTACTTTTCATACATGTAAAGTGGTGACAAAAGTGTTCTCTGAAAAGCAGTTAGGTTGTGCATATTAAAATGGCCCCTCACATTTAAGCAATTAATACATGCCTGAGGCAAGATGTGAGAACAAGTGGGGAGTGATTCCACAGCCCAAGCTCACAGTCAGTTACTCCATACAACCATCTTTCATGGAGACTGGAAGGGAAGGAAGGCAGAATGCTGAGACATTCTGCTGGAAATATCATGTGCTTTCTATGGGCAAAACAGCTTAAAATACAAAGAGAACTTGAAACGCCTTCTCAGCACTCCAAAGGGTTTCTTATTTAAAACAAATTACTTGATGAAACATTATCTTAAATTCCAAGATGTTTACATGGTCCTCATTATTCATTTTAGATATTGTGCTTCATCACCTTTCCGTTCTGATTAGCAAATGTCTCCACATGCGCCTGTATGTTGGTAAGTACACACACATACTAAGATAGCTGATTTCTATTGTACTTGTAACATTTTCTCATGCTGGTAAATACGATTTAAAATGATAGTGTTTATTTATCTACATATCTGTTTATCATAGAGGTGATTTATTTTACCAATCTCTTTTCAAACAGTTTATTGTATATTTATTGTTACTAAGATCAGTATTTTAATAAATAGCTATATAAATTATTAAAAATATAAATATCCCTCCCTTACCATGACTTTTACACTTTTGGATTCAACTGATTCAGGAAAAAAGAATGCCAGTATTGAATATAAGCAGTGACTTTTTTTTCCTTGTCACTATTTCCTAGGCAACATACTGTAAGAGCTATGTGTGTACACTTACATTATATTAGACATTATAATTAAGTTAGAGGTCATCTAAGGCTACAAGAGGATGTAGTGAGGTTCTTTTAAAATTCTATACATTTTATGTTAGAGATATATGTGATATCTGTGGATTTGGGTATTATAGCCAGATCAGCCCTGGTGAGCAGAATCCGAAGAAGTAGGCTCTTTGCCTGCTTACTTTCACTCTATCTAACAAACCCATTCCTTCACTGGCATTAGAACCTTTCTTCAGGATTCCTGCATCTATTGATGACCAGCTGAGATATCTAGCCTCTTTGACTAAGCAACTAGTGAATTCTTGGACTTTATGTTCACAGCCAGCCATTGTTGGATTAGCTGGACTACAGCCTGGAACCTTCCTAATGCTGCAGCCCTTTAATACAGTTCCTCATGTTGTGGTGACCCACAACAGTAAGTTATTTTCTTTACTACTTCATAACTGTAATTTTGGTACTGTTACGAATCATAATGTAAATATTTGTGTTTTCTAATAGCCTTAGGTGACCCCTGTGAAACAGTCATTTGACCCCCAAAGGGATCGTGACCGACAGATTGGGAACTGCTGAGACATACACACCCACATACACACACACACACACACACACACACACACACACACAAACACACACACACACCTCCATATATATATGGAGGAAGAGAGAGAGAGGAAAGGGGGCTTGGAAGACTTAACACATATGTACACATTTTACTGTAATATATACATAGCAAATAAATACCTGCTTACTTGTTCCTTTTCTCTCTCATGTTATCTCTCATGTCTAGGTCACTATCCACAATTATCTGTTAAATGAATATTTGAAGGAAATTTCTGTTCAAATTACATGTCATCTGAAAGGAAGTCTTTTAAAGGATGAGAACAGGCCAAGCATTTGGATGTGGCACAGCAGAAACAAAGCCAGCCTTTGACTTTTCGCTTCAGTGAGGAGGGAGGCCTCTGTAAAATGGAAGACATCCCTAATTGTGCTGTGTTCAGACAGTCCTGGGGTGCACTCATTTCCTGATATTCAGCAGAACACCAATCTTCACTTAACATGGTTAATGATATAATTTTTATTTTTAAAAGGGAGTGCTGATGTTCCTACCAGCTTTAGAAGATGTTTCAAATCTGGTTGTGGAGTCATTCTATTTCCAATTAAGCAGTGGGGGGATTCAATTACAAGCTGTGGGAAGCAAAGAGTTTGTGTCAATAAACCAGCAGTGGTATTAAGGGTGGTTGTCTGGTTTGCAAACATTAACAGCTTGAATCCTAAAGGCGTATGCTTTTGAAATGATCTAGCTATTGCTTCTCATGTAGACAGGATTAAGCATACCTGAAAATCAGCCTGGGGTTTCTTTTAGAAGCATTCTCTTTCCTTGAACTCACAGCAGATTTGGACATTAAAGCTGCATAGTTGAGAATTTATTGGGAGCTTGTTAAGGTTAAAGCAATTTCAGAAAATGTGTCAGAAAAATACCTTGAAAGAAGGTAATGTAATTGCAGAAGGATCTAGTTAGAGGGGGGAATGGAGAATGCTTAAAGTCACACATTTCTAGAGATGATGAGACTTGCAGATGTGCATGCCCGTGTGTTCTGTGCCCTTGCATGTTCATGTGACCCATAAATTGGAAATGGAAGTCTTAAACAGAGAAGGCAATGTCCGAGGACTGTCAGCTGAACAGCAGGTTTAAAGTGCGGCCTCTGTGAAGAGCTCAGCTGAACGTCAGTCGTACAAACTCAATGAGCCTTAGCCTTTTCTCTCAAGGAATTTACAGCCCAGCTAGGCTCTGTTACTTTAAATTTCCTTCTTGTATTTCTGCTGACTCACCTCAGCCGCAATAATCCTTTTTCCAAATAAGTCAATCTTCCAAGTACCTCTATAATGTACACTGACATTGTTCTTATGCGTTCTCTCCACTATTTCTTCTCCTACTTGGCAATATAGTTTTAAATAGTTTCATTACAATTGGCTTTGAAAGAAATCATTGCTAATAAGACTGTTTGGGAGTATTTAGCCTTCACAGGATTCCTTCGCAAAGAAGTTTTCGTTCTTAGTTTCCAGCCTGTATGGTTTATAAAATAATGGTTGTTTCCACTTAATTCTCCAGAAAGTCTGAAATCATTTCTCCTTCTGCAGTCTCCCATTGGCTGGCCCCTGAGGAAGAGGATGGTGCTTTGGTTGGTGTCCTTGTGGAAGAGAGTCAGCCATGTCTATCTTGCTGTTCTCACTCCCCCTGCTCTGTTCAGCATCATACTGGGCATACTGTCAGAGTGGTCTGTTATGGTCCAGATTTTATGCCCCTTTGATCAAAAGTTTAAATGTGGACGCAAGTTAAGTTTTGTGTTCCATCTCTCTAACTGTTAGCTTCTCAGTAGTTAAAAGGGGGAACAAATAATTTTCTTGGGCTAGGAGGGAATATTGAGTGACAATGTAAATATTGGTCTAAGGAACAACTGTGGAATTGTGGAAGTGTACCACTGAATGTGACTGCTTTTCAATTTTTTTAAATTAATGAGATTATAATTCAATTACAACATTTCTCCCTTTCCTTTTCTTCCTTTAAATCCTCACTTCTCTTTTTCAGATTCATAGCTTCTCATTTATAGTGATTGTTATTGCATGCATATATGTATGTGTGTATCCATATATATTTCAAAATAGAACCTGTTCAGTCTGTATGCATATTTTCAGAACTGACAGTTTGGTGCTGCACAAACAACTGGTGTGCTCTTCCTATGGAAGGACCCCTCTCCCATACCCAGCTTCCTCATTTGCCTATAGTTCTTTGTGGAGTGTTGAGGCGTCATGGGCTTCTCTGTTCAGTTTGGCAGGTTCAGTGATGTTGTCTTCATTCTGTTCAGTTTTGGGGGGTCACATAGGTGAGACTTTATGGGTGTAGCTTTGGATATTGCTAGGAATCACAACCTCACAGCAAATTCCCTGATCCTCTTGCTTTTATGATCTTCCTGCTCTCTCTTCTTCAGGGTTTCCTCAGCCTTAGGTATCAGAGTATTTTGTGGATCTATCCCCTGGGGCTGGACTCCACAACCCTGCATTTTGATTGCTTGTGGTTTTCTGTAGTAGTCTCTATCTGTTGCAGAGAGAAATTTCCTTGATGAGGGGTAAAGACTGTTCTTCTGTGAGTATGAAGAAAAATGTTTATAGATTATTGCTAGGGATTATGCTGGTTAGTAATTAGTGTTTGTAGATTCTCCTCCAATAATCATATTTCACTAGCATAGAGTAGTTTGCTAGGTTTTCAGTACTAGGCATGGTCTTGGCCTTGTTGAGCAGGTCTTAAGTCCAATTAGAGAGTGGCTGGTTACTGCCCAGGTATGCATGCCACTACTGCATCCTTAGGGTTATCATGCCGTGCTGATCATTGATGTGTATCATAGGCATCATAGCTGTGTAGGACTGCTGGTTGCCTCCCTCTATTGGAAGGTGGCATGGTGCCTTCCGGTACCATGAAAGCTAGTCCTCAGGGAGGAGGCATTCAGGGCAGTTCCAACTCAGGGACCTCTGGGCCCTGTGTTCGAAGCACTTGGTGTCTTCAGCAATCTGGATTTACCTTCCATCTCTGGGAGTTAACCAAGGGCAACCATAATAGGCTGAATGGGAGTCCTTGGGCAGTCCTGGCCAACAACTCAAGAGGGGTATTGGAACTTTCGTTAGGTGGTCTTTGGCTCTTAGTAAGGAGCACCATCAGCCCAGAGGAGAGAGGTTCATTAAAACTGTATATGTATATTTATATGTGATGTTGTGTGTATTATTATATTGTTTTGGGGAAGGAAACAGTAGTTAATAGTATGACTCCTTGTGGTGTGACTGCTTTTTAAGGCAGTGAGAATCATCTTCACTAAAGAGCCCTTTGAGACTATTCTCTTCAATAGCAGGAAGAAAGAAGAAAAAAGTCTGCTTTCCTCTCTCTCACTCTGTCTCTGTCTCTCTCTCACACACACACAACATACACGCACATACAAACACACACACACACTATCTGGAATTAACAGAGGAATGGGAGGAAGGAGCTAAAACAAAAAGTCAATTAAATCAGAGCTATAAAACTTTAATCCCATAAACTAATAGAGAATTAAAATTGTTCTGGAAAGCTCATAATAACCTAGCATGGAGGACTGGATTTCACTTTCACCCTTAGTTTTCATTTTACCACCTGGGTCTTTTCTTTGGAGGAGGGGCAGTCTTTGAATGATGAAAATGCCATAAGTACTGTGTTCCCCCAGCCCCCAAATGTATCTAAAGTATACTGTAGAGCAATAGAATGTTCTTTAACATAGACTGTCACTGGCCAGGCTTGGTGGTGTGTATCTTTAATCACAGCACTCAATAGGAAGAGGCAGGCAGGTTTCTTTGAGTTCCAGGTCTGCTAGGCCTAAATAGTGAAACCCTGAATTTAAAATAAATAAAAATAAGTAAATAAATATAAATAATATGGAGCATCACTTTTGCATGATGGAATTTAGAAGTGTGTGTGTTTGTGTGTGTGTGTGTGTGTGTGTGTGTGTGTGTGTGTGTGTGTGTACAAGGGAAGAAGTTAAGGGAAGGAACAGAAGAGGCCTGAGGAGATTGATTCCTTACTCTTTTGTTTTCTACACAAGAAAATTGATTCTATATGGGACTGTGCTGTTTGAATAATTCCCCAAGAGGCCCACATCCTAATTATCAGAAGCTGTTAATGCAGTTTCCATAGCTGTGAATAAGTTAAAGGTTTTAAGATGGTGATTAGCAGGATCATCTATGCATACCCAATCCAGTGAAACTGAGACCTTGGAGGAAGGAATCCAGGGGCTTAGAGAAGGTGAAGGAAAAGGAGCTGGAGGCTGAGCCTGGAGTGCAGTCAAGGTGGGAGCATACGTGACATCTGGAGCCTGGAAAAGGAAAGAACCTATTCTTCCCTAAAGCCTCCAGTTGGCATGCTTGAGAGACTCCTGAACTCCAGAGCTGTAAGACAATCGTAGTGTGTTCCTGAAAGCTGCTTAGCTGGGGGTGCCTTATAACAGCAGCCACGAGAGACTGACACAGGGATGCAATTGAATGAATGGTGCATTGATGTATTCAATAATTCAGAATTGCATGTTTGTGATGAACTCTTACACTTCTGTTGTATATATGTGTGGCCTTCTTAACAGTTAGTGGCTTAAAAAAATGGATGGTTTGCCTTCATTTTTTTCTTACTGTTTGTTTTAGAGTAATTCCAAGTTTTTCCCACTGGGGATTCCAGGTGTAATCTAAGCATTGGTATTTCCAGATGACAGGCTGTCAGGAGATAGCTAAAACACGCTTGTTTAGGAGAATTAGCTGTTTTAATCCTCTCCTCTGTTATATAATAAATTATCATGATATGGAAGCTCCCAGTCAAAAAGGACCCTACTGTGCTACTGGTCTGGGTTCAGGCAAGTTGGAAGACAGGCTTAATGTGAATGTTTCTAGAAGCCTGACAGGCAGCAAGTGTTGAGTATTCATTAGCAGAGTAAAAGTCCATTAAATATCATGGAACCATTCTTCTGTAAGCCATTAGGTTCACTCCTTACAGAAGGAAATAAGTTTAATAGCTTATTCAGGAAATAATTGGATTTTAAAAACCTGAAAATTAATTATAATATAAAATTATTGCATTTCCCCCTTAAACAAAATAGAGTAGTAAAATTTTGAGTGTCTTAACTAAAGACATCTATTTATCCATATAAACTTCTATTTCAACCAAGTTCAGTTTTTAATAGTTCTTTAAAGTCTCCTTTCTTAAGAAACCCTACACTTTACTATTATAGCTAAAATGGGATTATAAAATCAATCTAATATAATTTGAATCATTAATTAAGTCAATTTTAAAAGAAATAATTCAATTTCATTAAGTAATTGTTACACTGATATTACAAAGTGAACGGATTCTGTAATTAAAAAGCATTGGATTCCATATGACCATTTATCTTTCCCCTTCTTTAAACCGTTTCGGTAAAGTTCTAAAACAGAATTTAATTAAATACCGAAACAAAGACGTAAGTCAAAATTAAAATTCTAGAGACCAGCTCACTAGCAAATCATTTAAGGAGTTTTCCCTCCAATATTTAAAGGAACTACAGCAAAGTTGAATCAATATAAAAATCTGAAGATCAAATCAGGCAATAGAACTGCTGCTGTTAAAGTCATTTGTCCCCTCTGTCACCTCTGCCCAAGTAAAGGAACTCCCTTCTAAATGTCTCAGATGAACATTTATTAGGTGATTGACATTTTCCTGAGATTCTAGATTCAAGCTTATTTTTGACTTATATCTTATTTAAAGATAATAAACCAGCCACTTGGAAGATCATAATTTTGAGATAAGACTTTTTGAGGCCGAACAGACACTTCACCTCCTTCAATGTAGGTGGTGCTGAGCTTTGCCAAGCTGTGAGTGTTCTAAGGGACACTCACCACATATCTAAAAGGAGAACCATCTCTCAGAGTGATGACCAGAATATCAGTGGGCGACTGTCCACTGGTATCTTAGGGACATGGATCTGATCAGTCAATATTAGTGATTTTCCCTGTGTTCTTGTACAATTATGAAACTGGAAAAGAAAAGGGGGGAATTGCCGGGTGGTGGTGGCGCACGCCTTTAATCCCAGCACTTGGGAGGCAGAGGCAGGCGGATCTCTGTGAGTTCGAGGCCAGCCTGGTCTCCAAAGCGAGTTCCAGGAAAGGCGCAAAGCTACACAGAGAAACCCTGTCTCGAAAAATCAAAAAAAAAAAAAAAAAAAAAAAAAAAAAGAAAAGGGGGGAATTGACTCCTGTGGGGTGGCATAAACTAGTGGGAATCATTGTTTTTTTCTGCTCTGCCTCAAGCTTGTGTGTGCCATAGTTGCTATTTTATAACTCAACTACACGTGCTTTAGATAAGATGCCTCTGCTCACAGATTTGTAAAGTATATATGCATGTGAAGTTAGACTGTTACTCTCTTACTTTTCTCCAAACAACTTTCAGCTTATGCTATTTTCTCACTTTCTTTTGCCTTCATGGATATATTCATCTGAATGACTTCCATCAGTGATTTCATCCACAGACCTGCATCTTTAAAGAGGCTTTGACTGAGCCTCCTGTTTTTGCCTCTCTCCAATAATTTGGACCACAGCAGCTAATTGCGGTGTCTAATTGTGTCCTCAATTGGCTGATTGCACCCACAATTAACTAAATATAAGCACCAAGCATCGTGGTACATTCAATTTTATGCCTCAAAGATAGCCTGTGTGAGAAAGTTGGCAGTTAGCTATCTTCAAGAAAACAGCTTCTCAGACTTGGAATTGTGGGGCTAATTTAAAGCTTCCAAATGCTTTCTGGCTGGCACAGTCGATAAATCTGGTGACTATCTTAGCTACGCTTTCAAGACTATAAAAATCTGGGTATGCTGCAGACTAGCCACAATCTTACACAACTGTCAGTAGAGACATGAGATCACATCTCATCATAGTTCTGATAATTTGCTTGAGTAGCTCATGGAATTATGGCAGTGACCAATGTGTCTGCAATCCTAGCAGGCTGTCAGGGAAGTGGGATCTCAATGGATTTTCATCTGACAGCAGATTGGATTGCCCTTCCTTAGCAATTGGAAAGGCCTCTTTGAGGAGTCAGTTGCCCTGATGCATTTGAAATGCAGGTGCTTCTGCAAACCAAGTGTCTCTGAAATGCACTGGGAAGGCATCTTAAATCTCACTCTTGAAATTAGGCTGAAAATGTCAACGGGTTCAAGTCTGAAACGGCTTGGTCTTGAACTGAAAATGAGCTCATCTCTTGAACATGAGCTCATGTCTTAGGCAGATGTGCCAAAGATAATACTTGTTGATCCATTACTTAAGGAACAAATTAAAACACAGAGTTTTGCAATTTGTTCAGCAATCTCTAGAATGATTTTGAAAAAAAAAATCAAGAGCTGTAGAAACTTTTGGTTTTAAAATAAAACAAAAGTTCCTTAAAGTATATTGCATAATCACATGAAGAAAGAAAGATGCCTGCTGAAGAAATTCCCGGCCTTTGTTTTTACCTATAATTTTAGGCTGAGAAACTTCCAGTCTTCTACCATTAACTCCACCATACTCATTGCTTAATGGCTTCATTGGTGGCCCTCATTATCTCATGTCATGTAAAAATCCATATTTAAAGGTGATCTCAGACTAATAGATCATATTTCATTTCCAATGCAGATTAATGTTTCTATAGGATATACTCTGCCTATACATTTCTATGAACCTGAGCTGACAAACAGATCCTAAATCCTTCCAGCTAGTCAAATTATGTATATAATGTTATTTATACTTATATTGTACTTATGCATTTGACTTTAACTACTAGCTTGCTGTAGACCCATCTTTCCAGATATCTCAAAACGATGATATGAAGTTAAGAAAATATTTTCTTACCAGAAATAGATAGCTTTGTGTGTTAATGTGAATGAAAACTTAAAGTTTAAAAATACACAAATATATTATAAGACACAGTTGATGTTCTAGAGTGTGAATGTTGAGAATAACCATAAGAACAAGAAAGAAAGAACAGAGGGAGGACTAGGGCGGTATCTAAATGAAGTTCACAATTAGTTGGATTTTAATGAGACCACTTCAAAGAGGTAATGTGTCTTAGTTACTTTTCTATTGCTGTGATAAGATACCATGACCAAAGAAATGTATTAAAGAAAGTATTTTAATTGGAGCTTCCATTTCAGAGGGTGAGAGTTCATGACCATAATAACAGGGAGTATGATAGCAGGCAGGCAGACATGGTACCGGAGTAGTAGCTGAGAACTCACATTTCAAAGTACAGCCATGAGCAGACAGAGCTAACCCAAAGTTTAATCTGGGTCAGTGCTAACCCCAGTGACACACTTCATCCAACAAGGCCACACCCCTGATTCCTTCCCAAATACTTTCATCAACTCGGGACCAAATATTCAAATATATGATCCCATGGGAGACATTCTCACTCAAACCACCATATAGTATTTGAGTGTACAGTTTAGTTTAAATATGTAAAGCTCAGTATTACCCCAGGAACACGAACTTTATCTGTAGAATATATGTGAGTGAATTGTTCACTGAAACTAAAGAAAGACCTGGCCTCTAAGTTTGTTTCTATATGACAAGCTCAGAAGGAAAGACTCAGAGACAGAATGGCCTGTGGAAAAAAGTTCTCAATGCACAGGAGGCCTTAGACTTCTTTAGTTCTAGTCTCACATAAAAACTAAGGAAGCCCCAACATTCTCAGACAACACCTGAAGTACACTCTACTAAGGTTGTACTGAGAACATGTACAGAAATGTTCATGGAAATAAAGCACCCCTTTATTTTCGGGAAGAACTGTTTTCTATGGCTCAGGTTTGGAATTTGTTCCTGTGATTCACAAAGGGTGTCTGACATAGACCACTTCTATATAGCATTAGTATAGAGGACAGTGCCTGATCTGGAATTTGAGCCTTTTCTTATGAGAAATAGCATCACAGAGTTATCTACATGAGGGTTTCTGGAGTCTATGCAACATCATCAGCTTCCTAGCTACCAAGGATCTCTCTGAGCAGTCATCTTTTGATGTCTATTTCTTATCTTGTAGCATCTTCATATCAGAATTTTCTTAGGTAGTTCTGAGAAAGCTTGAGTAAAAGCTTGTTGTGAGATTGTGGGATTTTCAAAAGCTGGAGAAGTTTACATGAAACTCGTGTGGCAGTTTACAATTCCCCTTGCTTCATCAGACATGATGTGGCCTCTCAAGTCTGTCACTAAAGGAACAGTTAAATTGGCCTTTTTTTACTTAGAAGCTACCTTTTTGTGGCAAGTAAGTTCATTTATGAGGGGAAGTACTCTGTCTTTAATAGTTAGCAGGGAGCTGTCATTTATTTTTGGCATAATTTAAAGCCTTTTAAATACTTATTTTTAATTTTAATAATTTTGGAGGTGTTCATTTTTTGCATTAAAATTCAGGAAGCTGACATAGCCCTCAGCTTACCTTCAGGGCAAAACTGTGCAAGACATGCTTCTATGAGATAATTTGTTTCCTAATTGGCATCCGTTTGCTGAAATACAATTAAAGTTATTGCTCTAATATTAACATCAACATCTTGATTGCTCCATAAAATATGAATATTTATAATTTTTTTCTTCCAATGAAGATGTCTCTTAGGCACTTTAATTTTGGGTTTTGGCAGTTTCTTATTTATTCAAAGTTTTACTTTTTCACACACTAGTAATGACACAGGGAAGGACTGAGTTGCCTGCTGAAGTTCAGGCTACCTTAGGGTTAGACCAATTAACCTTGGAAGAGTTGTTACAAGTGTCATTATTGAGGTACTGGGCTTGCTTTCTAGAGCTCATTGACTTGAATGCCTAGGGATGGAACTATCTTTGGAGTTTGCATCATTATTCTATGAACTATGTAAGTGTGATGATTTTGGTGTTTGATGTTCCATATTTAATAAAAAATGATACCTTGCATTTGTTCTGCTTTTCAAAATGTAAAATAGTTGTCTTAAATAGGGTTATTATTGCTGTGAAGAGTTGACCATGGCAAGTCTTATCAAAGAAAACATTTAATTGAGGCTGGCTTACGGTTTTAGAAGTTTAGTCAATTATCATCATGGCAGGAACAAAGGCAGAAGGTATGTAGACATGGTGCTATAAAGGTAGCTGAGAGTTCTGTGTCTTGATTCAAAGGCAACAGGAAGTGAACTGTGTACCACACTGGGCATAACTTGAGCATACATGAGACCTCAAAACCCAACCTCACAATGACACACTTCCTCCAACAAGACCATACCTCCTAATAGTGCCTATGGGCCAAGCATTCAAACGCATGAGTGTATGGGGGCCATTCCTATTCAAACCATCACATTACACTCCTTGGCCCTCATAGGCTTCCCATACCATAATGGAGAAATGCATTCAGTCCAACTTTAAAAGTCCCAATAGTCTATAATAGTCCCAAACTTCCGAGACTCATACAATCTCTTAATTACAGTCCTCAGTAAAATGAAAATAAAAAAGCAGATTACATAGTTCCAAATATGTCACAGGAATTACATAACATTCCAAAATGGTGGTAAGTGAGCATAGTAAGGAAATACTGAACCAAAGCAAGACCAAAAACCAGCTGGGCAAACTCCAAGCTCTGCATCTTCATGTCTGCTGTTAACACACGCTTCAGATCTCCAACTCCTTTCAGTTTTGTTAATTGCAACAAACTTCTCTCTCTTGGGCTAGTTTGAATCTTTGTTGGCAGTTTTCCTTGGCAAGTATCCTATGACCCTGACATCTCTAACATCTCAAGGTTTCTAAGGCAATCGAGGCTTCACCTTTGCAGCTTCACACAGTGGCCTCTCTGGGCCTTCATGCAGGGACACCCCTGACACATGCCTGGCCTCAGTAGCTTTCCTTAGTCATGGAGGGAGATTCCATAACTCCTTTCTTATATCTTTGACTCTTAAGCCAGAATCACTTGCCTGAAGCTGCCAAGTTCTGATGCTTGCTAGGCCTGGAACATGGCCCCTCATTCAATTTTATCTTTATCAGCTTTCTGTTTCTAATGGTTACCTTCATTGGTTAAGCTCAGATGTCCTGAAACTCACTCTGAAGATCAGGTTGGCCTCAAACTCAGAGATCCACCAGGCTCTGCTTTTCTAGTGCTAGAATTAAGGTCATCTACTATCACAGCTGGACCTGAGCTGCTCTTTAATTCCTTTTCTCAAGATGGAAGCCTAACTGGGTAGGGTCTTGCTCTGAGGTCACCACTCCTTTTATTTCATTTCTTAATTGAAAAACCAAAAAAAAGTCTGTTTATCTCCTTGAACACAGGGCTTAGCTCCATTCCTCATCCTGGTACCCATTTCCTCCTCAAATTGTACCTTTTATGCTTTTCTTTGCTCAGCTTGTTCCTTTTCATTATATATCTTCATTGGAGTAAACACTAGTAAAATCATGGCAGAGTCTATATGAGGCTGTTTTGAGATTTCCTTTGTCCATGCAATTAATCAAAAACTCTTTACTTTAGTCCCATGCAAACTTTTGGGGCATGGGCAAAAAGCAGCCACATTCCTTACAAAACTATCACAGACATGATCTTTAGGCAACATAACTAAAATTCTTTTCCTCTGAAACCTCTTGAGCCTGGCCCCACAGTTCAAATCACCCTCAGCACCACTGTCTTCCATGTTTCTCCTAGGATGACAAATTAAACCTCACTTAAAGCATTCAACTGCTCTAATCCATAGTCCCACAGTCCATATTCCTCCAAAGAAAAGTGTGGTTAGGCCTATCACAGCAATACCCCAGTCCCTGGTACCAACTTCTGTCTTAGTTAGGGTTTCTATTGTGAAGAGACACCATGAGCATGACAACTCTTATAAATGAAAACACTTAATTGGGGCTGGCTTACAATTTCAGAGGTTTAGTCCATTATCATCATGATAGGAAGCAAGGCATAATGCAGACAGACATGGTGCTGGAAAGGTAGCTAAGAATTCTACATCTTGATCTACAGACAATAGGAAATGAACTGTGTACCACACTAGGTATAGCTTAAGCATATATGAGACCTCAAAACCCACCCCCACAGTGATACATTTTTTCAACAAGGCCATATCTCCTAATAGTGCCTATGAGCCAAGCATTCAAATACATGAGTCTATGGGGGCCATTCCTTTTCAAACGATGGCAATAGGTGTTCTTGTTTGCCCCTCTGTTGGTGGGACAATAGTACTGACCAAAATCAACTTGGGAAAGAAAAAAAAAATTATGGCATTTTACAATCCCAGGTCACAGTGCATCATTGACAGTGTTTAGGGCAAGAACACAAGGTAGAAATGTGGAGATGGGAAGTGAAGCAGACACAATGGACAGGTGCTGGCTATTAGGTTTCTTCTTCTTGGTTTGCTTACCTACCTTCCTTACATGGTCAGAACTAAGGATAGCATTGCCCTCAGTGGTCTGGGGTCACCCATATCAATTAGAAATTAAGGAAACATCCGGCAGACATGGCCAGAGGAAAATCTGGTGACAGTAGTTCCTCAGTTGAGGTTTGCTCTTCCCAGAAATGTCAAGTTGACAGGCAAGTTTAGCTACCCTATAGGATTTCCATCAATCTCAAACATGTAGTGTTTCCATAGTAAGTTCTCAGCAGCTCAATTTGCATGATTTTTTTATGTTTGCTTAAAAGAGAGAACATAAATACATAATTCTGCAACTATATTCAATTAAACTGATTACTGTTTATCAGTTAGAAGGTTTACATTACAATTTTACATTTTTTCACACATCAGATTTTTCTAAAATAATTTTCAAATTGGAAAAGTAATAGCATGTGTAATTTATGCTGAATCTTTCAAATGAAAAACAAAAGATACATACAAAGAAATCAAAGCTCCTCTCCTGTTTCAATATCATTTTTTCTCTGTAATTTCATTCCAAGATTTGTTATTCCTTTTCTTTGTTTTTGCTCTGATATCTAATATCATTAGGAAGGCCAACTAAAATAGGTATCTTAATAGCACAAGAGGTCCCTCAAGGCCCACTGCCTTTGTCAGGTCGAAATCAAAGTGAATAGTGTATCTGGAGGGGCGGGAAATCTGTCTGATGTGAGTGCAAGGGTTCAAGATGGAGAGAAGCAGGGTCCTCAGAGAGTGGAGGGAATGTAGGTGGTTAAAAGTCAGTTATGAAACAGAAGGTAACTACTATTCTATATGAATGAGGGGAGAGGCGAAGAGAAATTAGTTACATCTAGAGTTTGGGTCAAAAATAATACTCTTATAATAGCTCCTTTGTTTACTGTCAGTCAGCAATGCTTCAAGTGTAGAAGAGGAGAAAATTGGGAAAAGCACAGATTTTAGACTGTAAGATACTGGTATCAAAATACAGATTATAATACAAAGATCTGTGGATATGTTGACTAGGTGAGATGTGAATTATGGGAGTTATGTGTATGTTATGTGTATCTGTCTGTAAAAATAAATTTGTGTCAAACCCTGTCACTGAAAGTGCCTGTAAACAGCTGCACCTAATAGTGGAGACCACACTGAGGGCCCATATCATCTTTCCTAATATTTCTTCCCACTAGATGAAATCAAGGCATGTTGGAAAGTGCTGTTGCTAAGGCTGAAACAGTGAAAAATAAGCCTTAAAGTACAAATGAGGATAGTATTTAAAGACAGGAATGCTCACTGAAAGAGGCATACTGAGTCAAGTCTGTATCAATATTAGCATCACACTAACTAAAATTGCTGACTAAATTAAAACGCATGGGAGAAAGAGAATCTATGATATCAAGGTGACATAAATGCTTGAATACAATCATTGGAAGTTCGATGAAGTATTTACATAAGATCATCTTGCCTTCCAATGGGAACTTACTAAAGTAATATATCTTCAAGACCAGTCACATTTGATAATGATGAAAATCCTACAATACACTAGAAAGACAGAATAGTGTCTTTGGGAAAATAACTATAGTTAGAGAAATCCAGAATACCTCTTTAATCAACTGCTCAAAATTGCATCAACAATAATGTAATACATTGAAATTTAGGGCTGCCCAAACACATGCATTGCAGTGATGTTGTTGTCATGGATGCATCTCATGAATTACACAATCAATTAGTGCTGTACAAATCCAAATCTGCAAGGCAAACTGATTATTACTCCAAACATGAAAGTGGAGGAAAGTAGGGGAACTGTTCTGGTCAAAGGCAGCTGAATGAGACCTGGTACTTAGTGCAATGCCAAGGCTATAGACTGAAATCTTTTGATATATAAAGTAATTGTGGGGACAGTCAAGCAAAACTTCAGGGAGATCGTTATGAAATCTAAAATGTTTGAAGATTAAATAATAAAACAAAAGAGTTAGTGTGTATATATTTTTGGTCATGTCATGTCATATTAGAGAATGCCCTTGCTGTGAGAAAACAATCTCAATTATTTATAGTTTGGGTAATTTACCTTCAGATGATTTGGGAGAAGATCATTTGCATTGCTTTTGCAAATTTTTCTATTTCAAACTAAAACTAAGGGAAAAAGTTCTATATCTTTCTGGAAATATCTTCATGCAAAAGTAGTTGTAAGTATAGAAGTATATGTTTGTATTTTCTCACAGAAATGGGAAGATGCACACGTGATTCCTCATTTGGAACATTCCTCCTAGGGGTAGTCTTGGCAATAAGTGCATGTGAACATATTTACCACAAATTCAGAAGTACTCATTTTTAAAAATAGGAAATTAACCATCTGTTTTCTTTGAATCACAATTCTTAAAACAGTTCTATGATCATGTTCTGACCTCAATAGAAAACTTTCATTGCGTATAGTTTGACTACTTTTCCTTGGGTTTAGAACCATATAAATTCCTTATGTATAAGGAGCCTCCATGTATTCAAACTTACTAGAGAATATTTTGCTAAGTACATCCAGTGTGTGTGTGTGTGTGTGTGTGTGTGTGTGTGTGTGTGTGTGTGTGTATGTGTGTGTGTATATGTGTGTATATGTGTGTGTGTTTATGTGTGTGTGTGTATGTGTGTGTATGTGTGTGTGTATGTGTGTGTGTGTGTGTGTATGTGTGTGTGTGTGTATGTGTATGAGTATGTGCATGTACAAGGGAGGGAGGAGGATAAATATTCTCAAACTTTTCTTTTTATACTTCATTTGAAGCAAAAGTGAAGAACGTTTGGTAATTTAAGAACAATGGTATTGGGGGTTGTGAGATGGCTCAGTGGTTGAGAATATTTTCTGTGCAATCATGAAGAGCCCCTAGCACCCAAGTAACAAGCCAGGTATTGTTCACAAGACTGTAACACCATCGCTAAAGGATACAGACAGGATAATTACTGAGGCTTGCAAGCTCCCATCCTAAGTGACAAAAAGTGAGCCCTAGGTGCAGGGAGAGACTGGGCCTCAAAGGCATCTGTGGAAAGTAATAGAGGAGAAAACCTGATCCTGTCTTTTGGCTTCCATATATAGGCACAAGTGCACACACCCTCACATACACATGTGCATACATTCACAAAGATATACACAGACTTATACATGCAAATAAATAATCTTCAAAAATAGCATTGATGGTAAGCTTTGACTTAAGTGAGGTGGGTTCTGAAAGTCAGAATCTTAGATTTTTAGAAGGAAGGTTTAGAGAATCAGATAGGGAAAATCCACCAAACTCCAGACTGTATTTTCTCAGATTTCTACTTCAGGGATTCTTGTGTCTACTACTTGGCAGAATTTGCCCAAGCTACATTTTTAGGATCATGAAGATCCCCCTTGCTTCCATAGCTTACTCAGAGCCAAGTTAGGGATCAATGGCTCATCCAGCAACTAGTGATTGCCAGTAGTTGTAATATTAATGCCCCAGCCCTTGTTCATGTGTGATGACTAAGTCCCGAGTTTAGAGTTTATATTATTTCTCAGACATACCTTCTGAGAACAGGTTATAGTGTCCCACTAGCTTCTTTCCTCTGCCACTTATCTCCATCCTGTCAATGTTTCTTGTCCTGGCTAAATAACTACGTGTTCTCAAATGCTAGTGTGGGGCCTGAATCTAGAGGATCTCCAGCACAAATACTGGTTGCCAGATTAGGATCATAAAGAAACACATAACTCAGTTATTTGCATAATGATAATCATGACACCAGTTTGCCTAGAAGCCTAGGATGATAGAATTCCAGGACATTCTGTAGCCACCCATATTATCTGAACTATGATATCCTACATGTTTACTTCCATATCTTCAATGAATAGGAACATAAGCCCTTCTGAAGCACAGCATTGGCTTCATAAGAAAGCCTTTTCACTTGGTGACAGAATTAGATTCTCAAAACTTCACTTCAATACCAGATGATTTAAATGCCTCTTCCATTATCAGACATTGTAATATTTGAGTATAACTATGTGCTCTTCTCTGGGACCTTTTCAGACTAAATGTTTTCAAATTTGTTTCATCTATACTCATGGAAAATTGCATGGAATCACTCTGTGATCTTAATCTCTTGGGTAGATATGACAACAATGAGACAATGTGGCTTTATGGTTCCCTTGGTGTAATGACAGCAAATGTATGACTCTATATAATTGTTTAGGAACAGAAGGGAACAGGCTGTTTTAGCAGTTAAGACCACTGATAGCTTTTCCAGAAGACTAGTCGTCCATCTCTACTGCCTACATGGAAGCTAACAACCATCTGTAAATTCCAGGGGATACAAAAATCTCTTCTGACTGCCACAGGTACCAGAGACACATGTGCACAGACATACAAGCAGACAGAACACCCACAAAATAAGATAAATTAAAGTAAAATAAAAAATTAAATGGAGGGGGCAAGGGAGGGAGGGAGAGAGAGAGAGAGAGAGAGAGAGAGAGAGAGAGAGAGAGAGAGAGAGAGAGGTGAAATGGCTCAGTGGTTAAAAGAACTTTCTACTCTTGTAGATGATCCAAATTTGGTTTTCTGTACCAGTATGGTGGTTTACAACCACCTGCAACTCCAGTTCAAGTTTGTCTTGTATCTTCTTCTGATTTCTGTGGGTACCAGGCATGCGTGTGGTACACATGGATATGTGTATAAAAAACACTTATCCACGTAAAATTAAGTGAATCTAAGGGTAGAGTGAAAATGGACATTGCCTCTGCACACTGTATGAGTACAAGCTATGTGTATATGTGTTTATGTGAGAGTGTTATATGTTTTTATGTATGTGTGCATGTATGTATATGACTGTATGCTCCCATGAGTATGCGTATGAAGGCAAGGGGTCATTGTTGGGTGTCTTTCTTAATTGTTCTTTGTTTTATTTTTTTTCCCTAAGACACCATTTCTCACAGAATCTGGAGCTCACCAATTTCTCTATACTGGCTCAACAGCAATCCATGTCTCTACTTCTCAGCTGGGGTTAAATAGGCACATCATTGTTTCTGGCTTTGACATGGATGCTAGGGGTCTGGACTTAGGCTATCATGCTTGAATAGTGATCCCTTTGCCTGCTGCGCATCCTCTTAGCTCTACAAGTACAAGTTCAGTCACACATAATATTAGTGTTATCTGCCATTTCTTAATCTGGAGATAATTTTTTCTAATGCATTATTATTTAAATGCTCACTAAATGTCAGTCCATGCACGTGCTTCTCTCATTTCTATTCTCTACAGGTAGGTTAGTGATATTATTAGACCCAAGTTATCATTTTATCCATATAAGATCTAATAAAGTGGAACTTTTTTTTTCTAAACATTTTTGGAGGTTGTTATAATGTCCTAAATAGAGTAAAGGCAATGAAATACAAGGACCTTCCTGCAGTGCACAGTAGAGAACGTGCTACGAAAGTACATAAATTTGTGGTATTTTTATTCCCACTTTTCTGGATAGGGTATTAGGATAGCAACATCTGCATAGGCCCAAGAGTATCTGTGAATAAAAATATCATAATGTTTTATTCAAATTAAGAAAAACATCCACACAAAAACCTCAGGATATTTGCAATGCTTTCTAGGCTGGAGACCTGAGTTTGGCACTTAGAAACAGTGCCAGTGGGGGTGGCACCTGCACAACGCAAAGGCATCAGAAACAAAGCCCGAGACAGGTGAGGAGAGGTTAGTTGAGTACCACCATTGGGATGTGTCCTGCTAGCCTTTGTGATTTAATGAGCTTTTACAGAGAGGACAAAATAGACAAGTTAAGTTTCATATTGTGAATTTAATTTATAGAAGAGAAAAAATGAAAAGTTTGCTCATACTTGTTTTTATAGTACATGAAATTAATTGTATTAAAACAACAGCTTCCAAAAGGACTGCAGTATTAGAAGAAGGTTTTCCTCCTCTTACTACCTGTACCTGTGACACTCAGGAGGGAAACCAAAACACAATGGCCTAGTCAGGGTCAACTTCTTCTAGGTCATTGTCAAATACTTCCCTCTTCTACTACACTTGGTTTGCATGCAGGGACATCGAGGTCTTTTATGGAACCTTATGGTCAAGTCTAGACATAGGATTTGAACATCTTTGTACAACGCAGCCAAGTTAGGCAAAGACCAGAATCTGGTATCCAATGGGGCTGGAAGGAAAGCATACTATCTGAATATATTATTTAAATATACCTGTCCAATGAAATATGAAAGACATTTCAATAAGGAATTGCATTTATTTATTGTTTCTTTGTATCTATAGTTTTGTTTTGTGTGGGGCTGGGGATCAAACCCACTGATTTATGGATGGTAGGAAAGCACTCTTCCAATAATATATATCCTTATCTTGTAGGTTTGTGAGATAGAGTTTTGGTACACACCTCAGCCCAGCCTTGAACTCACCTAAGCACTCCAGGTTGGTCTCAGCATCATTATCCATATGCCTTTGCCTTTCAAGTGTTGGTATTAGGGGTCTGCATTGCTATGTCTAGCTTCTTCAGCTTTCTTCAGTGTGAGGACTACTATTATCACCAGCCCAAAGATGCTACTTTCTTTACAAATAATGAGCTTAGTAAATTCTGACTAAAGTTTTTCTTATTTTTGTATGAAATGGAAATCTATAACTTAAGTTACCTGTAACATGAATTTTAAATAGTCTTATTAATAATAATAATTAAAAAAACAACTCAGTGCTAGCTATTAGGGTAAATTCTGAAAGATCAGAGAGACAGAACAAGCCACAGCCTCGACAACTCCTCATCCAATCCTGCTTCCACGAATCCTCAGACTGAAAGCTTCTGAGTCCTCATCTGAATGGATCTCAGCTGAACTGCTGCTAAAAGCCTAAAAGTTTAAAAGCCTCTAGTTCCTGGTCCTCATGTCTTATACACCTTTCTGCTTCCTACCATCACTTCCTGGGATTAAAGTCATGTGTCTTTCCCAAGCAAGGTATAAGATCTCAAATGTTGGGATTAAGGGTGTGTGACACCACACCTGGCTCTGTTTCTAGTATGGCCTTGAATTTACAGAGATCCAGATGGATCTCTGCCTCTGGAATGTTAGGATTAAAGGCATGTGTGCCACCACTGTCTTGCCTTTATGCTTAATCTAGTAGCTGTTCTGTTCTCTGATGCCAAGATAAGTTTTATTTGTTAGCACACAAATAAAATATCACCACAGTTACCAAATTACTTATGTTAAAATTTTATAAACCATTTGTAACAAACCTCATTTCATTGTATTAGAAGTTTCTTCACATCAGCAAGACTGCTTGAGGACCATATGTCATATTTTATTGGTAACACTTTATAATTCTTGTCACATAGTAGCTCATTAATTAAGGTTGAATGAGTTAAAGTAAGATCCTCTAACTGCTGAATAGAGTTATCAGATGAATACTCATGAATGGGTCATTTTCCTATTTTCTTTGGTGTATGTGTCTGGTCTGTATAAGTTTAGAAGCCTTCAGGGTAGTGGATGAAGACTCTTTGTGAGTTTTTTTTCCTTTTCTCTGCATTCTCAACATAAAATCTTGGTATTCATGATTAATGCGTTTTTTTTTTCAGCAAGCAAGAAGGTTGTGTGAGATATGGCTGGCTTACATAACAAATTCAATTTAAAGTATTATTTATTGATTAATTTACTGACTTACGTGTATTTAGGACAGGGTTATGCTGTGAGTCCAGGCAAACTTGCATCATAATCTCCTACCCTAGCCTCAAAGCAGTTGTGATTACTGGCATGTATCATGACAACCTTTAACATGCTATATTTCAAGAGATTTCCATGCTCAATCTACAGCTGGCTTCTAAACTTTGGCAATACAAAAGCGTATGAATGAATGACATGTTTGCTGTATATATTTATTTCCCTGTTGCCTTCTTTTGTTGAAGGAGTTTCTCTTCTTCTTAAATCCTAAACTCTGAATTATTTTCCTTGAGAATTGAGACCTTATTTTCTTGATGTAATTTTATTTATCAGACTTACCTGCCAGTTCCTCCAAAGAGTCTTTCAGTTGACCCATCGTTAGTAGCTAAAGGATTCCTCAGAAATACATTGTGTGGTATATGTGGAACTCTGATGAATTGTGTACTATGTTCCTTATTTTTAATAGATTGTTATGCATTAATTTCAAGACTATGAGAATTTGCATTTGCATACTTTTGTGACAGTTGTACTCAGAAATATGTCATTATCAGAATTTGAATGCCAGTTCCATAACTACAACTTTCCCGAATGAATAAAGAAATTCCTTCTTGGTTGGGTACACAACAGTCACTCAACAACTACCTGACATATTAATTGGAATATCTGTCTTACTACTTATATTTTATGCCCATTAATTACTTAACTGTGGTATGCTAAAATTCAGCTCTGATAGTTTCAGAAAATTTCAAGAATTTTCTCAAAACATAAAGCCAATATGTACAATATGCAAAAGAACCATATATTCTTTTAATTAATTAATTACTTCTTTAACCCACTGAGTTCATTTAGTGCTGCTCATATGAGTATGGGTGTGGAGTTATTCACTGGGGCAGAATAAAATTTTATATGTAGATTTATAAGATATCAAATTTCATGTTTAATTTTCTATTTCAGTTACTTTTCCAGCATCATGACAAAATACTATGACCAAGGAAAATTATTTTTTAAAAAATAGTTAATTTGGCTTACAGTTCTAGAGGGTAAAGAGTCCATGACAGTACAGTGGAGGCACAGCAGCTGAGACTGGAAACCAAGAGATTATATCTTGAACTGTAAGCACAAAGCAGAAAGAGCAAACTGGGAAATGGTTCATGTTTTTAAACCTCAAAGCCCATCTCCCATGAAATACTTCCTCCAACCAGGCCTCTCCAAACAGTATCCCCAATTGGGAACCAAATAATTTAATCCCTATGACCATATGGACATTGCATTCAAGCCACTATATTCTCCCAAAATATGCTGACTTTGGGTATGTTTATAATATTCATGTTAACAAAGGCATTTTAATCTCATGAATGAACACATTTTTCAATAATAACACGGGGCCATCTGATAAACCTATTGAGAATACAAGAGATATAATGCTGCTTATGAGACTTTTACATATAACTGATATTCAGGCTTAAGTGTCCTGTTTTCAATCCATTTTTGACCAACTCACGGGTACTTCTTATGTTGTATTCACTCCTGACATGTTTCAAGTAACAATTTCTTCAATTGAAAAGCATCTTTAAAAGTCAAATACAATATCAAGTGGTCAAGATATTTTTGAAAAGGCATTTGGCATCAATATCTTTCTCAGTCTTAAATGATAATGAAACAAACCAAAAAAATATGCAGACTTTCCTTGACATTCATCAAGCATTCCTATGTTTCACCCATATATCAATAGAAAAGAGTGAGCTACTGGAGTGGGCATAAAGTCAAGATTATGAGTCCTTTTTTACCATATGATCTATTCATTATTACCAGTCAAGCTACTTATAATTTAGTTTAACTTAAGTTACAAATATGAGTATACCCAGTTCTTGAAAAGATACAGAGAAACGCTTTAAAAATATTTTACTTTTTAAAAAAATAACTCATTAGGTAAACCACTTGGCTGTATAAGTAAGAGCTCAAAACTATTTACAAATTGTGATTTAATAAATATACTCCTGTGACTGTAAAACAATATAATTTTTCTGCATATGAAAAGGCATGGGGAAATGGGATGCTCTTAAGTGGAGGACAATTATTACTGCATGCCTTGTTCTAGTCATAAATAGGGAAGAAAACACGGATGTCTCCAACTGGGAATTTGTTACACAGCCCGTGGTGCATCTAGTTGATAAAATATTATGTGATCATTTGAATTATAATTTTAAATATCTTATAATAACATGGAAAATGCTTATGGCACCTTATTAACTAAATTTCCTTTGCTTTCACTGCACCTGTATCTGTAATCCCTTTATACCAAATCTTCTATGCCTTTGTTCCTGAGAAACAGTTTGTAAGATTCGAACTCATATTTTTAGCCCCATGGTTCCCTCCGTAACATGTCTTCATTAAAATCTAACAGCTTCCTCATGCTCCTGGGAGAGTACAGAATCTAAGTAGAGATGTAAAATTGATACAGGAGGGATGAGGAGCCTGAAGATGAACAATACCACAGTTCCAGTAGCGGATGAAATTCTGTATCTTTTTTTTCCCTCTGGTTTGCTTCCTGGAGATCCTTTAAAATCTTATTTCTCAGTGAGTAATTTTGTCTTTATGGTACAAAAGGTAATTCCCATACCTAATATTGTTTCTAAGCACACGTGAGTACCCCGCTGAGTTATATATGAGTTTTTTTATGAATATGACACAAAATGAAAATTCCATTCCTAGACTTGAAAAAAGAATGCAAATTGACTTTCATGCTCAAGTGAGTTGTTTCAGGGACTGGGGTGGGGTGGGGAGACTCAGATACCTTCTTTATATTCATGTGTAATTGATATAACTTTTTAGTAATTGTTCTTCATTTACAAGCTTCATATCCAAAGTGTAAAGTAATTGACGCTATTGATTTTAAGCAGAGTTAGCTGCCTTCATCAAAAGTTGCCCACTCTTCGGAAAAGCACTAGCCGTCGCTTTAGAAGACTGCAAACTGCTGAGTGTTCCAAGCTTTATCCCCTTTATTGTTGAAGATTAGATTCCTGGATATTCTGCATTAAGCCTATTGTGTAGTAAGAAATGAGCAACTGACACTTTAGCTGCCATTTCTCATATTTTATTCAATTTTAAGGCAATTGTCATAAAGCTCCTGAGATGAGTAAACAACACTTTGATATGTTACAAGGAACTGTAGTGACAGCAGCTGATCAGTAAGGATAATCTCATTTCTACCAAAGCAAATTGTGACTGGACAACAGAATGTAAACTTCCTGAAGAGTGGGATGGGGTTCCACAGAGAAAAAAAAAAAAAAGGAATACTTAAGACTGTTTTCCACTTATGCATCAATAATGAAATGTCAAGTTTTACATGATAGTCTTCTTCATCTGTCTTTTTGCTTTCTGCAGTTTATTCTTGGAGATCAACTGTTGTTCAAGAAAAAGATTAAATGGAAAAATTCCAAGAGTAAATTATTTGTAAGTTTTAATATCCACACTGTTTCAGCTATTGTATGTTGTGCTGAAATTTCACATGACCCCAGTCTATTTCACCCAGGATGTGAATTACTACTTTTTCCATTACATTGTGTACACATCCACCTTTAGTCACTTATGAGTTGAGTCAGCCACCAGCTACACTGTAAAAATAATAGAGTGATAGGCTAAGGAGATAGCTCAGCCATGTAAGTAGAAAGATGATGGAGTCTGGATTCTCAACACTAACATAAATGCCAGGTGAGTGGATGACCTACCTCTAATTCCTGCTTGAAGAAAGTGAAGTTAGGGATTACATGGAATTAAGGAATTACAAGATGGCAAGCTAGACTAGTTGATTCCCAGAGTTATGGGTAGAAGTGAGAGACCTGACTCAATATAACAGATACAGAGCAATCAAAGAAGAGATCACCGTCATCTTTTTGCCTCCAATCACATAGGCATACACATGAAATAAGCGCATATGCATCACACACACACACACACACACGCACACGCACACGCACACGCACACGCACACGCACATGCACACGCCCCCCCCCATACCAACCCATAGTGATTTTGTTCAAGAAACACTTATTTTACTTAATTTCCTCCCTGAAACAGACAATTTTGTTACAGTATATATTTAATAATGTTTATGTTATTATTTGATTTATAAACTAAGGATAATTTATAAATTAAAATTTACTATAGGTATGTATGTATAGAAAGCATATCTAAACTGTGCAACCAGTGCGTACATACCAATACATATGATTTGCTATTATCAGCATTTGAACACATCCACATGGGTAAGACGATACTACAGTATAAAGATAATTTACATACAAATCACTCTAGTAAAGCATATTTGCATTCCATTTGTAACAACAGGTTCTAAACTTTGATTACTTAAGCCAAGGCTTTTAGTGAAAGGTGGAGTTAGTTATCTTATCTAACTCATGTGACTATACTCTCTTTCACTATGTCATCACACAGGGATCTATCACAATTCAGGAAATATATACTCTCATGAATGGAAACTTGCTCACAATGTACCTTCAATGAACAATACTAACTGAATCATTTTTTAACATTTATTGAAGAAAAGTATTGCATTATGCATATTGTTGTATTTGCAATGATTTTTAGTTATTATCTTTTAAATACATGATTACATATGCATGTAATCAGGTATGTTTTGGTGAAAATATAAAACTTCTCTATGTATTCCACATTTATCAATCCAAACAATTCTCATACTTCAAATAAGTATTATTTCACCCAAACAATTAATGGTCAATGTGATAATAGAATATATTTTTCTCACTTCTTGGTGGCTCAGCTGTTTAGAAAGAGATGTTGACAGAGTTGATGTAATGCTGATTTTTCTAGGGTATTTATTATTACCTTGTTATACAGGGAGACTATATATAGCTTAGGTGAGGAAATTCCAAGTGTAGGCTAGTTATTTAAATACTACCTTGTGGTATACTCACCACTATTTGTTATATCCTTCCAGAATGGAAAAATACATTGTTTATGGGAAAGAAAGACAAAAAAATTCTCCAAGTAGAACTTAAAACATGCTGATGTTTTACCTGATGAGAGAGAGAAAAGGTATTCCAGTTGATCTTGTTATGATAATTAAAACACTTACAAATCTCAATATTATGTACTGTTTATTATATCAGTTAAGTGCATTATGTGTCACCCTTTGGAGGTCTGAAAGAACTTTGGGAAACATTTGATAGTATCTAGCCAGTGTTAAGGAGGATTGCAGAAGTGTCTTAAATTCTAGGATTAAAATATAATATCATTCCACAATGGTATCCAAAGAAGTGGTTTTATAATTTGAATGAAGGAGTCTGTTTGGAAATCAAGCAATATAACTCCTCTGTAGATATACCATTTAAACGATAAACTAACTTGGTAGCAAAAAATGTTCCTGGTGAAATCTTGGCTAGGTGATCTAGCCAAGTTACAAAGTTGTCTTTTCTTCTGTTTCCCACTAAGTCACTCTGAAGTCCCGTTGCCCTGTATTTTAACTCCGTAATTCTATGAATTTAACTTTGTAGTGGTTATTAGCATTGTTATTGTTGTTATCACATTTATATAACACCTTAACTGAGTTTATTCAGTAGAGTGTACTTTCAATGTGAAAAATAATACTTGAATTGACATTTGTGAAATTTTCCTGGAAAGAAGGCAACCTTTCAGGATGAGGTGTGAATAGCTTTGTTATTTAACAATAGTAAAAATTCCTCAAGAATATAAAGTCAGAGACTATTTTTAATGACATTCTTAACACCCTTAACACCCATTCTTAATTTGTTGTGGGAACTTTTGTAGGTGAAAGGGAATAAAAAATGATGAAGGTGAGGCTTCCAGCAGAATCACTCAGTGAGCATGAATCAGGGAACAAGTCGAGTCACAATGTAATGTGTTTCTGACTGGGGATGATTAGAAATAGTAGCTGTGGCAAAACTGGATATCAACATGTAGAAGGCTGCAAATAGAGGGGTCACCAACTGGATCAGGCCCTCTGAGTGGGTGAGACAGTTGATTGGCCTGATCTGTTTGGGAGGCATCCAGGCAGTGGCACCGGGTCCTGTGCTTATTGCACGAGTTGTCTGTTTGAAACCTGGGGCCTATGCAGGGTCCCTTGGCTCGGCCTGGGAGGAGGGGACTGGACCTACCTGGACTGAGTCCACCAGGTTGATCTCAGTCTGTGGGGAAGGCTTTGCCCTGGAGGAGATTGGAATGGGGGGCGGGCTGGGGGGAAGGTGAGGGGGGCGGGAGGGGGGAGAACAAGGGAATCTGTGCCTGTATGTAGAACTTAATTGTATTGCAAAATAAAAAAAAAAAAAAACCAAAGGGGGAAAAAAAAAGAAATAAAAAAAAAAGAAATAGTAGCTGTGACGTCACTGAATCCAGAGCCTCACATTGTGATTGTCTTTCCCAATCTGCTGAATGTCAGAACTGAAGCGTTAAAAGAGTATGTTTGTATGTATTGAGCAGTTTAACTCAAAATACATTACATAAATATTTTCTGAGAAACTCCTGTCTTTTAAGAACAATGTCAGTTGGCAAGCACACAAAAATCAGAAAGGTAAAAACCAACCCAAGATGTTATTCATGAACACTCTCAGTATTTGAAGCACATGCATTATAAAATGTAATCTTGTAATAACATGGCTTTTTTTCATGTGGAAGTAAAGAAGAAAGAAAAAAGTTCTAATCTCTATAGAACTTTTGGAATGGAGGCACAGTTATACCAAAATAAGACATAATAACATTTGCATGGATATTGAGAAGTGAATAGTCCCTCTAGCATCCAAACAATTATCATCTAAACATATGAGGGGATATCAAAATTAATTTAGTAGTTCAGCTACAACGGATAGATGCCTAGTCCTTGGTATTTGTCTCTCATTCACTTCCTCTTTACACTTAATAGAAAATTTCCACACTATCCTTTGTGTTGTTTTCAGTCTACATTGTCTATACTGTTTGTCAGTACACGAATTTGAGACTCAAAAATGCCAGGCACAGCTACCAGAATTTTTGTTACATCAATGTGGACAATGCATGGTCTTGAGTGTCTTTTTGTAACTCCCCATGCATTCTTTAGGTGGAGAATTCTTGCTGCTAAACATTCTCCAAGAGGATTTAGAGGTTAAGAGTCTTCGCACGAAGAAAAGGACATACATCCTTGCATTTGAGTAGGACACTTATGTCTTCTGAATAACTTATCACCCTGCCCTGGCTATCTAGTGAGTCCTATGGCTTTACCTTCATATGTGGCTGTTCTGTGTGTTCCAAGTGTGCTGAAGTCGTAGACATGTTTCATCTTCAACAATATATACTTCAACAATATACTCATCTTCAACAACTACTTCAATCTTACTCTAGATTACACACAGTAATATAGTCTTGGTTCTGAATCCTCTGCTTTAATCCATTTTTTGTATTACATTCCAAACCACCTTTGACCATTTCTACTTCGTTTGAACTCCCTCTTTTCACTTTCACCTCAATATTCAGAGTATTATTTAGTACTGGTTTTTCTCAAGTGACTTGGTTTCCTCAGAAGATCTGTCAAAATTGGTCTCACTCCATCTGATCAAGCTTTATGAAGGGGAAACTAGGCAGCAACAAAGAATATAACTACCAAGGATCAATATACCTTTCACATGGATTTAATGTTGGAGAATGTAGATGGTCATCACTGTTAACTACCAACTTCCATAGAAAGTGAAGTGAAATATTTATGCTTGGTATTAAGTGGATTTGTGTCTCCCTTATACTGGAATCTTCATTCTTTCAAGGTCGAGGAGGACCACTAATTTTTACATGGTGTTCTTAGCAATACAGGATTCAATAATGATCTAGGCCATTGTTGCTGGGGGATGTCTTTCTATATGCTGTGATTATGTGTGGCTCCCATTGGATAATAAATAAAGCTGCATTGGCCTATGGCAGGGCAGGATAAGGTACATTCAAACTGAATATGAGATAAAGAAGGGCAGAGTAGAGACAGATGCCAGCCACCATTGAAGGGGCAACAAGATGCCAGCAGACGGTAAGGCCATGGCCATGTGGCAACATGCAGATTAATAGGAATGGGTTGATTTAAGATGAAAGGTTTAGCTAGCCAGAAGCTGAAGCCATAGACCATACAGTTTGTAATTAATATGAGCTTATTTTATAAGCAGCTGCAGGACCATGGGTAGGAGAGATTCTTCTGGACTGCTGGGCAAGGCAGGAGCAGAGAAACTTCCTCCTACACATTGTTTAAATTCTTACATTTTTTTTTTACCTTATTCTGTATATGCACTTAAACCAAATGGTTCTGTATTTGGATACTGTTATGCTTTGGATACCAAGTGTCGTGTAAACATATAGACATTCCTGTGATGGAGGCTTGTTTCCTAACTAGTGGCACTATTTTGTGAGATAGATAGTCTAGGAGGTAGGGCTTAGGTGAAGGAATGATATCTCAGGGGCAGGACTTTGACATGCATGTCATCTGTGGTTCCTTTCTATCATTCTCTCTTTCCTGCCCTCCCAGAGAAGCTCAAGTTTGTTCAACCACGTTCTTCACAGTTGTCCCAGAAACAACACAGCTTTGTGACCATTTACAATCACCTCTGAGTCCATGAGCCCAAATGAGATTTCATCTCTAGAGGTTGATTGTCTCAGATATTTTATCACAATAATGAAATCCATCAAACGCTGACACTATGGTGTCCTGAAAGGGGTACTCTTTCATCATAAGTTGTGAATTCTGTACATTATTCACAATCGTTCCTCAGAAAACATGTATACAGTGCTAGCTAGTTCTGTTTCCTTTTAGTGGTGGGAGCTGGCGGCTGCTATCTGGGAGACATACAAAGCTTATCCCATCAAGAGTGTAACAGGATGTATTCATGTGGCAATCACATAATGAGTTGTGAAATCATGATTTTTAATGAAACTCCATTGTCTGCTGTACAGATGAGAGTATGACATCCTCCTGAACAAGCGGAAACATTTCCAGATTGATTGAGCCATCTTTTCTGAAGCAGTGTCTCCTTTAACCCCTAAGAATAGTAGCTGATTGTAATTGCATAAATGGCATAATATTTTAGAGACCTATGGAGAACTTATGCAGCACAGAAGCCTTTTGTGAGCTGAGCCTGCCATTGTGCATGGTTCGCATTCATCATTCCTGGTTTCATTAGTAAGGACATTTGTATGGAAATGGATTAAGGTTTATAGGTTTATTTTATTGTGCTGTAGATTCTGCTGTAATTATACCACTGATGGATTGTATTAAACTACTTTGTGGGAAGCTTTCAAAACACATCACACTCGGAAGTGCTTGTGTTCTAAAAAAAAAAAAAAAAAAAAAAAACAAAACCCTATTTTTTAACTCACCTGTAGTTACTGATGGAGTGTGCCTTTACTTAGCTCACATGTACCTTCCAACCCATTTTACTTTTCTGCACATTTTTAGGTTTAAAGGACATTAAATTAACTGCTGTAATAACCTGTGTAATTCACTCTAGTCTCCAATATTTAAATGTTTTTTAAACAAAAACAGAAAAATTGAACAATGAGAATAGAGATGAATCATTAATTCATTTAATATCACAGCCTAATTCTTTACCACGACTTCTGATATACTTTATTAAGAATTTTTCTAGGATTTAGAAGAGTTTCTATAAATGTTTAAATTATAAAATTGGGGACTTTAATGTATTTATTTAAAAAATATTTATTTTTAATTTGTACATGTGAGGGTCTGTGTGCATGTATGCATGTGTACCACTGGAGTCCACAGAGTGGTTGAAAAGGACCTGGAACCCCTGGAACTGGAGTAACAGACTGTTGTAAACCATCAAGTGGGTGCTAGGAACAAAACCTGTGTCCTTCACAAAATCAGTAAGTGACTTTTAAGCACTGTGTCATCTCCTGAATGCCTCTAATACATTTCTTTTTGAGGTGGCTTATTCTTTCTGAGGATCTTACAAAGTTTGAATAGGTCTTTCATTAGTTATTTGGCTGGGTTTTATTAATAGGCTATGTGTACATATAATTTTATTTAAGCTTACAGGTTATTTCATACGACAAACATTTAAAATATTAGTTAATAGTGTTTCTTTAAGATCAGGCCACTGATTAAATCAATGACTTCTCTTAGTCTATTTCCTTAAAGTTCTGTGTTTATGATTATAATCTCTTAAACCTAATTTCCATCACGTTCTTTTTTTTTTTCTGCTTTAGGTAAAGTTTAATTTCTTTTTTTTTAATTTTTATTTTGCAATACAATTCAGTTCTACATATCAGCCACAGATTCCCTTGTTCTTCCCCCTCCCGCCCCCCTCACCTTCCCCCCAGTCCGCCCCCCATTCCAATCTCCTCCAGGGCAAAGCCTTCCCCACAGACTGAGATCAACCTGGTGGACTCAGTCCAGGTAGGTCCAGTCCCCTCCTCCCAGGCCGAGCCAAGGGACCCTGCATAGGCCCCAGGTTTCAAACAGACAACTCGTGCAATAAGCACAGGACCCGGTGCCACTGCCTGGATGCCTCCCAAACAGATCAGGCCAATCAACTGTCTCACCCACTCAGAGGGCCTGATCCACTTGGTGACCCCTCAGCCATTGGTTCATATTTCATGTGTTTCCGTTCGTTTGGCTATTTGTCTCTGTGCTTTATCCAACTTTGGTCTCAACAATTCTCGCTCATATAAACCCTCCTCATTCTTGCTAATTGGACTCCCAGAGATCCACCTGGGGCCTAGTCATGGATCTCTGCATCCAGATCCCTCAGTAGTTGGATGAGGTTTCTAGCACGACAATTAGGGTGTTTGGCCATCCCATCACCAGAGTAGGTCAGTTCGGACTGTCTCTCAACCATTGGCAGCAGTATTTAAGAACTATGTGTGTTCATATATTTATTTATGTGTATATAATTATAAGGCTTTAGAACTCGTGAGGACTTCCATACCTATCCTTATATCCTTAGTATAGAAAGCTGAAACAAATGCTTTATTAACCAATATAATTTTCAAATCTGAGACCTTGGATGTCTAAACATAAGAGCCAGAGCTAGGGGGGGCATTGCTTCATTCAAAAGGAAGTGAGCCTGAGAAGGTGAGGTAGTATAGAACAGGGGTAGAAATTTAGTTCTCTATCACAAATAATACATTTGTGTATCTAGTAATCCGCCCATATGTACATTACATATTAGATATGACTGTTTTCTCCAATTCAAATATTTTAAAAACATCATATTTTCTGCCCAAAGTCCCGTTACTTCATTCACAATCCTATCATCCTATTTTTTATCAAGTTTATCTCATGTCTGTAATATCAATGTTTCTATGGAAAACCAATACACAAAAACAAAACCAAAAAGAACAAACCAACAACTTGTTATTTTTGTGTTTCTTTTTTTTTTTTTTTTTTTTTTGGTTTTTCGAGACAGGGTTTCTCTGTGTAGCTTTGCGCCTCTCCTGGAACTCACTTGGTAGCCCAGGCTGGCCTCGAACTCACAGAGATCCGCCTGGCTCTGCCTCCTGAGTGCTGGGATTAAAGGCGTGCGCCGCCGCCGCCGCCGCCGCCGCCGCCGCCGCCGCCGCCGCCGCCGCCGCCACCACCCGGCTATTTTTGTGTTTCTTACATATGCTATTCAACAAGACACAACCTACCAAAGCTCGGGTTTAAATATCAACCTTAAGTTGACTAAGTCTCCAAGCTTCAGAAGAAATACCCTTACTATAATAGTTGTGATTGCTCTCCTGGATTTCTGCTGTGGGATGGTCTTTCTGTATGCTGTGAATATGTGTTGCAACCATTGGTTAATAAAGAAGCTGTTATGGCCTATGGCAAGGCAGATTAGAGACAGACTGGGAATCCCAGCAGAGAAAGGAGAAGAAGGTGGAGTCAGAGGATATGCTGAGCATTGCTGAGACAACAAGATGTTATGGAACATGGGTAAAACCACAAACCACGTGGCAAAACATAGATTAATAGAAATGAGTTGAATTAAGTTGTAAAAGCTAGTTAGTCATAAGCATGAGCAATAGGCCAGACTGTTTATAATTAATATAAGCCTCTGTGTGTTTACTTACGACTGAATGACTGCAGGACTGGGCAGGACAGAAACTTCCATCTATGGATTGCTGAAGCCATTTTCTCATTATTATGCATTTCTGTATTAGCTCTTGTTTGTATATGGTACCTTTCCCATCTGGAAGCCAGAATAATCTTAGAAAATTGAACATCACAGTACAACAGTTGCTCAGTTTATCATGGTGTACTAATAACCTGTAGTTTATAACTGTAGTTGGAAAATTTCAAGTTTGCCTGGGGGTCTACTCCTCTCTTATTTTTTCCCCCAGTTCCATCATCAAACATTCCCTTTCTTCTTATTCTATTCCATTATTGGATCACATCTAACTCATTGGTATCATGGTGATTTATATTTTCTGTTTTATTTATTTGGGTTATTATTTTTCAATATTTTAGGACTTACTTTTCATCTGAGTTTCTATGCAAATCTCCTCACAAAAACCTTTAAAAGATCCTTGTCTAAAACATAAAATTACTGCACCTCTGCCTCATACATGTTATTTCTAATTTTTTTAACTTCACAGCAATTCTCTCAAAGTGCATACTTTATTTTTAATTTATTTCTTTACCTTTGTCTTATTTCTCACCATCAGTACCACTAGTGTTAATAAAATCCTAGCTTGTTGCTCAAGACAATAAATATTTGATGAAATAATGACCACATGATAGATTGAAAGGAAAACACTGATTTTTAGTCCTGAGAAGAATTTCAAATCTTTGAAACCTAAAAAAAAAGTTAGTAAAAAGTAAGAAGAGCTGAGAATAACCAAGGGAAATACTAAATATGGTGGACCCTTGACTTCCTGTCTATGAATAGGTATCCCAGTGAGATATTTAGTGGTCCATAGACAAACAAACAAGCCATCAAATTGGCTTCTGGGAATAGAGGTGATGGTAAAGGAGAAGTGGGATAATTTAGAAGCTGCAGACTGTCCCTTTAGCAAATGACTGAGTGCTGTATTTAATTGGATGTGCTCCACTAGAGAAAACAGTCTACTCATTAAAACATCAATACATGAAGTTCCAAGCAATCTGGTTTCTCTTTTGAATTACAATATGTGCAAAAGAAAGACTTCTAATATATTTTATCCCAATGGGGTAGTTGTTACATATAATTTATATTGGTTGCACAAGCTATAGTGATGAGAATTTTCTAAATAATCACCTTCTTGTTCTGGGTCAATATTACAAGGTGCACAGAAATATATTTGTTAAACTGATGCAGTGTTAAGGTGAAACACTGTTAGATCTTTCTTCTTTTGAGTTGAAACTCAAAGGTAAGGACCATTTGATCTAGTAGAAACACACACATGCACACACAAACACACATACAAACACACACACACACACAGATAGAGAGACAGAGAGACAGAGGGGAATGAGGAAGGGAGAGGGAGGGGGAGGGAAAAGGTAGAGGGAGGGAGACAGAAAGACACAGACAGACAGAGTCCACAACTCTGAGTTCCTGACTATGGTTTAAATTTGAGTAGTTCATTAGCCCTAGGTTAGTCTTTCAAAACCAGGTGCTCCATATATACCTATGGTTTGAAGTCTATAATGACATCCAAATACGACAACATTTATGATTGAGTTTTGCAAATGTAAATATATCTTCAGAAGTGTTATGACAAAAACATTGAAACTGGCACAACAATGACTATAGTAACCTTAGTTTAAAGCATTACTGATTTACTTACCCATTGGAAATAAAATACAACTTTGCCCACTTGTCTTGAAAACTCTAGTGTGGCTCCAAATTGTAGTTCTTAACTTTCTGATTTTGTGAAAGATTTCACTTCACTGCTAGTGTGTCAGCCCCGAAGCTGAGCACTGCTTTTCCCATTTGCTGAAAGTTTCTTGCTCCACATTCTTCAATTCTTTGCCTGAAACATTTGTGGCACCCCCAAAAACGTGTTCTCAGAAAAACTATCTCTGACAGCCTTCTATAAAGAAACACCCACTTTTATGTATACCTCCCCCAAATATGTCACTGACATGTTCTACAATTTGTAAGGCACTGGAACCCAATACACACCATCAGAAATAACCTGCTTAATGCATCTATTGCTTCTTATTTTCTGCTCTTGGGTCTCACCTGTTGTAAGCAGGATATCATAAGAAAACATTCATTGTTGATTTTAATATTTCTAGGCTAAGATACTTATTGTTTGGGAAAGGGGAAAAAAGAAGGGTGTGGTGGTATTGTGTTCCCCAAAATATTGTGCATCCTAATAAATTTATCTGGGGTCAGAGAACAGACAGCCACTAGATACAGAGGCTAGAAAATGGTGGCACTCACGCCTTTAATCTTAGCATTACAGAGACAGAAATCCCTCTGGATCTCTGTGAGTTCAAGGCCACATTAGAAAGAGCCAGGCCTGGTGACACACACCTTTAATCCCAGGGAGTGAGCCTTTAATCTCAGGGAGTGATGGTAGAAGGCAGAAAGATACATAAGGTGTAAAGATCAGGAACTAGAAGCATTTGTCCTGGTTAAGCATTTGATCTGGTTAAGCATTCAGGCTTTTGAGCAGCAGTTCAGCTGAGACCCATTCTGGATGAGGACTCAGAGGCCTCCAGTCTGAGGAAACAAGACCAGCTGAGGATCTGGCCAGGTGAGGTAGCTGTGGCTTGTTCTGGTTCTCTGACTTTCCTGTTCACCCCAATACCTGGCTGAGGTTTGATTTTATTAATAAGAACTTTTAAGATTCCTGCTACAGAAGGGGAAAAGATAAAAGAAGGAATGGTGGGAAGGTGGGAAGATATGACATCGAGTAGAAAGTTACTTTATGATGAGTTCATGGCATTATTTGGCATATAATTAATACTCAGTAAATGACACAGTGAGTATGACCAATTTTGCTTTTATTTCATTCTTCAGAACATAGGAAATGATCTTATTTTTAATGGCAATTGATTAGAATAATTTTCTAGAAACAAATAACGTCACATTAAGCACCCAGCTGTCATAGAGTGACTAGTAGAATCCGTAGCAATGTCACAGGCAACAGTTATGAAGTGTCTGGTAGAACTCAGGGCCTGAAGCTCAAGAAAGAAAATGAACTTGCAGGACCTCACGTTTTCAGCAATTTATCTCTAACTTTGAAATTTGTTTCCTTCAAGCTTTCATAGTTGTAAACTGCAAATACATATTAGAATAGCTGTGGAATTTTGATCTCGAGAAAGATTTATTAATATTTAATCATAAGTGAGATTATTTTAGTATTTCCACCCTTGAAGAAATTTCTGATTCTGCTGCCTTTGAGACCCATATGGACTAGTATCCCCTAGCTGTGACTACGTGGTTTAAAGAAAAAAATTGAAAGTCATCTCACTAGGCATAAATTTTTCATCACTTGTTGTAAATAAAGCATCATAGAAATCACAGCAAAACTTGTTTAAAGTCATTTAGTAAGAGACAAAGGGAATGATTGGCTAATAATCAGAATAAAGGAAAATTCTAATTTAAAAAATGATGATAATTGTTGCTAAAATGATGATTATTATTGTTAATATTAATATTTTTGTTATTCTGATTTTTATTTAAAATAATCAAGAATACTAGTCATGGAGCTATTTGATCATTATGTTTTTCTTTTTGAGGCAATCCTCCAACAGAATATACTATAAAATGTCTCTTTTTTTTAACCTAAGTACTTAATTTACAACACTGAGTTGTTCAAACCCTCTCCATTTTCCTGATAATGTAGCATGGGTTGCAAATTTTGAAGATGTGGGTCACCTGCCAGAAGCAAATTACAAATGAAAGGAAACTCTTCTTTTTTTTTTAAATCTTTTAAAAGCATATATTTTTTCCTTCCATTATCTTCTCACATAATATATCTTGATTATGATTTTCCCTCCCTCTACTCCTCCCAGTTCCTTTCCATGTCCACTCCCATCCAGATTCATATCCTTTCTGTCTTTTAGAAAAGAACAATTTTTGAAGAGATAATAACAAAATTTTGAAAAAGTATAATAAGATAAGACAAAATGATAATTTAAAACCAAGTGGGCAGAGCTGGACACACACATGGCCACCGAGGGCCATTGATCAGTGGCTGCTGGGTACCATTATGGTGGGTAAATATGTGGTATGGTATGGGAGAGAGAGAGGCAGATTGGTTCATGTCCTATGGAGAGAGGTAGATCCTTACAGGGGAAAGTGGTGAGGAAAAGGCTGATGTGTGAGACCTGCTTGTCATCCAGGGCCATGGTGATGTTTGGTTTTGGGCTGTTGCCAAGAGCCATGTCTGGATCTGTGGCCCTGCCACAGCCATGATCTGTGTTGATATCCATGGCTCCTTGTTACCTTTGAAGGCCATGCAACTCATGGTCTGGGCTGCCACCTGGGGCCATGTTGGAGTTCAGGGACCATGATAACCATGTCTGGGTCAGTGGTCTTGCTTCAGTTGGGGTCTGTGTTGAAGTCCATTGCCAATGTTACCACAGGGGCCCGTGTAAACCATGTGCTGAGTTGGCATTCCCCAACATCTACCCAGTCTATGACCTGGTGATGACCTGTGAGAGTGTATGAAGGGACTGGTCCAAGGGAATCATAGCCATAGAATGTTTATGACTGGGCAACAGCAGGATATCTGAGAGGAGTTTCAGTGAGGGTCCAGTATTGATGCTGTACCAGAAGCCAGAAGCCTTGAACCTGACCAACAACACATTACACAATGAACATTTGCAGTAAAGCTGTCTGGACATGGTATACTGCAGCTCCCAATGTCACTAAGACAAATGAAGAGGTGATATAGAGGCAAGAAAGACAGAGGAGTGAAGTTTTTTATTCTTTGTTTTTATATTAGTATTTTTATTTGTATTTTTTCATTTATTTCTATGTTTTATTTTTATCTTATTTTTATTGTTTATTTTTTTAGTTTTCCTTTGAGGGGGGCACTACAAGGGTGAAGGGCAGAAATGGGGGGACTGGGAAATGAGTGAAACTGGGGTGCATGATGTGAAATTCCCAAAGAATCAATAACAAGTTATGTTAAAATTAATAAATAAACAAAAAAAAACGAAATAAAAAACCAAAAATGATCACATCAAAGACGGACAAGTCAAACCAACAAAAGGAAAAGAGCCCCAAACAAGGCACAAGAATCAAAGACCCATTCATCTGCACCCTGAGGAATCCCATAAAAACACTAAACTGGAAGTCCTGATACATATACAGAGGACGTGGTACATCCCTGTGCATAATGCTTCAGTCTCCATAAGTTCATATGAGCTTTGATTGTGTTGTTTTAGAGGGCCTTATTTTCTTGGTGTCCTCCATCCACTCTAGCTCTTACCCTCTCTCTGCCCCCACTTCCACAGGGTTTCTCAAGCTCTGAGGGGAGGAATTTGATGAAAACATCTCATTTAGGGTTGGGTATTTCAAGCTCCCCCCTGCTTTCTCTGTAAGACTAGTAGTATTTTGGATTTCCCTAGGTTCCTTTGCTATCTACACTCTGGTTCTTGGTCACCTAAGCAGTGCTGGGTATTGCTTCCATCTTGTGGAGTGGGCCTTAAGTCAAATCAGATATTTGTTGGCCACTCCCACAAGCTTTGTGCCACCATTGGCCTAGCATATCTTGCAGAAGGATACCATTGTAGAAAACAGACTTGTTGCTAGCTTGGTGTTTACATTTCTGTTTTGGTATCATGCATAGTATCTTTCTATATCAAAGATGCTAGAACATAGAGATGAAGGCACTATGCAGGCATCAGCATGAGTTTTCTATATTAAATCCATATACAATGAGTTGTGTAGCTGTTGTCTTCAGCACTGGAGCCTTGATGTCAGTTTGTGGAGAGCAACCTTTTGTCTTGGCAACAGCTTGGCTCTTGTTTTGTTTTGTTTGACTCTCATGGGACTCCTTTGGCCAATAACTCAATAGGATTTAATCCAGTCCCAGTAAAGGAAGTTTCATTTGGTGACAAGAGATGTCCAGTTGGGACTCTGTTTCCCCCATTATTTGGTGATTTCATTTAGTTTACCTTCATATGTGTATATATTTTAGAAAGTTTCTACTGTATTTTGTTTCTCATGCTATGCCACAAATGCCCCTAAATTTTAGCTGTCTTTCTCTGTATTCCCTCCTTCCACCTATCTCCTCCTCCCCGGTTGATCCTCCTATTCCAGCCCCTCCCATCCATTTCCCTTTTCTAAGGAGATCTATCTGTACTCTCTCCTCTCTTACTCTATACCTACTCTCTGTGGGTCTATAGATTATAGCTTGGTTATCATTGACTTAACAGCTAATATCCACATATAAGTGAATACATGCCATATTTGTTTTTCTGAGACTGGGATATCTCATTCAGGATTTTTTTTTTCTAGTTTCGTCTACTTGCCTGAACATTTCATGATGCCTTTGTTTCATTGATCCTTTCTATTGTTTACTTTGCTTATATTTTATTAAAATCAGCCATGGTTTTGATCTTGCCATCTACTCCTTTTGGGTGTGATTTATTCTTTTTATTCTAGAGCCTTCAGGTGTTCTATTCAGTTGCTGGTATGAGAACTCCCCATTTCTTTTTTTATTCAGCCACTGAGTCCTATGAAAGTTCTAACTTGCCTCTTAGAACTGACTTTATTGTGTCCCATAAGTTTGAGTATTTGTGTATTTCATTTTCATTGAATTCCAGATAGTCTTTAATTTCTATTTTGATCCATACTCATTTAGTTGTGGGTTGTTTAGTTTCCATGAGATTGGAAGCTTTCTGCTGTTTCTGTTGTTGATGTCCAGCTTTAATCCATTGTGGTCAGATAGGATACAGGGAGTTACTTCAATTTTCTTGTATTTGTTGAGACATGCTTTTCATCCTAATATGAGGTCAATTCTGGAGAAAGTTCCATGAGGTTCCTAGAAGAGGGTATATGCTTTTGTATTTGAGTGAAATGTTTTATAAATATGTTAGGTCTATGTAGTTTATAATGTCAGTTAGTTTCTGCATTTCTCTCTGTAGTTTTTGTCTGGATCATCTGTTTATCAGTGAGAGTAGAGTGTTTAAGTTTCCCATTATCAATGTGTAAGGGTCAATATGTGATTTAAGCTATCATAGTATTTCTTTAACAAACTTGGGTTTTTTTTTTTGTGTTTGGGGCATAGAAGCTAAGAGTTGAAATGTCATCTTGGTAGATTTTTTCTTTGATGAGTATGCAGTGTCCTTCCCTATCTCTTGTGATTAGTTTTGATTTGAATCTGTTTTGCCAGATATTAAAATGGCTATGCCAGCTTTCTTAGGTCAATTTCCTTGGAATATCTTTTTCTAATCCTTTAACCTGAGATGATATCTATTCTGCATGTTAAATTGTGTTTCTTTGAAATAGCACAAGGGTGGATCCTTTTTTTTCCTCCATTCTGTTAACTGTGTCTTTTTATTGGTGACTTGAAACCACTGATGTTGAAAGATATCTCTTGTGTTTTGAAAAGGAATGGATGCCATAGACTCAGATTTAAATGCTTAGTGATCAGGAAGTGGCATTATTTGGAGGTATGTCCTGGTTGGGGTAGGTGTGGCCTTGTTGGGGGAAATGTGTCACTGGGAGTTTGCTTTGAGGTTTCAAGGGCCCAAGCCAGACCTAGTATCTCCTCTTCCTGCTTCCTATCAATCCAGATATAGATCTCTCAGCTATTTCTCTAGCACCATGTCTGCCTGTGTGCCATCATGCTTCCTGCCATGATAATAATGGACTAAAATTCTCAAATTACAAGCCAGCCCCAGCCAAAAGTTTTTCTTTATAAGACTTGATATAGTTATGGTGTCTCTTCAAAGCAAAAAAAAAAAATATTGACCAATACAATATCAATGACCCATGAGTTTTGATTCATTTTTACTTTGTTATTTTGTTGTTGTTGTATGTGTATGTGTCTTTCCTCTTTGAATTGCTGCTCTGTGATTATTTATTCCTTGTGTTTTCTTGGTTCTAGTTAACCTCTTTAGGTTGGGGTTTCCCTTCTAGCATTTCTGCAGGCCTAGATTTGTAGACAGATATTGCTCACATTTGATTTTTATTATGGAATATCTTATTTTTTCCACCTATGGTGATTGAAAGTTTTCTGGGTATATTAGTCTGAACTGGTCTCTTCGGGTCTGTAACACATCTCCCCAGGTACTTCTGTTCTTTAGAGTCTCCACTGAGAATGCCAGGTGTAATTTTAATACTTCTGCCTTTATATGTTACATGGTCTTTATCCATTGAAGCTTTTAAAATTCTTTCTTTGTTCTGTATTTCTAGAGTTTGATTAGTTTGTCCCAATGGTACTTTCTTTCCTGGTCTAGTCTATATGGTGTTCTGTACGCTTCTAGTACTTTGTTAGACATCTCCTTCTTTAGATTAGGGAATTTTTCTTTTAGTATTTTGTTGAAATTATTCTCTGTGTCATTAGGCTATTTTTCCTCCTTTCTCTCTTTCTGTTAGTCTTAGATTTGCCATTTTATTTGACTCACCAATGTATCCATTTCTTCTATTGTGTCTTCAATGCTTGAGATTTTCTCTTCCATCTCTTGTATTCTTTTGATGAATCTTGTCTTCTGTGGTTCCTGTTCAAGATCCTACATTTTGCATTTCCAGATTTTCCTCTGCTTGGGTTGATTCTATTCCTACCTTCAGGTCTTGAATGGTTTTATTAATTTCCTTCCATGGTTTGTTTATGTTTTCATAGATTTTTTAAGACCTTTATTCATTTCTTCTTTAAGGACCTTTGCTATTTTCATAAAGGGTCTTTTAAGGTCTTTTTCATGTGATTAAGCTATATTGGGAATACTCAGAGCCTACAGTGGAGGGATTGCTCTGCTCAAGTGGAAACACATTTTCCTGTCTGTTATTGATTGTGTTTTTATGCTGGCATCTGGGCATCTGGGATTGGTACTATTGTAATTCTAGGTGCTTATAGCCAGGGAAAGACCTGGAATCATGCAGCTTAGAAGCAGAGCTATGCTAGCAGGCAGCAGATCATGTGGGCTGCTCATGGAGTCTGTGGGCAAGAACTGGGGCAGCAGGAGTAAAAAAAAAAAAAGAGGCTAGGTCTCATGGAAGTTCTCTGCGTGGATAAAGGCAGGGAATGGCCTGCCCCACATTGGGTACCAGATCATGTGAGAAATCCACAGAGTCTGCTTAAAGGGTAAGGAGTTTATTAGGGGATAAAAGCTCACCACAGCACAGGAGATTTATCAAAGGGTCCTAGAAAGCTGAACTATGGTCCATACTGTTCTTCTGCTTGGTCATTCTCAGCATCCAAAACCACAAGGGAGAGAGAGAAGCGAGTATGTGCACCTCAGGTCTTAAGGGTCCTCATGCCCCAGGGGCATGTACTTCAAGGTCATAGGCAGATAGAGCAGTTACCTGCTACATCTCTGGGGTGGTGCTTCAAGGTCATAACCAGAATAGCTTCCCACTACACTGGTCTTGTCTTTGTTGAGGGAGATGTTTTGTTCCTTGGTTTCTGTTTCCTCTGATTCTTATGGGAGTTTGATGGGTGTGCATTGTCTGGTAGGAAATTCCTCTAGGGTCCTGATACATTTGGCCAATGGGGCTTCCAAGTAAAATATGCTTCTGGATATTGAGAACTGGTAGTTGAGAATTGGGATGTACTGGGGCAGGGTGAGGTACCTTACATGAGTTAGGAAGAGGATGTATATTATCCAGACCTGTTTATTAAGTCCCCTGGAAATGGCAACAGAGAGTGAGGGCACAACAGAAGGTCTCCTGTAGAGCTGGGTATTAGACCTGGGGACCAGGAGATTTAGAGAAGCAAGAGGAATAATGAAAATCGGCAGTTAGCCTACTTGCTTCCTTGGGCAAAGTAGCCTATGGGTTCCCAGGAAGTGTCTGCTAGAGCTGGAGAATAGGACAAAGCAATGAGTCTGGGGGAGGGAAGAATTTCGGAGGTGAAGATCTGTGTGATCCACTGGAAATGTGTGTAGGGGGAGAGGTGAAATAGAACATGCAGCAGGTGTTCTGCTGTAGAGCTGGGGATGAGACTAGGGGATTGGCTTTGGAGGAACAGAAGGAGAGGTGAGGATCTATAGTTAACCTACTTGTTTCTCTGGCTGGTGGCTTATATGGTAGTGCCTGCTGGAGTTGTGTGTTGGACAAGGGATAAAACAAGGAGTACTGGGAGAAAAGCTAGGAGGCTAACCTCTGTGTAGTTCACCAGAGAAAGGGGATAGGGAGGAAGGGAGGTCTCTGTAGGTGATCTGGTACAGATCTAGGGATGAGACTGGAGGATTGGATTTGGGGGAGTTAGGAAGAGGTGAAGATTTGTGGAGAGCCTGTCTGTTTCCCTAGTCAGAGTGACCTGCAATTTCCCAGGAAGTACCCACTGGATTTATTTTGGAATAAAGCAAGGAGTGAAGAGAATGAAGTTTAGAGGGTAGATCTGTGTAATCAACTGGAGATGGCACAGGGAAGGAGTAGAGTGGAGCCTACAGCTGGTGTTCTGCTACAGATCTGTGGATGAGACTGGGGATTGAATTTGTAGGGACAGAGGCAGAGGTAAAGATCTGCAGTTTGTCTACTGCTTCCCTAACCAGAGTGGCCTGTGGGGTCCCCAGGGAGTTAGAAAACTCTTCTTAAGTCAATCATCTTGAACCATAGTCATGTGTGGTGTATATTAGTATTTGTAGATGTATCTCATGCTTACATATTTATATATGATATATTTTATATAATACTGCTTTAAAATGCACAATTTTTGTATATATCTATGGGGTACAATGTGACATTTCAATATATGTATATATTGGGTAGCGGTCAGAGGAAGATAAGTAATATATCATTACTTCAAACATTTGTCATTTCTTTGTGATTAGAACATTGAAAATATTCTTAACTCACTCATAAATAATTGAGCTAAATAATAGTCTAATTCATTAAGCACCCTTTTTACAGAGAAATGACTGGTTTGCTAAGTGCCAGAGGAAGGTGCTACTCAGACTATCTAAAATGAAGTTGATGGCCTGTTTCCCAGCAATCCCTGATTATATGTGAACACGTAGAATGTTGAGCTATTGTGAAGACATCTCTGAAACCTTTTGCTCTTTCTTTTCCATTCATATCACTGTACAAAATATTCTTTGCATGGCTTATGTTTTCTTACCAGGGAAGAAAGGGCCTATTTATGTTTGCCCATGTACAGAATTGCAGCTTAGTGTGAAGGAGGGTATTCTACAATGCTCTTACTGTTGGTGAGGCTGCCTTTGAGTTCAGTAGGGATGGATCTTGCACTGAAGGGACATCAAAGCCTGAAAGCACACCATTAAGTGCCCAAAAGTACAAGCAGTTCCATGTTGCAGTATTTCATTCTATTTAATATATTCTCTGAGCTACACATTTTAAAGACAATTTTGAAAATTCTACCTCGTATAATGCTTACAGAGGTTAGTGTTGAATTTCTTGTAGTGACAAACAATATGCAATATGTTAATTCTTAGGCATGCATACATGTGTGCAGTGTTTGTATCTATATGTAGGCAAGTTTGTATGTGTGTGGACACTTGTGTGAGGGGCATGTATCCATGTGTCTGTGCATGCATGGGAAGCCAAAGATTGATGTTGGATGTTCTCCTCTGTCATTCTTGTTCTTATGCATTGAAGGATGCTCTCACACTTGAATTCATAGCTTGCTGATTCAGCTAGTCTAGTTAGATCACTTGCTCCAGGGATTCCCAGATCTTTGCTTCAAAAGTGCTGGGATATGAAGCAAACTGTCATGCTCACCCAGATTTCACATATACTGTGAACTAGAACTCTGGTCATCATGTTTCCACACAAGAGCTTTTACTCACTGATGCCAATAAATTATTGTTGTATATTATCAATTGTTGACTTCCTTATATTTAACATTCATAGATTCTTTATGAAAGAAAATAAGTAAACTTTGTCAAATCATCATGTTTTCCTTTCCCTTTTTACTTTGTTTTAATTTTAACATGATTTCCTTTTTCCTTTTATCACCTAGAGGTCATTAGTTCTTGCAGTTTATCAATCGTATCAACCATATCTTTCAACTATGTTATTTTTCTTCCAGGATATAGTGCACATTCCTTTGTCACTTTGCAAGAATTAGTAGTCTGTGGTATTTATGTTTTCTTTGGAATGTCAAAATTGGCACTGAATATGTGTATTGCAAGAATTTATAGCAATAGACAGGAAACAGCCCAAAATGTTTTATCATAACTGCTCTTAACATTTAAGATAATTTCTTCTCATTTTAGTTTAGTAGACTTTAAAACTGAGTAGTCTGACATAAAGTAATATATCTTTCTCTTTAGTCAAATGCAGTAATAGTATCTCAGCTGGTTTATTACTGACATTCAGTAATGGCACATAATACTGAATTACCTAGTAGATGCCAGTGAAGATGGAATGCTTCATAGGTTGTATTCCAGTTTAGTTTAACTATTTGTATTCTGTAAAGTAAAGTAAAGATTTATCTTGAACTACCTAAAAGTCATTTTCTCCATGCACTAAATAAAGATATTAACAGTAGCATACAATGAGGGTTAAGCATGACTTTAGAAGATATTTAAAACACCAACATCTGCCGTTTTGGACACTCAAAACTTCAGAGAAATAAAGTACAGCCTTTAGATTTGGAATGTTTTCATTATTATGATTTTCCTAATGTTTTAACAGAAAACTAATACCACAAAAAAGGGACAAATTTTCCATCCTGTAATGTTATGACATGGGAATTATGAGTAGGGCGTAGAGTGCTTCTTAGTAGAGCTTAAATTAAAAGAAATCATTATATTTAATATATATCTATCTCTCTCTCTCTCTCTCTGTGTGTGTGTGTGTGTGTGTGTGTGTGTGTGTGTGTGTGCATGCACCCACATGCTTACATGCTGCAGTGTTGGTATAGAAGTCAGAGGGCAGCTTGTGGTAGTCAATCCTTTCCTTCCCACCATTTGATTTGATGGAGATCAAAGTCAAGCTATCAGTCTAGTAAAAAGCCCCTTTATCCACAAGCTATCTCATTAGCCCTCTGCATTATTTTATCAATTCCTCAGAATTTCACAACATTGATTTTGACTATTAAGAACCTTGTTTTGCTTTTGTTACACTGTGGCCCATGAAATCCAGAGTGATATTTAGCTAACTGTGTCAACACACATTTATAGCTCCACACTTAGTGGATATTTTTCCTTTGTATGTGCTGTATCTGTAATTATTTGCACATATAAGACGAACTGACCATTTCTAAGGAGTCGTTTCTCATCAATGTCCAATCTGCTGTGTGCTGTAATCAACGCTGGAGCTTTCTGTTTGCTGAAGAAGTAGGTGAAGGGGCCTTTTGCACATTTATAGAGTTCAAGATGATCACAGCAAGAAAACAGCTGAGGAATCATCTCACTTTTCAAGGGATGAAAAAGAGTATCTGAGCCTATGTCCCCATCAAGTGACATTACACAGTCACCTCCATTGTCAGGAAAAGCCATCTGACCCTAACTTGGCAGTTGTACTTTTCTTATTTCATGTGTCTCATTGAACTCTCTCATCAGTAATTCAAAAGACTCCTATAATCTCCCTGGATCTTCAATTCTGAATCATAATAACTTTCCCACAGTACTTACCCCTTTGAAGAGTAGCTTATTTTTTTTTTCAAATTCTTTCTAGATTTTCTACTATAGTTACATTCCCTCCTATTTCCATTATTCATGAAGACATACAAACAGTTGGAAATCTCAAAATGTGAGCCCAATGATTTTTTTAAAGCTCCTCAGCATATTTGGATTAAACCAACCTTGATATGCCCTTTAGACATTCATTTTCACTAGTTGTCTTTTAAAGTATTTTTTGCTTTGCTTACAGCATGGAAATTTGACTGTATGAATTGCAGAGACTTTGGCTGTATGTAAATGAAGCTCAAAATTTAAGTTGACTTAAATGAAAAGGAAACATACTAAATTACATAGCAAAGAGCCTGGTTGAAGCATGGAACCCTAGGTCACTATGGTAAAGTTGTAACAAACAAACAGACCCATGGGTAAGGCAGGGAGATTACTACGAATTCAAGGCCGCCCCTGGCTGCAGAGTGAGATCCTGTCCCTAAACCAATGAACCAACTACCCAACCAAAACAAAACAGCCACCAAACAATAAGCTTCCAACAATTTTTTTTTAAAGTTTCAAAGACCCTAAATACAATGGTTTTACAAAGTAGGAACCACTCCTCAGTGGGTTCATGAGTGGTAGTCTATCACACCTGTATAGCTTAGGAAATTCAAGTTGGTCTAGTGTCTGCTCTAGGAAGTCATTGCTGTAACCATCACTCTTCTGCTCACACTTTTCTTTCCTCCTCTTTCTCCTCCTTCTCTTTCTTTTTTCTTTTGTTTAACCCTGTATTCCATGCCTTGGGAGAGGAATGAGAAGGAGTATAAAGTGATTTCCTTATAAAGAGATTACACGGCTGTTGAAGAGCACCCTGGTTGTTTATATATTATTTCCACAGACTGTCCCCTTGTCCATATTTAGCTGTGTGTTTAAGGAATCCAGAAGGAAACATTTTATCAAAGGAAGAGGAGAAGGAGGATCCTGGGGAATTAGCAGCTCCAGGTTGAAGGATATTGATGGAGAGGCTCAGCTATCTCAACATTACTCCCTTGATTCTTTCTACTATATACGATGTATGGCTCTTACTTCATGCTACTTCTCCCTACTTTCCTGAGAAAATCATCCATAATCTAAAAATCAGTTTAAATACAATATTCAAGGGGCAAAAGAAGATTTTTGTACAATTTTATTTCTGGAGCCATTTAACCTTACCTAGAACTTTTTCAGCAGGCCTCTTCCCAAAGTCACTTGCTCATTGTTGGGCTCATAAATTGACTCAGAGCATCATGATCACGTTGGTTAGGTAGTATACTGATGATCCAAGGCTAGTTTAAATCTCTACACTGATGAAGTAAAGAGAGATACTTAAGTAGACCACAAATTGTGCTTTTCAAGGAAAGACTGGGGAGGTCAAGAAGGAAGTACCCACTGCTATTGAACTTCTGCTGTGAGACTTTTCCACTTAGAATCTCATACTGCACTTTAAATAGATCCAGGAAACTTATGATCGCCTTCCTTCCTTCCCCTTGAACAAATACAGAAATTAAAGTTCAGATAGTTTAAAGAACTTGCACAATGTCACAGAACAAGCTAATAATTGAATGGTGTATGGCCACTTTTCTAATAGCCCCCAAAGAAACAAATGTGCAGATAATCCATGTTGATAGAGCAAGAGCCATGTAAGTTTGCACATATGAACAAACAGCTGGAATCCATCACTGCACTTCTCAAAGGGGCTTTAAAAATAACTACTGTTTTCAAGTTGTAATTTTCCACTTTTCGTCATCCAGTAAAGCAAATGCTCTTCTTCTCAATGACTTTGGTCAGAGCCTGGCATTTAAATTTTGTGCTGATTTAAATTAAGAAGTTCACATTCTGTCACCATTGTATAACAACTCTGTGTAGGTGAATGTAAGGGATGGGAGACGTGTGAAGGATGAGAGTTCAGTCAGTAGAAAATGAAGGGGCAGAATGGATGCCAGGGACTGCACAGTGGACCATGTTATCAACTAAACCAGTTTAGATGTCTGGTAGATATGTAAGGTTACTATCAGAATAAATATGTCCGTGTTAGAGAGCACAGGAATGGGTGATAAAAAAAAGTTAGAAAAAGAAAGAAAAGAAAGAGAAAAAAAATAAACATAAAAGAGGACCAAACGGTAAGACAAGAAGGAAATGAGCAGAGAGTAGTGAGAGGAACGGAAAACTGGCTGATGCTACCCTGGCACTTCTGGGGATGCTTTACCTTGCTGCAGACAACCCTCTGGTTAAAGTCTGAAGTCCTTCCTGAAGCGTGAGGTTTGCTACAAAGATGAAATTGTGGAATAAAATTGAATTTGTAGTGGGAAGGGAAAAAGAAGCATTTAAGGAAATTGTTAAGAAATGTTTTATCATCCTTTGTTCTTTTTTCCCCGAAAGTTTGGAAGTCTCTGACAATCATAGGAAGAGATAGAAAATGAACCTATAAAAAGTGGCATCAAAGAAGCACAACGCCACTTAAGGGACCACAATCTGAAGTCATGTGTGATTGTGAACAGGCCCCAAAGAGTTCCTGTCACTGCCTCAGGTTCTATCTTTCCTTTCCTGGAGAATACTGACCCTGAAGTCACAGGGACACCTGGGAAAGGAAGCTTTATATGAACTTCTGTGTGGTCTGTTGGACAGAGAGAACAACAGACTTCTACTCTCTCTGTCATGCAAATGCATTACAACTCTAATGTGGAAATGTATCCTCCAGTGGAAAATTATAATTCCTTAAATACTGCAAAATACTCATATGAGTGTAGAATTAAACACTGTGCAGGTACATATTTGAAATATAGACCACTCAGAGAAGTATCTCACAAGTTGGACATTGTGTTTCTGTGTGTGCACATATGTGTGTGTAGGTTCACTACACGTGTGTGCACAAGTAGAGGGAAGGATGACTTCTGGTATCTTCTTCTACCCTTCTCTACCTGATTTTTTTGAGATAGGTTCTCTATTTTTTATTTTTGGTTTTGGTTTTTATTTTATTTTAATTTAAAATCATTTCTTGATTGATTCATTTGGTTTTCACATCATGTACCCCAATTCTGCATATCTCCCAGTCCCCTCATATCTGCCCCTCACACTTGTAGAAAATTAAAAAAATTCAAACAAAACCAAACCAACCAACCAACCAACCAACCAATCAATCAACCAACCAACCAACCAACCAACCAACAACCAAAAAGAATATTTTCAATATCCCTCCTCTCCAACACTGCTTCATTCATCTCGGTACACTGAGAGCACAGTGTGTCACACATTGTACCCTTTTGTCCAATCACCCTTACTTGCAAATGTTTATTGCAATGAGTCATTGGTCTGATTCAAGGCCTCTGTTTTTGTTACACCATCATCACTGGATCCTCACCAAAACTCCTCTCTGACATCCCAAGGCTGCCCCCAAGTCATAAGGCTGCCCCAAGTCATAGAGATAATGTGGATGTCCTTCCACAGGACCAGTCCCTTCATGTGCATCAGCAGGGTAGATATTAGGATGTGGGCCTGAGTGGCAGCCGAGCTGGTCAATCCAGGCCACTGGGGCTTACCACTTCAGGTGAGGGGCAGAGTCAGCTCTTCTATGCTCATGCCATCAGGGTCATTTCTACTAGAGTTCCTAGCCACTCCCCCAGCTTCAAGACTGAGAGTGCCCTGGCAAGATGCTTAGTCATCCCAGGGCCCTATGTCCTATGTAATCTGTGCTCTATCAAGCAATTTGCTTGTAGCATGACCATGTAATCTATTCACATACGTGGCATATGCGCGTGTGTGTGGGAATCTGTAGAAACCGGTTCTGCATATTCCTCCCCCCTCTTCCTGCACGGTCATTCCATAGGCCTATGCACACTCCTTCTGTTCCCTTCCCTTAATAAACTCTTATAGTGGGTTTTGCTGTACCTTGTGACTTTTCTCGCACAGTAAACAGCGCCGCTTAATGAGTAACATTGTGCTGCTTAATAAATAACAAACTCTTCTACACCCATGGTGAGGGGTAGGGCCACCTCTCCCTAGTACGGGGTGAGAGGCAGCTCTTCCATGAGGCTTGGGTCCAGCTCTCTTGCTGTAGTGCTCAGCAAGGGGCAGGGCCAACTTTACCAGGGCCAGTGAAGATGGGGAGGCTGGCCCAGAATGGCTCTCTGATTTCATCACATGATTTGAGTGCCCTCCCTGTGGTAACACAGACCATAGACATCAACACTGACCCCAGCTGCAGCAGGACCACTGACCCAGACATGGCTCTCAGCAGCACTTCAGCCTGGAGGACACCATGGCTCCGGGTGGCAGCACAGACTACTCAGATCATCATGGCTCTGGTGGCAACATGGTCCTTAGATACCAACAAGGCCACATGTTGTGGCTGAGACCCAAGGCTTCCATGTGGCCTTTGTGACAACACGGGCCTTGGTCTTCAGCCCTAGCTGCAGAAAGGCCATAGTCCCAGAGGGCCCAGATGTCACTATTGCCCAAGGCAGCAGCACAGGCCACTCAGATTTGTATGGCCCTGGCTACAGCATGGCCCTCAGATTTCAATAAGGCCACAGGTTGTGGTTCAGACCCCAAGCTTCCATGTGGCCTTTGGTAGTAACACAGGCCATGGACTTCATCACAGACCCCAGCTATGGTAGGACCATGGACCAAGACATGGTCCTTAGCCCAGGCCTGGATGTCACCACGGCCCCAGATGGCAGTGCAGGCCACTCAGATCTGTATGGCCTGGGCTGTAGCATGGCCTGAGGACACCAACATGATCTCAGGTGGCTGACCAGACCCAGTGTAACCACACAGCCCTCAGCTACAACAGGAGCCATGGACATCAACTCAGACCCCAGATGCTGTGGGGCCAAGGACCCAGACATAGCCCTTGGCAGCAGCTCAGGCATAGATGACACCATGGCCCCAGGTGGTGGCACAGGTTGGCACAGGCTACTCAGATCAGCACAATTCTGGAGACATCAATGCCTTCAGAAACCAACAAGGCCACAGGTTGTGACCCAGGCACTACGGTTCCTTATGGTCTTTGGTGACAATATGTGTCATGGACATTAACACAGACCCTTGTTGTGATAGGACCATATGAGACAGGTTCTCCTATTAAAACTTGAGCTGTTGTCTAGCTGGCCAGTGAGTCCCTAGGATGTTCCCATCTTCACTTGTCCAGAGTGGGCATTAAAGTCATTCACTGACATAGCACACTTTTATCTGGGTGTTGGGGATCTGATCCCAAGGCTGCAGGCTTGTGCAGTGAGTGCTTTACGCACTGAGCCATCTCTACAGCCTCCACATCCATACATTTGAGCAGTGGTTGTCAACTGGGGAAACATTTGGGGACTTTTATCTGGTGTCGTTACCAGCTGCTAGAATAACTGACAAGGGGTAGATCTTTCAATCTAGCTCCAACACACACACACACACACACACACACACACACACACACACACACACACAGAGACAAGTCAAATAAGGCATTATCCATCTGAGCTCAAGATGCCAATAGTGCCATGGTGAGAAACCCTACTTTAAATGAAAAGCCACACTGGCCACTCAATCAACATTCTTGTTTGGTTTGAAATTGTGTATGCTGTTGGTCATATATTGTGCTGATTTATAGATAAATGTGCAAGGAATTCAGGAGTTGGGTTATTTCCCCAGTGCGTGCAATAAGTAAAGCATTGAAAATAAAAGGTGTCTCAGATATTAGAATAAGACTGTATTCCTCTCGCTGTGAATGACTTCCTATTCTGTTTCTGTATTAAATAGGTGTCTCCTCTCAGAAGTGCAACATTCCTTCAATGTGACATCTCATTTAAAACTGTCTTTGAGAATAAAAAATAATGCTATTGTACCTGGCTTCATAATTTTGGTCAAAAGCTGAAAATAATGACCAAGTTTGTTAAGCACTTTTATTTAAAGTTGATTAATGCATGAAGAAAAAAAAATCACAAATTGGAGTGACATGTCTCAAAAAGGCTGATTTAAATCACACCACAATAAAAGAATATCTTGAATTCAACAGCAAATCGGACATTCATATAAACCTTGCTGGCTATCCTGTCAAGAGGATTTTCTGACAGTGAAGACTGCTCAGTGCCCGAGGCAGTAAGGGCGTTTCCCATGCTCTAAGGCTCCAGGAAAAGGTTCAGAAGTGACCTCATCTTTTAGTGGTTGAAGAGCCCAGAGAAAGAAGCTGGGTGTGGGGTGGTATACCCACAATGGGGCAGTGGAAGTGGAGAATTGCAAGGTTGAGTTACACAGTGGAGGCCTGCCTCGAGACAGAGATGGACAGTGAAGCTGTACCTGGCATCAGTAGTTGGTTTATGAACTAGAATCCAGATATCCTGAGCCCCAGCCTTGCTCCCTGCACAGCTTAGTATGTCTCAGGTGAAGAAGGGAGTCTGCCACGGACTGGCCCATCGGGGGTACCACAACTGTAGGGGGACAAGGGCTTGGGTAGTCAGGAAGGCAAGGATTCGGGAATGACAGACAGACAACACACTCAGAAGTGGTTTGGATCTGCTGCAATTTTACTTCTGCAAATCAGTAGTTTATATACAGAAAAGAAAACTATCAAGTCATACAAGGAGCAACAAGAGCTTGGCAATAATTCAATTACATCACCTATAAAAAAACAGCAAACACACAATTATTAATCGACACTAGACATATCCCTTTACCCACAAGAACTTTATGACCCAAAGAGCAGTCTGTGTTTTTTAAACTTAGTACAGTCCCTAGACTTGTGAAGGCTTCTTTGCGGTTGTGGCTGTGTCCTTCATCTTTATCTCAGCCGCTCTCTAGTTTATTATTCATTTTTACTTTTCTGGTTCTCATGACCCATTTAGCCAATTTGGATATTGCAGATCCTCCCTAAGTCTTTCTTCAGTTCTTTACCATATATCTCTTCTAATATAAAACCTTTTTACCTGCTGGAATACGGACTCTTGTACTTTTACTCCTGTAAGGGGAAGGGGTTCTGCTGTAGTCCTTAAGTTTCCCATGCTGAACTTCCTCAACAGAGGGGCCCACCATCTGCCTCCTATGCGATAACGTTTTCTGTCATAAATCACTTTAGTTGGGATTCCTAAAGGATTCCTAGTGGGTGAGTGTTCATTCCCTAGAAGTGCCTGAACTATTATATTTTCTATTATCTAGCGGCTTGGGGTCTTTAAGGAATAGCTCATTCTGCTATATCTAAATAAGGTCCATGTCCAGCTTCCCCTCTCCTCCATAGTTCACAACCCAAGCATTCATTATTTTTGGCTGTGTTTTATAGATTAATTAGAACATTATCAGAAAAGCAGTTATATACAACCCATAGCCCAAGAGAGCTCATGATCTGTGAAGCATGTCTCCTTCAAGAAGGCATAACACAGGCACTCTGCCAGGGACCTCCAGGGAGCTTAGTCCCATGGGACACGTATCTCCCGTCCACTATTATTGACATAATTGTTCATGTCACACGGACGACACTGGAGTTGGTGTGGCAGGAGTCTAGCTTTCCTAGGTGTATCCACTGTACCCACTCTCCATGGTGTATCCCCTGCATCTACTTTCTGAGGTGAATTCACTGTACCCACTTTCTGAGGTGTAGCCACCATACCTGCTCCCCAGGGTGATATTTGTAGTGAGGAGCTGAAAGTGCTCATCAAGTAGAAACAAAATAAAAACAAAACTCTTTTGTCATGATCCAATAAGGCTTAGAAACACCCCATGCACACCTCCCCTTGAGCATATTTGATCCACATTTGCATATGAAAGGTATGTAAATTAATTGCAATTAAAAGCTTAATTAGTTGAAAAGACATTCAGCTTTGTCTATATTATCTTGGCTATGGACTGTAAGTTCTTGGAACACCAGTTAAAATTCCATGGTCTGCAGCTTTCTGCAGGATATGGAAACTAGCCAAGCTCTATCAAGTTCCGGGCCTTAACCCTGCTTCCTTTGTCTGAAGGCACTTTCCTTCCTGGCCTAACTCCTCCTTTCCCCCTCAGAATCGCACACTGGGCATATGTCTCAGAGATGAGAGGTTTTTCTGGTCAACCCGGTTTTTCTGGTCAACCCCTAATTAGAGGAGGTCTCTTTTTAATTAAAAAATAGATTTATTTATTTTTAACTTATGTCAATGTGTACATGTTTGTGTGAGTTTATGTGCACTGCATGTATACAGGATCCTGTGGAAGAGGATGTTGGATTCCCTGGAACTTGAGTAACAAATAGTTATGAGCCACTATAAGGTGCTAGGAATCAAACCCAGGTTCTCTGGAAGAGCTGCAAATGCTTTTAACCACCAAGCATCTCTTAGTCCCTGGGTGTTCCTTTCGAATATCTTATGAGGAAATCTTTAACAAGATGTATCACATACCCTGTTCATTATCAAAGGAAGTCAGGACAGGCACTCAAACAGAGCAGGGACCAGGAGGCAGGAGCTGACTCAAAGGCCATGGAGGGGTGCTGCTTACTGGCTTGCTGCACATGTTTTGCTCAGCTTGCTTTTTTATAGAACCCAGGACCACCAGCCCAGGGATGGTACCACCCATCCTGGGCTGGACCCTCCCTCATCCATCACGAATTAAGAAAACGCTATACAGGCCTACCTACAGCCTGATCGTATGGAGGCATTTTCTCAGTTTTGGTCTCTGCACCAGCTTCCATCTGCTGTTGGTGGGAGCCTCACTGATGATCTGATGACCACTGGACAATGTACCGATGTATGCAATCTATGAGTATATCAGAATATCATTAGGAATCATTTCACTTTTTTTTTTTTTCAATTTTTTGGTTGTTTTTTGCCAGTCATGTTTGGTTCTACCATAGGCCTCTGGGTTATCCTATCTACAGTTCCTGGCCATCCAGGCAATGTTGGCCTAGGCTACCTTTGGGGGAATGGGCCACAAGATAAACGAGACATTGACTGGCCACTGCCACAAGTTCTGCACCACCATGGCCCCAGCACTTCTTGCCCGATGGACAGATTGTGAATCAAAGGTTCTGTGGTTGGGTTGGTGTCTGGGTTTCTTTTTCAGTATCCTGTATAGTACCTTCCCACACAAAGAGGCCAGAATATTCAAATGAAGGCTCCATGCAGACACCAGCTTGACTTCTTTATGTTCAATGAACTGTGTGGATGTTGTCCTTGGCAATGGGACTCCACTATCAGATTTATGAGAGAAGCCCTCTGTCCTAGCATTAGCCTGGGTTTTGGGGGAAGGGTCCCATGGAGACCCCCTTGGCCAACAACTTGAACAAATAAAAGCCCAGCCAATCACTGGAAGCCTTGCCTGGCTAAAATAGATGTTCAGTTCAGACTCAGTATCCTCCATTACTAGAAGTCCTCACTAGGGTCACTGTCACAAATTCCAGGAAATTTCCACTTCACTAGGTTTCCATACCACCCCAAAGTGCCCCCAGTTTTAGCTGTCTCTCCCTGTGGTCTCTTTATCCATCTCTCTCCCACAACCTCATTGCTTTCACTCCTTTTCAGCCATTTTGGAATATTCAGCACTGGCTGTGGCTGAATAGCTGGTGAAGACATATTGCCCTGACTGTTATTGGTTGTGTTCTTATGCTGGAATCTAAGATTCTACATTAGGGTGATTATAGTTTTTTTTTTTTTATCCTCACTTCTGGGTTTGTCTTTGTTGGGTGTGTATTTTGTTCCTTGGCTTCTGTTTCTTCTTTGGATTCTCCTCTTTATGTTGGCTTTGTGTTACCTGTTTTACTCACTGGTTCTGCTGGTGTGTTCTCTGGGCAAATTGACTGGTGTTGGAGCCTGGGGAAGGTGAGATGAGGGTGGTGGTGGGTATGTGGGTTCCACAGGAGGTGTGAACAGTGGGGTGGGGAGGCTGTGGTGGTTGTTCTATTGCAGTGCTAGGGAAGACCCTGAGGACTGGGTCTGGGAAACAGAGTGGAGATGTTTTACAGGCAACTTACTTGGTTTCTGGCAGGTCTTTCCACAACTCATATTTTAAATGGGTGCCAGGGGATCTAAGTAAGCTTAATTAAAAACAAACAAACAAACAAACAAACTTTTTCTAAGAGGTCTGAACTTCTCTCTCATCTCCCTATGCATGAAAAAAATCAATGTACAATGTCATATATTTAGTTAGACGTTAATTACTATGATAGGTAGTAAGAATGGAGCTTTTGGAACTTTCTACTAGGAAAAGATTCCCCTCCATGTGTAGAGAACGAAGATGAATGAACTGAAACTTCTCCAACCGTTTTCATAGCAGTCATTCCACTCTTTTGCTTTCATTTTCTTCTGTTGTGGTTTGAATTGATGTGTTTCTGAACATGTGGGCATGTCATATGTTTTATACTGTCTCCTGACTGTGTTATTAGAGGTGAAGCTGTCTCTTGCCTTTTGATTCTTGGTGCTTGCTCTGTCTCTTTCAGGAGTATTCTCTCTCTCTCTCTCTCTCTCTCTCTCTCTCTCTCTCTCTCTCTCTCTCTCTCTCTCTCTCTCGATCCAGCGTATTTTTAACCAGATGGCTTTGTGGCAAATCTCTGTTACACCTGGCAATGGATTTAAATTCCATGATATACAGCACATTCAAAATGATCACAGAGCTAGTCAATTATGTTTCTGGATATCAGATACCATGTCAACATTGAAAAAGTGAAGATCTATCACATTTAAAAATGGCCATTCTGTATTAAGAAAAAAAAATAACAGTCTTACCTACCATAGTTTCAGTTCTTCCCATAACTTGTGTCACTTGTTAATAAAGTGGTCAAAGAATACTGTAGGTAGGGGAGAATTTAGGTACGGTGATAGGAGCCAGTAGAACAAGAAATCTCCAAATATGGCCACTGGACCAGTAGTACACTTACAAAAGATGCAAATTATTGCTTCACATCCTACTTAATTATGAGAAACTTTTGGCTTGAGGTCCACTTTTCTAAATGTTTGAAAAGTTGTCTGGCTGATTCTGATGCCTGCTGAAGATTTCCAAACAACAATGTTATAGTTTTAAGTGTAACATCTTCATATAACTGATTGCTATGGGCTGAATGTGCCACAATTTTCTTCTTTCTTAAGGTTTCAGTCAAATCTCCAGGGTGATGGTAGGTGGTGGGAAGTAAGCACCTTTGGTGATTGAGTAGGTTATGAGATTAGAACATGGAATCTTCATTAATGGATTTAGGGTTCTCATAACAGAGAACCTAGAGAACTTGAGAAGGAGGCTACCTTGAAGATGATCAGTTCTGCTGTTGCTGACAGATTATTGAATGACTCTGTCCTTCTATTCTTTCATATACAATGGTGATGATAATAGAATTGATGTAATAGTGTTGTAATATATAAATAATATAGATGATGCACTCAAAAAGATGCCTACTACATGAAAAGGTGTTTGATGTTGCTAATTACAGCAAAGAACAAGAAAAGCTATTGACAAGAGATTCCAGACCCTGGAGATGTAAACAGCATAATAGCATACAACCATACCTTCAATGAATGTGTGTGTGTGTGTGTGTGTGTGTGTGTGTGTGTGTGTGTGTATATATATAATATATATATATATATATTATATATATATATATTTCTTCTTACAGTTATGGGTTTCAGTAACTCTGCTATGATCTTAATAGAATAGGAGACAAAATTAGTGTCTTAGTTTTCAGGTCAAAATGATCCTTGATTTCAAGAGCAACTTAGAGGGAGAAACAAATTATTTCTCCTTCTTCTTCTTCTTCTTCTTCTTCTTCTTCTTCTTCTTCTTCTTCTTCTTCTTCTTCTTTTTCTCATTAAGTAAATAATAATTTTAAGGACAGAAATTAAAGTGTGGTAATGAAAAATTATATGTTACGAAATAAAAATTTCTTCCCTTTGGAAGAGACTCACATAGCAGCTGTTGCAACGACCTGACTACCTCGGGAATTTCCTCACAACTGTCCCTGTCATCCAGTGCATTTCAAGGGGGGAGTTTCACTACCTCCCCAAAGAAAGTTATCATGGTTTTGTGCACTGTCAACTGACAGTATAAAAATAAACTTTCATTCTCTTAGTCTGTATCACTTTACTTTCTGTCTTGGAGGCACCATAAAAGCTAATTAACCTCCAAGGGCCCCAGAGTCTCTTTTTTTTCCTCTGGAAGCAAGATAAGCATGTCAACCTTGCAAATGTCTCATAAGCATTCAATGCAAAGAAACCCAAGGAGCACCAACCAGTGAAGGTTCTCTGAACAGAAACTTGTGCAATATAGAAGAGAGCTAAGGCAAACATAGCTGAAAGTCTCTGACATTGCTGTTTCTTCAAAATAGTTAATTGCTTGAGGCAACATTTTAATACTGGAGATAAATTACAGAAAAACTACTGATAAGGATATCAGTTACTGTTAGAGGATATAGATAAGAAGTCTGGTGCCACCAGTGCATAGTTTACAACATTAATAGTCTGTAGTTCTGTCTTCTAACAATTCTTACCTGGAAAGTTCTCCTAGCTACTTCTGAGAGTGTCTTTGGCATTACTAGAATGTGATGTCTAAGCTTGCTTGTTTATTTATCTCCTCTGTCTCCTTGATACAGTTCTTAGCACCTGTGTTTGCAAGTTTTTGGATGTCGCCTTCTTGCTAATTAACTCTTTTATTTTTGGGTCTTTCTTTTGTGCACTCTGCAGATTTCTTTCTCCTAAGCCCTCTTCTCCCTCGCTTGTCTGCTTTACTAGTGACAGGTTCCTTTCAATTCCTCTTCTCTCTTTGCCTCTCCTGAGAAGCTAGTGTCAAATGTTAGCTCATTCCAGTTTCCCATCACCAGCTCTGCAAGTCCCTCTGCCCCTCCTCTATTTAGTAGTCTAGGAGTCATTATGGCCTAGACATAATTTTCAAATTGTCATGTAAATAAATTCACAAGGCTCGGGAAAATAGGAAAAATACAAACACCTGTGAAATAATGATTACTTTTGTCTTACTTCATGCCCACTTTGTGTTAGATTTATCCAAATTCTTTCACCAGGAGCTGATACAGCTATGCTCTAACTGTGAAATTAATTATCAACTAGGAGGGTTAAGGACTTAAGGTGTGAAAATTGTTGGTTGATAAAGGCCAGGGCTCCATTACATCTTAAAACTGAAGTAGATATTGTGCAAGAGTCTCCAAGCTTGTCTTGTGTTTATTGGTCTGTTAACAAATAGTCTCAGGAGGTATCCTGGGGAGGAGAGGGATTCAAAGGACAAAGACAACAACAAAATAAAAATGAAACAGGCAGCTTATAGAGCATCTTCTCCAAACTGGGATATTTCTAAGCAGATTCGTGAATATTAACTACCAGGGTCTCTTTATCAGGGTTATAGCAGATGGAGCTATGAACATGTTGGTGTTGTATAACCTCTTTGGCAAATTGTCCTTTTTCCAGTTATCTGGTCCTGGTAGTGTTTTTGGCTCAATACTCTGCCAATAAAGCTACATAGTCATATGGGCAGCCTGAGAGACTAATTCAACTGTCCAGCAGAGTGACCAATATATATGAAATATTTGACCAAAGAGAAACCTGTGAGATACTTCTTCACAAATGATAACAGATGTTCTTTTGTGGTTTGAGTACTGTCAGAAAAACGTATGATAGAGATACCTGCATATAAGTGTTTCTAGCAGCACTTTTCAGACAGCTAAAAGTGCTTCCAGTCCAGGTATCTAACAATGAAGGGACAGGTAACAAAAATAACTGTGCATGCACAATGGATTTTTTTTCAAGCTATAAAGAATGAAGTAATGTCATTTGCAAGAAAATATATGGAACTGGAGATAAAACATTAAGTGAATTAAACCATTCTCAAAATAACAAGTATCTTGTTTTTGCTCATATTTGGCTCCAAGATTTTATATAGATACTTAAAATTTGTGTGTGTGTGTGTGTGTGTGTGTGTGTGTGTGTGCGCGCATGCGCGCGCGTGTAAAACATCAAGGTAGAAATGAAACTTTCAGGGAAACAAAGAGACTAATGGGGAGGGAAAAATCTGAAGATAGGGGGTATGGGTGGGAATATATTCAATACGTAGTATATACTTGTGTGACTGTCTTATGTAATGTGGTACCATGTACAATGAATATACACAATGAAAAATATAAAAGAGTAATATAGAATAGTACAGCTGACCCTGTTGGTGGAGGTGTGGGTAAGCCAGCCCTGATTTTGTGAGCATGGGAGAGCTGCCCCCACTACTTCTCTGTCATGGGACAGCAGGGTTGGAAAGGGGGAATGGGTGGGAGATCCTCCCATCAATGTCTGAGGCAGGTGGGAGCCCTGGCCCTAAGGTCATAAGGGAGTGAGAGCTGTCCCTGTTCCTCATCAGCTGCAGTACCCAGGAGAGTGGCCCCTACACCTCATCTGGACAACACAGTAGAGCTGGTCCTGAAGGTGTAGGTGTGGGAGATAAGACCCTGAGGACACAAAATCAGGAGAATTGGCACTGCCCTTTGCTCATCACTGGAAGGGGTGAACTAGCCAGGACAAAGCAGGAGAGCTCCCCCTCATGGTGAGGACAAGGGAGAGGGGGCAGGATGACTAACCCTGCAACTACCCAGACCCAGAACCAGGGTTATGTGTTGTCTTACCTCAACATCCACCCCATGTGTGACCTGCTGGAGCATGGGGTTGGGGGCTGGTGGGATCAGTCCTTTGAATCCAGGGCTGCAGGATCTCCAGGACATAGGGCAGCAACAGGAAGTCCAGCAAGAATCCCAGTGTCAATGTTGTAGGAGAGACCAGGGGCCTTGAAATAGAACAATGATTCTTTGCAATAAATGCCTGTGTGTGAAAATGTATGGACAAAGGCATCCAATGTGTGACTCACTGTGTGATACTGTAGCTTCCATGACAAGATTTTCCATTTCTTCCTTTCTTTTTTCTCTTAAACTTTATTTTTTTGGGGGTGATGGTGGTGGGTGGGTGGGTGGGTGGGTAGGATTGGGAGGTCTGATGTGAAAGACACAAATATATATATATATATATATATATATATATATATATATATAAAGTTTTTTTAAAAAATAATGTTGCTGTGCAGTGGTGGAGCACGCCTTTAATCCCAGCACTCGGGACACAGAGGCAGGTGGATCTCTGAGTTCGAGGCCAGCCTGGACTACCAAGTGAGTTCCAGGAAAGGCGCAAAGCTACACAAAGAAACCCTGTCTCAAAAAACCAAAAAAAAAAAAAAAAAAAAAAAAGTAATATGAAATTGCTTGGGTTGTTACTATCAGTGGCAATCCTTCTTCCTTTAGGGAGAATATTTTGTTCTAACAAACAGCTAATAGACAGCAAGAAATGAAGGTAACATCATGAGAGAGAAACAAATGAACAGTTCTTGATAAAACTGCCCAAGACTCTAGTTGCACTTGTACATAAGCCAGCGTTGGCCCTGCACTGAAGGTTTCATGAGTGAATAAGTCCATTTTTGCTTGGGTTGTCTGAGCAGGTTTCTGATATTTTCCACCAAAACAGTAATATAAAAACCTCACTACGAATCCTTTTGATTTCAAGGTAGGCTATTCTTTACTCTGTTTGTAAGATGATAATCTTGCAATAAGTGTTGGTGCTGCAGATGTATGTAACAGACATAATCTGACTTCAATGGCATGTTTATACGTTTGGGAGAGAAGAGGTAACCTTGACTATCCCCTTAATATCTTAGTGAGTGAAAATGACTAATGATGAAGGAAAAGGAGATACACTATCAAATGGACTCCAGAAGGCAATTTTAGCAAGTAGAAGCTGAGATGTAGAACCACTCTGATGTGGCTTTGCTCACAGGTACCAAATAGCTCAAGGGCGTCTTCAATGGAAACCAACTTTCATGCAAATGAACTGGAAAATTAGGACACTGAGGAACTGAGATATTCATTACAATGATTTAGTATAGAGTCTTCGACAGATACAAGGGAAATGATATTTTCTGAGTATTCACAGATTTCTTAACACCTTCCCCAACTGTACCCATTCTGGAGAGCTCACTGTATTAAAAGGTACTCTTCCATGTGTTTTGGTGCAGAAACTTCTTTTTAGTACTGTAGATAATTAAAATTTCCACCCAAGACATTTTAAATTTAATTTAATTTTACATACATTTATTTATTTATTATTTATTTATTTGTTTGTTTATGTATTTATTGTATGTATGTGCATAGGCACGTGCGTGTGTGCATATACTTGTGCCCATGTGCATGCACCATACCAGGAATGTGAATATCAGAGGACAACTTGCAGGAGTTGATTCTTTCCTTGTGTTGATTCTTTTCTTGAACCGTGTAGATATAAGGGTTCTGAGAGCAAACTCAGGTGTTCTGGCTTGATAGCAAGCACTCATAAATTCTGAGCCATCTCACCAGACCTATCAAAACCATTTATTTTTTTAGTGACTTCTAACCTTCATTGGTCCTTACACTTAAGTGTATAACATGTGAATTTGCTGATTTGCATTCTTATTTCCCTGGTCTATATGGTACCCTTCATTGCTTTGTCTTTCAGACCTAGCACTATACCACAATAAACAATAACTTGGCCAACCGATAATGGCCCAATGGAACCAAACAGCTTTGTTAAAAACCCTGATTATTACATAATAATGTCTGATTATCTTCAAGGCTTCAAATTTCATGACATTAATTATTTTTTTAGCTAGTTAATCCATATTTCTATAGTACATACCTAAAAACTCTCTAGTCAGTGACCAATAATCCAAGACTGCTGGCACATGCCTGCTATCCTCTCTTGAGTCAAAGCTGTTCTTAGCTAAATAGTGATTTTGAGGCCAGTCAAAACTAAGACCCTGACACAGGGGAAAAAAAGATAAAATAAATAAAATAAAACAATTGAAATAAGTTCCCTAAATAATATCAACAATCTTTCATTACATCATTGATTTGCATTTATTTTCATTAATTCACATATTAAATATTAAATAGCCTGTTTTAGAAATAATTATAAACATTCAGACTGAATAAATAGTCAAGATATGGCTACTAATTAAATTGGGCTTAAATTACAATGGGCTGAGTCCATAAACAAGTAAATAAAGATAGTAGCTCTTATTAGTTATTAAAGAGCTATTGTAGGCTGGAGAGTTGGCTCAGCAGCTAAGAGCACTGTTGCTGTAGCAGAAGTCCTAAGTTTGATTCCCAGGACCTACTTGATCGCTAACAACTGTCTGTAACTCCAGTCTTAAGGTATCTGGTGCCCTCTTCTGACCTCCAAAACACTGGGCATGTACATGGAGTACATGCCACCCAAAACACAAAACAGCCATATACATAAAATAATAACTAAACATGCTTTTTAAAAAAAAGTTTGTATTTTATAATTAAAAAGTGCTGAAATTACATAAAAAATAGGAAAGATAGCCCCTTGTCCACAATCATTTAAATGGGCATATAAATGATTTGAAGGTAGCATCTACTTCAACAATGTTATATCCAGTTCCTCTGGAAGAACAGCAAGTGCTCTTTATCACTCTTCTATCTCTCTAGCTCCATGTATGTCTATTTTTGAGACTCATTCATAGATTATGTTTTTTTTAATTCAGTCTTCTCTGGGGTTCCCTTCAAATCTATTGTAAGTGTAATGATACAAGACTTATCTAACTAGACCAACAGCATGTATTCTTATTTATTTGGGAGATACCCTGCATAGATACCAGCTATTTGCAGAGGTTTTTTTGATATAATAACATAATAATTGTTGTTCAAGCAAATGGCACTTCATTTTTAAATATGTAGCTTTATTTCTTTTGAAATATTTATTTATTTATATATGTATGATTCATCTGAATTGCCCATAGAAGTCAGCAAATGAGTTAACAGGCCGTGAGAAAAGTGCTTTCAAGGGAGAGGAAATAGAATGCAGTTTTTTAAAGGAGGAAAGAGAAATAATGGATCAGGAAATGCCAAGTGGGATTGTAGTGACACTACAAGGTAGAAGAGGAAGTACTGGGATGCACCATTCATACTAAGGAAAAAGTGGCTGGAAACCTACTGCTGTAGAGGTTCCAAAAACATATGCATATAAGTATGTAAAATGCCTAAGTGGAGCTAATCTGTAGTGGGGCACAGTGCCACTACTAGACACCACAGTCTAACACATGGTGTTATGTCTAATGCTAAGATTGAGTCCTCTCTTTTGGAGCTGTTGGTCAGTAGGGACCCCGAAACATTACAGACTACAGCTGGTGCTCCTGGTTATTCACCAGAACTTCACAGTAGGATCCAATTGTTGAAGACACCGCATACTTGAATTGCAGAACACAGAGAAATCAAGCTGGTACTGACTTGGAAGTTTCAGCACAGTTGACTAGCTTTCACAGTTCTCGAAGGTGTTGTGCATAGTGCTAGAGGTAAAAGGTAATAATTAGTCTTACCCAACTCAGAACACTGTAACAGTAACAGCTGGCCTGGTAAGATATATTCACTAATATAATAGTGACAAAATAGTGACCACACACTTTCTGATCGGATTTAAATCACATTCTACAAGATGGAATCCATGCCTGGCACTGTTATCAGGACCAAGAAACTTTGGATAGATGGGTCCTGGTGGGGAGAGCCTGCTATAATTACTCTGCTAATTGGATATTATATTAAAATGATTCCAGGATGAAGAGATATCTCAGATGTTAAGAGCATGTACTGCTCTTGCAGAGGACCTGAGGTTTCTATTCATAGCACTTATGTCCAGCTGCTCATAACTGACTATTTGTAACTTCAGGTCTAATGGGACACAAAGCCTCTGGTCTTCTCAGGCACCTGCTGTTAGCTGCACATAACCCTCATACTTAAAAATAATAAAAATAAATCTTTGAAGAAACAACTCCTAATGACATCACTATATCCACAGATTAAATGCACTTCTCGACCTACATCAAATATGTTTCTTTTTTGCAGTAGATGGTGACTGACACAGAGACTAATAACCGGTTGACATGCCTACAGTACATGACTGCAGAGTGCTTGGCTCTAATGGGACAACTATATCACATGCCTCCCCTCAAAGCTCGGGGACTATCATGGGAGATGGAGGTGGATCTTAAGTCAGAAGTAGTGGATGATTACCAGAAGGCAGCATTTTCTGGATATAGCTGGGCAGCTGCGTGTGTGAACCCATAGCAGTTCTGACATCATGTTCAAGACTGCTGCATGCTCAAGCCTCATAGTTCCAGCAGGGAGTGGGGAGGGGATACAAATTTAAAGACTACTTAACTGCGTGAGATAAAGCCTCTAAGAATGCAGCTGCTAGCGATTTATTTTCAAAGGAAGCAGTTCCTGGCATTACTTATGCTTGTTAATATTCATTAATGCTTGGTTATTTTTTATATATTTTATTTATGCATTTCATCTCTTTACATTACTTAATATGTCTATAACTGTGTTTTGAGTTACTTGATCTGACCAAAGCTGAGAAGATTCTATTGAAGTAACATCCTATTTTTCTGAGAGCGTCTACTTAATTTGGATGAATTCAATATTTTGTTTCAAAATAATTTATGACTCTTAACTCCATTATGAATTGTGCCTTTAATCAATATGAAATGATGTTTTCTGTCCCATATAATGCTGTTTGGCTTTGATTTTCATTCAGTCTGAAATAAGTAATATCTCAGAATTACTTGGCAATGATTTTAATATTTTGTAATGCATTTATTTACACAGCATGCAGTTAGATTGGAATAACATATAATCTGAAAGTGCTTATTGCAATTGCAATGTTCATAAACAATTTCCATCTATTGTAATTAATAGAGATTTTTATAAGAGAGCAAAAATTCTAACTATATATATATCTCCACAGTTTTTCACAGTAGGTAAATATTTGTGTCTAGAACATATAACTTAGAAACTCAAAATTAAGAAACAAAGATATTGTTAATTTTTTCTGTTTTATATTTCTATATTAATTAGAATAGGCCAGATTATTCTGCATTAATAAATGGTTTGTAATATAATATAAATAATAAATAGAGGGAAGGAGGGAAGAAATGAAAGAAGAAACTTCAGTTATATAGCACAGTAAAAGGGTTTTGCTGTCATTGTAGCTCATTTTGATTCCAGCAATTTTCGTTTTTCTGTTATGAATGATTCAGAAATCCAAGCTGATTCCTTCTGTCACTGTATAAACATGGGGATACAGCTCCTGCATTGCCATCAGCCAGTGAGGATGTGTCCTTTCCCAAACCTCCACACATCTTTCCTTTTCATGTCTCCCACATTATGCTTATTTCTTGGTAAAGCTTCTCAATTTGTGTTCTCTTCTTTCAGTCCAATTTAAAGTTACATCCGTTCTTCTTTTTATTGTCTACTTGTATATATAAATTCTGTTAGTGAGTTTTCAGTTCACTTCCAGTTTTTCTCATCATTGAAACAGCTGCCTTTCTTCTTATAATGGTGCATTGTCATCCTAGAGACAAAATGCTGAAGCGAGAAAAAACGTTTCATAGAGAGTGAGGCTTTTTTGATTCTTTGGAAAATGCCAAGAATTTCCTTAAATTTTATCATAGCTTCCATTGTGATTTCTGCTGAATGATGGTGCTGTCTGAGTCTTCATAAAGATATACTATTATTCTTGTTCTCAATCTCACAGGGATTGTTTTTTCCGCCTACTTGTTCTTCCTGAATGGAGGAGTGATGTGATTTTGCCTACAATCATGCTGATAAAACTTTCCTCTGACTCTCAGTTGTGCTGTTGCTTGGCCTCATTTCCTTACCACTGATCCAGCTGACTTTCAAAAGGTCTATGTAATCCTACCTCACTTTGTTGCAATACCTCTTTTCTCACTCATGACTCTTACTCTCTTTCTTTGGGCTTCTTACATGTCAGTGATGCATTACAATTTGCAATTGTGAAGTAGTTAGTAGCCTCCAAGACTTTATTTTAAAAGATAATCTGAGACAAAAAGACCAGTACCTCGCTCTCTGATTTTTTAGTTCTAAAAGAGTATTTATGAATTTGGAAAGATGGTAACTAAGTCTCAAACCAAAACTTACATTCTTTGTGTTATAGTTTGAGTGTGAAATGTTCTCTATAGGTTCATGTGTTAAAATACTTAGTTCATGGTTGGTGGTACTGTTTGTTGGAGAGATGGAACCTTTAGAAAGAGGAACCTTGCTGGAAGAAGTATATCACTGGGGATCCAGGGAATGGCCTTGAGGTTTTATAGCCTGGCTCTACTTACTATGCTCTCTCTGGTTGCTATGGTTGGATGAAATGTGGTGTGACAGCTTGCAGCTCATGCTACCATGTCTTCTGTCACTGTTGTCCTGTCTTCCATACTCTGATGATGGACTCCATTCTACTGGAACTGTAAACCAAAATAAAATCTTTCTCCCTCCATTAATTACTTTTTGTTGCTGTGATAAAACACTGTGACCAAAAGTAACTAACGGAAGATGCCTTTTTTTGTCTTATGTTTCCAGAGGGATGAATCCATCATGGCAGACTGGCATGGCAGCAAGTGTCATAGCAGAACAGCTGAGAGATCACACTTCAACACTAAACACACAGCAGCAAGATATAGTTGAGAATGGGTGAAGGCTACAAATTATCCAAGTCTACACCCAGTGACTTACCTCCTCCAGCAAGGAGGCTAGAAGTTCTATAGTCTGCCAAACAATACCACTGACTATTCAAGTATATGAGTTTATGGGAGACATTTCTCACTCTCACCACCACTCTCCCATGAGCTGTTTTATAAAAAGTCTTGGAATTTTATCACACAACAGAAAAAAAATCTAATATACTTTCTTTCCTCTTTCCTTCTCCTTAACTCTCTAATTTCCTGGCATCACTTCCCAAGGAAAACTCCCAGACACAATTCCGATATTTTTAAAGCTCTGCTTTTGCTGTGGATCATAGTTAAGACACCCAATTTGTCAATTTGATTATTTCTAGACCCACCCTCCAGTTTGTGATCTGTAGTGAGGATTGTTAGTTTGTGAGCAAAGCTTTTACTTTTTTACCTGCAGAGAAAGTGACTAGGGTAGATTTATATATTTGCCTATAATGCCATCTTTAGATGATTTTCTTGCTTTCTAAGATATTCAGCTAAGGACATGTCAAAAGCCAATGTCCAGACTAAATTCTTACTCAATTGTACATGTCTATGTTTTATTTGTTGGTTTTCTACTCCCCAAGGTAATAAGTTACAATGTGTCTCTTCCTCCATCATGACTTGTTGATTTTGATGACATCACATTTTGGTATAGAGAAAAAGGTGGTGATGAACTCAGTCCAGCTAAAAATAGTATGTGATGGTGACATCACTATATAGAAATAGTTGTTATGATTTATATGTGAAATGTCTCCCAAAGGCAAGGAGGTACCTACTATGCGTTGGAAGCTCAGTCATCCATGTATCAGTGTTGAGAATTATGGTCTTGTGAAAGTGATGAGATCTTGGTGGGTTTGACCTCAAGCAATTAGTCCATTGGTCAGCTTATATAGCTTAATGGGCTATTGAGAAATGGTAGACATTTTGGAGATGTTGGGGACTCAGAAGAAGTAGGTCACTTGGGGCATATCCTTGAAAATCAATATTTTGGCTTTAGTCCCTTTACCTTCCTCTCTTTATGTTCCTGTTTACACTAGGTGAACATCTTTTCTCTGTGCTCTACACACAGCATGATGCTCTGCCTCACCTCATACCTAAAGGATGGGACAAAATTACAACAGAGTGAAACTTTATCTTTCCTAAGTCAAAATAAATTGTTTCTTCTTTAAGTTGACTTTCTCAGGTATTGTGTCCAACAATAGAAAGCTAACTTACACAAAGAATTTAAGATTGTAAGAAGCCTGGGGTCTCTGTCTTGGGAGAGAAAAAATCATGAGTTTTATTTCTTTTGAAACTAGGGTATTTTCTTCCAGCTGTATGCCAGAGGAAAAAGCATAAACTCAAATTCTAAATTGAGCTATAGAGATGTTAGATAAAGATTACAAGGTTCTGGTTTGAGGGAATTTTATACCTCCTGCCTTAAGTTTTGATTGTGTTATCAGTTTAATATGCTATGTGTTTTCACAGGAAATAGGCACATTGAGATATGCAAACCAGGATTGCTGTTTAGATGCCACACTAAACTTTTAGAACCTGTAGTTATATTCTTCAGTAGTTTCCAACTCATAAAGAAATAATATTATCTTGTATTTTCCAGTTTGCTAAAGCAAATTAACTACATTGTTGACTTTCTGTGGTCTCCTTTGAATGGGAAAAGCAATAAAAATGAAATAATGGTAATAATCAGAGTTGCCTGAAGGTTCTTTCCAGTGTGTGTACAGAGCACACAGGCACCCATAAATGAAAACCATATATGATCAGATGATCTTCAAAAGACTACTAATTAGCTTCTATAATTGATACCTTACTGGTGTAGAGAGAGCCAGGTAATTATCTGGTATATTCCAAAGGTGAGTCACCCCATTTTAAGTAGCCATCATCCTAGAAATACAATAGTGAAATAACAACTCCTACTGCATGTTTAAAGGGGTCGTAAAGCGCTCCTGCCGCTCTGACTACAATTACTCCAAGAAACTTTCTCCATCTACATCAGCAGAGACATTCCTTTTTCCCCCTTAGCATAGTGTCAGTGAGCAGCTTCTTCTGTTTATTACAATCATCTATATTCCTTGATGCATGGGATTTAAACTTTTGAAAGCTTATTGGTTAATGAGGATTGAGCCCTTTCATTGTTACATTCCCCTTTAAAGTATTTCTTGTTTCTTACCTATTCAGCAGCATATTACTTATTCCTTCTAGCTAGATATTTCTAGATCGAAGTAGAGGTGTATGAATTAGGGACAATTATTAGACAGAAATTAGAGGGGAAAGGACCTGTCAAGAATTTATGAACTTAATTCATTCAAGAAATTAAACTTTTTTGATATATTGCTAATTCAATATATTATTTATCAATTTAAACAATCTTGGACTCTCTAGATGGCTTACTGGATTCTTCTGACCTCCACATGTGCACTGTGGCTCAAACTCATCCACACGTGTGCACACACATATGTACACATATATGAACACATGCATATACAGAATAAACAAATAAATATACAAAAATGTTAAAGATGACAAAAATTCTTCAAAAAGGTTTTAACTAGAATGGAACTACATTAGATATTTTAACTCTAATTGTAATAAAAATGTTTAAGTCCTAATTCGTACCCCCTTTTTACAATTTAGTAGTTTAAGGCTCAGAAGTATTTACATAGAGAGACCACTGACTAATTAATCAATACTGAGTGGTCAGCCCTAGAAACATATACATGCAGGCAACACTAAATGGATTCAGTAGGTTGTATTCATATGTTGATTTGTTTATATACGAGGAAAAACAATGGTTATAGAAAAGGAGGCTGTGAATTTGGGACAGAATAATAGTCAGATATGGTAGATATAGAAGGGAAGGGATGGAGAGAATAAATAAAATAATATTTTGATGAAATAAAATTAAAATATAAACAATCTCTTAAGATTCACAAAGAATAGAAAAGCACTGATCATATATGAAATTCGTGTAGCCCCCCTCTTTTTGTAAAACAAAATAGAGTCAGAACCAATTACTTATGACCTCAGCATTGCAATGGTGGAGCTATAGTTGTGAGCTGGTATTACAGACCAAGAGATCCCCCAATTTATTCCCTGGCTGCGTATGGGAAAAGTTTGCCAGTGCAAGTGCTAGACCACTGACGTAGGAGCTGTGTTAGCGAAGGATTTTGTCAAAATGTTGTTAAAAAACAAGTCTATGTTTCAATAATCCTTATGCATCTCCTCTTTTGTACTGTATGGCTTAAACCAAACCCTAATCTGATAATAATATTGTGCTTTCTGTTTTATGGAAGACCATCTTTGTCTAGTGTCTCATCTACATAACGTATTTGCTTTATTCTACTCTCTAGTCAGTTCTGCCTCAGATATGCTTTTTTGTTCTGTTTTGTTTTGAAACATGGTTTCTCTGTGTGGCCCTGGCTCTCCTGGCACTCGTTCTGTCTCTGTAGGCAAGGCTGGCCTCAAACTCAAAGATCCACCTGCCTCAGCCTCCTGAGTGCTGCTGAGTTTAAAGGTATGCACCACCATTGCCTCACTCAATTTTTTTTTCAAATTCAAGATCTCTTTCTTTTCACAATTAATTAATTAATTTTTACCTTAAGTATTATGGTAGTGTCCCACAAGCATCCCCTGCTCCTTCTTCAGGGTGAATGTTTCAATTTCTCCATTCCTTCTACCATAAAAAATACAATAGTAACACTGACACCAAAACTCTCACATAACACTTGATATTTACCAGTCACTATTTGTGTACGTACACGTCATCTTCACTGATACATTATGTGTTTATTATCATAATGGCCTTGAAGAATGTAAGGTGCAAAAGAATCTCATAACTTGCACCAGTGTGTCCATTCTAATATGAGAATCTATATTTTTCTTATCAGATATCCTCATGATTCTAGTCTTTTTAAACATTTCATCTCATTTCTAAGACTTCAACTGCCCCCTGATCTTTGAATGATTGTTCTGTTGTAGGCTTTAAGACCCCCCTCAGACATTTGAGTCCCATTCTCAGAATCTGAGTTGGTCTATGATAGCAAATTAATTGCCCCGTGGGTTTTCCTCTTAAGGACCCTAATGGTATTTCATGGCATGTATGACTCTTCTGACTTCTGTTTTCTTGGAAAAGATTAAGTCTCAGAATATGATTTCCTCCTTTGAACTAAGGGTCATAAGATGCTTTGCAGGACCCCGTGTAATCCAAGAGTGTAGAGAGCTATTTCTACATTGAGGGCATTGGTTGGTTCTTATGTGATGGTCAGTTGTTTATTTGATCTTTGCCATCTGAATCCAACTTGTATCTCTCGTTGTATCACTTATCTTTCTGAACTCTGGCTGATCAAATCAATGGTCAGTGTGCTCCTTCAACTATAGCTGCATTGTGTGTTCCTATGTCTAGGTTACTTACTATTAGTTTCTCTTCTTCTTAACCTAAGAACTGACTTCATAATTCAGCCAAAGATAAAACAGGAATAAAATTGAAAGTGAGGGCTCAACAGTCTCATAGAGATTCAAACCCACTCAGAACTCTCATGACCCTTGGCTCTATTGAAGAACTCATGTCTCTGAGACTTAGTCTTTCGCCTCCCAGTACTTGAAAGTAAAACTTGTTGAAAACACTAAATACTTCGATATAGGACTTGAAAAAAATTAAGCTGAAACAGACTTGGAAACTTCCTTCTTGAGGAGTAGATCTCAAAGCATCAGGAGGTGCTATGCAAGCTGCCAAACTGTAGAGCCCATGAACCACAACACTGACCAGCATGGCAAGATATCCCAAGAGTTTAATACTGGAAGTTATATCTTGGGAGTAACCAATGGTCATTTAGTTGGATTTAAGGCCAGCTGCTATTAACCTAGCCAACTGCCTGTGTCTGGCGAGGCCATGGACTCTAGAGGAGAACTTACTATTGCCATTTTTGTAAACTAGTATAATTTCTTACTACCCTCTAGCTACTTACCCACAGATATGTGTAGCTCTCACCCTTTATCAAAGAAGTTTCCTTCTCCCTGCCCCCAATAAAGACCATTACAGAAATCCATGGGTGGTCAAAATGCAGAAAGCAACTGACCATGGGGTAGCCAACCACAATACATGAATCTGTACCATTCTGCTTATACCTAAGGCTCAGAGAATATTGTAGAAAAGAGAGCATGAAGACTGTAAGAGCCAGAGAATCAGGGTATCTGGTATGAGATGCTCTCTTCTATATATGACAGGGAAACTGCATGTACACATGATCTAAAAAAATACAGCCTCCTTAACAAGACTTGCACAATGATAATAGCCATTGGAATACCAACATGGATGTAGAAAATCCTACAAGGTCCTACACCCAGATGAAGAGCTATGAGCAACAGATGGCTGCTCAGACAGGGAGAATCCATGTTCTCCTGAGAGAGCCCTTGATGATAGGTCATCCAATCCCAAATGATTAGCGTTAAATACATATGAGCTCCATTAAATTGACTCAGCAATTTTCCAATATTTACATATATTATTATATATGCAATTAAAGAATAGGTTCTAAATTTAAGAGTGAGTGAGGTAGACAAAGGAGGAGTTGGATGGGGAGAAGTATGGGTAGAAATGGTACAAATACAGAAATTATATATAAAAGTATCAAAAATGAATTAAAAATGAAAAGTAACTTCCCTGTTGTGAAGCAGGCCTCAGATTTAATCAGAAAGTTGTTAGTTATCCTGTAACAGTCATGTCATTATTAGCATCAATGGATACATTTTACAACATGCAGCATATAGCACTCTGTAAGACCATTGATGTCATTTCTCCCAGAGCAGTCTGCAGACCCCCTTCCAGCATTATGAAAGCTAGGTAGTGGAGAGGAAGTTTCCTAGTTAGTTTGAGATAGATTTATCTGTGTCCTTGAGTCAAAATTGTGAAGTGTCTTTAGCAATAAGCCCATGGTTGGGGAAGTCATAGACCCTATTAGAACCTATTATTATTGTTTTGTAAGTGGCCATGTTGTCAAATTGCTGTCTGAATATGTATGTTTATACTGGTAGACCTGGGGTGCTTTCATCCTTGGTTAGTGAGGCTTCATTTTCACTGGCAGGAGTCAATAGAGAGATGAATATGTCAAGATGTTTAGAATGAGAGACTTAATACTCGATCCTAAATGGGACATCTATGTCAACACCTCCTCCCCACTAAGGCTCAAGGGATGTCATGGAAGATGTGGTGGGAAGAATGTAAGAGCCACAGGATGGGGAGAAGTGCTCTGAAATGCTGTTTTCTAGACATGGCTTCTGAACTCATAGCAGCTGTTGTTAACTAAAGACCTGCACAACTTTAAGCCAGCCAAAACTTTGGCATACATGGGATAGAGGATCTTCAGATCCAACCCCTTATTGAAGAGATAGATATTGGCAGTTGATAATTTCTAGAGCAGAGCAAATCATTCTTTTTTCTGATAATAAGCTACTGATAAGATTTCCATGTTCCACACTTGATCTTAGCCAAAAGGCCGAGAAGCGATATCTGATACGTCCTCTATCCGAGGACAATATATTAAATGGATTTTTGGAGTTGGGTGTTGGACTAGGAGCTTGCTCCGTCCACTCCACGCATCAACCTGGTATTGCAGTGTCTCCGGGAATGGTGCACACCTTTGGGGAATAAACTTGGTTAAATAGAAGAATAAAGCAACGTGAAAAAAAAAGATTTCCATGTTCCAGTGGATGGCCCTACCCTATGCACCTATGGGCAGCACTAAGTGGATTTAGGGAGTCGTATATAAAAAGAGATGTGGAATTGGAATGGGTATGAGAGGATATTGGAGGGAATAGGAGAGGCCAAGCAGGGGCATATATAATCATATTTCATTGTATGCATGTGTGAATTTCTCAAGAATAAAGGAAGAAAAGCCAAATAGTAAATATGTTAGCATTTCTGGGTCAAAAGGTAAAAGAGAACATGGTAATACGTTAGGTTTCGTAGATAAAGAGGCAAAAGAAGACATGTGAATATACTTACATTATACTTAAACTTTTAAGTCATTCTTCACATCAATATTTTTGTGAAGGACAAAGCAGCTGCCTCTCTTTGAGCCAAACTGAGAACTCCTTGAAGTAAAAATTTATTTAAAAAAAAAGCCTAGATCCTGAAATCTAGTATCAGAATGCAAATTGAAAAATTATGTACAATCTTCTTGGAAGTAAGTAAATTATTGAATGTTTTCTTCTGTCTTGGTCCCTTTATATTTCATGCAAAAAAAGACTACATAATAGAATATTGAATTCTGACATAGTTACTCCCACACTTTACTCTATAACCATAGAATTTCTCAGTATATAGAAGAGAAAACACTGTGGGAGAATTGGCTTGGCGGTTGAGAGCACCAGCTCCTCTTCCTGGGGACCTGGGTTGGGGTTTTGGATCCTGTATGGCGGCTCACGAGTATTCAATTCCAATACCAATTCAGAAATCTAAAATATTTTACTAGTAATTGATATTTTGTAATTTCATTTTATGAGCATAGTATGGGCATTTTGCTTGCATATATTTATGTATGTACATATTCTATGTGCCTGATACCCGCTGAGAAGGAAAGGGGATATCTGATTCCCTGAAAGCAAAATTACAGACAGTTGTGAGCCTCTATGTGTATTCCAAGAACCAAGTACAGGTTCCCCTGGAAGAGCAGCCAGTGCTTTTAACTGTTGAGCCATTTCTCTTATTAGTGACTTAAAAAAAACATCGTTTCAACTCAACTCATTTGAACATAGCATAATACTATGTATCATTATTTCTAGTTGATATAAGATACCTCTTACATCAATTAATATCAAGAGAACTTGATATTACTATCAATAATTTATATCAATTAATAACAAAAGAAATCTCTTGTTAATTATGCAAAATACTTTCTAAGCTCATTTATAGGGCAACTGTTTATAAAGTACTAGTAGTTACAGACACTTGTGATAGTTATACACTGACTCCTATATTTAGAACTATTCTTAGCACAAAATTGTGATATTCTTGCATTCATAGATCTTTCTATTTAATTTGTTACTTTAATTCCAAAATATAATTCCTTGGATTTGTAATCAGCCCACATGCTCTCACTTACGTTCTGCATCCAGTTCCATGGCCTCAAGGAGATATACTGGATATTTCCAACAGAATATCATGCATTCTTCAGGAACTTAACCTGCCCCAATGGGACATCTGAAGTCTACTTTAAAATACATTCTTTCAGCAGAGCAAACATCTCAGGACTCATATGATGGTAAGGGGAAAATGAACATGAGATAGTAATCCTATCTTCACTTACATATTTGATATTTTGTTCCTCATGGGTATTTGTTTTCATATTTTCAAAAATATGACATGAAATGATATTCAACTTGATTACTAGGATTTGGCATTCACCAAATTCTGTGTTCAAAGTGGGTGAGTCATTTTACCTTATCGCATTCTCTGATAAGACACGAATGTTACTGACTCTCAAGCTGGATTGACAGGTCTTAAATCTCAGCTTCACTTCCTTGCCAATTTCCTTGAGTTAGTTGCTTAAACCCTGGACATTACTCTTCTCACGCATAAATTTAGAATAGAAACATCAGTAGTTCAAAATGAAGATTGTGAATTTTAAGAATATAACCCAGAGAAAATATGAAGAATAATTTTAACTAATTTTAAGGTCTTTTAAAATTAATGTTTAAATCGCTTTCTTAGATAGGTTTCATTAAGACATTTTAATATGCATATATCATAGGACTAGCTTATATTCACCTCAATTGTCCTTTTCTCGTTCTCAGTTTTCTTCTGTTATCCCTCACTCTCCCAGCCCTAGCTCTGCCTTGTTTGTATTATATGTATACACAGGATGCTAAGTACAAATTGTACATTAAGAGAACACTTGACATTTGTCTTCTTTCTCCCCTGACTACTCTAGTTCCCTTTTTAAGTTTCTTCCCTCTTCCTTGTATTTATTACCCTCACTTCCACAGTTAATAGCCCTTGCTTCTTTTACACACACACACACACACACACACACACACACACACACACACACACATACACACACACACTTTTATTGGGATTCTCCATATAAGAGGGTATAGGAGGAAAATCTGTACTGTTTAGTGTCTTTTTGATTATGGCATCTACTGTCATTACTACTCAGCACCTAAAATAGTCATTTGTGACATGCATCTCCATTATGGATTAAAATAAAACTTAAATGGAGTTCCAATCCTTTCTAGTGCATTTGCCTCTCTATATTTACCTCTTTGTGGAAGAACATACTTTTCCAAGTATGACTCCCACAACATCTTGTCCTCTTTAATGTTTTTATACTGTGCAATGTCTCTATCTTTTCCTTCAACATGGTCCAACTTTGTAATTAACATGATCAATAAAGTAACTTCAAACAAAGATATTTCATAAAAACTTCAAGTAAGTCCATCCTATTTTCTTGAGTATTGACTTTGGAATCCCAGCCATCTTGCTGGAAAGAGGCATTGCAGTTACATTGAGAGGTCATATACAGGTGTGGTCCCAGCAATCAAACAACAGCCACTGATGCTTGCTGGATGTGTGAGTCATGCATCCAACTCTCAGCTGTTGAGTCTACCTGAAGAGATGCAGATCCGCCCCTAGTGAGCCCTGCTCATTAGTGGCATCAACAAAATAAATGATGTTCTATCAAATGGTAATGCATATAGTAATCATCAAAGCTTGTCATGATATTCCTACCTTATGTACTCTGTTCTAGTAACACTAGCTCTCCTAGAGATTTTATGATCTCTATTTCTCCTGTTCTTAACCCAGAAAGTCTCTTATCTAGGATGAGTTGATTTTCACTTCTTAGTTTTCGTTTTATGTTTTTTTTTTTTAAATATAACTTCTTCAAGAAAGGTTTGTTGGGCATCAGTTTAACTAACTTTCAGCTTTTTTCTTTTCCTTGTGTCATTATAGGTACACTGTGTGTGTGTGTGTGTGTGTGTGTGTGTGTGTGTGTGTGTGTGTACATGTACACATGCTTGAGTTCACAATTTGCTTATACCCTCTCTGTAAAGTAGAGGAAATTCCCATGGAGGTCAGTTTCTTGGCCCATAGTGTCCATTTTAGAACCTGTACAACACATTAAAGCTTTCCATAAGTATTTGCCAAAATAAATTAGTAACTACTCAAAATGTTGATCTAATTCTTAATCTGTCTCTAGCAGTTAGAGACAAGAAAATGTAGGTAGCACTTTTGGTAGGTTCACACTCTAATAAGACACAGAAAATTACTGCTATAATTCCAGTTAGTGATAACATGCTGTGAAAAGAAACAAAGTATGGAACAAGAAAGAGAACAGGTAGGTACATCACATGTGATAGTTATAATGAAGCTGAGCAAAGCTGTGCTCCAGAAAAAAAAAAGAAGAAAGCACAAGAAAACAAAATAAACTTCATAATCAAAGTGATATCAAATCAACAGCAGTGGGCTTGAGTGGGCAGAGTGTGACAGGAGAGGAGGAGAGTTTAGATTTGAACTCCATATTAAGATGTTTCTTTTCTAAGTGTGACAAGAATCTACAGATTAATGAGTGAGTTTAGGATATTTATTAATGAGTGGCTTTTAAGTATAAAATGTCATCTTTTGCATGAGGTAGAGGAAAAGAAACAATTAAGTTAGAGACTGATTAGGTCAGCGCCATGGCGGATTATTCTAAGCTGCATCTATATCCAAAACAGAACCAAAGGAGTTTGCTGAAATGGGGGAGGAGCTTGCTAGTTCTCTCCTTTCTTTTCCCCATGTCTCTTACTGCAGGCTGATTCATTCTTACCATTTTTTTTAGTTCTTTAGAAATTCAGCCAAATATGCGGATTCTCTAACAGTTTCATGCACATGTTGGCAAAATTGAAGTCTCTGGAGTCAAGAAACTTTTTTGGTGAATCATTATTTCCGGCGGTCTAACTTCTTTAACTCTGCAATTATTTTCCTTCTTGTAATAAGCAAGAAATCCTCACTGGGTACTTCTGTTAATATGTGTGACTGCATTTCCCCCACCTCGCATGAGCTTAAATGCACTCTCTTTCCCCAGGACACATGTGCCTGCACAGTATTACAGGTGAATTACTGGGTCATTTCATTTGATTTTCTTCAAATGAGCTCCAGTTTATTTCTCCTCAATTTGTTTTTGGAAGATTTATTTTAAAAGACTTTTATTTCAGTTCCTAAAGTATTTATCCTCTGGGTGTCTTCTCTTTCCTGTACGATGGGAGACTAATTATTCTTCTTCTAATGAAGTTCTAAGTGCATCCCATATGGTGGCATATGTGTGTGCAGACCAAAGATGTACTGGGGTAGAATTAGTAAATTCCTCTCTGGGGGTTTTCTTACAAGCTTCGCTTTGTAACAGCAATAAGTTCAAAGATTCATGGACTCTTAAGTTGCCATAGAGATTGTCTGCTTTTCCCAACCTTCTTCCTTTTACAGATGGGCAACAAAGCCACAGAACCACTTATCCCAGTCTTGAAAGAGCTGAAGGCTGGGAATCGAGAAACTCCAGTTTTATTCCCCATCTGCCGGTGACATTTTAAAATGTTTTTTTTATATTATAGTCTTTTCATTTCCAGATGAGAAAATTGATTCAAAGAGAAAAATGGGGATATAAATTCCTCAGCGAGGTTGTGCCCTAGCCTCCCATTCAAAGTCAGAATTCTTTCCTAGAAAGTAATTGTCTATGTTTGTAAATAATATGAATCAAATAATTAAATGAAGATCTGAATACCTCCTGTCCAGTCACACAGACTATACATACCTTTTGCCTAACCTGTTTTAGACACTAAATATTTGTGAAATGAATTATTATATAATATTTTGAAGACCTGTTATGTCTCAGGCAGTATACAAGTCATTTTTCCATATAAGTTAAGCAAGAGGACAATGATTAAGGCATTAGTTTAATTTTTTCAAGAAGCTAGTAATATATGGAAATAATAATACCTTTGAGAAGTGAGAAGCTGAAGTGAAACTTAGAAAAGTTGGAGAAACTGACAACAACTAATTAACTTGTAAAAGTATGTGAGGATATATCCTTGGATGTTCAAAATCAAGGCATGTCATAGAACTAAAGCAATAATTAACTTTTTCTTTCTGTAAGCCAAGTGAAGTTATAACCAAAATACATATTCTGCCACTCTTTTCACCAAATGCCCTCTAATTGAAGGACAATTTAACCCAATCAAAAAATCAAAACTTGAGATTTCTATGTATATTTGTCAAGGTCACAAGTAGTAAAAGGATAAGAATTTAAATACTGATCTGTGTGGTAAGGGTTTGTAGTCTTAACTATAATTGTCTTGGTCAGTGTTCTATTGCTGGGAAGAGACACCATGACCACAGCTACTGTTCAAAAGAAAGTGTTTAATTGGGGCTGGCTTATAGTGTCAGAGGCTTAGTCTATTATCATCATGGCTGGAAGCAGAAGGGCACATGGGAAGACTTGGTGCTGGAGAAGTAGCTGTGATTTCTGTATCCAGATCCTTAAGCAGCAAGAAGAGAGAGCAACTAGGCCTAGCTTGGGCTTTTGAAATCTCAAAGCCCACCCCAAGTGATATACTTCCAACTAGGAAACACCTACTCCAATAAGGCCACACCTTTTAATCTTTCTGAAGTAGTTCCACTCCCTGATGATTAAGCATTCAAATATTTGAGCCTTTAGGGGCCATTCTTATTCAAACCATTGTAATCATTTTCTTTCCTTTCCCTTTCTTTCTTTTTCTTTCTCTTTCCTTCCTTCCTTCTTTCCTTCCTTTCTCTCTCTCTTTCTTCTTTCTTTCTTTCTTTCTTTCTTTCTTTCTTTCTTTCTTTCTTTCTTTCTTTCTTTCTTTCTTTCCTGGTGAATTAAAGACAGACTTGCCAAAAATAAGTTGTATGTCACTTATAGCTTTTGGAACTAACCTTTTTTTCTTATCTTTTTCAATCTGTTGATTTCTTAATTAAAATATTGAAGTATTTCAACTATTTACCAATATTATTAGCTATAAAAACCGAACACTATCATAGATGCACTAAAAATGTTTTACAATAAATAAAGCCAAGAAATAAATGATAAATGCCGAATGAATGCTAAAATATTAAGCTCAGTTTGGCTTTAAGAATATTTTGTGACCCTTGAATAATGCTGTTTTCTACCTAGCCTCCTCTTTCTTTTCTCTGGGTTACCAACATCTCCTATCAAACCTCAGAGCATGTTCCTTTTTAGAAGTAACATGATCTACACAGATTCAAGTGTTTCAATACTCAGCAATCCTAGCCTGTGGCATTATTTGGGGAGGCCATGAGACCTTTAAAAGATGGGACCTTGCCAGAGGAAGTGGGTCATAGGGAGGTGGGCCTTGAGTGTTAGAGCCTGACTCTACTTCCTACCAGAATTCTCTCTCCTTTTTCATCCACAAAGGCTTTAATGGAGCAATGATGTCCCAACAGCACAAACCAAAGTGTTCCAGCTGCCCTGGCTGCCCTGGCTGCCCTGACTGCGCTGCCATCCTTGTTGGGGCAGACTATCTTTATCAACTGTAAGCCACAACAACTCTCCTTCCTTGAAAGTTGTTTCTGTCATGGATGAGATTTTCACAGTATGGAGTTCAAGTGTCTGGATTCAAATGCCAGTGATTTCTTGCAATATTTCTTTAGTAGTTAAAAGGTATTATAAAATATCTGATGTTTACCTGACATGTTATGTTTGTTGGCTGTCTTATTGTTGTTTTAGTTGTTTTTGGTAAACCTGTCAACCCTGTCAAAGGGAAACCGTTTCCTCACATGCATTTCTGAGACAGCTAGGACCATATTAAAAATCAGACATGTGGACTTTCAGTATTTAGCTGGTAAACATAGTCTTCCACTATGTTCTATGAGTTACTATGACTAGGATTGAGTGTTTTTGCCTGTTAAGTTTTAGGTAGGATTTATTAGTTTTCTTTCAGTGTATTTGCCTGTGGAACAAATGGATGGAGCTAGAAGTGGAGGAAAAATGAGATGAGGATATGGACGATAGTGAGTTCTGATAATGCCATAGATTCAAATTTATTCCACATCCATTTTGATATTCTTCGTATAGTGAATCCTTTAAACCGTTTTCCAATGGCAAACTGGTTTGAAGAACAATGTAATCAATTTTTTCTAGGTTTTAACTTTGATGAATCAGTTTTACTGTGTGTGCATTTGTGATTTGCTACATAATGATTAGGCATGTGACATGTTTACATGTGCATAATGATACAATTTGAATGCCATTAAATTTATTGTGAAAGAGGAATATGTATGCAAGAAGGGAAATATCACCTATTGAGGGCCAGCCACAGATTAAACTTTTTGCGTATTGTATTATTTGTTCTCATATTAAAGTCATAAGCACCATATGATAATCTATATGCTGTAGATGAGAATAATGAACTTGTGAGCATTTAATTGGTTTGTTCTAGGTCATACAGACAGTAATCACTCAAATAGAGCTTAAATCTAAATCTATCTCAAATGGTTCTAAAGATATTCAGTAATTTATTTGTATAAAGAGCTCATTGCAAACCTAAAATGCCTAGGCTGCTTTTTATTTGATCTTCTATAATTAAATAGAAAGGCTTTTGAGAATAAGAGATGCCATCAGCTATGTTCCTACCATCCAGAATTAGCAACCACTGACATATTTGAAGGTTTCTATGCTTCTGTTGCTTTCCACTGTGGATTTACAGGAAGAAACCTTAGATCTGTTTATATTTATAAAGTGAAAAATCTGTATCTGAAAAAAAAAATCAGGAAACAGAACATTTCTACCACTGAATGTAGGTATGCCTAACTCTAAACATCATATATCAAAGTGGGAAGTAGAAAGGAAAAAGGAGATTTAAGAAAGTGAGAGAAAGGAATTATGGGTAACGTGCCTCAGTGGATAAGATGCTTGCTGTGCAAGTGAGAGGGCCAGGCTCTGCATCTCCAGAATTCATATGAAAGCTAGGGAACATGCCAGCCAGCCGTGGGTATAGAGCTCCAAAGGCTAACATGGGATCCTTGGGGGTAAACTGGCTATCTAGATTAGATGAACCACTGAGTTTTGAGTGAAGCCAGAGAACTTGCCTCAGTGCATAACATAGAGAGTTATAAAGGAAGATATCCAATATCAACATTCAATACCCATGTGCACATAGATGTTCATGCAAGCTCTTACACATATGCACCCATAAAACACAACACACACACACACACACACACACACACACACACACACACGCACGCATGCATACACCCTACATGCATATGCTAAACAAAAGAAAGAGGGGTAAGAGAAAATGTACTATAATCATTTCATTAAAAAAGAAATTGTCCCTAAGACCCTACTTCAGACTCTTCTTACTTCTATAGTTCTTGTGTTTTCCCTTGAATGCATTCAAATGAGATACCTAGAAACTAGTCTAGAGGGCAGGTAGGAAATATGACAGTATAAAGTAGAACACTCTCAAGGGGTGAGAATGAATAGGATGGATTTGGATTTAAGATCCTCTAGCCTTAGCTCTCCTGAGAGATGGCACTGCAGGTGTAAACTATTACATCTATCTGGAATTTTCCATTTTGTTCACAGTTTGGTGATGATTTTTGACATGATTCCTTTACATTTTTATTTTGATGTGACTCTTAGATCTTTCACTATGATATAGCAGACAGATTGCTTTCTTCTATCAACTAATCTAAATGAATGGGATGCTAGAACAGGTGGTTTGTAATAGCCCAGGCTAGGGCAAAGCAGAGAATTTGTGAATTCAGGTGGTTTTTGTTAAGAGCCTCCATGATATGAGACTATTTGTTAGATTTTAACTTAACTTCTGTATGGGAGGTTAAACTGTACCAATCCCACCTGAGAAGCCTCTTATGTGTGTTTACTGTCCTGATCTCACTGTTTCAGCCTTAGCAGGAATTCTTGGTTAGAAGATGTTGAGTTGAAAAGATAAGATGACCTATCCATTAGAGCAGTGCTTCTCAACCTTCCTAATGCTGTGACCCTTTAATGTAGTTCCTCATGTTATGGTGACCCCCAAGCATCAAATTAGTTTTATTACTACTTCATAACTACCATTTTGCTACTGTTATGAATTGTAATGTAAATATCTGATCTGTTGGATATCTTATTATGTGACCTGCGTGAAAGGGTCATTCAATCCCAAAAAGGGTTGGGACCCACAGGTTGAGAATTGCTAGCTTAGAAAGAATCCTACCACTTTGCCTCCAAGGAGTATCTAAGCTCTGCCCCCGGCCCCCAGATTCTTCCCCTAGGCTCCAGTTTTTGAAACTGAAATTGATTGTATGAGGTCACACACACTTCCTTTCTGTTTGCTTTTGTTCAAGTTTCCCACATTGGTTTACTATTGTCATTTAAATATTACATAAGGCATTAAATGTGGACATTTTTCAAGTTTTAAAATACCTACTTAATTTGAAATTTAAAGTATTTCAGTATATTACTATTGCTCCAGATAATAATAGTTTTGACCCAAAATTTCATCCCTCGTTCCTTAGCTTCTTAACTATATTCTGGATTATTGCATCATTGTTCTGGCCTTTTTGTATTTACAGTATTTACTTTCTCTTCCTGCTTTTAATTTTGCTTCCTTAGGCACTAGCCCAGTATTTAATATGGATACAATTAATGAACTGACAAATGGACTTAAATTGATCATGATCTGTGCTCCACATAAAATGTTCATTCCTAGTACCTAGACTTTTTTAAAGTAATACAAATATTTTACAAAAATTCTCACACTGATAAAAATTCTCAAACTGCAAATGTGCTGACCCTTTGGACTCTGAAAAAGAAATATTTAATATACTCAACAGGAGACATCACGTTCTTCACTTAGGATTTTACTTAGACTGTCTGACTTACTAGAGTTCCAGAAAAGCTTACAGCAACATTGCTAGGTACAGTTACTTAGGAAAAGAAATTCTTTCACATGGTCTGGAAAAGTCTATTTGAAAGACAATGGGTGCATTTGTAAGAATCGCTCAACTAATGCATTTCTCTCACATCATTTTTTTCCGAAACATTTTTCTATTATTTTTAATATGAAAATAGGAAGTATAAAAACAGCAACAAAAGCAATTGCTACTGCAAAAACCAAAATAAATATTCCAGGCTTAAATCACGGATTCTTCCCTCCTTTTCCAATAGTAAAAGCCAGCATTGTCTGCAGCTCTTTTCAAGGCAATGTGTGAATTCATTCAGGCACATTTTAAAGCTTATGATTATTAACTTTCCAAACTTATGAGCATCCCTGGTGGTCTTTTCAAGGTTTGTGTCCTCTAAATGACTTTCAGTCTCTGCTTGCTGACAGTTATTGGAACACAAACCATTTTAAAGTATAATCACACCAGCAGAAAGGTTTGTTTCCCATTCTTTTGTTGCCTTGATATACTACTAGTTTCAAATGCCTAATTTAAACTTGAAAGAAAATTTGTGATGTCCTTGCTTTCCATTTCTAGAGATCCAATAGAATACCAGGATCTGAGGAAATCATATATTCATAGCTTCAGAGGACCAGTCAATAACTTAAGTAGGATAAACTTAGAATAGGACAGCAGCTTGAAAATGTATCCTGGAAATTCTGACAGCCTGGGTATATCCCAAAGGACCTTTTCCATGAAGCTAGCAACATTTTTTAAATAATAATAATAATTATTATTTTTATATACTATGTTTAAGAATAAGTATTGTAGATAACTCAAAAATATCACTTGATGCCATGTGATAATTGATCTTGATTTTACTGAGTTGGAAAATTGGGGCTTAGGGTTGACACTTAATCAAATCTTAAAATGTCAAGGTAGAATTTGAATTGAGTTATTCCTGTTCTTAACACCATTATGAAACAATATTCATGTTCTTACTCTGAGCTGTCTGGCTTGAAAGTAGTGGTGAGAACACAGAAAAATTCCTGTTGCAGGGTTCATGTCAAGTGTAGAATTATTTTGATAAAGGAGGTTTCAAGAATGTTTAGAAAAAAAACAAAGTAAATCAAGCAAAAACTGAGTAAGTTAGATCTGAAGTTGAGATTTGGTTTACAATAACATCATCACCATCATATAATGCTGTGGAGACGGGAACAACCGAGGAGAGGGTTGAAGGCAATGAGGTTATTAGGTATACAGTAAAGAACTTTGAAGATGGAAATAGCAATCTGTGCAAAGATTCTAAAGGTAGAGCATATTCGGAAGCATTATGATACAAAAAATGAGTACTGCTGGAGCTTGGGTAGAAATCACCTACAGGAGAGTAGGTTAAAGATGAAGTAAAATAATAAAAACATATATATACACATTTCAGCCTGGATCTTAAGCACGGAGTCATGATAGGGCCTGTGTTAATCTATTCTGCACAACCAAACTAATAGTTTTGTGTTAAGTTTTATAACAATAAAACACAAGTCTGGCTAATAAAACCATTAAGGGATGGAATTCTACCTCCAGGACACTAGTTTTCAATTCCTAAGTTAATTCAGAAGAATCCTGAGCCCACAGACATTTAATGTTATAGTCAGCAGGTACTCAAGTTCCATTCTCTAAATTGTCTCTTCATTTCCTCTGTTTTGTACAAAATATACTATGACTCTGCAAACTTTCAGGTAAGCAGTTTGTAGAGCAGCTAGGGAAACTCAATTTCCAAGGAAAGTTTGGAGTACGTAGAAATCTCGAGACATCACTACATAATCTAAAAGAACAAGTTTGCTTTGAAAAGCCAGTTTGTTAAATCCAGAGAAATGTCCCCAAATCCTCACAATAGAGGATGGATTGTACCCCAAGTTGAACCTCCATCAATGTAACTTGGTAAATGACTTTTGGATCAACTTAATCCCTTCCCTTTTCTGTCCAGTTCCACAGGAACTATCATTTTAGAAGATAAGAGCTCTGTTGCCCCAATACACATTTATCTCTCTCTCATCTTAGAGGACAGTAAGCCTCTGGGATGCAGCAAGATTTTATTGGTGCTTATGTCATATGATGCTTAAATCATCCCATGAAATGAAGAGCAAATATAACATTGAATTTTTCCAATGTTCTCAGGTCTAGTGTTTTTAACAAATTTTATTTTCAATCTCCAAGAATAGGATAAACAATAACATGAATTCCATGAAAACTTCTATTTAACATGTTATACAGTGGAACTCCTTCCTAATAAATTCATTTATTCAAGTATCCTGTTCTGTAGTTGCAGTAAGTATTGTAGTGTATAATAGAAGTTGCTAAGCCTCAGTTAAATTTTGATGTTTTTCTATGCTACATAATAAGTGCAACACAATGTCTGACAAATAACAGTTGAAAAATACTTAATTTGATGGATGGGTAGGTGAACAAACAGATGAATCAACAGACAAAGGGAGAAATTAATGCACAGGACAATCCAATGGCTCTTTTAAGTAGAACAACTTACCAATATATATCGATAGCTAATGTTTTCTGTGATCAATGAAAAATATGTAATTACATCCAATTCTGAGATGTTATGACTCTATAATGTTCATATCACACATTGAAAAAACCACATTATATACTAATTTTCCCTTTTTGTATTCCAGTAAGAATTATATACATAAAATAATATAAACTTGAAACTTAAAAATCATGGGTAATTGAATGGAATTAAATTTCATTTAAAGATATAATAATATGTGTGATTCCTATATGGTTTTAGTAGACTCTTGTTTTTATATACAAACAGTATTAACTAAAGCAACTTTTGAGCAATACAATTTTGCTTTTTATTTTATAATTAGGAGAACTGGGCTTAGATCAATTTTGAAAAAAAAATTTGGTTTAACCTCATTTATTGCTGCACAAATTTCTTTTAGGTGTACTCATTTCTAATAAATAAAAGCATTAGAGGATTTTAAATTCAGTGAAACTGCAGCCAAATACTAAATTTGAATGAGCAGAAACAGTGCATACTACAATTTGCAGATGTGATGTGCCCTTTAGAATGAGCACACTTTTCTAAAGGGCCATAACTGAAAAACTGCAAAGTCTTTACAGATTTTTCTCTTCCTGACTTGTTAAAGTTAAAAATTAATCTAATGACCTGAAGTCTATGTTTCTTGTTTTACAACATAGTTTATTGATTTGCACAGGTGTAAACAAAGCTTCCTACATGATTCATTGATCAAAAGATCTAAGAGCTTATTAACTCCATTGTCAAGAATGCTCATTTATTCCTCACCTTTGTTTTTGCAACTGTTAAGAACAGCCTTCTCTGTTTTTACATCTCAGCAATGATAGATCATGCACATTATAGTTTCCAAAGGGCATTTTAGAGAAAAATACACATTTGAACACATGCTCTTTTTGAATGAAGTATCCTAAAATTTGTGCTGACTAGTTGTATGTCGACTTGACACAAGCTAGAATTATTTGGGAAGAAGGAACATCAATTGGAAAAATATCCCGAGCAGACTGGCTAGTGGGTAAGCCTATGGTGTATTTCTTGATTGACTATTGATATGGGAGATCTCTGCTTACTGTGAGCAGTTCCATACTGGGATGGTGATCTAGAGAAAGATCTAAGAAAGCTTTGAGAAAGAAAGCTGAGGAAGCCATGATGAGCAAGCCACGAAGCAGAGTTTTCTCTTAGCTTTGCTGTTTGATAATGCTTTTTTACAGTGGTTTAATAAAATGCTGAGTGGCCAGTAGCTAAGCAGGAAGTATATGTGTGGCAAGCAGACTAAAGGAATGCTGGGAAGAGGAAGAGCAGAGTCAGGAGTCGCCAGCCAGACACAGAGGAAGCAAGATGACAAGGCAGAACTGAGAAAAGGTACTAAGCCATGTAGCTAAACATAGATAAGAATTGTGGGTTAATTTAAGTGTAAGAGCTAGTTAGTAATAAGCCTGAGCTGATGGCCAAGCGTGTATAATTAATATAAGCTTCTAAATGATTATTCTATAAGCGGGCCATGGGCCTGCAGGGACTTGGTGGGACCTGAGAAAACTTCTGACTGCATAGCTTCTGCTTCAGATCTTAACTCCAGTTTTCTGCCTTGAAATCTTATTGTGACTGCCCTTAGTGGTGGCAACTCAGAGTTGTAAGCTGAAGTAAACCCTTTCTTCTTGAAGTTGCTTCTGGTCATGGTATTTTATCATAGCAGTAGAAACCCTCAGTAAGATAATATAATATTATTTATTATATACTACTGTTTAATAAATTATTATAGATGTAAATATTAAAAAATATGATCACTTAATTTATATTTTTTGATTTCCTAAATTTCTAGCACAACATAACCAAAACAAGACTAATTAAGGAAGGAGTTAATCTGGAAATTGTTTTTGGATATTTCTTGTGGTAGAGGGACTCATTGGTAGAAGTATCTTAGCTTTGTCACTAGAATTTAAACAGACTAATGAGTCAACTTCTCATATTTATTCAGAATTTCAGTGTATAGAACCAGAGTGCAAAATGGGTAGATGGCCCTCTATTTACATCCATGGGTTGTGATCTGTATCCATTTATCTGTTGTAATCTTTGACTGGAATGACTGAACATTACCATCCAAACCGGAAAACTTCTGAGAGTGAATGGTTGTGCTGTTAATAACTATGACAGGACAAACACAATTAGGACAGCAGGGACTTAACATCTCCCTATATTTAGCTAAGTACATGAGAGTTTGTGTTTTAACTGCTTTCTCTTGTACATTATCCTGTTTACTTAGGAAGAATATTTTAAGCACTATTATATATAGATAGAGTTCATTATAAATTCTGTCTTTTTAGTCCTCCCTATGCCATCCATTTAATTTTCCATATTTATGGTGAAATTCTCTTGTCCTCTAGCACTCATTGGTTTTAGTCTTTCTGGGAAGTACTATCACTACCTGTGAAATTGTTCCCTTCTGTTGTGTGTATGTAGAAGCTTTGTCTTTCTAAATATACCACAAGATCTTTACAGTCAGGGAGGACTGTCTCATACCATTCTATCCTCACCAGATCAACAGGAATTGAAAGGCATATGAGTGGTCACATGCTTAACAAGTCATGTGAATACAGTATAATTTTCTCTCTAAAATCTTCCTTTACTTTTCTCAGTGTGTTGCAGATGTATTAACTAAGCATGCTGAGCATACTGGATCTACAGTACTCTCTTCCTTTGGACTATTAAGTGCCTTTGTTATTTATTTGTAGGGTGAATTCTATTGTCTCTTTTACTTTCTTGCTGAAAAATTACCTCCTGGGAACAAATACAACACCCCCACATCCAGGGTACTTCTATATGATGCCTACATCTTACTCTGTGGTCCTTAGTCCCTCAGCTTGAACTCCCTGCTCAACCACTCTGTGTATTATACTTTGCAGTTTTCATGTATCTTCTTCGGTTGAGTTGGCAAACAAATAAAAAACCTATTACACTCTCAACTATAGCAAATAATCCTCAAGAATTATTCATCTATGACCCATACTTTTAAGTATGCTAGGTACATAGTTTGGCCTCAAAATTCCATACATTTTTTTGAAAACTCTTAGAAGCTAAGGAAAAAATGCTCATCTAAACAATGATCACAAAAAAGTAACTACGTTGCAGTTTATGTGAGAGTAAAATTAAGTGACATTATTATAGTAGGGAAATTCTTCTTTTGTTCTTGAGAGCAAATTCATCTTTGATCACATTCCCTATAGAATGTTTAATGATTACCAAATTCATACACATCCTGGGAATCTTTCTGTTTTGAGAAATCTTTCAACATCTCTTTCTCAAGGGAAACTAAATGGTACAAAGATTTGTTCTAAAATTCTTCTGTGTATGAAGAACAAAGAATGAACAAGTATTGATATCATATAGAGATTATTTAAAATATGATATTAGGTCCTGGAATGAAAAAGTACTGAAGTAAAATATTCTGTCTACCTCATGTACATGACATCTTATGTCATACATACAGTGACATTTAACCTCTGCTTCTTTAAAGTAGCTTTGAGGGGTCAATGGAAACAGCATATTTCAACAAAGTATTTGGATATATTTCACTTCTGTGCTTCTACTACAGATAAAAATTAACTGTATCTAGTCAAAGCTGTTTTTAGAGTTTGTGATGGTTTGAGTAAGAATGACCCCCACAGGCTCATGTATTTGAATATTTAGTCACCAGGTAGTGAAAATCCTTGGGAGGATTTAAAGATTAGGTGTTGGGGCCTTGTTGGAGTATATGTGGCCTTGCTGAGGAAAGTGTGTCATTGGAGCATGGGATTTGAGGTCTCAGGATCCCATGCTAGGCCTAGGCTCTCTCTGCCTATGACTTAGGATGGAGCTCTCAGCTACTTTTCTGGTTCCATCACCTGTCTGCATGCCATCATGTCCCCCACAACAATAATAATAGACTACCCCTCTAAAACCTTAATTAAACTCCCAATTAAATGCTTTCTTCTATAAGAGTTGCCTAGGTCATGGTGTCTTTTCACAACAGTAGATACTAAGACAGAAGTTTATACCATAAGTGAGGTATTTTGTGACAAGCCTGATCATGTTACTTGTAGGCAGAATGTGGACTTGGAGATTTTAGATTATAAAAGTAGTTGAGACCAATTAGGAACAGGTAAGTCCAGTTCTTTAGCCCCTAGGTCCTGGGAGCACATTCCCTGACCCTCCAATCAGCCATTTCAGCCCCAGAGATCCTGCAGCAGTTTCTTCCCCTGTCCCCTCAACAAGCTAACCACCCCCTGTGGCACCAGCAACCACTAGAGCCATATGCCTCCTCGTGGACCTAATCGGAAGAAGCGCAACCATAGGAACCAGAGGCCTCATCTGCACCAATTGAAAGAAGAGAGATTTAAAGTTCCACCTGTTTGGATTAAAGAAGAAATGGGTAAGCATCAGTGTAAGAACACACTAAACAACATAAAGAGCAATACAATACCATCAAAACCTAGTGATCCTACAACAGCAAGACCTGCACATCCCAAAGCATATGATGCAGAAAAAAGAAAATGACCTTAAAAACAACTTTCGAAGATCATAGAGGCCTTAAATGAGGAAATAAAAAAATCTTTTAAAGAAATGGAGGAAAAGACAAATAAAAAAAATTGGAGAAAATCAAGAAATCTCTCTCTCTCTCTCTCTCTCTCTCTCTCTCTCTCTCTTGGTTTTTTGAGACAAGGTTTCTGTGTGTAGCTTTGCGTCTTTTCTTGAACTCACTCTGTAGCCCAGGCTGGCCTCAAACTCACAGAGATCCGCCTGGCTCTGCCTCCTGAGTGCTGGGATTAAAGGTGTGCACCACAACTGCCTGGCTACAAGCTTATATTCTTAAAAAAATTCTATAAGACTACCTTAACAAATATACTTCTTATATTAAAGAAATTCTATTGATCTATTTCACAAACTTATATTCATAAAAACTATTGAACAAATTCTCTATAGGGCTACCATTGGCAAATATATATCTTAGCAACACCTAAAAGATTTCTTAATACCTAGGAAAGATTTAAAAATGATCTCTTAACACTTAGAAGAGATGTTACGTTATCTTCCAACAAGACAGAGTAATTTTCTTTGGACTTCATTTAGAAAATAGAAATGAAAGTAAACTGTTAGTTATCAAATCTAAAAAGAGAATGAGAAGAAAAACCTTCTAAGGGGCATAATGTGATTTTATCTGTCCTCAGGCCAAAAGCTTCCATAGGAATCCTTTTTCTGCTTGTTTTTTCTTCTCATCTGATTTTCCCAGCTTGCGTTTCTAGCCCCAAAGTTAGAAAATTAAAGACTTATATCTCTGTCTAGTTGTTTAACTTATCCTAAGTTTTCTTTATGCTATTTTTCTAAATTTTTCCTACTTCCTACTTTTCTAAGTTTTTTATCTACCATATATTACTACACTCTAAATTCCTTATTTTTCACAGATAGAAATTAAGAGAGAGAGAGAGAGAGAGAGAGAGAGAGAGAGAGAGAGAGAGAGAGAGAGAGAGAGAGAGAGAATCTTGACAGAGAAGATTCTAGGTTGCAGCCTTATATTCAGACATCCTTCCAGTCCAATTTTTTTCTTTTTCTCCCAAGGATAAAACCCCCTGCCCCATTTACCTTTTATCACTATAAAGCCAGAATGGTCCAACTGCTTTAACTGGCAGGGAATAAACTCCTAAAGTTCTACTTTTGCCAAGTACTCTGGATATCTCTATCTCTATATCATATCTATATCTATCTGTCTATCTCTATCTATCTATCTATCTATCTATCTATCTATCTATCTATCTCTATATATCTATATCTGTATCTATCTTATATCTCTCTCTATATATATATCGTCTCAGTCCCTGTTCAATGGTGCCATCTGTGGGGGACCATTCCTCACCTCCACATTTCCCCTGAGTACTCATGAGTAGAAGCAGCAGGAAATATTAGTTAGAAGGATAAAGGGGGGAGAAAAAGATAAAAAATACAGGATAGCTTGAGAGGGCCTGGATCCTAATCCATCATGCCCTGACTGTCTCTGCACTAGGGTATTTAAAGGAATGCCAAGGGGAGGAGCAAAAGACCTCCCACCCAGCACAGCCAAGTGCAGATCATCTCAGACACCTGGGACCTGGGCCTGTGGTCCAATCATCCTGTTTATTCAGACCTGCTGGGTAAAGCCTATATGGGCTCCAACACACAGGCTAACAGAATGGATACAAAAACAGGATCCATCTTTCTGCTGCATACAAGAAACACATGTCAACCTCAAAGACAGACATTACCTCAGAGTAAAGGGTTGGGAAATACTTTCCAATCAAATAGACCTAGGAAGAAAAGTGGTGTAGTTATCCTAATATCTAAGAATATATACTTCAAACTAAAATCAAACAGAAGAGATGAAGAAAGACATTTCATACTCATCACAGGAACAATTCATCAAGATATAGTCTCAATTCTGAATTTATACCCCGAATACAAAGGCACCTACATTTGTGAAAGAAACATTACTAAAACTCAAGTCACACATCAAACCCCACACACTAATAATGGGAGACTTCAACACCCCTCTCTCACTACTGGACAGGTCTGCTAGAAAGAAAGTTAACAGAGAAATAAGGGAAATAACAGATGTTATGACTCAAACAGACCTAACACACAACTGTAGAACATTTCACCCAAACACAAAAGAATATACTTTCTTTGCAATAATCCATGGTACCTTCTCTAAAATTGACCACATAATCAATAACAAGACAAATCTCAATGGAATACAAAAAAAAATTAGAATAACTGCCTGTATCTTATTGGACCACCATGGCTTAATGTTAGAATTCAACAACAATACAAAATGCAGAAAGCCTAGAAACTCTTGGAAAGTGAATAATGCGCAGCTGAATCACCACTGGGTAAAGGAAGAAATAAAGAAAGAAATTAAAGACTTCTTAGAATTCAATGAAAATGAATGCACAACATGCATAAACTTATGGGACTCTCTGAAAGCAGTGTTAAGAGGAAGTTCATATCACTAAGTGCCTACATAAAGAAGTTGGAGAAATATCACACTAGTGACTGAACAGCACACCTGAAAGCTCTAGAACAAAAAGCAGCAAACTCATCCAGGAGGCGTATACAACAGGAAATCATCAAACTGAGGGCTTCAATCAATAAAATAGAAACAAAGAGAACAATACAAAGAATCAATGAAACAAAGAGTTGGTTCTTTGAGAAAATCAGCGATATAGACAACCCTTGTCCAAACTAACCAAAAAGCAGAGAGTGCATATATCCAAATTAACCAAATCAGAAATGAAAAGGGGGACATAATAACAGACACTGAGGGAATCCAGAGAATCATTACGTCATATTTCAAAAACCGTACTCCACAAAATTGGAAAATGTAAAAGAAATGGACAATTTTTTTGGATAGGTACCACATTCCAAAATTAAATCAAGATTAAAAAAAACATTTTAAATAGACCTATAACCTCTAAGGAAATAGAAGCAGTCATTAAAAGTCTCCCAACCAAAAAAAAGCCCAGGGCCAGATGGTTTCAGTGCAAAATTCTATCAGAATTTCAAAAAAGAGCTAATACCAATACTCCTGAAATTGTTCTGAAAAACAGAAACAGAAGGACCATTGCCAAACTCTTTTTACAAGATTACAGTTACCCTAATACTGTATGTACCGCATAAAGACACAACTAGGAAAGAGAATTATAGACCAATCTCCCTCGTGAACATTGATGCAAAAATTCTCAATACTAGCAAACAGATTCCAAGAATACATCCAAAAAATCATCCACTATGAACAGGTAGGCTTCATCCCAGAGATGCAGAGATGGTTAAACATACCAAAATCTGTCAATGCAATCCACCATATAAACAAACTGAAAGAAAAAAAAAACACATGATCATCTTATTAGATGCTTTGACAAAATCCAACAAGATTTCGTGATAAAGGTCTTGGAGTGGTCAGGGATATAAGGAACACACTTAAACATAATACAGGCAATATACAGCAAGCCAACAGCCAACATCAAACTAAATGGAGAGGAACTAAACCTGATTCCATTAAAATCAGGAACAAGACCAGGATGTCCACTCTCTCCATACCTATTCAATACACTACTTGAAGTTCTAGCTAGAGCAATAAGACAACATAAGGAGATCAAGGGAACATAAAATGGGAAGGAAGTAAAAATTTTGCTTTTTGCAGATTACATGATAGTATACATAAGTGACCCCCAAAACTCTTCCAGGAAACTCCTACAGCTGATAAACACCTTCCGTAATTAACAAGATACAAGATTAACCTCCCCAACAATCAGTAACTCTCATATATACCAATGATAAATGGGCTGAGAAAAAAAATAGAGAAACATCACCATTTACAATAGCCACAAATAAAATAAAATATCCTGGGGTAATTAACCAAGCAAGTGAAAACCCTGTATGACAAGAAATTTAACTCTCTGAAGAAAGAAACTGAAGAAGATATCAGAAAAATGGAAAGATCTCCTATGTTCTTGGGTAGGTAGGATTAATATAGTAAAAATGGTATTTTTACCAAAAGCAATTGACAGATTCAATGCAATACCCATCAAATTCCCAATGCAATTCTCCACAGACCTTGAAAGAACAGTACTCAACTTTATATGGAAAAATAAATAATAAGACAGGATAGCCAAAACAATCCTATACAATAAAGAAACTTTCAGAGGCATCACCATCCCTAACTTCAAGCTGTACTTTAGAGCTATAGTAATAAAAACAGCTTGGTATTGTCATAAAAGCAGAAATGTTGATGAATAGAATCAAACTGAAGACCCTGGCATTAATCCACACACATATTAACACCTGATTTTTGACAAAAAGTCAAAATTACGCAATGAAAAAAAGAAAGTATCTTCAATAAATGGTGATGGCTAAACTGGTTATCTACTACATGTAGAAAAATGCAAATAGATCCATATCTATCACTATGTACAAAGCTCAAATAACAGTGGACCAAAGACCTCAACATAAATCCAGTTGTGTTGATATTATATCAGTTACCTGATAGAAAGACAGTAGGAAGTAGCCTTGAATGCTTTGGCACAGGAGAACACTTCCTAAATAGAACACCAGTAGCACAGATACTGGGAGCAACAATTAATAAATGGGCTCTCCTGAAATGGAGAAGCTTCTGTAAGGCAAAGGACACTGTTAATAAGACAAAATGACAGCCTACAGAGTGGGAAAATATCTTTACCAACAGCATCTGACAGAGAGCTGATCTCCAAAATATATAAAGAACTCAAGAAACTAGACAGCAAAATACCAGAGAATCCAATTAAAAAATGGGCCACAGATCTAAACAGAGAATTCTCAACAGAAGAATCCCAAAAGGCTAAAAGACGTATAAGAAAATGTTCAGCATCCTTAGCCATTAGGGAAATGCAAATCAAAACAACTCTGAGATACCATCTTACACCTGTCAGGAAGGCTAAGATAAAAAACAATGATGGCAGCTTATGTTGGAGAAGATTGGAGCAAGGGGAGCACTCCACTGCTGGTGGGAGTGCAAACTTGTACAACCACTTTGGAAATAAGTTTAGCAGTATCTCAGAAAATTAGGAATCAACCTACCTCAAGACCCAGCAATACCACTCCTAGGCATATACCCAAAAGATGCTCCACCACACCATAAGGACATTTGCTCAACTATGTTCATAGCAGCATTATTCATAATAGCCAGAGCCTGTAAACAACCTAGATGCCCTTCAACAGAAGAATGGATAAAGAAAATGTGGTACATTTACACAATGGAGTATTATTCAGCGGTAAAAAACATTGACATCATGATTTGTAGGCAAATGGATGGACCTAGAAAAAAATCATACTGAGTGAGGTAACCAAGATCCAGAAAGTACTCACTCATATGTGGATGTTAGACACGAAGGAAAGTATAACCATGTTTTAATCCACAGCTCCAGAAAAGCTAGGTAAAGAGGAGGACACTAAGAGGGACACACATGGATAGCCCCAGGAAGGGGAAAGAGTTAAAACCTCCTGGATAAACTGACAGTGAGGAATAGAGGGGAGGGAATGACAGGAAGGAACATGAGGCCTTGAGATGGCTGAGTTGGGGGAGAGACAGGGAGGGAGAGAAATGAAAGAGATATCTTGAGAGAAAGTACTATTAAGGGGATGGGGAGAAATATGCAGCTAGGAAAAAAGCCGGGAACTCACAAGATTGTCCCCAGCTAAGATTCATAGCAATGGTGGAGAGGTTGCTTGAAATAGCCTTTTCCTGTATTGAGATTGGTGTCTATCCTAATTGTCACCATAGAATCTACATCCAGTGACTGATGGAAGCAGATGCAGAGACCCAGAGCCATGCACTTGGCCAAGATCCTGGAATTCAGTTGAAGAGAAAGAGGAAGGATTATAGGAGCTAGGCAGGTCAGGATCGTGATGGGAAAAATCACAGTGATAGCTGACCCAAGCTAGTGGGAGCTCATGGACTCTTGACTGACAGCTGGGGAGCCTGCATGGGACCTCACTAGGTCCTCTGAATGTGGGTGAAAGTTAAGTGGCTTGATGTGTTCATGAGTCCCCTGGCAATGGGACCAGGACTTATCCCGGGTACACGAGCAGGCTCTTTAGAGCCCATTCCCTATGGTTCGATGCCTTACTCAGACTTGATGCAGTAGGGAGGGACTAGATTCAGTCCCAAATTGGTAGGCCAGCCTGTGTTGACTACCCAAGGGAGGCCTTACTTTCTGTGAGGAGAGGATGGGAGTGGGATGGGAGAAGGTGGGGGGGAGTGGAAGAAGAGGAGGGAGGGGGAACAGAGGTTTCAATGTAAAAGGAAAGAAAAAAATTTAAATAAAAACTATAAAGAAAGGAAAAGAAAAGTAGTTGAAGTCTTTAAATGGTGCTTAATGGGCCATAGTAGCAGGGATATAGAAGGATGCAAGAGGGTTACTTTACTTTAATATCAGTAAAAATCTATGCACAATAATTATAAGACAGGAAGAGAATCCAAACTGGGACATCAGTTGCTAAGCCTCCTCCGAAGCTGCCACGGAATCCTCCACCAATTGCTTCTTTGTTCCCAAGGGCCTGAGGACCTGATCCAGGCTGCCAGCCGTGCTCACTTCTGTGGCTCACTCCAGTTCATCCACTGACCAAGAGAGTGTGCATCTCCTGCTTTGGCTTTTTATCCTGGTCACATCTCTCCAATTTACATCCTGCCCTTTGGGCCAAGCCGCTCCTTACAATTGTCTAGCAGACCTGGCATCAGAATTCCTGTAACACAGGAACATGGAAGACAGTGGTGCTGAAAGCAATGTAAGTTATTATGGCCCAGCTCAAGAAGTTTCAGAGAGGAAGAATATTAGTAAGTGACCCAGAGACCATTGTGATATTTTGGCAAAGAATGTGGCTGCTTTTTGCCATTGTCCTAAACACTTGACTGAGGCTAAATTGAAGAGTTTTGGATTAATGGAGTTGGCAGAGAAGATTTCAAGATAGCCTAGTATTGACTATCGTGTGGTTATTCGTGATTGATTTTATACAGATCTACAATGAAAAGGAGCAAGCAGGGCAAGGAAAGTTACAAAATGTAATTTAAAGAGAAAGGAGCATGTTTCTTTGCATCCACTGCTCAAGAAGAAAAAAATTGAAGGAAAAGCTGATACTATATGGAATAAAGGGAATGGTGACTTCACAGCAAGTCCCCACCCAGCTAAGATTCCAACTTGTGAGAAGGAATTAAAGGAAAGCTTTAGCAGTGAAGGGAATCAGCAACAATAGGAAAGCTGATTCAAATGTAATGAAAGGAAGGGACTGTGTTCTAGGTCTATCAAGCAACAGAAGCTGGCAGCTTCAGCCCCATGGTTCTGGCTTTAGAGTCAAGGATACAAGAAAGGGGGCATGGAATCTCCTTCTGTGGCTAATAAGTTAAACTAGAGGCCAGGTGTGTGTGTGTGTGTGTGTGTGTGTGTGTGTGTGTGTGTGTGTGTGTGTAGGGGTCCCTGCCTTCAAGCCCAGAGAGGTCATTGCATGAAGCTGTGAAGGTGAAGCTTTGATAGTGTTGAAGATGTTGGGGATGTCAGAGTCATGGGATACCTGATGAGAGAAGCTACAGACCAGGTATGGAATCAGCCTAAGAGAGAGAAGTATGTTGCAGTCCACAAAGCTGAAAGCAATTAGAAATCTGAAGTTGGAGATATCTTTGACATTAGACATGGAACTGTGGAATTTGTGGTTTGCCCTGCTGGGCTGTGGACTTACTTTTGTTCAGGATTTCCTCACTAGGCCCCTTTTCCTCCCTTTTGGGATGCCAATGTATATTCTGTGTCATTGTCTGTTGGAAGTATGTGATCTGCTGTTTTATTTTAATTTTACAGGCAGTTGCACTTATGAGATTACCATAAGTCCCAGACCTCAGAAGTGACTTTGAAAGCTGGACTTTTAAACAGTGTTGATACTGTGATAGACTATGGTGACTCTTGGAGTTGGATTGAGTGAATTTCTGCATTTTGATATGGCTACAAGCCTATGGATGTCAGGGGATAGAATGTGGTGGTTTGAAATAAGAATGGATTCCATAGGCTCATGTACTTGAATCCTTATTTACCAGGGAATGTAAGTCTTTGATAGAATTAGAAGGATTCTGAGGTATGGTCTTATTGGAGTAGGTATGGACTTGTTGGAGGAAGTGCGTCACTGGGGGTATGCTTTGAAGTTTCAAAAGCCCATGGCAGGCTTAGGAGCTCTCTCTGTGTGTCTCTGTCTCTGTCTCTGTCTCTCTCTCTCTCTCTCTGTCTCTCTGTCTGTCTCTGCCTACAGATCAAGATGTAGCTCTCAGCTACTGTTCTAATATCTGCCTATATGCTTCCATGCTCCCAGCATAATTATAATGTACTAAAACTCTGAAATTTTAAGCAAGCCTACAATTAAATGCTTTGTTTTATAAGAGTTGCCTTCACTATGGTGTCTTTTCATAGCAATAAAAGGGTGACTAAGACAAGACAGAGATGTGATAGAACATCTCGCTTTGGGTGGAGACATAATCTTGATCTCCATTTCTTTTTCTAGAAGCACCAGCCCTGTGATTGTGAGGACTGTATTTTCTCACCTAGAGTAGCATGGACAACATGGAAAGTGCTATTCTCTCACACATACTAGGGAGCTGAAATATGTTCCATTCTCAGACCATCATAATAGTTTAATGTGTATATCTAACTAAATTCAAGCCAATGGGAATTCTTGCCACACATTTGTCATATTTGAATTAGAAGAAATCCTTGAGTTTTGGTCACAAAAGCATCTGGACTTTAGGTTCTCATTTGTCCAGATTGTGTACAAATGTAACAATTAACAAAGAGATCAAATGAAATTAAGTAATAAGCAAATTTAGTGACAATTAAAGTCCCAAATACGACTATTTGAATACTGAGTTTCAGCTGTCTAGACTAAGTGAAAAACTCCTAACCTGCCTTATGTTGCAATAAAGCAAATAAAAAGTTCTAATTTAGATCTATTGTTTATTTTTGACACCATTAAACAAACTCTGATTTACACATTATACTTTAACACAGATTAACCTTTTTTGAAATCTTTATGAATTTCTAGCCAAATACCCCTACCTCTTTCTTCTCTCATGTATTTTATTTTGTGTTCAGTCTTCTGTAATTACACATTTCACTGTAGGTACATTTAAATCATCTATCTATCTATCTATCTATCTATCTGTCTGTCTGTCTGTTTATCTATCTATCTATCATCGATCTCTACATATGTTGAATGTGTTGGTGCATGCCATGTTAGTACATAATCTGTGCAGGCCAGAAGATGGCATAACATTGCATCTCCTGAAACTAGAGTTACTGTTACTTATGAGCTACCCAATATGGGTACTGAGAACTGAATTCTAGTTTTCTGGAAGAAAAGCAAATACTCTTAAACTCTGATTAATCTTCCTCATTTCAAGTTTGAGTGTGTGTGTTTTGTGTGTGGTATATGCTTGTGTACATGCATGTGTGTGAGAGTATGTGTGTGAGTGAGAGTGCTCATGTGGAGCATGACGTTTGTTGTCTTCCTCTCTCACTCTCTGTCTTATTCCGCTTGTGACAGAGTCTCCATGAGCCCTACTTAGTTGAATCTGTGGGCCCTGTTCTCATTGTGTTCTTGACCCCTCTGACTCCTACAATCCTTCCTCCCCTCTTTCTCAGGGTTCCCTGAACTCCACCTAATGTGTGACTGTGGGTTTCTGCACCTGGATACGTCATATTTTATAAGTGAACAATATAGTTCATGTCTAGGTGTTTCTCAACTTAATTTCATTTTGCTCCATGCTGTATAGTTTGATAGTTTGCTTTGCTCTTTACTTCTGAAAACATAGAGTGTCAGAAAATAAGAAAACTGTGTGGCCCTGGCTGGCTATCCTAATAAATGGCTTGATTTCTGACCAATTGATAAAATTTGGCAAACTTCCATAATTTCATCATCTATATCAGTTTCAGAGGATTATTTTATATGAATTTATATGAAAATTAGTTTTAAGATGAAAATAATGCAAGAAAAAGAAAGGGTGATGTTTCTGTCATTTAAACTGTGTCATTACTGGAATATCTAAGTGGATCATACATTAAAACTTAATGCAGCATGTGTATCTCAGGGTTTGCCAGAACAGACGTGGTTTACCTAAAGCACAGTAGATAAGAACCACTTATAACAGACATGGTTTTACCTAAAACATATTAGATAAAGATCACTTTTCATGAATCCAAGCTAAATTTTAAGCAGAAAAAAAAGGCCAGTAGATTCACAGACTTTCTTCTCTAATGAAATTACACTTGTTTGAACTTACTCAATTCTTTTTCTGTGTCATAGGTTCAGCCTTCTAACTATTTTAACCACTAAGGAAAATATAATAAGGCCAATTATTTAATTTACATAGCAGATAATCCTTATTACATATGAGAATTGAAACATTTCTCCCTGTTTTAAATGTCCACATTATTTATTCCAGGCCATTTTGAACCTTGAACATTGAAATATATAGTTAGCATAAGTTCTGTGATGTTGGCAACAGACAGGATACTAAATAATTTGCTAGCTCTCCATCGTAAGGCAAGTTGAATCCTCTGTGGCTTAGCATTCCTCAGCCATCTATTTTCTGATTCTCCATTCTCACTTCTCACAATTCATTTACAACTTCACACTGTATAGTCTAAACATATTGAACCCATTAAAGTTCACTAAATATGCTTCAACGTGTGTGAGTGTGAGCATATGCTTCATCTGCTTAGTATATTTCCCTCAGCCCTCTGGAACTGTGACACATCACTTTTTAAAGATGAGCAAGTTTTCACTAGGTGAACAAGAATGTGACTTAGGAGCTCTTGAGTCAAGTATTCCAGATTTAATTTTTGGTTTGCACAACCAAAATCATTTCAACCTATGATTGGACTTGCAAGTTTTGATTTTACAATGATATAAAGTTAATACACATTCAGTAGAAATTACACCTCAAATTTTTAATTTTTATCTTTTCTTGAACTAAGTATATTGGAATCAATGCTCTTTTAAGATCCTTAACTGTGGTAGCAAGGCCAGGCCCCCAGTCAGCCATGTTATCACGAGGAGAAACAACTGATATTCTACAGTTCACTGTGCTGCCAAGCTATCTAGGTGAGTTAATTAGGTTTATGGAACACACTTTTACCTCCAGTATTTTCAGTTTTGGGGTCTGTTGGGATTCAACCTATTGCAAGTTGAAAAGAAATCTGTAAGCTAAATTCCTATGATGGGAACAAATGTGATGATCATTTCAATGAGAAATAGTGTTCTTTTGTACTTTAATATCTTCTTCAACTGAGCAAGCAGTGAGAGTTAATGCTTATTCCCAGTACTCACCCGCATAACATCACGCATAGTAGCAGACCAAGGCTATCACACCATCAAGTGCATTAAAGCTTCATAAAGCATACTGCTCATGCTCTCCTTCCTCCAACTGTGCAAGATGATAATTCTGAGTCTAGAGTAAAACTACATAAGAATTCTAATTTACAACCAGATTTGGGACAGAGCATCAAGCAAGCTCTATTATCTTCTCTCCCTCTTCCTATGTGTATTCCTTCATTGTATTATACTCAAAGAGTACGTTGCTGTGTGAAGTGCAACTGAATCCTGCCCCTGCTGCCGTGAATTCTGTTATTTATCCCCTCCAGTTATTTATACTGAACATCTTTTGTGGATCAGCCACTGAGTTACCTGCAGGCTGTGCATTGTTTACTGTGTAACCTCCAGGCATCACTGAGTAACAGGCATTCAGACTGACTGGTTTTAATCCGGATGAAGCATTATTAGCTGCTGTGCAACATGCCAGGGTAATCTTTAACCTCTACCATGGCCCAGTTCAATATCTCTAGTAGATGGATAATGCTATCCCAGGTCTCTGGATTCTTTGTAAGCCTTAATATAAGATCTTATTGTCACTTGATGAGCTTATAAAACTTGCTATAAATTTTTTAGATATTAATATTATTAGCCTGAGAGCATCCTAGTTTTCTCTGACTGTCACTTAGCACAACACAGAATCATCTGTGAAGGTAATCTTAAAGCAGGGAGTGCACAGATCAGATTGGTTTGCAGGCATGTATGTCTTGATTGCTAATTAATGTGGAAGGGCTCTACCCACTATGGACAGTAGCATGCTAGACCTTCTGATCCCAGCCTATATAACAAAGCGAGCTGGCTTCCTTCTTGTTTTTTATTTCAAATTTCTGCTTGTAATTCTGTCTTGACTCCCCTCAGTGATGATGGATTTTAACATGGAAGTGTCAATCAAATGAATCTTTTCCTCTTCTAAGTTGCTTTCGTGTTTATAATCACAGCAACAGAATGAAACCAGAAAGAGGAGACAACATTAGGAGGAGACAAAAAATTGAAAGATTATAAGATATGGTGAGTTCTATAATGGATGAAAGTAGGCGAATAAGGAAAAATAGACAGTTAAGATTCAATAAGTAACTGAGAACTTATTGAGGAAGTGACAGTTAAGTTGATATGGACAAGAGAAGAACAAAAGTGGCCTAAAAATGGGGGAAAGTTTTTCTAGAGTAGGAAAGGAAATCAGAAGGCTTGTATTTGGGTGCAGGCACATAGGACCTTGGGTGCAGAATACAACCACTCCCCGTGATAGTGATAGGAATCTGATGGGTCATTTTAGAAGGGCCAATACCCTAGGCTTAAAGGTTGCTGAGGCAATTGCATCACCTGAGGACATTCTCTGTCTCTGAGAACTACAGAAGTACCATGGTTTGCTGGCAGTATTCATGCCAAAAGCTTTTGATTATCTTTACAAGTTATGTAGAACAAATCCCGAATCTGTCTACCCACAAGAGGATGTGGAGCTGTGATTCATCCAAAGCCCCTTGTTTATTGAGAAGGCTCCTTTTATGTAAGAAAAATCATTCCTCAAAAGTGCCATGATTCCATGCTCATGACATTTGAGATGCTTTTTATATTTTCAAGGTATTATCAAATTATTTTAAATATTCTTTTAAACTCATTTTTAGGCACATGCTTTTTGATAGATGAGGTAGACTCCAGAGTCATTTTGCAATTTATACTCCTGTTTTGCATTTTCCTTACTTGAGGACTTTTATATACATTTTGTAAATGTTTCAAGTAATGTTACATATAAACCCTGACTAATGGTAGGGACCATTTGTTAGTTTGTATTTCTCTGTTTTAGCAGTTTGGGTGCTTAATGACTGGTCTTTCATAGCCCAGTGTCTCAAGCTGAAATCAAATTTTTATATTGAGATAAAGAGGTCTCTTGGGCTCTCATGATAGTGTTACTATAGGACTACCATCTCTTGTCATCTGGTCAAGTCTTCTTACAACTCCTAGACATTATTTGCATCCTTCCTGTACAGCCTCTTATATCTGCAGTGCCAGTAGCAGAGAATCCTCTTCTTGAATCCCTCTTACTCTTAAATTCTTTCTAGGAAAACCAGAGGAGTTTTAAGGGTTAACCTGAATAGGTCACACATACCCAGATAACCTCCATCTTAAATTCCACTATGCCTCATACCATAATCTAGTCACTATCATGCATATGTCATAGTATTCAAAGTGGTCACTCTCACTGGAGGGCAGTGGCAGAAATCTTTCAGGTCATCTTAGATATATATTTGTCATTTCCTCATTAAGACTTCATGCTATAGATGGCTTTTCTGTAAATCAGAGATGTTAACACTGTTTTGCTGTTCAGATTGCTATGATGAAGATGTGAGAACACAGAAGATGTGCTGTGGTCATGGCAGACCACTGCTATTAAAAGTATGGATACTATTAACACTACAGTGACTACTGGGGACCTGCTGCTACCTCCTTTGCAATCCTTGGCATTAATTATGTATAGCCTCTGGCAGTTCACACAGCATCCACATTGATGTTTTTCTCTATTAGTTGAACATGAGAATCCCTATTTGCCTAAGAAGCTGAGGACCTTCCAGTCACCATAAAGTCTCCTGGAAGAATTTCTCCTTCATTTCTCTCTTTGACAGTGGTTCCTGGAGTCAATATAATGAGATTTCTATATATGACCCTTTTCAGTGATGTTCACACATACATAAACACATACACATTGAACACACACTTGAGGAAGTAATTTCTTGTGTTATAATTACATAGATTGCCTTTACATCACAGTCTTAATTTTAGCTTCAGGGAGCTTTCATATTCGGAGCCATAATATAAGCTTGTGAGGGATGACTACCATGCAGAGTAATTTTCTACAATTAAGTTAGTGTAGAGTAAATTCCAGATAACACCCATGTATTGTTTGTAGTGAAAAAATATGACACGTTACTATACTACTTGTGAAAATTGTTAGAAATCCTCTTCATGGTATCCCTCAAATATTCATTGCACTTTCTTTCATGTTTAAAAGTACAATAAAATGAACATTTTTGATGTTAATCATTAATTGAACTTGCAAAGTCTCAGAGACTGTAACATACTGTACAAGAACTCTACCACTTAGCTATGCCACTTTCCAAGCTTATCAATATTTTTATTGTTTTTCAAATAGATGTACTGTGTTTTGGGGCATTTATCTTTTGCTTCTTTCTATTCAACTTATTCTAGAGGGAATTAATTCCAGGTGAATTCTGAAATCTCTTTTCTTTTGTGTCTGAGGTCTTGAAGAATGCTGTACAGTGTGGATTTTTGTGTGCAATGTTTGGAACCATCATGGTTACATTTTCTTGCCCTGAGTATTTCTGCTGATGGAGGAATGAAGGGTATCGGTATCAAGCTGCTCACTTTGAACTGTGATGTCTGCTGTGTTTCCTCATATAATCCACCTTACCCAGAAGTGGTGACCTGACAGGGAAAAAGCAAAGAGATATACAGATGCAGCCACCAGCACCAGTACTCGACTTTCGCAAAATAAGAAGCTGAAGAAAGGGGAGAGCCTCTACCATCTTAACACCCTGAGGAGCTCACAATGTGTAAATGTTGACATTCGATGTCCTGCTCACCAGTGTGCATCTCCAAGGTTGAGCTCTTTTTGTCATGTTTAACAATAATACTGCACTTTTCCGTTCACTTTTCTTTCTAAATACCATCTGTCATTTCCCGCATTTGATGCACATTCCAAATAAAACTTTGCTCATATAGAGGGTAATTTTTGTTCTTAATTTTAGTAATATTTTGATCACAAATTTTAGTACTTAATATTGTATTTTCAGCTAGACAGGAATTAGTTCTTTCACTGAACACTTACTGAACACTTGAATATGATCAAGCATAAATTTGGGCATTAGGAATACTGACAGCAGAGCACGTTGTGTTAAAAACAAAATAAAAATCAAACCAAACCAAACTAACAACAACAAAAACAGAATGAACAGACACTCTCAGATCACCACTGGACAGGTGAAAAGGCACAGGGAGGTTACTTCATATCCTCCTGTCTCTCTGTACCATGTGGATAATGACATCACCTATCATATAAGCCTTCAAAGAATTTGTAAAAGCCTTGGAAATATTGCTACGAATATAATTTCTATGTGAAATTCAAAAGCATTAATAAGTCATGAACCTTACCTCCATGAAGCTTAGTATAGGACAAGCATACAGAGTAAAGTGAACAACAGCAGTGCTGTGCAATGTTGTTCTGTATGCTGTGAATGTGTGTTTCTCTGATTGGTTGATAAATAAATGGCTGATTGGCCAGTAGCCAGGCAGGAAGTATGGATGGGATAAACAGACAAGAATTCTGGGAGGAAGTGGGCTGAGTCAGGAGTCACCAGCCCACCATCCAGGGAGCAGCATGTGATGGCACACAGGTAAAGCCGCAGAACATATGGTGACATAGATATTAACAGAAATGAGCTGAGTTTAAGTGTAAGAGTTAGTCAGTAGAGAGCCTGAGATAATTATTTTTTATATATAATTATTTATAACCCAAGCAGTTATAAATAATATCAAGCCTCTGTGTGATTATTTTATAAGCAGGCTACGGGACTGCAGGGCCCATGCAGGACCGGAGAAACTTCTAGCTACACAGCAGTCATGCACATCACTTCCATGAAGCTCAGTGTAGGACAAGTACACAGGATGCAGTGAACTATAGCAGTCATTTAGTTGGTGGGAAGAGTTAAATAGAATCCTACAGCCATGAGCTTGGTACTGATGACTCAATAGTAATGGAATAAGTTGAAAAAAAATCTATGAAATACCTAACTGATGGAATAAAAGGAGCTCCGCAGAGAGAGAGCTTTGAGATACTATGTAGGATAGCTTACAAACCAACAACTACTCTGGGGGTGGGGGTGGGAAGCTCATCTATTCACATTATAAGATGGAAAGGAAAATATGCTATGAACATTCTGCAGTATTAATTACAAACATTGCATTTGCCAAACCTCATGAATGAATGGAATGCAACATTAGACCAGGCACACCAGCTCTCAGAATTAGAGAATTAGAGAGGAGCAGAATTAAGATAACTTCAGCTCTTCCACTTCTGGAACACCATGGATCAGACATCTCAATCAACAATATTTAAGCACTTCTCTATTTTGGGCAGGGAGTAGAACATTTGCTCTGCAATTAGTAACATCGAGAGTTTAAGGAGTTCCCAGAAATGTCAGCCTGGGAAAAATCATATTTTCCTCTCCTTCCCCATCTGTAAAAGACAACCAAAGTCTATCTGTTTTATATCATTGTGGGGGAAGTGAACAAACTTTCTTTTGTATTGTTTATGCAAATGATCCAATTCTTACTACATGTTATAACCCCAAAGAAACTCAAAGGAAACAGACATTTCCACTCATCCATCTTTTCAGTTGGTCTGGAGCAAGAAGGTATTTGAAACATACTGGAACATTGAGGTAGAAATTGGAAGTCAAGGCCTCAGAAAACAAAAAACAAAACCAAAACAAAATAAACAAAAAAAGAAAAGAAAAGAAAACAGATACAAAAAGAAGAGCAAAGTTTACACATAACAGATATCATTTAAAATATATCTCAACAGCTCGTTAAATATGGTGGAACCCCAGGCTGAGGCCAGGTCTCTTGCTTGCTTGAGAGGTGCACTTTTTATTACAAAAGGACATGTGAGAATTAAGAATAAAACAGTGCCGGAAGAAATACCCTGCAGCTAATTAAGCTCTTCATACTCTTTAGGAGAAAAGTTGATGCACGTGTTCCTCAACCTGTATATTACACTTTGAATCTGTCACGGCGAGGGTGGGAGATCACATTTGCTGTTCTAGTTTCCTCTAAGTAGCCCCGTGTTTTGTAGTTTCCATTATCTTGCCATCTTACTAATGAAGAATTATTATGGCAAAGAAATCTTCAGAGGCAGTTTAAACTGGCAAACGGCTTAAGGGGAGGAAAGGATGCTTTCAATCTGTAATCAGGGACTCCTAAACGTTAGGACACACATCATCCTGGTCCCAATCTCCCATCAGAGCCACAATCATAATGCATTTCCTTCTGGAGTGTCAGTGTGTGTGTGTGTGTGTGTGTGTGTGTGTGTGTGTGTGTGTGTGTGTTCGCGCGCGCATGCGCGAGTGTGTATAAACAAAACTCAGCAAAAGGAATCCTGTTGGATTTTCAGCAAAGCATGTATTTAAAGAGATGGAAATGAATCAAAAGTGCATCCCTAGAGACTGGCAGATTTGTGGGATTCAGAGGTAAGTTACAGAATATGGACTATATTTTGCAAGAAAAAAATGTCAAGCAATTAACAAAGGAAAAGATGTGAACACAGAATTTTCCTGTGATGAAGCAGAAAAACAAGTTTACCTGTGTATTCCTACTACAGAGCAAGGAAGCCTGTCCACTCAAAGAGGGAATCAGAAACATTCATGAATTGATGTTTCTTTCCCATCAAGATCAACACCCTTTCTATTCACTTGAGATCTTCGTGAGATTTAGGAAAACAAACGTGGCTTACTGAAGAGAAATGGTCCTTTGTTATGTTCTAGGACAGTTTTAGTGAACCCTGAATGATGATTAGTCTAAAATCACAATTGGAAAAAATCAAGTTCTATTTAAGCACAAGTAATGTTAGTGTTAAAACACACAATGAGACAATTACATACACACATGAAATTTCACATTTGAAAATAGTCTGAGAAGTGCCGAGACCCCGCCGCGATGTTGGGCAGGTTTCTGGGCATGTGGGATGCCATGGGTGCCCTGGGGCTCGTGTGGGCCACAGACTGGCAGCTGATTCTGAATTGGGTGCCTTACGTCAATGGCAAGTTTTAGAAGGATGATTAGGCAACCCCTCACCACACACAGGATCTCCATGGTGCCACATCCTGCTGCCCTCAGAAACAGCCCAATGGAGGATGCTGAGGAAGCCGGACATTGAAGAAGCCCGCATCATCCTGGGGGAGCCTCTGCATTGATGGACACTTGGGCTGCTTTGATGGGTTTAGCATTAAACCTTGTTCTTAACACCTCTGGGAATAAAGAGAAAGAAAATAGTCTGAGAAATAAGTGATTTATACTAGTTTCTTCTGTGGACTATTAATTTTAAAACTATGGTTGATAAGATAATTTCTCTATTATTTATCTATTGCTATGGAAGGAATTACCCCCAAGCTTTGCAGCATAAAGCACATACTTTTTTCCTGTTTTTGAATTCTTTTTTTAAAATTTTTGTTTAAAAAAGTATTTTATTCGTTTTATATACCAACCATAGATCTCCCTCTCATCCCTCCTCCTGCTTCCCCACCTTTCAGTCTGCCTCACCCCCATCCCCTCCTCCAAAAGGGTAAGTCCTCTCATGGGGGGACAGCAAAGCCTGGTACATTCAGTTGAGGTAGGACCAAGCCCCTTTCTCCTGTACCAAGGGTGAGCAAGGCATCCCACCATAGGGAATGGGCTTCAGAAAGTCAGCTCATTGACCAGGGATAGATTCTGATCTCATTGCCAGGGGTCCCTCAAACAGACCCAGCTACACAACTGTCTTCTGTATGCAGAGAGTCTAGTCCAGTCCCATGCAGGTTCCACTTCTGTTGGTCTAAAGTTCATGAGTTCCTATGAGCTTGGTTCAGTTGTCTCTGAAGATTTCCCCATCATGATCTTAACTCCCATTTCTTATATAGTCCCTTTTCCCTCTATTTGACTGGGCTCCCGGGAGTCAGCCTGGTGCTTGGTTGTGGATCTCTGTATCTGCTTCCATCAGTTACTGGATAAAAGCTCCATGATGAAAGTTAGGGTATTGACTAATCTGATTACCAGGATAAACCAGTTTAGGCACCCTCACCACTATTGCTTGTAGTCTAATCTGGGGTCATCCTTGTGGGTTCCTGGGAATTTCCCTAGCACCAGGTTTCTTCCTTACCCCATAATATGTCCCCCTATCAAGATACCTCTTTCATTGAACTCCTACTCTGTCCCTCACCCAGTTCAACCATCCCATTCCCTCATATTCTCATCCCCCATTCCCTCTCCTCTATTGCCTCCCATCCCCACTTTACTCCTGGAGATCTCCTCTGTTTCCCCTTCCCAAGATGATTCACATATCCCTCTTAGGGTCCTTCTTGTTTCCTAGCTTCTCTGGAGCTTTGGGTTGTAGTCTGATGTATCCTTTGTTTACATCTAATAAAACTTATGAGTGAGTACATACCATGTATGTCTTTCTGAGTCTGGGTTACCTCACTCAGGATGATATTTTCCAGTTCCACCCATTTGGCTGCAAATTTCATGATGTCATTGTTTTTTACAGCTGAATAATACTCCATTGTGTATTTTCTTTATCCACTATTCAGTTGAGGGGCATCTAGGTTGTTTCTAGGTTCTGATTATTACACTCCATTTTCTTCACGGACTTTAAGTTCTTGTCATACAGGTCTTTCAATTGTTTGGTTAGAGTTAGTCCAAAGTATTTTATATTATTTGTGGCTATTTTAAAGGGTGAAGTTTCTCAGATTTCTTTCTTGGCCCATTTATCATTTGTGTATAGGAGGGCTACTGATTTTTTGAGTATATCTTGTATGCTGCCACATTACTGAAAATAAAACACATACTTAATATTAGCCAGTGAATGTAAGGCTATGCTTCAGGAATGGCTTAGCTGTGTGCTTCAGCAGACAGACTCCTGGGTTACTGAAGTGATGACACCAACCACGGTAGTGAAAACTCCTGACTGCGGAGCAGTCCCCCTTATCCAGATTGAAATTAGTTATTTGAAATCATAGGGTTATTGCCAAATGAAATCATGTATTTGATTGCACCCTCTTCCAATCAAATAATTCCCCCTCTCAATTTTCTAGCTTTTCTCTAAAACTACGATTCTTACTCTCACAGCATATCCTTATCCTTGTTTTCCTTTCTGTATAGTTTTATTTATAAAAATCATTTATATGCTACATAGATCACTTGCTTATTTAATAACATACAATAAGTATGTCCATATTAGTCATACTTCTATGAGTATCTCTCTTTGATTTCCTAAAGCACACCTGTATCAATACAGTACTTACACTTTTCACTTAATATTTTTATTAGCACCCATGACCATTGGTTCATTTGTATGACTGTTGTCTGTATTTGTATGTCTGTTATATCACTATAATGGTTTACTAGTACATTTCTTTCCTCTTTGGTGGGTGGTGCTAAGATTGCTTCTGATATTTTGCATGAACAATGATGTTGTGATCTATAAAAAGAAGAGTCAGCAGCACAGAATTAATAAAATTAAAAATCTCTGTTCTAAAGAAGATACTTTCAGATAAATGAAAAAATAAGTCATAAAGGGGGATTTCAGGTGATTGTCACTTTGGAAATATATTGTCAGTTTATTACAAATTAATTACACTTACACTATATAGCTCAGAAATATGACTCTTTAGCATTTGCCCAGAGGAGCTACAGCATATGCTCACAAAACAGACACAAAACCACAAACAGAAATTTCATCTTAGTCTATTCACAGTTCCCCAGACTTGGAAGCAATGGAATTTTATTTCAATACGTGAATAAAAAAAAACCTAATATGCCAGACAATAAAAGGTTAGTTAATGCTAAACAGATATCAGCTATCATTTCATGCCAAGGCGTGGAGGAAAACTAGATGCACATTACTAAGAAGGTATTGTTCTGAAGAGGCAATTACTTCATGAGGGCAAGTATGTGCCACCCTGGCAAAGGCAACAAAGGGAGACCATTTTACCTGGTTATATCAGTCCAGCCATAGACTAGAGTAAGAGGAATAAATACAGTGTAGAAGATATTCAGGCCTCTTTACAATACATACTAGTGAATACATGTTGTTACACATTCGCCTAAACCCATAGGAGGAACGTCTCTACAGTTAAGAATAATTCATAGCACAAGCCTCAACTGATAATGGATTGGTGTGGTTCACTTGCAGCTCAGAGCACTTTAGTGCAAGATAATGAAGAAGTGTTCACGTGAGTCAGAATTTTTATGTAAACTGTGTTGTTTTATGCTTAAGTTTATTATTAATCTAACTTGCACTAAAACTAAAGACAAATTTAGTTTAAATATTTCACTTATGTTTTTTAAAATGTATTTTTGTTTATGTTCATATTTGTGTTTGTTTATGTATGTATTCATGCATGAGGGTGCCTCAGGAGGCCAGAAGAAGGCATTGAATCCCCTGGAACTAGTTATAGGCAGTTGTGAGTCACCTGATGTGGGTGTTGGGATCCAAACCCTAGTCCTCTGCAGGGGCAGTAAGTGCTCTTAACCACAGAGCCATTTCTTCAGCCCCTAAATATTGTTATTAAAATATGTCATGCTGAAGTCTAGGAGCTCAGCCCAATGTTTGGTTGTGGATCATTGCACTTGCTTTCATCAGTTACTGAATGTAAGTTCTATAATGACAATTAGATTAGTCACTAATCTGAATATAGGGGAAGGTAAGGTTAGGCACCCTCTCCATTATTGCTAGGAGTCTTAGTTGGTGTCATGCTTGTGGATTCCTAGGGATTTCCCTAGCCCCAGGTTTCTCCCTACCCCCCTAATGGTTCCCTTTACCAAGATATCTCTTTCATTGCTCTCCCTCTCTGTCTCTCCCTCCACTCAGCCATCTCAGTCCCTCCTGTTTCTTTCCACATCCCCTCTCTTCTACCCTCCCTCCCAGTTTACTCAGGAGCTCTTAACTATTTTCCCTTCCTGGGGCCCTCCATATATGTCCCTCTTAGTGTCCTCCTTTTTACCTAGCTTCTCTAGGGTTGTGGACTGTAGCCTGGTTATCCTTTGCTTTGCATCTAATATCTATTTAAGAGTGAGTACATACCATGTTTAGACTTCAGTTGAAGAGAGGGAGGAGGAATCACAGGAGCAAGTGAGGTCAACATCATGATGGGGAAAATCACAGAGATATCTGATCCAAGTTGGTGGGAGCTCATGGACTCTGGCCTCTCAGCTGGGGAACATGCATAGGACCTCACTAAGCCCTGTGAATGTGGGTGACAGTTATGTGGCTAGATCTGTTCAGGGAGCCCCTAACAATGGGACCAGGACTTGTCACGGGTGCAGGAAATGGTTTTTGGAACACATTCCCTAGGATGGGATACCTTGATCAGCCATTAGCGGGGAGGGGCTTGGTCCTGCTTCAACTTAGTATGCCAGATTTTGTTGGCTCCCCAAGGGAGGCCTTACCCTCTCTGAGGAGTGGATGGGGGGTAGGATTGGGGGAGGGGAAGGGGCAAGAGAAGGGGAAAGAGGGGGAATTGGGATTGGTATGTAAAAAAAAAACCTTTTTTAAAAATAAATAAATTTAAAAAATGTGTCATTCTGTCTTAACAGGTAATTTTGGGAAATTTACCTGTTACTATTTTCTCAGACTTTGACGATTTTATCACTTTAATTGATGTCACTTTTTACAAACTCTTATAACTTGTAGTTTTTTTTTTTAATATTACCTGATTTATCTCTCTTATATAGGACTGGAATTTGAAACATATTTTTATATTCATGGGTCACAACCTTTTTGTAAAACCAATCATGTAGGTGTTACATAGTATCTTAAAAATTCTGGGTATTTTTGATATTACTTATCTTTCTTTTCAGTCTCAAGTATTTTATTAAATGATAAGTATTTTTGTTAAGACATTTGATCAGCCTTACTTTGTATAGTAGCTATAAAAATTGGCTGGATTTTTATACCTTTAAATCCACATACTTTGGGAAAAAATGGAGTGAATATAGATTTTCCTTTATATAACACGGCATTCTAGGGTGTGTATGTCTGAAAGGCATTATACTGTGCAAATATTATGCATTTATCATTGACTAATGTTTACAGGTATAAAATTACTGATTCAAAGTTGTTTATTTTTTAATTGTTTTATTAAGAAATGTTTTATTCATTTTAGATACCAAGCACAGATCCCCCTCTCATCCTTCCTCCTGCTCTCCCCAGCCTTCCCCCCATCCTACCCCCATCCCCTCCTCCAAAAAGGTAAGGCCTCCCATGAGGAGTCAGCAAAGCCTGGTACATTCAGTTGAGGCAGGTCCAAGCCCCTCTCCCACGGCATCAAGGCTGTGCAAGGTGTCCCACCATAGGTAATAGGCTCCAAAAAGCCAGCTCATGTACCAGGAATAGATCCTGATCCCACTACCAGGGACTCCTTAAACAGACCAAGCTACATAACTATCTTGCTTATGCAGAGGTTCTAGTCTAGTCCCATGTTGACTCCACAGCTGTTGGTCTAAAGTTCATGAGTTCCCACTAGCTTGGCTTGGTTGTCTCTGTAGATTTCCCCATCATGATCTTGATGTCCCTTGCTCATGGAATCCCTCTTTCCTCTCTTCGACTGGACTCTTGGAGCTTGGCCTGGTGCTTGCCTGTGGATCTCTGCATCTGCTTCCCTCATTTACTGGATGAAAGCTTTATGATGACAGTTAGGGTATTCACCAATCTAATTGCTGGAATAAGCCAGCTCAGGTACCCTCTCCACTATTGCTAGTAGTCTAAGCTGAGGTCATCTTTGTGGATTCCTGGGAACTTCCCTGGCACCAGGTTTCTCCCTATCTTTATGATGTCTTCCTCTATTAAGAATGGCTAAGATCAAAAAGACTGATGAGAGCTTATTTTGGAGAGGATACAGAGCAAGGGGAACACTCTTCCACTGTTGGTGGGAGTGCAAACTTGTACAGACACTTTGGAAATCGATACGGCAGTTTCTCAGAAAATTGGGAAACAATCTTTCTCAAGACACAATGATACCACTCTTGGCCATATACCCAAGGAATGTTCAATTATACCACAAGGACACTTGCTCAACTATGTTCATAGCAGTATTATTTGTAATAACTACAATCTGGAAACAATCTAGATGCCTCTCAACTGAGAAATGGATAAAAAAAAATGTGGTTCACACAATGGAGTACTTACTACTCAGCAGTAAAACACAATGACATCATGACATTTGCAGGCAAATAGATGGAACTAGAAAATATCATCCTGAGTGAGGTAACCCAGACTCAGTAAGACAAACATGATATGTACTCACTCATAAGTGGATACTAAATGTAAAGCAAAGGATACACCAGACTACATCTCACAGCTCCAGAGAAGCTAGCTAACAAAGAGGACTCTAGGAGGGACACATGGATTGCCCGGGGAAAGGGAAATATATGAGATCTCCTGAATAAACTAGGAGTGAGGTGGTAAATAGAGGGTAGGGGATGGGGGATGAGAACATAAGTGTAGCTAGAGTTTTCCTGCCTGGTCCACAGTCAGGACAAATCTCTCTCACCCGCCAGCCCACAGCCGCTCAGACCCGACCAAGTAAACACAGAGACTTATATTGTTTACAAACTGTATGGCCGTGGCAGGCTTCTTGCTAACTGTTTTACAGCTTAAATTAATCCATTTCTATTAATCTATACCTTGCCACATGGCTCGTGGCTTACCGGCATCTTCACATGCGGCTTGTCTTGGTGGCGGCTGGCAGTGTCTCCTTCCCCCAGCTTCCTGTTCTCTCAATTCTCCTCCCTGTTAGTCCCGCCTATACTTCCTGCCTGGCCACTAGCCAATCAGTGATTTATTTATTGACCAATCAGCAACACATTTGACATACAGACCATCCCACAGCACATAAGGGAAGGAGATGTCTGGTTAGAACAGGAACAGAGTGGGAGAGTAATAAAAGAGATACCGTAATTTTTTTTTCAAAATATTTCTTTGTTTCCATGCGAGCTAGGTGTCTACTATTCTAATGCCAGCCTTATCCCTTTGCATAGATAGACTATGTTTCTTCCCTGTGAGCTACTTAAATATCCCATTGTCTTTGATTCTTTTTTTATAGTGTTTGGATAGTCCCCCTTAAAACAGCTCTCTGTGAACTGTGGTAAAAGCCTTTTATCTTATGCTTTTAAACTGTGAATTTTATATATCTACTTTCAACATTTAGTACACCCCACTCTGCTGATTCTTTTGGGATAACTTTTTTTTTAAATTATTTTTATTTTGCAGTACAATTCAGTTCTACATATCAGCCATGGATTCCTTTGTTCTCCCCCCTCCAGCCCCCATCACCTTCCCCCCAGCCCACCCCCCATTCTCACCTCCTCCAGGGCAAAGCCTTCTCCACGGACTGAGATCAACCTGGTAGACTCAGTCCAGGTAGGTCCAGTCCCCTCCTCTCAGGCCGAGCCAAGCGACCCTGCATAGGCCCCAGGTTTCAAACAGCCAACTCATGCAATGAGCACAGGACCCGGTTCCACTGCCTGGATGCCTCGCAAACAGATCAAGCAAATCAACTGTCTCACCCATTCAGAGGGCCTGATCCAGTTGGTGACCCCTCAGCCATTGGTTCATAGTTCATGTGTTTCCATTCTTTTGGCTATTTGTCCCTGTGCTTTATCCAACCTTGGTCTCAACAATTCTCGCTCATATAAACCCTCCTCATTCTCGCTAATTGGATTCCCAGAGCTCCACCCGGGGCCTAGCCATGGGTCTCTGCATCCAGATCCCTCAGTAGTTGGATGGGTTTTCTAGCACGACAATTAGGGTGTTTGGCCATCCCATCACCAGAGTAGGTCAGTTCGGACTGTCTCTCGACCATTGCCAGCAGTCTGTTGTGGAGGTATCTTTGTGGATTTCTGTGGGCCTAACACTTTGCTTCTTCTTATTCTCATGTTGAGCCATTTAGGAAGAGGAAATCGTAACTGAGAAGATTCCCTATAAGAAATCGAGTATTTCTCTGTATGATGATTGATATGGGAGGACAAAACCCACTATGGGTATTGCCACCCCTGAGAAGGTGGTTCTGGGTTGTATAAAGAAACAAACTGAGCAATCCATGGTCAGAAAGCTAAGAAGCAGCACTCCGGCATGGCCTCTGCTTAAGTTCCTATTTTCAGGTTCCTGCGTTGAGTTCCTGCCCTGTGTTCCCTCAGTGATAGGCTGTGATGAAGAAAAGGTAAGCCAAATAGGCCAATTCCTTCCCAAGTTGATTTATGTCAGTGATTTTTCACAGCAACAGAGAAAGTAGAACTCCTTCTCACCTTCTTTTCCTGGTTGTTTATATTCTTTCTTTCCCTCTTGCTTCTTATCTATGCTGTTGGTGGTGTTATGTGCTGCCGAAATGGTTCTTTTCTCTCTCTTGTTTGTTAGGTGATCTTCAGCTGAGTTTTACATTTTCATTTCATCGTGATGGTGGTCATTGTCACTTACCATTTAGATGTAATGCTCCACTGAGCATGTCTGGTCATGATTAATTCCTTAGGTTCTGATTTTCTTGGAAAGACTATTTCTCTCATTTTTGAAAGGCAGTTATGCTGAATATAATTATGCTTGACAGTTTTTTCTAAATCACTTCCAGTATGTCACCTCATCGTTTCTGCCTGTAAAATTTCTGTTGAGAAAACTGTTGTTAATTTTGCAGAGATTTTCTTGCATGAGGCTTAATATCTTCCTATTTTACTTTTTAGTATTCTGTCTCTATTTTGAACTTTGCAAAGTTTTAGCATAATATACCTTAGGGAACTTTTTTTTTCAGATCTATGTGGGGTGTTTTTGTTTTCCATATTTTTCTGAAATTTGGAGACTTTCATTATTATTTTACTTAAATAAATTTTTCCTTATGTTTCTCACTTTTCCCCTTCCTGGAACACACATTATACACACCACACTCCCTCCCTCTTATCTTTCTTCCTTCCCCTTCCCTCCCCTTCCCTTCCCTCCCCTCTCCTCCTCTTCCCTTCCCTTCCTTCCCCTCCCCTTCCCTCTCTTTCCTTTCCTCCCCTCCCTTCCCTTCCTATTTTTCATTCCCTCCCTCCCTCCTTCCCTCTCTCCTTCATTCCTTCCTTTCTTGTCCCACAAATCTTTTTTTCTTTTACTGTGGCTGGGTTATTTCAAATGATCTGATTCAAGGTCAGAAATTCTTCTACTTATTGTAGTCTGTTGTTGAGGCATTCAATTATATTTTATGTAACTTTTTGCTTTTACACTTTTATTCATTTATTTGTCTATGATGGGGTGGGTAGGTAAATGCATGGCTACCTCTGGAGGTCTGCTGTGGAACAATCCTCTTGTACACTGTAAAGATTTGTCACTCAGATTGGTTTAATAAAAAGCTCATTGACCAGTAACCAGGCAGAAAGTACAGGCAGGGCAATGAAACAAAGAGTTCTGGGAAGAGGAAGGGTGGAGTCAGAGTTTCCGGCAGATGCAGAGGAAGCAAAATGAAAATGTCATACAGAGAAAAGGTACCAAGCCATACGGTTAAACGTAGATAAGAATTGTGGGTTAATTAAAGTGTAAGAGTTAGTTAGTAATAAGCCTGAGCTAATAGGCCAAGATTATTTAGAAACAGTTCTGGGATGGGGTGGGACAGAGAAACCTCCGTTTACAGAGGTCATTTCCCATTATCCCTATAAGTATCCTAGGGATCAAACTCAGGCTCCATGCTTGGCCTCAGAAATCTTTGCCTGACACTGTAAAGTCATCTTGCTAGCCCTAAATTGTATTTCAATTTTTATCTATTGTTAACTTTTTAGGTTTATGGTTTCTGTTATCCATATGGACTATTTGTTTTTCAGGCAATTGGTTAATTTTCTTTTCTTTGAATTGGGTTGGAGTCATAAAATACTGTTTTCATTTTCATCCTAATAATTTTCATACATTAATGCCTATACAGAATTCAGATGAGTTACTTCTGACAACTTTGTGTTGTGTTCCCTGCTTATCTATGCTAGATCCTGCTTATGTAGGATGGAGTGGATTGTTTGTGATTCCAGGCAGATTAAGAAGGAAATTATCCGTGTAGCTTCCTCAGGTATCAGCTGTCCACATTGCCTGTGGGTGTCTCTGTTTCCTATGCTGTAGAGGTTCATGTGTTGTTCTCCTAGATGGGATGTAACAATTTTAGAGATGGATCAGGCTGGCTCGAGACTCTGGATATAAAAGACATTACTACAGTTGTAGGCTATACATCAGTGTCTATGAATCATGTGAGGAAAAGGACACGTTACCAGGCCAGGGTGGTCAAAACTGATACACAACAAAAGTGGGTTTCCATAAGTAGCTGAAGGTTTCATATGGGCTACACTTCTCTGGCAGGCTCAGGTGAGTGCTTTGTATACTGACCCCAGGATGGTCACCAGCTTCTATAGTCTTTGGCTTGATGTAGTCTCATGGAACATCATGAAAAGTTAATTACATACATTGTGAATTCAGCTCCTTGTCTTGGGTCTTTCAGTGATGCTGACTTCCTGGTTGTTCTGAACACTGAGTTCAGAGTCTGCAACACTCTTCAACAACAAAAGATCCACACTTTCAAGATAGTAATTGGAGCTATCAGAACCTCTCATTCATTGTTCATCTTTTCCTCATTATGAGATCTTATCCTGATTGCGACAATGTGAATTTGAGTTACAACCTTTCTGTCTTCACAAAACCATCTTGAGCCTCCTTGTCCTGCAGCATCTCTGTTTTACTGATACTGCACTCAAATGTTTCCTCTCAAATGCTGTAGTTGAATAGAATCTTTTCATTATTTGTTTTATTCTATATTGAGGGAGGGTAGTGCACCCAGCACGACCAGTAACCTACCCTGAGGAAAGTCTACAAGTGTGCATGTTACTTATGTATGTATGTACTTCTAAGCCATACTACAGCACCTAGGTATATATATGACATATTTAGTTATTTCCACATTGTAATTTCTACTTGTTTTACCTTTAATTTTTTAATTTTCCATGTATTGGTGATTTGCATACATGCATGTCAGTGAAACATGTGCATATAGTGCTCATGAAGACTAGAAAAAGGTGTCAAATCTTCTTGGATTATAGTTGCCGACAGTTGTGAGCTGGCATGTGGGTGCTGGCCAGTGAACCTAGGTCTGCCGAAAAAGCAGTCAGTGCTTTCAACCTCAGAGCCATCTCTCCTGCCCCTTTTTACTTTTGTTTAATTTTATGTGTCTGTATGTGCATCTGACCATGTGTATGCTGTGTGTATTTGTATGTCTGTGGAGTCCAGAAGAGTGTGCCAGTTCTTCTGGAGCTGGAATTTTACTGGTTTTGATCCCCCTGATGTGGGTGCTAGGAAGAGAACTCTGGTCCCTGAACAAGAAGCATTCACTCTTTACCGCTGAGCCATCTCTCCAGACCTTCTCACTCATTAATAACAAATTGCTTTATTTCTTATAGTATGTATATATGTATATAAATACTAGGCCAGTTTTAAATTATTAGTATCATTAATCTATAGTCTATTATACTGCCTTTTTCTTTGAACAAGTTGTTTCTCAGATTTTGTATTATTTTTATCTTCCCCGGGAATATCAATTGCTTATAGAGATAAACTACTGGGAACACAGCTTATATATTACCTTGTGGTACCTTGGTACAAGCTTGGAGCCATCAGCTATAAATGGGTAGTTCTACTTGTCCTCTGATATTTTTCTTTTCCAATCCTCCCACATTAATGCCTGTCTTCTCCCTCAGGCCAAAGCCACTACCCTTCCCACATACAGTAGTTCAAAATAGCTCCGTATGTTATCCAGGGATTTTTTAACAGACTTTTATCTTTTTCTTGATGTTTTTCCTTTACAGATCCTTTATGTCTGATATGGAGGGGAATGGTAGCAGTTTTACTAGTTCAGTAAATTAGTACAAAATGCACTAGCAGTGAATTTCCCTCTTTACCCAATAGTAATATATGTATGTGTACAGTATATAAACATGTCAAACAATTTTAGCACTGCCCTTTTACTCAGGATGAGTGGCAAGCAATACAATTAAGAAGTTACCTCTTTGAGATATTTAGTTGGTGGCAAGCTTCTTCTCTGAGGGCATGACATTTAAACAGAGACCACATGATGGAATGGAGTCAAATCATTTAAAGATCTGAGAGAGGGTATTCTAAATGAAAAAAAATCTGCTAGACCAAAGCCCTAAGGTAGAGTGATATTGGTGTGTTGCAAAGAAAGTGAAAAGACTTTAGTTTAGTATATTGCTGGAGCAGATGCCGTGGGGATAGTGGTCGATTGATAGAGAGACAGGCACCAGTAAGATTGTGCAAGGCAGGGGTAAGCAGACACATCTAGATGAGTATATCAGTGTTTTAATTACCAGTGTCTCTTGCAGCAGCAGCATTTTCTCTCTTTCTCATATGTAACTCTCTCATTCTAGCAGCTCTCCAAATCTCCACTTCCTGTTCTGTTATTCGTTCTCTGAAACTCCAATACAACTGTCTTTAAGTTTTGTTTTTTTTTTTTTTTTTTTTTTTTTTTTTTTTTTTTTTTTTTTTTTTTTAGCATTTGTAAGATTTATACGGTTGGATTTCCTAACACATGACTATCTTGAGCATTCAAGTGCTGTGTGTATGGCATACCTGCCAGAGCAAATTATATATAACAAGTATTTGACCACTATTCACCAAATTCCAAAGACACAGACAGTGATCTAGATCTGGTCTATGACTCATGATTTTCTGCCGCCTAGTGTAAGGATTTTGGATCATATTAGAGACTGAAATTTCTCATAAAGGTGAAATGACATCATTGTACATTGTAGGCTGTCAGCACCAGTATGAGAAGATATAAATTCAGGAATAACGGATCTTTGATCTTTATGAGGAGAAAAGCTGAAACCAAGAGTGCACACCAATGGAAAAACGTCGGTAGAGGCCATAACAGGAATTCAGATGAAATAATACATTTTAGCAGGTGAGACCTATGGAGTAGTATCAGCATAAAGCTGTAATTTGAAGGTAATTTTACAGGATGTGCTTGTTGGAAAATGTGAAAGACTGAAGAAAGAATTAATGATTTGTTTTTTTTTCAGTTGAACCCCCCCCAAAAAAAAATAAACTGATATGTTATAGAGCTGTTCACTCAGTTTAGGAATCTTCATTATCTAAGTATATTGGGAAGAAAGTAAAGATGACATCCAGGAGCCTGTGTAGCATAGATGACAATGTAGATTGAGATGCAGAAATGGAGACAGACACGTGATTTCCCTTCTCTTGCACAATGCTAAAAAGATAGTGACTTGCCGAGTGAAATCTAGTTAATAAATACTAAATGATCTCTCAGAATAATGATATTACAATCAGCCTTGTGTTCAAGTTCCTCTAGTGTAGAGGAAACCATCAGAGCAACAACCAGAGAGAAAATGCAGAGAGAATAGGGTGAGATACAGAAAGGGCTGTGATCAAAGTGCCCATTTTATCATCTTCTGAATTTTTTATTTATTCTTTGAAAATTTCAGACATGCAGACTTGCAATAATAGTTTCTTGAGCCATAACATATGCAGCAAAATTCATCTCTGATGGAATGCAGCTGCATAAAATTTGACGAATAGTCAGTCATGTAACAATCACCACAATCAAGATAATAGAACTTCCCTTTGAACTCCCAAAATGTTATCACACTCTGTTTAGTCAAGGCAGTTCATCTGAAATAAAAATCGGTAAGTCCTTGGCTTTATGAAGAATTTCTCTTAATAATCTGAAATTATATTGCTGTTGCAGAAGTGGACTTGGAAAGTAATGTTGCTAATCATCAATTTGTTTTTTTTTTATTTCTACATAATCTGATTTCTCTCTCTCTCTCTCTCTCTCTCTATATATATATATGTATATATATGTATATATTTTCAAACAGGGTTTCCCTCTGTGGCTCAGGCTAGTTTATAACTTTCTATGTAGCCCAGGTTGCCTCAAACTCACAGCAATCTACTTGTTGCTGCTCTCCCAGGACTAGGATTACAGGTCAGACCTTAAATAAGTGATTCTTGGCAATTATTTAATTCCTTATTCAAAAGTGAGTAGCATTTGAGTAATCATGGTAGAACTTTAAGTATAAGTTATTGGCCATAGTCATTTAAATTACCTTAAAATGTAGATTACAATGCAGATTAAAATGAAGGGAACACTTTTGGTAAAAGAATTTTTAATAATAACTTCATCAGAGATACTTTAATAAAAAACGTAATCAGTCTTTATAATATATTCTCTAGGTCTTTGTCATATGTGTGTGTATATTCCATGTGTGTGTATCAAGTTATGTTGAACTAGGATAAAATAGAAATATGTTAAATTGAAATTTGCATAATTATTTGTCATATTCCAGATACATAAAAATAAATAATCAAAGCTATGCACAATGGCTTTGATGACTTGAGGATCAACAATTAAAGGCAAGTCTTGGCTATATAGTGTGTTTGAGGCTAGCCTGGGCTACATGTAATCTTGTTGAAACACAAAAGCCAAGTGACAGAGATAGATAGATAGATAGATAGATAGATAGATAGATAGATAGATAGATATTTAAAAGCATTGCTTTGTATGGGAATTATCAAGAAGCTGAAATTTGGCACTTGATTTAGAAAACTGATTGAAATGTATAAATGTAGCAAGAGACTGATGCTCTATATTCAGTGCATCTGGCACAGCCTCCATCTCTCTTTAACCAGTTCAGCTTCTTTTCAGAATAAAGAAGGAACAAAAGACTTGCACACTTAACTTTTCAGGGAAAAAATCAATAAACTGAAAACTATATCCATTGTATACATTCATGTATTTAAATATAGTGAGCTAATGAAAAAAATGGTTAATTCACCTTTTCTAACATAACACGATGACAAGTTCTTCTCATGGCACTGATTTCAGATGGGTGCCAAGTGCTCAATACCTGCTCACTGAGGATTTTAATGCATCTATAATGCCTTTCTGTCCAAAACAGTCTGACTGCAGAATGAGAACTATTGTAATATCCCAAAATGAAAATGAATGTCAGAAAAAATGATGAAAGAAGGCTTCACATCCCCTAAGTCCAATTTTAGTGAGAGAAAACCCCACATTTCTAATAAATTCATTATATTATTTATTTCAGAGTATCACAGGGAAGACCTTTGTGTCAAATAAATGGTAAAGATATGAGGATCTATTTTAGTACTCCGTAGAAAATAAAGGCTAAGGTAAAATGGCTCAGCAGGCAAAAGCACTTGCCAATGAGCCTGATGACCTGAGTTAGATCCTTGGAGCCCATGTGGCAGAAAACGAATACAGAGCTTAGAACTTGTCCTCTGACATTCACATGTGTACTGTGGCTGGAGTGCACCCTAAACATACAAGAAATCTAAGGAAAAGAAAGAAAACTAATGTTAAAAGCATGTATTAGTGAACATTTGGTTTTCTTCTCCAATATAAAGTTCAGGGAAATTGGGAGTTACAGTTATATATCAGTATATATATCAGTATATATCAGTAATAGAACACTTGTTTTAGGCAATGGGTTCATCAGCATCAGTGCAAAGAAAGAAAGTATGGGAGAAAAGGGGAGAAGGAAGGGAACAAAATGATATACTACATCCCAGGATTCTAGTTACATTACGTCAAACCCATACTTTCCTGCATCCCGTACCCTTCTACACGTTCACAGGAGACTTTTAAGAACAGACTACTTACAGCATTTAAAACTAAATTTCTCCAGTTTTAGCATCTAGATCTTTTGCTGAATTATGTGAAGGAACAGGAGTATCAGAAGTTAAAGAGACTGATGCAAGAAAATAATAAATTATAACAGTTGAGTGTTGCAATAATAATAAACACAGAGGTCCTATGACTGAGGGTAAAATAGAACTATATTTACAAATGAATTCATAAAAGCACAATTAATGTTTGTATAAGATAACAAGATTTCAAAAATTACTTTTCTGAATAAACACCGAAGGCTTCAGCTTTCTAACAAAGGAGTGAAATGGGTAGAACAGATTTTGTTTTTCTTAGACTGGGCATTGAATCTAGCGACTCAAGATTTTAGTCATTTGTATGATCTACTCTTGGGAAACTCTATCATATGTTATTGCATCTGTATGTGCACTTTATTTAACTATAATATTAATTGTAATATTTTAATTCATAGTTATTATTCCTTAGTTCAACAATAATATAATAAATATTACATGTATATTATTATAGCAAAAATAACAGCAGTAGCATACTGGCATTGACCCCAACTCTATTTAGATAGTATTCCTCTGTCCTTGCTGGCAAATGCATCACTTATTGGAAAACATAGACAAGGTAATCTTGTTTCCCTGATAGGTACTGAAAATTTAGATTAATTGAAAATTAGCTTAGTTCTTGTAGTTCAAAAGCATCAAAAGGGAAAAAATTTACATTATCAGAATAAACTGGATTAATTCTTTGAGTACCTCCATCAAAGACTGTCTGTAGGGCTCTGCATGTATGAAACAGGGTTGTAGCTAATTTCACAGAATATGTGGAGTACTTGACTTCTCAGAAGGACTGAACACTCATGTGATATTCAAGAACTTGAAAGAGCAATTTAAGAAAAAGAAGGCTTCTTCCCAGAACATATTATAAGTCTATTAGATATATCGAAATAAAAGGTCACTGGGTCAAGTGAGCCAGGAAGTTTATATCCAAGAACAATATTTGTGGCTTTGGATATAATGAAATCTTTTTCTCCAGGAATTAATTTCCCCAATGTATAGTTGGCTAAATAATCGGTTAGCTGAATACAGACAAGGTTTCTCATTTCTCAAAAGCAATATTGGCCACTGCTCATTTGAAGTCGTCTGCCTTTTTGTGGACTGGCTCTCGCCATGTTCCTGCTGAACATGTTGAGCTTGTGATGGTTGTCTGCTAGTAGCAGAGATATTGGGGAGACTGTGTCACTCTGCATCAACTTAGTTTCAAGTTCTTTTCATCAGAAAACTCTGCCCCTGAATCCTAAAATGGCCAACATTTCAGTTCTAACGTCACTGTCAAGTTATTCTAGTTTAAAGCAAAGGAGATTCTGCTATTTAAAACTGAATACTTGCTGTAGCTCTGACTAAGAAATATCCTTTCCATGTTCTAAACATCTATATCGGGATAGTGCTTTCTCTAAATTTATATGTAGGATAGAAGAAGGAGTTTTATGCATTGGTCCTGTGAACCTCCTATGAAATGACAGGTTTGTATCTACAACAAAATCAGACTGTTAGTGCAGCAATAAAGACTCTTTAAGGAAAGAAAAAAAGAAACCTGATTAAGAATAGAATTTCTGGCCTAGGTGGAGCTGTAACATTCCAAATGGGGCTCAATCACATTGGCTAAGGAGCCACCCCTGGGAGGACAGTTGACCTTAACAATGCTAACGAGAGGGGTGGGATAATTAGTCATTTAATGGAATACTGTACTTTTTCTCCCCAGAATTCTCATCCATTGTGCTGTCCGTACAAACTACCTTAAGGTTTACCTGGGTTTCTGAGGCCTAATTCAGAAGGGTGTAACTTTCTTTTAATTATCATTACTTATTAATTTTTTCCTGGTTTCTTTCTTTCAGGTGCTGGGCAGATTATTACTATTCCTTTTCTGATATTTTGGGCTTCCATGCCTTTTCTCTAAAGCTGATCCTCCAGCTGTGTGGCTGTTCACCCCTCATCTGTCTGACTTCTATGACTGCTTCAATGGAATGGCTTTTCTCCCTTCTCTCCCCTGTTCTCCAGGCAGCTGAGGAGATTTTTCAGCTTGCCCACCCTGGGGTTTTTCTTTTAAACCCGAACAAAATCGTGCTTGAATGTCCTGTGTCAATTTTAAAATGATTTTATTATTGTTTTTAGGAACCCCCAGAGGGGACCATGGTTTCTCGTGTTATCACAAACACTTTACTGATGACACTAGTGTAAGAATAAGGTTGTTACAGTAACAAGGGAAACTTCTGTCTTGTTTACCATCTTTTCCTTGACACGTCCAAAAAAGTTTCCAACCTAGTAAAATGACTACCGCGTTGCTTCTTGTTCAGAGTACTCCTCATATTAGTGATGGTGCAGGAATCCTGACAGGGTCTTCTCACTTCATATGAGTTGCTATGCATTGCCATATGAAGGGATGGTCTGGTCAAAGTCACAAGAACAATTTCCAATGAGGAAGGATAGAAGAGTTAAAGAAAAACATATTTCAAGTTTTCATTGGTGTATATATAAGGACCCAATTCAGTGTATCAAACCTTCGTGTAGAAGAATGATAAAAGAGTGGGAAGCAGGACAGCAGGTAATGCAAAGAAAAAAAAAGTAACACCACACACTATGGTTTCAAGATAAAGAGAAATCTATCTAGACTGGACTAGGAAACGCTCCCTTCTTTCATAGTACTAGAACATGCTATGCAGGCTACTGAGGAAGAAAAGACACCAATGGTCTTACTCAGCACTGGGCCCTGCATGCTGCAATACTGAACTAGCAGGCAACATGTGATCATTGGTGGAAGAGCAGCATAATCGTTATAGAGGTAACAGATAGCTTTTGGATTGGATGTATGGCCTACTCCCTAGGAGATTATTTATACCTGGCATTGTAAACATGCTTAAAAAACCATGGCTAGAGGAGTCATAGGCTCTAGCAGGGAACCCATTGTTCCTCTTCTGCTAAAGGGTCACATTTTCAAACTGCCTTCTAAATACTTCTGTTTATGACATGTATGGCTCTCAACCATGCTTAGAGAATCTTTTTTGCAGTGGGTAGTAGTTAATGCAGAGAGTCATAACTATTTAAAATTCTGAGAATAAGTCACAGTGAGTGCTGACCCATAGGTGGGATGAATATACAATACCCTTTCGTCCCAAGGCTCAGAGAATATTACAGAATATGAGGTATAAAGAACTTAAGAGGGCTGGAGAGATGACTCAGCCATTAAAGGATAAGCTCACAACCCAAACATCAAAAATGTAAGAGCTGAAAGGTGGAGAGCAGTGCTGTGAAATGTTTTCTTTTGGACATGACATGGCTGTCACACAGACTACTCACAACAGCCATGTTACCTGCACAACCTGTGTAAGGTCAAACAAGCTAAAACTTCAAGGACAAAGTGGGAGACATTCCCAAGCTCCCATTGCCAACTGATAGTTGCTGGAGGACGGAGAGTCCATTTTCTTTAGGGGTGTTGTCACTGGTAGATGACTCATGTTTCAGTGGATAACCCCACACCAAAAAGCAAAACAATAGAGGAAATGATGTTGAGAGGGAAATGTGATTGGGGTTTGTTATGGGCGGCTGGAAGGGGCAATAAGAAGGTAGATATGATCAATACACATTGTATACACATATGAGATTTTCTAAGAATAAGTAAAGGTTTTGTTTTCAACAGAAATAAATTTTATGACTCTATTCTTATCTTATATACAGGTATCTCACTGTTTGTAAGAAAGAATTGATTAGAAAAGTCTTTTTTTACAAGGAAAAAAAACAATCTTTAGAATGAAGTGAGGTCACATTTTTATATATATATATATATTGTCTTTTTTACTTAATTAGGGCCATTAACTCTTTTGGCCTAAGACTTCTAATTTTGGGAGGATTAAAATAATACTTTATATGTTGTCACTGATGAATGATTTTTATCATCAATGTTCTCATTATTTATGCAATGCAGAGATGTGGAAGACATTCATTTGTGCTCAACCCAAATAAATGATGCTCCAATTTGGAAGATGAGGGAAGTTGTAGCCTAAACGACTTAGTACTGTCCTATATGTTGCATTTCAGTCCAACTTGGTATCAGTGTAGCAAGGTATCTGTTCTCTCATCCACAGGTGTCTGTTCAATTTATAAAACCTAAGCTTCTCATCCCCAAGTATATTGCCACTGATTCAGAATTCCACAAATCAACAGTAAAACAAGGATCATAAGGACATGTGTATGTTTGCTTCTGGAAAGGAATTATAACTTGCAAACATAGTATATGTAAACACTGGGTGTTTAAACTCAGTTGTATTTAACTATCATACAGCTCTCATCTATCATTGACAGTGATTACTTCCCATGTGAGAATCATTTCATCCCCTTTACAGGGTGTTTATTTTTAAGTATAAGAATGTCTTTTTTTTCTGAATGTATATGTGCATCATGCATGCAATGCTTACAGAGACAGAAGGTGGTATGAGCTCCCCTAGAACTAGAGTTACAGCCAGTTGTGAATGGCTATGTGTGTGCTACAACTGAACCCAGTTGCTTTGCCAGAACAACAAGTGCTTCTAACCACTGAGACACCTCTTCAGATCCCAAGCACCATTTCATTTCCAAAGCATATATGTTAACCTCTCTACTAGTTTTTTGTCTTGAACAATATTGACTCAGTTTTCCCAGCTCAGAAATAATAAAAAAAAATCTTCAAGAAAGAAGACCAACAATGGAAGTAAACTCTCTTTGAGTGAATAAGAGTGAATGTGGCATCATATTTCTGGACTTCCTTTGATTAAATAATCTCTAGTTTCATTGTTCCAATATAAATTTATTTTTTATAAGATTGCTGACATTTTCTTTTAAAAAATATCCACATTCCAGTTAACATATTCTGCTGAGGTTATCAATCTGCTCCATCTTCCTTCCTATCACCATAACAACCTAGACTAGTATAGTAGTTTGAATGTAATTGGCCCCCATCATCTTATACAGAGTGGCACTATTAGGAGATGTGGTTTTGTTGGAGTGGTACAGCCTTGTTGGAGGAAGTGTGTCACTGTAGGGATGGGATTTGAGATTTCCTATGCTCATGATACCCCTAAGTGTGTCAGTTGACTTCCTGTTGCCTGTAAGATGTAGGATTCTTAGCTCCAGTACCACATCTGCCTGGGTGCTGCCATGCTCTGCACCATGATAATAATGGACGGAATTTCTGAAACTGTAAGCAAGCCCCTTCACTTAAATGTTTTCCTTATAAAAGTTGCCATGGCCATGGTGTCTCTTTACAGCAATAAAAACCAAGACAGAAGTTGGTACCAGGGACTGAAGTATTGCTGTGATAGGCCTGACCATGTGTTTGTTTGGAGAAATTTGGACTTTAGTACTTAGGTTATGAAAGCAGTAGAATGCTTTAAGCACTGCTTAATGGACCACACTAGTAGGAGTATGGAAGGCAGAGGTGCTAGGAATTATTTGAACTACTGGGTGCTCACTCAAGAGGTTTCACAGGAGAAGAATTTTAGTATGTTGCCTGGAGATCTTTCTTGTGATGTTTTGAGGAAGAAAGTGGCTGTCTTTTGTCCTTGTCCAAAGAGTCTGCCTGAGTCAAAGGGCAGAGTTTTGAATAAATTCCATTGGTGGAAGAAATCTCAAAATAGCCCAATATAGAGTCACGTGTGGATATTAGTGGTAACTCTAAGGAAGATATATAATTAAAAGGAGGAAGCTGACAAAGAAAAAATATTTGAGGTGAAAAAGGGTACCAGAAAGTGGAATAGAAGATCACACCCAACTAAGTTTCTAACTTGTTAAAAGGAATTAAGGAAAAGCTTAGAGCTAGCTGTGATGGGGCACACCTTTAACCCTACCCAGCACTGGGGAGGCAGAGACTGATGGATCTCTGAGTTTGGGGCTAGCCTTGACTATAGAGCAAGTTTCAGGACAGCCAGTCTTAGGCAGTGAAGGACAGAAATTTGGTGAAGATATAAATGAACAATGAGGCCATGTTCCAGCCCAGTAAGCAGCAGGACTTGGCAAATTCAGCCATATGGTTCTGTGTTTAGAGTTAAGGCTAGAAGAAAGGAGTTATGGAATAAAGCCACTGAGGCCAGGCATGTTTCAGGGTTGTCCCTGAATGGAGGCCTAGTAGAGAGGCCATTGCATGAAGCTGGGAATTTGAAGCCTATATTGCCTTGGAAAAATTAAGATGTTTGAGATGCCAGAGCCATGAGAAACCTGCCAAAGAGAGCTGCTAACAGGGAGTGGAACCATCCCAAGTGACAGAGTGTGTTGCAGACAACAAGGCTGAGTGGAGTTGTAGATGTGGAGAGCATTTTGACATCAGATGTAAAGATGCAGAGTTTGGAGTTCACCCAGCTGTTTTTTAGTCTGTCTTTGGTTCAATATTTCCTCACTATGCTCCATTTCCTGCTTTTTGGAATGCTAAACATATCCTGTGCCATTATATGTTGGAAGTATGTAATCTATTTTTTAAATTTTTATTTTATGGGGGATTACAGTTAAGAAATTGTATGAATCTCAGAAGAGTCTTTGAACTTTGGAATCGTAAATATTGTTGAGACTGATTGACTACAGGGACTTTTGAAATTAGACTAAATGCATTTTGCATTGTGATATTGTTACAAGTTTTTGTGGGCCAGTGAGTTGAATGTGATAGTTTGAATGTAATTTACCCCCCACCCCATAATCTCATAGGGATTGACATTATTAGGAGGTATGGCTTTGTTGGAACACATAAGACCTTATTATAGGAAGTGTGTCACTGTAGGGGCAGGCTTTGAGGTTTACTGTGCTCAGGATACTGCTCATTGTGTCAGTAGACTTCCTGTTGACTATAAGATGTAGCACTCTCAGCTCCAGCACTAGAACTGCCTGTATGTTGCCATGCTCCCCCTCATGAGGATAATGGACCGAACCTCTGAAACTGTAAGTAAGCCATCCCAATTAAATGTTTTCTTTATAAGAGTTCTTGTGGTCACAGTATCCCTCTTTCCACAGCAATAAAAACCCTAACTATGACAAGTAGTCTATCCCATTATAGCATTTCTATAGCTTAGCAAGACAGCTTCCATAAGACTGGTAATATAGACAGTAGGGAAAAGACATCACAGCCTTTCAGCACTCACAATTTTAAGTAATAAGATTTAACATAGTTTAACACGGGAAAAGATTTCTTAAAATAAAATTGGCAAGTGGTTGCGAATCACAGTGACAAAATCTCTAGTTCTTTTACACATAACTTAATTGTGATCCAAGCTACAAACCCATACTATAATACTTTAGTAATAAAGGAATGGTATTAATTAATTGATATTTATTTATCTTGCAGTGGATTCTAAAAGATACCTGGCAGTCTATGCTTGTTGTTTTTTATCCACTATCCATAGACATGGATCTTATTTCATTCTAAGGTAATAATTTCGTATGATATGAATTCAAGGGGAAAAATGATGAAGACCTTTTTAAAAACCCTGTATGTTGCAGCTTTTTTTTTTCCGGAAATAGAAACTATTTGCTTCCCTAAAATTGTTATGTAAGAATAAAAATGTATACAATTAACAGGCTAAGATGAAGATTAATGCATTACACAAATATTGGGGAAGAACATTATCGTTCCTCTCTCAAGATTGCAGAACACAAATCATTTGAAATTTCACTCTGAATATAACTTTTAGTAAAAAGTCTACCATCCTATTGTGGTGCTTTCAAACTACCCTAGATAACAGAGTGGAACAGTACCATGTACATGCACACAGGCTCTCACAAACACACACAAAATAACTGAAGAATAATTTTTGCTTTAGTTCATGAAGGCATTTACTTTTTATTAAAATAAAACAAAACACAAAAAATTCCATAAAAATTCTTTCCATGTAATTGGCAGTGTGGTGCAGTGAGTAAAGGTGCTTAACTGTAGGACCCTGGAGACCGGAATTAGATCACTGGAACTCATATAACAGTGGCAGGAAAGACTAACTCTACAAAGTTATTCTCTGACCTCCACATATGCACTATGGCACTTGCATCCACATCCCCAAACCCCACACTAATAGTGAATAAAAATTTAAATAGAAAATCATTATATTGAGTCAGTGCCTATTGACTGCTTATAGTATATTATAGAAAGTAACCTGGTATTTTCATCATTGGAACCTGAAGTGTCTTAGTGCACTTAATGCTCAGCATGCTGACCTAGTATTTATTTTTGGCAGTTCTTGCATTGGGTATTTAATATTACAGAAGCAAATACAAAAGCAGGCAGGATTTTGTCCTTAAGGTCCTTACTAAATTGTTCCATATTCAGTATTCATCTTTCTCATTTAGTTATGGAAAGTATTCTTGTTCTTAAAAAGCTCATTGATATATGGGCAACAGCTATAAAGTTGCAATGCTATATGGATCATTCAAAAAATGTTTTTAATTTTACTTTGTACCAGATAGTAAATAGATGTCAGGGTTACAGTTATTTACAAAATGTCCCTCAACTTATGGTCAAGTGAGGATTATTAAATTCATAAATAATGTTAATTCTTTATAGAAAGTACAGAGAAACCTCTGGGAAGTCATATATTAGATGCTATATCAGTACACATGACTAAAGTATGTAATCCCAAAGAGGAAGCATGTCAATACAAGCAGAGATGAGTTAACCAGACAAAGAGTGGAACAAATGGGAATAAGGAACAGGTGTAGGGAATGAGATCTTTCAAGGTAATATAATTATACAATACAGTATCATATTAGAGGGTGAGAAGTATAACAGGTATTGAGGGTATCAGGTTGTGCTAGAACCTGTTCATAAAGGTTGTTGGATATGATTATAAAAGTAGTCGAACATGATTAGAGAAATCAGAAATGCTGTGGAATGTCATTCTGTATGCTGTGAAGTGTGTTGCTCTGATTGGATGATAAATAAAATGCTGATTGGTCAATAGCCAGGCAGGAAGTATAGGCAGGATAAGCAGATAAGGAGAATTATGGGAAGAGGAAGGTTGAGTCAGGAGTTGCTAGCCAGACACAGAGGAAGCAAGATGACAAGGCAGAACTGAGAAAAGGTACCAAGCCATGTGGCTAAACATAGATAAGAATTATGGGTTAATTTATGTATAAGAGCTAGATAGTAATAAGCTTGAGCTAATGGCCAATCAGTTAAAATTAATATAAGCCTCTGTTTGTTTATTTGGGTCTGAGTGGCTGTGGACCAGGTAGGACACAGGAAAACTTTCAACTACAATTGTAGTTGGGTGCCAATTGTAGATGAATTTCTAAATGGTCTTATTAAATAAAAATCATGGAGCCAAATATAGGGATGAAAGCGTTAGAGAGATCAGAGAAATAGGGAAAGCCACCAGCCAACCTTACCTCACCAACTCTGCAGCTTCCAAATGCCATGACTTCCTGTTTACCCCCACCTAAATGCCTTACTATTCTGCCATCTAATTTGCTCTCTCCATTCAGCTACATCACTTCCTCTTCCTACCCAAATCTGTCAATTCCTGTCTGTCTGTACAGACCTTCAGACCTCAATAGTTAACCAATTTTGGAATTTAAGGCATATGCCACTACACCTAGCTCTGTTTCTAGTATGGCCTTGAAGATACAGAGATCCTGCTCGCCAAGTGATAGGATTACAGGTATGTGCTACCATTGCCCGACTTCTTTGTTTACTTACAAGGGCTTGCTGTTTCCTCTGATCTCCAGGCAAGCTTTATTTATTAAAGCACAAATAAAATATCACCACATTTAAGCACAAATAAAATATCACCACACAGAAAGAATACTAAAGTTTTTTAAATTCTTTTATTTTTTTGTGATTATAATATAGTTATACCATTTCTCCCTTTTCTTTCTTCTCTCTGAAACTTCCTTGGTCTCTTTCAAATTCATGAACTCTTGTTTATTAATTGTTTTCACATGAGTAAAGGTATATTGACCAGACACTACACCCATCAAATCTTACCGACATAACTGTCTCAACATGCTCAACAAGGACATCAATAAGAGACGCACTGAAGGATTTTAATCCAAGTGCTTGATCACATCTTTATCTCAAAATGATGTTTTTGATGGCATATAGGAAAAGGGTTGACATAAAAATTGTCCTTTTGAGGCTTTCAATGAGAAGAGATGGAGACATGCTTTAGAACTAGGATCAGAGAGGGATTTTCAGAAGTGATTTTAATGAATATGAACACTAAGTCAAAATCTTACAATATTAATTAAGATAGCATTCTTAAGGTGCTTTCTGAGGACACAAAATATGGCCTCACATAGCAGAATAAATAAAAGTTCTTTCCACATGGCTAAATATTAAAAACAGCTGTTTACCATTAGTGATTTCTTAAATGAAGAATCAAAATGACAAGCTTGTTAAGACAATAAATCAAATATCAGCAATTATTTTTGGATACCAGAAAGCATACACTCAATGCTATATAACATTATTCTTCTGAGACAGAGTCCCCATGCATAGGTAAGGATGCCCTAGATCTTGAGTTCCTCCTGCTTCAGCCTCCTGAGAGTTAGAATTAAAAGAGTAAGCAATCTTCCTGCCTCTCCATGCTATACTACATTTAATTGAAGATACTGGGGGCCTATGGAGATGGTTTATATAATCTTCTCAAGAATCTGAAGCTAAACAGTTTTCAAAATATGTTTTCTGAGGAAACAGAAATCTAGAAAGATGTTTGATTCATTGTAGCTAGTGGAGTAGAAAGGTTGAGATTTCAGATTAGGCTGAGTGATTGTTTTAATTGTAGTTTGTTTCTTTAGGAATCAGCTTGAGATAGTTTCTGCACAATTTGAATGTCTTCACAGTCTCTGTGAAGAGCTGGTAGATATATTCTTTTGACCCTTTGGATTTTAGGTTCTTGCACCAGAATGCACTCTCAGACCCACAGTCAGACCAAGGACACCTGAACCTGATCCCAGTATTTATTCATATCCCAGTGAGAGGCACAGCAATTTTCTGTATGCCATGTACCTAGACAACATTGTGTAATTCAGAGTTCAGATGTATCATGAAGAATAACCCAGAACCTTGGGAGAAACTGGTTTCCTTCAGCCAAACCCAAAACAAGTTCTGCTAAGGAACATAGATTGTATCAAACTAAGAAAGTGAGTTCTGACCTCCACTTCGAGTGTTTCACCATAAAGCTGCTGAGAATAAAGTTTGCTCACAAGTCATCAGCAAAAGTTTCTACCTAAGCAGGCAACACCTGACCTGTCATGCTGATTGGGGAAGTTTTGTAACCAATTAATAAGCCTGATGTATGTCACTATTTAAGGAACTCATAGACAAAGTATAGGAAATAAACTTAGGCCTTAAAAGCAAAAAACAGCAAAGATGCTTGCTCTTGTGGAAATTAGAAGAAATGGACATGGTATGTCATTCTTAGTTCTTAATGTTTTCCCCCAGCAGCATTCCATGCTTAGCTTCAATAGGAAAACCTATTTACCAGCTTTTTCTACCTCTACAAGGATTGCAGAGGAAGGGAAAGTATTAATATGAAGCTGTAGCAAGAAAGTCAACTCCTCCACAGTCTTGACTACAGCACAGTGTGGGGGTGAGATGAGTAACGCATATGGGGAATGTGTAATTTTTCCACATTACTCCACCCTCATCATCCACTTATAAAGCTTTTGCATTGCCTGGCAAATATGACCTTTTATCTAGCATTCAAAATATCATATTCAAAGCCTGCATTAAGGGAAATTACTTATTAATAATATTATTAAAGCTTTCTGTTGATCTTATCAACAAAATTAAAGTTAAACCTCCGACTTTTGGTATGTTTTATTACGTCTTTGCCTAAGGGAAGGCAATTTGACTTTCTTGATGTTGCCTTCCCTTTCTCTCCTTTCAAAGCTATGATTAAGAACTAATTTATTTAGATCTGCCTGTGATTAGTTGAATGATTCTGCTTCTTGTTGTAATTAATTTTCAGACACTTTAATTGATAGTACCTGTACTATATTTAATGCATTTTCAGGTGCTAGAGTCAAGTTGGTTCCTGTTGAGGCAGTCAAATATTCATCAAAAAAATGGAACACCAATTGTGTACAGAACAAATTTTGATACATGTTTTTCCAATGACGATTTTGAAGGGGGCAAATGTAAAGTCAGCAGTCTTGAGTATTCTAATATATATTAGGAAACAAAGAGTCAAATTATTTCACAAATTAATATAGTACTCATTGATTCAAAGATCAGAGATCCAGGAGTGGCTGTTTAAAGGACTGAATCTAGAAGGAGGGAGGAAGAGAGGGAGAGAAAGAGAAGGGGGAGAGATATACATGCAAATAAAATTTGTTATATAAATGGTGAACTTCAGACAGATTCACTATTGCTGGTAGGAAAGTGAATTAGTCCAGTAAGTATGGATATTCCTCATAAAACTAAACACAGGACTACCCATGGGACCCAGCTCTATGAGTTCTGGATCTAACACAAATGGTTTTAACTTACCATAGCACTGAGATACTTGCATATTGATGTCTACTGCAGCACTTCACCATAGCGAAACTTATAATCCATCAACTGATGTGTGTATAAAGGATATACATATATATATATATATATATATATATATATATATATATATATATGGATTTTATTCAGTCAAAAGAAGAATGAAGTTATATCATCATCAGGAAAAGTCAGAAACATTAGGTCTTAAAGACAAATACCAAACAGTTTTCTGTTTTAATCTTTACAAAGCCTATTTATGGGTCCCTGGCCTTTAAGTCAGTGATAACATTTTTGTGTATGTGAAATAATTTGTCTTGTCTTTCACTCTCATAAATCTTATTCTGTAGATAAGAGCTCTCTCTCTCTCTCTCTCTCTCTCTCTCTCTCTCTCTCTCTCTCTCTCTCCCACACACACACACACACACACACACACACACACACACACACACACCACATAGAAATAGAAAAGAGATTTTTATGGGGAAAGGGAGGTAGCAGGAGGAATAGGGGTAGAAAGGATGACGCAAGATAAATAATGTAAATATGTTGAGTATAAATTGTATTTTATAAAACTGCCTATATGAAATCTATCACTGTGTATAATGAATACTTGATAATAAAATTTCAGGTGCAAATTTTTTTCTAAACTTTCCATATATACTTAACTTTCCATAAACCTTGTAAAATATAAAACCAAATGTCTTAGTTAGGGTTTTATCACTGTGAGGAGACACCATGGTCACAGCAATTCTCTTAAAGGGAAACACTTAATTGGGGCTGGGTTTCGGTTCAGAGGTCTAGTTCACTATTATCATGGTGTGACATGGCAGCATTCAGGTAGACATGGTGCTGGAGAGGGAGCTGAGAGTTCTACATCTTGCACACACAACAGGAAGTGAACAGAGACATTGGGCGTAGCTTGAGCATATATAAAACCTCAAAGCTTGTCCCCACAGTGACTCACTTCCTCCATCAAGGCCACACCTACTTTAACAAGGCCACACTTCCTATTATTACCACACCTTATGAGCTTATGGGGGCCAATTACATTCAAATCACTTCACCAAATAACCAAATTTTAAATCAGAATTTTTTAAATCTCTGTTTTGGGGCTTATCATTAAAGTATATACTGGCATTTACCTTATAACAAGGATTGGGCTAGACACATTAAAAAAGTTTTATATTTTAATTGTTATGAAATCATTTTGTGAATCTAGAAAGGTAAATTAAAATGTTTGCTATTGATTAAGGTTTTAGTCATGATAAAGTTTTAGAAATTTCAAAGCTGATATGTATTTAAAAATGTAAGGGAAATATTTTTCCACTTGATACATCTGAATTTTGCTAGATTTCTTTCTAGTTAATGTCTTCTTGGAGTATGATTTATATACTTTTGTGGAGAACTTTTTGATACAGGTGAAAACTTATGCATACTTTCAAATGTGTTTCTGAATGCACTATCACTGTACAAGGTGAGTCTCTGCAACTTCTGGTTCCTCATTCCCTTCTCCCAGGTGAAGAGGATGCTGCATCTGCACAGTCACAGAATTGTGTTAAATACAATACTGTGTACTTCTGACGTTCACCATAATAATCACACACCCTCATGCACTTAACATTTCACATAAGGATATTCCATATCTGATGCTATATTGAAGACTATGTATTTAAAATACTGTTCAATTATTTTCTCTTTTTTTGCGGAACCTATTGCAACTGAAACACATCAGGAAAAAGCTGTGAAATTTAAATGCCACACTCATGCAGTGTAATACATGCCACATCTAGGCGGCTGCTGTCTCAGTGAGATTTCTGTGACAGATCTGAGCTCTCAATCAGTTCACAGCATAACAGTATGGGAGACTTTCTTGGACATAGAAAACCATTCCCTTAAAAATTCAGGCAATGAAATAAAATTTCTGATGTAGATGAAGTAGACAGTCTACTGGCCTCACCATCACTGAGGTGCTGTCGGCAGAAGATAGTTGCTGAGGAAGAGAGATTGTTCTTTGTTGAGAATGTGGTACTGGTAGGTTTCCCTTACTCCAGTTCATGGCTCACATCCACACATACATGGGCAGCACTAATTAAAATTAGTGGGTTATTAAAAAAAAAGGCATGATGTTAGGATAGAGACATGTTGAGAAGGACATACTGGGGAAGAATTGGGGTTTGGGAGGTAGATGCCGTATTTTATACACATATGGATTTTTTGAGAATAAATAAAAATTTTGAAATTCAGCACTGATAAGCACCCTAATTATGGGGGGTAGTAATGATGATAGTAGTGGTAGTTCATGAATCAGAGGACAACTTCTTAGGAATTTTGTATTTTTGTTTCAGTACTTGCTGTACACGTGAGTGAACAAATGGGAGCTTCTGTAGGCTAGAAGTCCCAGGTTACCTCTTTCTCAGATAAATGACAGAGATGAGTGAAATTCTAGCCCACAAGTGCTTGGGCAATGTCTAGCTTCTTGTTCCTTCTCAGACAGGAAAATATGTCATTATGGCTGCTTTTGGGCACCACCATTTTAGTTATTTTCACAGACATGTGGCTTTTATGATGTGTGCAAATGTTTGGTGGAAGCATCTGACCACCCATGCTTGCTGCTGTCTCTTCTCCTTTCAATATACTTGAAACAGGTGTCGCTTTCTTTATCTTTATCTACTAAAAATTGATGTATAATATTCGTCCATATTTAGGGAGTATAGTATGATTATTTTGTGCATCTGTACAAAATGTAGGGCTCAAGCCAGAGAAATCAGCATTTTCATATCTTCAAACATTAATCATTTTATTTTAAAGTTAGACTTATCATTGGTGTGTATTAATCATAAAAAATAATGGGCTAAGTTGTGATGTGTTCTTATATATGTAAAATATACTTAAGACTGCGGTGTATGTGTTGAGAAACCATAGGGTCTCCTTTTTTTATTTTGAAGTGTATCATTAACTGCTGCCTGAACATGCCCCACTGTGTTAGAGAGCACCAGCAGACTGTTCCTGATACAATGATTTGCTATGAGATTGAGAGTAGGGGTTTAAAAGTGTTATGAATTTTAACGTAAAATCTCTCTTTTTAGAGATTACAAATTAATACATAAACAGCTTTCCTCTTTTCTCTACAGTCTGTTTTCAACATTTCATCTACAGATTTTCCAACACTGTGTTACTGCTTCCTACTGAGTGTTAATGCTCTAGAATCTGCCTAAGGGCAACATATATATTGACTATGACACACCAACAATACCTTATCAAAGTTTAAAATGAGAAAACATCGGGGTAACTCATATTCCCTACTACCCAAGAGGCAATGTCAAGGTTGAATATATATACATCTGAGTCTAAATTTGCATTCTTTTTTAGTAAAATCTAAACTTTGTTTTTAGTAACAAAACTTTTCTCCCAAAGTTGTCATGAGGATTAAATAGGAGGATATCATGTGCCAAGCAACCAGTCTAGAGCCTATGACAAAGAAGTACTCAATAAATGTCAATTTATCTTCAGAAATACTCTAGGTGCCCCTTATATTTTAATCTTGTGTCCTTGCATATTAAAATTATCAAACAGCTATCATTATGGGTCCTTGGTGGTTAGTGGCCTTTCCACAATAGATCTTCATGCTCTTTCCAGACCTTTAAAATGAAATTGCAACTTAATCCTTTTTTTCTCAGCTTACTAAAATCTGAACCTATCTATGGATCTGAATTATGAAATAACAAAAATTTTCAGGAAACTTTATTTACATGGAATTGTCTATTTTCTAGTGAGAATGACTCTTCCAGGTCATTGTTTTGAAAAGCCTTGTAGTAACCTAGTCCTACATTCCATTTTCATAATCCAAATTCACTCTAATTAACCTTTAGAAAAAGCTTACACAATTGTTTTATACACCTATATATCACATTTTATACATATGCACATATCAGACTATATATACACAGTTCAAATTTTCCAACCAATTTAATCTAATTTGTACATACTTTCACATTTATTTGTGCACATTTTTCTGTTGATTTTATCTTTAGAATACATATGTCAATGTTTCTTAAATGTGGCATTTTACTTACAATTTTTTCATGGCTAGACAAAGGTCAGTTTTATAATTTATATTACAGATTAGTTAAAGAAATAAGATTAAGCAAATGGGAATGGTAGCCTTATGATCTACAAACAATTCAGGCAGAACAAATTTATTGTTCTTCTGTTTATGATATCACCCAGATTTTCTCTCTTAAGCTAGTTGATCTACCTGAAGCATATGAGTACAGCTTTAAAATGGCATAGTTCCTTGTTTTTCTTTTCCAGCACTTACTAAATATCTATCACTGATTTTCCAGATTAGGAGATATATTTATACTTAGAATGTTGGAATTTGAAGTGTCTTTCAGAGTCATATTAGTACATTATTCCAGTTTATACAAGTGAGCCTGAGCTTCAGAAAAAGATAATAAAAAGATTAGGCCTGCTTACAGAGTAAGACCAGTCAGTCCTTTGTCTACTGGCAAGAGGGAGTTAGCAGAGATGGCTCAGTGGTTAAGAGTACTGACTGATCATCCAGAGAACCCAGGTTCAATACCCAACACCGACATGGCAGCTCCCAACTGTGTGTAACTCCAAGATCTGACACCCTCACACAGACATACATGAAGGCAAAATACCAATGCACATAAAATAAATAAAAAATTAAAAGAGGGAGTTAAGTCCTTACATGGGTATTAATTCATCTTTGTTTCTGAACATTCCATATGAATTAGATGATAATAGAAAGTTGTCCTGTCCTATGGTTTCCAGCTCGTTGAAGAACCTTAATTATAGCTGCACCACAGTAATGTTGAATAAATAAATGGATAAATAAATAAAAGTAAATAAGCCTTCTGTATTCGTTACTTCTCTCATTACTGTGGCAAAGCACCCAACCCAAACAATTTAAGGAAAGAAGGATATAGGGATATTTTGCTCACAGTTTGAAGGCACAGTCTATTACAGCAAGGACACCAGTGGTGCATTAGCAAGAGGAAGCATAAGTACTCATCACTTTCTCCTGCTTTTATAGAACTCAACTCAAGCCAGAGAATGGTGTTGCCCTCTTTTGGGGTGAGTCTTCCCACAGTCTGGATCCTGTCAAGTTGATCATCAACATTTAATGTTACAGCCTCATACACATCACTACAAAGAAGCAAAGGAACAACAACAAAAAGAAAACACCTATTAATGTCTTGGAATACTAGGTTATAGAATATAAAAACAAACCACTTTAGGACTACAAACTTTGATGCTATATTACCGGGTATTGAATTCCAGCTTCTAGGGTTTCCAGCTATCCTTGAGCATGTTACTCATTCTCTATGCAAAGGAGTTTTCACCTATGAGATACAATGATGAAACAGGATGGTCATTCCTCAGCATTCATAAATTGCTGACACATGGAGATGATGTACACACTGAGCAGTATGAGAAGAGCCAGGCTGCCAGACATGTTGCATGAATAAATGTATGAAAACTATAGCTCACATACTTAATGTGGTGGTGCTGCTAGATACCTCAGGCCATGGCAAGTTCCACATTGCTGTGTCTGAGAGAATCATAAGGCAATGGTTTTGCATTTAGTTAATGGTGTGAGGCTAGTTCATCCATCTTGAACTGTGAGATGGTAGCAGCTTCTACCTTAGCTTTCTTTTATTTATTTATTTTTTGTCCATGACTCATGTCCCTGATGTTGGTTACTAGTGAGTTCCTGCTGACAGACTCTGTCCATTACACATTTTGGTACCCAGATATCTTTAAAAAAATTGATATCCAGAGAACTTTTGGCTCCATCATTCCAAACACAGCAGGGCAGTCTCCATGACCAAAAAAAAAAAAAAAAAAAAAAAAGCATTTTCAGGTGGGAAAGATTCCCTTTTCTGTCCTTGCTCTAGCATTAAGTCACAAGCTCTCTCCTTCAATTCCTAAACAATTTGAAGGCAGTTTTCAAATCAACTCCAGATTTAACTAATCGCAGTTCTATGCAGTTAATCTTAGATAGCAATTTATCACTGTGCAGAAATCCATTCAATTATGTCAGTCTAATATTATGTTTTGACAATCCTTTTGTTTGACTATTAACATTGCTGGCAGTTACTTAATAATTAGGCACAGAACTGATTAATAAGACTTAAGTCTTAACAATTGGATCTTTACATTATTAAAGTTTTGTCTTTTCTTGGCTGGTAAATTTAATGGTACATGCTAATTGATTTGCATATATCATCTTCTTTTGATTCACTCATATGGACTGTATTTGTATACCTTGTGTAGTCTATGCTATGTATTCAAGGGGAATCCAATCTATCCCCAAATCTTTGCTTTATTGCTACAGATTATTAAGCAGTTCCACATTATAGACACAGAACATGACTTGGGATTCAAATTAAAACAAGTTTAAAGAGGCTGCAAAGCTTTTCTCAGCATGCTGGCTTCTACATTAAATACATGAATTAATGCACATTGTCATTCAGGCACACAGTCTCCATTTTCTAGGTTCTAACTACAGTGCCTACTTAAAAACATAATTAAGTTTAAGTAACATATTAAGTAAATTACATAATTTTATCACTGCACATCATATCTGTTTACTATGTGAAAACAAAAAGTTCTATATCCTCCTTATCTTTTATCTATGACTAATATCCATTAGATAATAAGTTGTGCTCAAAGGACAAAATGAATATACTTGAACTTTAAATTATACAACCACTTATCTGTTCACTCACTTATTTGGTTATTTGATGGATTCTGCTAGTCTTTGGATGACTTTACATTTTTTATTGAATTCACATACTTATTTTCTTGTGTATGTGTGCACATGTGATATGGTATTCATACAAAAATCAGAGGAAGACTTGTGGGAGTTTATTTTCTCCCTCTGCCATGTGGAACTTAGGGACCAAATTAGACACTGAGCCATCTTGCCACCTCCCTCTTTGCCAATTATTATTATTATTATTACTACTATTATTATTATTATTATCATCATTAATCTGTTATACAACCATCCTCCATTTCTCCCTTGCTAGCAATACTTTGTATTTCTCTTCCCCCCTTTTACGAAAAATAAATTAGTTTCTCATACAATATATACAGTTTCTCCTCCATTTACTCTTCCCAATTATTCTTCACTGTTACTCCCATCTGGATCCACTCACTGTCTGTCTCATTAGAAAAGAACAGGGTTTTAAGAGATAATAACAAAACATAAAAAAATAAAATATAATAAGATGTAACAGAAACCATCATGTTGAAGTTGGACAAAGCAGTCCAACAGAAGAAAAAGAGCCCAAGATAAGGCACTAGAATCAGAGAACATTAGTTTGAACATTCAAGAGTCTCATAAAAATGCTAAACCGAAAACTATAATATATGTGTAGAATACATGATGAAGACCCATGTCAGCCCTATTCTTGCTGCTTCAGTCTCTGTGAATTCATGAGTGTTGCTCAGTTGGTTCAGAGGACCTTGTTCTCCTGGTGTCCTCCATCCACTCTGGCTCTTAAACTCTTTCCATATCCTCTTCCTTGAGGATCCCTAAGATCTAAGGGGAGAGATTTAATGGAGACATCCCATTTAAGTCTCTGTGCTCCAAGGTCTCTCACTCCCTGAAATGTTTGGCTATGAATCTTTGTATTTGTTCCCATCAGCTGCAGGAGAAAGCTTCTCTGATTGGCTGAATAAGACATTGATCTACAAATATAGCAGAGTATCATTAGTAGTTATTTTATTGTTTTATACACACACACACACACACACACACACACACACACACACACACATCAGTAGTATTTGGTTTTACCCTAGGTCTCTGAGCTGTTTATTCTCTGGTTTTTGGTCACCCAAGCAATATCAGTCAGGGTTGGTCTTAGTTAGGTTTCTATTGCTGTGAAGAGACATCATGACCACAGCAACTCATATAAAGAAAACACTTAATTGGGGTGGCTCCCTTACAGTTTTAGAGGTTCAGTCCATTGTCATCATGCCTGGGAGCATGGTGGCATGAAGGCAGACATGGTACTGGAGCTGAGGGTGCTACATCTTGTATGTAACAGGAAGTTGACTGACACACTAGCAGTATTCTGAGCATAGGAAACCTAAAAGCCCACCCTCACAGTAACACATTTCCACCAAGAAGGCCATACCTACTCCAACAAAGCCACACCTCCTAATATTGCAACTCTCTATGAGACTATGGGGCCAATTAAATTCAAACTACCACATATGGGTTCCATCAGACTGGGCTTTAAATCAAATCAGATATTGATTGGTTATTCCCACAAGCTTTGTACACCGTTTATCAATCAAAGAGTTTTGTAAATTTTCACTTCTCTGTGTGGATCCTGGTTAGCATAAGCCCAGCAAATGGCTGACAACCTGTTCACAGTGATAGGCTTAGTATGAACTTAAAGCTGCTGTCCACAATAATGACATAAGAGCTGTGCTCAACACTATGACAAACCCCATCACATGCAGAGTCACAAAACAGAACTCCTTCAGGTGAACAGGGAGAGATGTCAAGCAAATGATGACAATTCCTATGTTGACAGCTGCTGTTGACAGATGTTAGACTTTAACATTTACATTATATCCTAAGTACCGACACAGTAATGTATGAGCAACTATCCTAAACCTCTTCAGGACAGTAAACATCATTATTCAGGCATCAGTTACTCATTGAGGCAGTTTTCTGGTTTTTCACTTGGCTTTCTCAGTATTCAGATTTAGTTGTGAGTTATTTAGGAGATCCTTGATTATAATGATTGGAGTGACTCCCTCTGGCCTCCTATCTTTCCTATTCATCCTGCAACCAGTGTATGTCTTACACTTTCATTTAAATGATGATACAGAAAGAATGAACAAGACCAATGCTCTTTTTAACATTCCTTTTGTGTGGTGCTTGCTAAGATTCACTTGCTCCAAAGCAAACAGCAAGATCAAAGGAAGAGAGCAAAGCAAACGATAAGAGTCACAAAGGGAAAGACCAAAAAGGTAGATGTTAAAGGTGATGATAAGAAATCATTGAGTAAATGGCACCATTGTCAGGCACAATATATAATGTACTTCAGTTTTACAAAGACCACATTAGAAAGACAAACAAAAATTCTATAACTAAAATGATTTCAAATTACTTTTAAAAATCTGTCTATCAAAAATGTTCTGGTTTGTTTTCCAATTTCTGTTCTTTCTTTTATGCTCATCGCTTTGCGTCCTTTAGCTACCCTGTGTGAACAATATACAGCTCTTGAAGTCATCTGAGAATGAGGTATGGAGAGAACGGTATTTTCCTTGATTGGAATATCTTTTGGTTATTGTTATTCTAGTTTGGGCTCATTTGCTGTGATAAGCACCATGAATTTATTTTTATTTCCCATCATAGTCTATCATGAGGGCAGCCTGATCAGGAAATTAAGTAGAGACAATGATGAATGCTACTTACTGGCTTCCTTTACCCGCTCATAATCAGCTTCCTTATACACATGACCAGGAATGATACCTCCCATAGTAGCCTGGAACCTTCCATATTAGTCATCTGTTAAAGCAATACCTCACAGACATGCTCAGTACAAATCTGATGGAGGCAATTCCTCAAGTGAGATTCCATCTTACCATGTGTCTCTAGTTTGTGACAAGTTGACAAAAGCTAATCAGCTCACTACTTCCCACAAGAAAATCAAGAGAAAATAAAAATAATCAACACATGAACAACAGAAACAGGAGCTTACTACAAGATGAAAAGTTGGATATAGTTTTTAAAATAATTTCTTATTTTTTCAAAATCATAGTATAATTACATTATCCCTCTATTCCCATTTCTTCTTCCAAATCCTCCCATGTATCCCCCACCATCATGTTCTCTTTCAAATTCATGGCTGCAGCTTCTGACGTTTACAAGGGACACAATATCACAGTAAACCCCCTGTTCTTCTTGCTCTTACAGTCTTTCCAACCCATCTTCCACAATGATCCCTGAACAGCAGTTGTGATGCTGTTTTATCAGTTGGGGCTGGGCTTCCACAGCTCGGCAATTTGAACAGTTGTTTTTTTCCGTAATGATCTCCATTTGTTGCAAGGAAAAAATTTTCTTGATGAGGGGGTGAGAACTACGTGTACCTGTAGGTATAAGGACAAATGTTTAGAATGTAGTTGAAGATTATGCTAATTTAGTCAAGTAGTGGTTGGAGATTTTCCTCCAAGATTCATGACTTAACTTCTCTTGGGTAGTTAGCTATGTTTACAGTACCAGGCATGATCTCCCTCTTTTTGAGAAAGTCTGAAGTTATTAAAGAGTTATTAGCTACCAGCAAGGTATATGTGTGACTACTGCACTCACAGTATTGAGTGTTGTAATGTGGTATGAACAGAACAATTTTGTGAGTTGAGGAATCTACTTACATAGTTCATTCTCTAAATCCTTCCAGTGTACTGAGAGCCAAAGCATCTTAGACTCAAATAACATTTGGTAGATCATATTTGATAACATATTTTGAATTACAGGGCCAACATGGGGTTTAATATAGTACATGTAAATGTAGATGCACTTTCATTTTGAATTTCTTCTCTTGGTAGAGACAGAAAACATGTAGGTTACATTTCCCAGGGAGCATGCCAACCTCAGACCCAGAAAGAATTTAGCTCAATGTGAAAAATCTATTCCACCTTATTCTCCTTTAGAAACAATCTTCACAATAGAATTTTGAATCTTCTTTCTATTTACATACCCTGTTCTGCTAACTGGTTGTTACATTTTTTTTCAATTGTGCCTGTCACTATCTGATACAAAATAACTTTCGTTCTAGAATCCTCCAAGACAGTGTGCAAAGGTAGGTAAGTCAAAGGTAGTTTCACTCTCTTCTATTTGGGAATTACATCTTTGCCAACTGCTTCTGTATGTTTTTTTTTGTTGTTGACAGATAGAAGTCCATGCACCCTGCAGCCACAGGTTCTACACAGAGATTCTAATAAGATGAACTTTGCACTAAGATTTCCCAGTGATGAATTATTCCCTTCCTGTCAAGGTCATCCTTTCTGCTCCAGGTGCTAATTTGTGCTGCTCTTGATCCACTCATATTATTGGTAGTGGAGTCCTTGGAACGTGCTCTATTGAAATATTACTAATGTATGAACTGTAACATTGAATTTCTAATCTAATCAATCAAATGGCATATATATGCAGTGGATGCTTGGCTAGTAAAAAGATTAATTGCCATGTGCAATGAAAGCTAACTCTCTATAAGGTGAAATATTGCATGTCTTCCACAGAAAGATGGAAACATGAACACTGTGTTAAGCTAATGACTACTTCTGCCATTCAACCATATGGATTGCCTTTAAGACAAACTGCAATGAAGATTAAAGGCATGTAAAATCAACTCTCTATTAAAGCAGTTAGGGCTTTTCTCCAGATTCTACAGGAAAATTATGCAATCTGTTGCAAAACCAGGCACTTGTCTCCCAGATGGTGCAAGAATCTATCTAAGCAAACATTTCTTCTAGGTCTGTGTAACAAACCAAGCATATTTTTTATTTTCTCTGCTTGATTATGCATCTGAAGACATTTACAGGGAAAGGACCTTGTAGAGTTGTTGTGGATTTGCATTGTAAAATTTCTCAATATTATGGTAATATACACTTCTGAGAGCAAACCTGAAGTTATAAAGTAAAAGATGATGTGTTTTCTGAGATGTACTTTGTGATTTTTTGTGGCTGGTATATTTTTTGTTTTCTTACAAAGGTACTGTGCATGCTTTTGATAAATAATAAGGCCACAGTCTCTCAGATTGTTAATAATCTCTTTAAATTAATGTGGACATGATTGCATTTTAGGAGGTCCATCTAATCTGAAATATATTGTTCATAATAGATTACATGAATTTAATTCTTATTGAAGGAATCATTGACAGAATTATCTTCATACTGGAATAGGTAAGTGGAAGGGATTTTCTTACATATGTACATGCCACGCATGACTGTGTCATATATATGGCAATGATGATCATTAGTGTAAGGGTTTAGGCATAAAGATCAGGCTGTGTTATCCTTAGTATATTCTCCAGCAAATTTCCTGAATCTTTTTCATGCTTTATGCCCATCAATTACTTTTGTTCCTCTTTTGCTTAACTAACTTCAGAAAGACATTTTCTATTACTTGGAAATTAATCAGGTGGCTATTTCCTTTTAAGACAGCAAAGATGTACCTATCTCAAAGTTATACCACAGTGCCTGGCTGCAAATATCTTGTTTACATGGAAGAAATACATACTATGATTGAATCATGTATATCTGAGTTTTTCTAATACATTTCTGATTTTGTTTTTTGCTTGCTTGCTTGATTGGGTATAAATCAATGAATAATGAATAATTTCATAAAAGTTGTGACTGATATATGTAAGTACTGCTGAACCCCTAAATACATGCAACCCAAACACATGTAAATATGTAGATTTACATTAAAATATATGTGCCAGAAATATAAGAAATATTACAAATATATAATATATACTGCTAAAGAGAGAAATTTGAAATTTTCTCTCTATATGTATTCATATACATGCGTATAAACACAAATGAGAATTTTTGCATGAGAACCATATATAGATCTAATTTCTGCTCATGAGGGTAACACATACACAAATAAATTATACCTGCATACACACATATATATACATTCTTCTTTATATGTAAGTATATGAAAGTCATAATTTCAATCCTCACAAAACAAACTAAGTATTAATGAATTTTTTTTAGAGATTCACATATTTTTTATCTATGTGATATCTTGGTGCTTGTCACTTTCTATGAAACTGGAGTTATAGATGGTTATGTGCCACCATGATGAAGGTACTAGGAACCAGACTTCAGTCCTCTGCAAAAGCAGTGATTACTTTTAAATGCTGTGGTGGTTTGAACGAGAATGACACCCACAAGATTATATATTTGACTACTTGGTCCCCAGTTTGGGGAACTGTTGGGAGGGATGTGGGGTGTGGTAATATTAGGGACTATGTGTCACCCAATACGGGTTTTGAAGTTTCAAAAACTCTTGCCATTTTGAGTCTCTCTCTCTCTGTCCCCTGGTTGTGTCTCAAGATGTGAGCTCTCAGCTACTACTCTAGTGCTATGTCTGCCTGACTGCTGTCAAGCTCACTACTGTGATGGTCATTGACTGGAACCCTCTGAAACTGTAAGCCACCAGCAAATCTTTCTTCTATATATTGTCTTGGTCATCATGTCTTACTATGGCAATAGAAAAGCAACTAAGACAACCACAAAGCTATCTCTCAAGCCCCACATTTTTCACTATTATTATTATTATTATTAGTAGTAGTAGTAGTAGTATTGTGTATATACATGCATGTATGGGTGTGCATGCCACTGTGGGAATATGGAGGTCAGGGAACAACTTTCAGGAGTCAGTTCCATTTTTCTACCTACCATATTGAGTCTGGGAATCAGAACACAGGCTATCAGGTTTTATAGCATACATATTCTTAACCTGTAAGGCCATTTTGACAGCTTTTAATGCCTTTTTAAAGTCTGCTTATTGAGGTCAGTTGAGGTGCGAGAAAAAATCATTGCCCAAGCACTGGAAATGCAGGTTGATACAAAGAATATATTAGTTTAATGAAGCAGAAGCAACTGGAGCTACTTTTACTTGTTGCTAGAGAATCTATAGACCAGTGGCAAGAATCAAATCTGCAAGGGTTGACTAGTATCAGGGAGTCTTCCATATTTTCATAAGTTTAACCCCTAGGTCCCCCAAGTTTCATGGTACAGATTGGAGAAGTGTTCGGAGTACAGAGAGCTTTCTGAAAAACAGGGTGACCTGGCTAAAGACTAGCCTTTACCAGCCCTTTAGGGAAGAAGAGAAGCACATTTATATCCCTCCACCTTTCTGCTGACTTCCTGTTTTCTTGTGCAGGTTATACAAATCCAAAATCAGTAAAGGAGTGAGACCTAAATGTAGGATCACAGAATAGTCCTCTCCTCCACTATATCACCATGAAAATAATCTTAGATACTTATAATAGTTATAAGGTGAATAACTTTAAAGCTTATTCTTTATTTAAAGAAAACTAACATATCAACAGAGACAAAGAAAATGAAGAAAATTTCAGCCTTGAAATCTGTCACTGATATACTAGAAAGACGAACATAATTTCATACTAAAGGCAAACTTCTATTTTCTTTAATGAATACATCATTCTATCACTGTCAACAACAACTACAGAATTTAAGCATGAGAAAAACTAGAAAAATTACAAATTTAAGATACCAACACCTTTTAGAATGTCCAAATCAAAGATTTACTATAACTGTGACCATATGTTAATATGTAAAAAAGATGGGGGATGCAAGGAGAAATATTAAAATGCTAAGAAAATGTAATAAAAATAGATGCTAGATACAATAAGAACGTTCCAAGATGTAAAGTAAATTACATAAGACAAAAGAAAAGATAGTATTTAAGAATGGTGGAATTATGGGACACTTTGAAAAGATTTAATCTGCAGGAACACAAGAAGGAACTGGAGAGTAATACAAGGAAGTGGTTTAAGTAATAATAGTTTAAGTAATAATATCCCCAAAGTAATGACTAAAAACAGATCCTGAAATCTAGAAAACTCACAGAACGTCAGTGACAAATACACAAAATACACATCTTGATACATTATAGTCAAACTGTAGAAACCAAAGGCGAATTGAAATCTTTTTTTTTTTTTTTTTTTTTTTTTTTTTGAGACAGGGTTTCTCTGTGTAGTTTTGCGCCTTTCCTGGAACTCACTTGGTAGTCCAGGCTGGCCTCGAACTCACAGAGATCCACCTGGCTCTGCCTCCCGAGTGCTGGGATTAAAGACGTGAGCCACCACCGCCCGGCTGCGAATTGAAATCTTGACAGAATTTCATTTGGGTTCTCTGATGGAGCAGATCTCATAGAATGAATACACATTTTAAAGGCGATTTAATAGCATGGCTGACATGATTTGGGTTATGTAGTACAACAATGGCAATGTGCAAACATGGCTGGCTGAGAAACTGGCAGCTGTTAATTCCACAGGTCTGGGTGTCTCAGCAATCCCAATCTGGCACAGAAGGCCTGGAGGATTCCTGGAAAGCCTTATAGACCGACTCAGACTTATGTTTTAGCTGATTCACACTGAAACACGATGATAAAAATTACATCACACTTTTCATTAAACCACTAGCAAGAAGGAAGCAGGTGCAACTGAGTACCTAATATAAGTTCATAACTGTGCCTTCTGATCCCAGCTGTTTCTGGAAAATAAAGAAGAAAAACTTCTCTCCAGGATAAAGGCAGAGAATACGTCAGACACAGACATGCTTCACTAGAAGTGTTAAAATTATTTCTTCAGAAATAAGTCATGTTTGCCAAACAAGAAATCGTTCTAAATTCCCTGCAGTTAGTGGTTGACGGGGATGGGAAAGACACTTTCTTCAGGGACATAGCTACTGCTATGATGCCCATGTTCCTGTAAAGAACCCAAGGGAAATGAATGCCCCCACATACAGTAATGAAAGTAGAAAAAGGGGACTAGTTGGGAGATAAAGGATCAGTGGGAGGAGGAGGGCAATCCGAGACAGTAGCAAGAGATGAATATTGTAGAAATACATTACATAAATGTATGAAAACATTATAATGAAACACACTATTAATGTATAATTAAAAAGGCCTAATAAAGTGTTAAATGATATTAAAGGAAGTTTCATAGACGGGATTATGATAAAAATCTTCATATTTCTTATTTTTATCTGCTCTATGGACAACTATGTCAAGTAACAGTGTCTTGGGTGATTCTAACAGAGAAATAAGGTAACTGGATGGTAGCCATGTTACAAGAGGTAGCTAGGAAGCATTGGGAAGACGCTAAGTCACCTGAGCTAACTCTGGAGTAGTTTAGTACAACTTGAAAGTGGCTTGTACTCACTGTGTTTTTGCATCACAGATACTGAAACACACATTGTTCCGCTTTTCAAAGAAGTATAATTCTTAAGCTAAGAGGAAAATTTCTATGATATAAAAACTGTGCTTCATAGCAGGAGAAGGCAGAAAATAGATCTATTTAATGAAATGAAATAAGAACAAATGGAGCAAGCAGAGAATGTTTGCAGCCATGAGAGCTGTGAAGGCAAAAATGCTGGTGAGCGTCTCAGTGCAGACAAGCTCGACTCATTAGCATATCAACAGTTGAGTGGATGAAGAAGCCATGTCATACTTACACCGTATCATTCAGCCCTGTAGAAGAACAAAACTTTATCATTTGTGGGAATATGGATGGAACCTGAGATCCTCACTTTATTTTAATTTCTTCCCAATATTTCAGGGGTGAGGTTATTATTTTTTTATTGTTTGAAATTTTCATTCATGGAAATAGTATACTTTAATTGTCTCCACACCCTATTCCTCTCCTATGCTCTTGATTTAAAACCCTGTGTCTAATTAGGCTGCTTATGCATGCTTGGCTTCAGGGATATCTATGAGAGCAAGGGTAGATTCTGAGGCTGTACATCTCTGAAAAAAAATTATTTTCCTTCCTACAGCAGCCACCAATCGCTGGAAGTGCCTCAGCTATAGGGACTTTATGAACTCCTCCTACCCTATCTGTGCTGGGATTTTTGTCTGTCTTGATCTTGCACAATTCTTGTTCATGCATTCCCAGCTACTGTGGGTTCGTGTATGCAGTGGGCCCACCATGTCCTGAGAAACCCGTTTCTCTGCAGTCACAGGCTACTTCTGTCTCTTACTATTTTTTTTTTGGCCTTTTCTTTCTCTAGGATCTGTGAACATTGGGAAGAGGGGTATAACATTGATGTTCCATTTAAGGCTGAGCACTCCCCAGTCTCTTATTCTCTGTAGAATGACTGTGGGTCTCTGTATTCATTGACATCTACTGAAAAAGGAAGCTTCTCTGATGACGGCTGAGAGTTTCATTAAGTGTTCAAAGCTATAACTAAGGGGTGGTTTTATATATATATATATATATATATATATATATATATATATATATATATATAATGTCTGCTTAGAAGAATAAGAGTAAAGGATTGAAGATTACCTTGTTTAGTGAAAGAATCCAGACTCAGACAAATATCATATGTGTAGAGACTAAGTATTACAAAAAAAAAAAAGTCAGAAAAAAAAGGGCAGTTGAGTAGGTAGACAGGAAGAACAGGACAAGCTGTTGCAAATGGTGAATAAATCAAAGACAGAGATGTGCATGTATGAACATGACTTAGTGAAACACAACATTTTAAACAATGGGTATTCACTAATTAAACAATAAAATGGAATGATTATTATACTTTATAAAATCAGCTACACAATTTTTTATAAGATATTCACTTTAAAAAGAGAAATGAACACATAGATTGCACTAGGCAGCTGGATTGCACTAGGCAGCTGTCTTAGGGTTTCTATTGCTGTGAAGAGACACCATGATCATGGCAACTCTTTTTTTTTAATTAAGAAATTTTCTGTTCATTTTACATATCAACCAGAGATCCCTCTCTCCTCCCTCTTCTCGATCTCCATCCTTCTCCCCGCAACCCACCCCCCCATTCCCACCTCCTCCAAGGCAAGGTCTCCCATGGGGAGTCAGCAGAGCCTGGTACATTCAGTTGAAGCAGGTCCAAGCCGCTCCCCCATGCACCAAGGCCACACAATGTGTCCCACCATAGGCCCTAGGCTCCAAAAAGCTAGCGGCTATCGCTTCTCGGCCTTTTGGCTAAGATCAAGTGCAAAAAGCTAGCGGCTCATGCACCAGGGACGGATCCCAATCCCACTGCCTGGCAACTCTTATAAAGGAAAACATTTAATTGGGTGAACTGTCTCATTGAGTATGACTTGAGCACATATGAGACCTCCAAGCCCGCTCCACAGTGAACACACATCCTCCAACAAGACCACATCTACTCCAACAAGGCCACACCTTCCAATAGTGCCATTCCCTTTGAGGTCCATTTTCTTTCAAACCACCACAGCTGCCTTTTGTCACTGTAACAAAATACTGAAATAATTAACTCGGGAAGAGGAATGATTTGTTGGTACTTTCTCTTTTGGAGGGTTGCAGGTGTGAGATACATATTCCAGATGAAAATGGCAGGCCATGGGGGAAGGGCCAAACTGCTCACCTCCTGAGTCAGAAAATAAAACAAATGAGTAGACGCCAGAGTCCCATCACTGGCTTTCGTGGCATGCTTCATGGAAGTCCCACCAAGCCACATCTCCTTCTCCAGACCCCATCACTTCCTGGGAGTGCCACCCGGGCACCAAATACTTCGTACACGGGTCTTTAGGAGGCTTTCAGGATCCAAACTAGCAGCACAGATTTAAAGTGAAGGGTTAGTTTTTCATTTATTTCCTGGTAGGATGGGAAATGGTAAAACCTCTGACTATAGAAGTTTCTTGCCAAATTAAACAAACTCTTACAATAAGATCCCATGAAGAGGGTATGCTCCTTCATATTTATATAGAGTAATTACCTGTATCCACACAAAACTTGTGAACATGAATATTTACAACAATTATATAATTGTCAAAAATGGGAGGAACTGAGATGCCCTTCAAAAGATGAATGGAATGAGTGTGGCACATTGAGCCAGTAGAATAATGTTCACTATTCATGAGAAATGAGTTAGCAAGCCAAAAAGAGAGACTATAGAAACTTAAGGGCATGTTGTATAATGGAAATGAAGTTGAAAAGGCTTCCTATGGTAGTATAGCTGTAGAATATTTTTGGAAAGACACACGACAGTAGAGACAGTAAAGAGAAATCAGTGGTTGTCATGGCCCTGAGGTGAAGATCATGGGGGACATTTGGGGCAGTAAAACCACTATACAAAACTGAAACAATGGCTAGAGGTCATGTGCACATATCATAACCCCTGGAAAGGCACAACACACAATGTAAAGTTCAATACAAGTTAGGGATTATAATAGCAAGAAGAATGTATCAACATCAGCTCTTAATTGTAGTGAGGACACTGCACTAGGGCAGGGTGTTTCTATCAGAGGAAATTATGGGATACTGGAGGCCAGGGTGGTATATAGAACGCTTTTGTTATCTGTTCTATTGTTCCATAATTCTAACAGTGCACTGAAAAATACAATCTATCAATTATTAAAATGTTAACATTCAATATGTTGACATTCCAGTTGTATCGCAGTCTAAATAATGGAAAGTTTTAGTCACAATTTTACTCTTTCACCTCAGATAATCCTCTGTCAAACAAATGGATTCCACACAGAACTGCAAAACCAGCACCTGCAAGGTCTTACTGTCTCACCCCATATTTAAAAGTGTTGGAACTCTGCTGTAATTTTAGCATTATTATACCCTTCTCATTTTAACTCTATCGCTTAAAACTTCTAACTCATTTTTTGCTTTTCTTGAAAATAGATATCTCCTGATTATAATTTCCCTTCCCTCTACTCCTCCCAGTTCCTCCCCACCTTCCCTACCATCTGGATCCACCATTTTCTGTCTCTCACTAGAAAACACTGCTTCTTAGGGATTATAGTGTAATTAATATAACATAAAGGATACAACAAAACTAACACATAGGAGTAGGACAAAACAAACAAGCAGGGGGAAAAGAGCCAAAGAAAAGACAGAAGAAACAGAGACAGATGTAGAGACTCACTTGTTCACACACTCAGGAATCCCATGAAAACACTAAACTGAAAGCCATATTATATACACAAAGGACCTAGGGAGTTAAAAGGGAAAAAATATAAATAAAATACAATAAAAGAAAAGTAAAAAGAAAAAAATTAATATAAAGATAAATAAAAAAGCCCCGAAAGGACATTATAAGGCAATGAACCTTCAAAAATGCCATTGAGTTTATTATCTGTTGGGCATCAGTTTCAGGGCATATAGCCTGTCATTATGAGTAGTTTGTTTTTGACCTCTCTGGCTCCTACAATCCTTCCTCCCTCTCTTCAGCATGATTCCCTGAGCTCTACCTAATGTTTGGCCCTGGGTCTCTGCATCTGTTTCCAGTTGGGGTAATCACAAATCTGATCACAGGAGAGGGCCAATTCAGGCTATTGTTAGGGGTCTTAGCTGAGGTCATCCTTGGAGATTCATAGGAGTTTCTCTTGTGTCAGGTTTCTACCTGACCACGAAGTGCCCCCCTTTCCAGTCATCTCTTTCAGTATTCTCCTCCTTCACCTACCCCTTAACCTAATCCCATTCCCACCTGCCCCCAGTCTACTCAAGAGATCTCTTCTATTTCCTCTTCCCATATGTCCATTATTGGGTCCTCCTTGTTACCAAGCCTCTCTGGATCTGTGGATTGTAGCATGGTTATCCTTTACTTTACATCTACTATCCACTTATGAGTGAGTACATACCATCTTTGTCTTTCTGGGTCTGGGTTACATCACTCAGGATGAATTTTTTTTTCTAGTTCCATCCAAACAAGAAAATTCACATAAACAACTAACTTGGCTCATAGGAACTCACAGATTCTGAACCAACAACCAGGGAGCAAGCCTTCATGGAATTGACCGAGGCCCTCTACATGTATGTGACAGTTGTATAAATTTGTCTACTTGTGAGACTCTAACAATAGGAGAAGGGTTTGTCTCTAACACTCTGGATGGCTCTTGGGAACCTATTTCTCATACTGGATTGCCTTGCCCAGCCCTTAATTCAAGGGGTGGATAGTTAGTCTTGCAGCAATTTGGTATGCCATGCTGTGTTGATATTCATTGGAGGCCTGCCCCTTTCTGAACAGAAACTGAGGAGTAGATTGGGGGGGGCAGAGAGGAGGTGGGGGGAGAGGATGGGAGAAGAACAGGGAGGGGAAAATGTAGTTGGGATGTAAATTAAATAATAATGATGATGATGATGATGATGATGATGATGATAAGAGTAGTTTATTTCCCCAGTGAGACTCCCTTGGAGAAAAAATAAGTTTTCATTTGCAAGTGGTTACTGATTGGAGATGGCATCTGGATTAGGGATGGGGTCCTAAGTCTACTTATCCTTTCAGTTCCAGGACCCTATCAAATGCAGACACACACACCAATGCATGCTGCCTTAGTCTCTGAGTTCACATATGACCTCACAGATCCTGTTGCTTTTCTCTTTCATGTCTTGAACTTTTTATTCATTTCTTTCCACTGTATTTTTTGTGTGTGTGTTTTCACAGATTTCTTTAAGCAAGTTATTTCTTTCCTAAGGACTTCTATCATACTCATGAAGTCCGTTTTAAGTTCTTCATCTTGTCCTTATCCTGTGCAGTAATTCTCATGGATTACTGTGGTACGATTACTTACCTTTAATGGAGACAGTGTCCTGGATGTTTTTTACTGTGGTTTGACACTAATGGATGTCTAGGCATCTGGATTTGGGATGATTGTAATCCTAGGTGTTGATATCTGGTCATTATTGAGTGGGCATTTTGTTCCTTGGTTTCTCCTACCCTCTCTGGTTCTTAGGAGAGTGTGGTGGCTGTCTGTTGCCTGTTAGAGGATTCTTCTGTGATCTTGCTGGTTGTGGCCACTGGGGATTCTAGGCAAAATGTTTCAGTGTACTGGAAATTGACACTTAGGGATAGGGATGGTCTAGGAGGGGCATGAGATACTCCACAGGATGGGGAAAGGAGGATGTTCCATTAGAATCTACTTATTCCCTGGGAAGGAGGAAGAAAGTGAGGAGAGACCACAGCAGGTAGTCTGCTACACAGCTGAGTATGAGCCTGGGGGCATTGGATGTGCATTAGGAGATGGAGACTGAAGATATGAAACTCACCAACCTGCTTTAGTGTCCCACTTGTTCCCCTGCAGGATTGGCTGGTGGGTTCCCAGGGAATGCCTGTTGTATTTGGGAACTGGAATAAAACAATGAGTGTTAGGAAGGTAATTTGGAGGGAGAGATCTGTGATCCACTGGAGATGGGGCAGAAAGGATGGGGGTTGCAGCTAGTGGTCTGCTGCAGACTTTGGGGTGAGACATGCAAGATAGTGTTTAGAGGAGAAGGGAAGTTGAAGATCAGCAGTTATGCTGCATGCTTCCTTGGGTGGAGAGGCTTGTAGACTTCCAGGGAATGCCTGTTGGAGTTGGGAGCTGGGATAATATGATAAGTTTGAGGGAGGACATTTGGAGGCAAGGATTTGTGTGATCCACTGGCGGTGGGGGCAAAAGAAAGGGATTCTGCAGCAGGTTGTCTACTACAGAACTGGAGATGAGACTGTGTATCTTGAGTTTTCCTGCCTGGCCCACAGTCAGGACAAATCTCTCTCACCTGCCAGTCCCACAGCCGCTCAAACCCAACCAAGTAAACACAGAGACTTATATTGGTTACAAACTGTATGGCCGTGGCAGGCTTCTTGCTAACTCTTCTTACAGCTTAAATTAATCCATTTCCATTAATCTATAGCTTGCCACATGGCTCGTGGCTTACCGGTATCTTCACATGCTGTTTCTCATCATGGCGGCTGGCAGTGTCTCTCTGACTCAGCCTTCCACTTCCCAGCTTTATTCTCCTCCTTGTCCCACCTACACTTCCTGCCTAGCCAATGGCCAATCAGTGTTTTATTTATTGACTAATCAGCAACACATTTGCCATACAGAACATCCCACAGCAAGACTGGGGGATTGGTTTGTAGGAGAGACGCATGAGGGTAGAGATCTTCAGTTGGCATACCTGCTTCCCTGTGTGGAATACTCCACCACTTCTAAAATGTGGGGTAAAACAGAAAGTCCTTTCAATTTCTGACTTTACAATTCTGTATAGAATCCATTTGAATTAAATATGTTTTCAGTACATATTGTATTATTATTGAACACAGAGTTTTTTTATATAGCATTATTCATTTGATACATGTTTATTGTTTAAGAATAATATTTCTTTATTACTTGAGGAATGCAATATTTCTTGGATAAGGATTTCACAATCATGGTGAAGAAACATGCTTATAACCAGATTACTAAAGGGTGTGCGTGTGTGTGTGTGTGTGTGTGTGTGTGTGTGTGTGTGTGTGTGTACAGACTCCAGACAACAATGTCAGATTCCCTGAACTGACAGTTGTGATGCATCCATTGTAAGCGTGGGGATCTGAGCTTTGGTCCTCCACATGAGCAGCAGAACAGTGTGTGTTTTTAACCACTGAACCATCTCTCCACTCCTTGTCATACCTTTAGGAGAACAGTTATGTGACAAACTTGAGAATAAGTAATAACCAAAGCATTAAAACACATACAAACTCTATTAATCCTTGTCTATATTATATGCAATCAGAAAAGAATGCAGATGTGAATGTGACAAAAGCTAGTGATCTTAAAAGTCCCATTAAAGTGAACTTTAGTAAATAAGTGCCAACTAAACACCAGACTTTTACAATATAAAATATACATTTGAGGTAGGCCAGACTGTATCACTGACTGCAAGAATACTGTAAGTCCAAACTATTGTAGTAGAAGGGAAAGGGATCTGAGAACTTCCCATTAGGAGTGTATAGCTACTTAATTACATTAGATAAGAGTTGAGAGATAACCACTTAATTAGAATAGGTTACCACCACAGAAAAAGAAAGGGAGTTATCTCTAAAACAGCGGTGGTAAAATCAGAAAGCTGCCAGCACAAATGTAATCCTTCTGTTTAATGTTCAAAAGTATCCCCTGCTCTTTCACAGATTTTACAGATGGAGCTCCTAACTGATTTGTGTTTGGATTATTCTTTCACAATAGACCTATATTTCACTTCTAGACTCTATAACTAAAACAGGTCCAATTTCTGAGAGTCTATCTGATAGAGTAATTTAAGATGGAGGTATTTAAGAATTAATGGGGAATAGATGCAGGGAACCAGTTCTAGGAGAATCTGTGAAAGTCCTCATAAATATTTTATGGTTACTTAATGCTGTGTGGCTTTAATTTGCTTTAGCACTTATCAGCAATCTAAACTCTTCTTTAATATATTTCAGTATATGGACTCAGAACTGTATATTAGATAAAATATATTATCTGATATCTTACAGACACTTCAAAACTGATTTAAACAGCTTTGAAAGTTTTAAAAAGTTTTTGAAGTTTTAAACTTTCTTTCCGATATATTTAATATCCTGTGTATATGCCCCTTTGTTTTACTTATCCTTTAGTTTTAATACCGTTGACATCTCACAAAAGGGGAGAAAACTCTATGGGCCACTTTTCTATGAATACAGTTCCAAAGCCCTGTGGTGATGAGTCATGTTATCTACAAATTCTTCAAATGAAAGACCTATGTTTATTCTTTTATTTGTGTGGTCTCTATATTCACTTTGACTCCTTTTTGAGACACATGTCAAATACATGATTTACTTGTGTGACGTTTATTCTGTTTTAAAATCCATTCTTCTAGGTTAGAATACAGAGTGATAGGTTTCATATTAGCTCCTTCATACACATGCAATTTTAAGTTGTTTTTCTTTTGCTTTTCATGTTAGCACACGAAGTAATGAATGGCACTGTGATGTTTCTATACATACCTGTGGTTTTGATTTACTCTTCCCAGTTGTGCTCCTCCCCTCTGCCTTTCCCTGCACTCCACTCACACCCATTTCTGGTTTCCTCCCCTTCCCCAGAACATCATCTCCTTTTCATTCATTTCACACACATTCCATTGTCCTCTCTTTCTCTCTGCTCCCTTTACCTTGTAATTCTCTCTTCCTTTGAGGGAATTTTATTATTTAATGAAGATTTAATTTAAATCCTCAGACACGTGCTAAACCCATGAGTTTTAAGTTTTTCTTAGGTCTTCTTAACAATGGCTCATTCCTTAATTCAAATAGTGCTTGCAGTATAGTCTTACTGTGTTTCAGAATTTAAAAAATGTGCTCCACATCTTTGTTTCTTTAAATGTTCTTTAAGCTTTTCTTGTAAAAGGCAAAGTAATATACAATCATAACACTTGCTTGCTCTTCCTGTATTTAGGAGGCTGAGGCAGAAGGTTTGTGAAGTTATGTCCAGTCCTGGCTTCATAGTGAGTACCTATATCAAAATATGAAAAATTTAGAAGGTATGACAGTAAGTATTTTGGAGTCTTGAGACACCCAATCTCTGTTATAAGTACTCACTCTGCCTTTATAGAGCAAAAGCAACAATAAATAACAATAAACGGATAAAAGCAAATGACCCACATGGTTTGGTTCTCATCCTTAAATTGCTTACACAGCTGAGTTATATGTATGGATATAACACAATATGCAAATAGATGTAACATGAAACAGTTTTGAAAAATCATTTAGTCTAAATCTCCTTTTTAGTCATCTTTAACTGATGTAGTCTTAATGATCAATGCTCTCTGTTCCTATGCATGATGTAGGTATATTTGCTAAAACCACCAAAAGTGATGTGTCTTATGGAGTACAAACTCCATCTACAAAAGAAAACACGAAGAAAAGAAACAACGTGCATCAAATAGTTTTAAATATGCCAAAGGAAAATATTGAGAAAATAGTGATTTTTTCTCTTTCTTTTCGTGTGTTTGTGTACGTGGTTTGAGTGTCTATGTGTTTTTCACCTGTGAAGACACATACATGTGCATGTGGAGGCCCAAGGTTGATTCAGGGATACTTCTCCACTGTTCTTTCATTTTATCTTTGAGGTGTGGTCTCTCAATCAAATCCAAAGCATGCTGGTTAAAGCTACTCTTTCTGGCAATCTTGCTCCCAGGATGAAGTCTGAGCACTGAAATTACAGGTGGTCACCATGTCCACCAGTTATGTTCCGGGGCCCTCAAGATCCAATCCAGTCCAGTACTTTTGTGTATCTGGCAAGCATTCTAAATGCTGAACCGTCTCTATACCTCATGATTGATTGTTGTGATAAATTCTATTCTTAAAATGGGGATTTATTATAATAAATCCCAAAATTTGATTTTAAGCTTTTTTTTTAGATTCGATGCATGTTAATTAACAGTCTTTAAACCTTCTCACAACTACACAAGAATTGAAATGTCATCATTCCCATTTGCAGATGAAGAAAGCAACATGTGGAAAAATAACCCACATGTCTCTGGTTGTACAATCATGCATCCATTTTTATAGAAACCATAGATATAAGAGGGACTTGAGAAAATGTTAGACACTTTGACATACAGTTTTTTATTCTAGGGAGATAAGATATACACTCTCTTAATTTTACTATGGCTTCTACTAGCCAATTTTCTTAAATACATTTAATTTATACGTTAGATACACTATACTAAACACATGAAATCTTAAATACATTAAATATAATAAGTTTCTTTATCTATACCTCTTGTTATTAGAATATGTCTGATAAAGAATATGTTCTTATTAGGAGGTCAAATTCACTATTAGCCATAAGAAAATTTAGTTATTTTAGTGTCCAGTCCAACCAGAACATCTGCACGCATTTAGGAAGATTTGGGACTGAATGTGGGCTTTGTCCATGGAAGCAAGTAGCCCATACTCAATAATTTGTGGTTCCTATGAATAGCTCCTTTCCTCCATGATACAAAGACACCATGTGAATTACAAGTAAATCTGCTAACAATGACAGAAGTCCCACACACTGCTTATAGCTCCTAAGATCGCTAGACTCAAAACTGCACTTGAACATTACCATGTTTTAGAAGACTTCACTGTCACTCACACATTCACCTCAAACTCAGAGCCAAGACCATGGATCCACTTCAGATCCTGCTGGACTTCTGAAGACTTTTCCCATCTGTAGATGAAATTCTAAACAGTCTTAGTAAATAAGAAACACAGAACCAAATACAGAGGAAATAGCCAAAGAGATCAGAGCAATAGCCATGACTAGCTTTAGCTTACCACCAGCAGTAGCTTCCCCAGAGAGGGTGTTTTCCCGCCTGACTTGTGTTTTTATTGCCTTTCTATTCTGCTTTCTCATTGCCTTTAAGCCTAGCCACATGACTTCCTCATCACTGCCTATCTATATAGACCTTCAGGTCTCTATTTTTGGTACTGGGATTAAAGGCTCGTGTCATCACGCTTGGCTGTGTCCTTGACCACACAGAGACTCTGCCTGCCATGTGGTCAGAGTAAGGGCATGTGCTACCACTGCCAGACTTCTGCTTAATGGCTATTTGACCTCTGATCTCCAGGCAACTTTATTTATTAACATACAAATAAAATATCACATTTCATCACAAATAAAATATCACTACACCCATCTATTCTTTAAGAATTCCATACATGTATATAATGCATTTTTACTACCTCACCTCTCTACTTCACATGCCTCCCTCTCAATGCTCTCTCTCTCTCTCTCTCTCTCTCTCTCTCTCTCTCTCTCTCTCTCTCTCTCTCTCTTCCTTTATAACACATTGTGTTCAGCTAGTGACATGGTAGCAAGGGCAACTTATCAGGGACCATACACTTGAAGAAAATAGATTTGCCTCCCTGAGCAGCTGTCAGTTGCCATGAGTGGAGCTGTTGGAGCTCCCCGTATATCCATGGTAGACTGTTGATTGGCTTGATCTTGTATAGGTCTTGTGTGCAAAGCCAGTGTTGCTGTGAGTTTATGAGTACAGTGGTCCTTTCGTATCCAGAAGATACTCTTTGTCTGTTACCAAAGAAAAGAAAGAAGAAATAAATTATAAAGTATTTATTGTCAAACATAGTTGTTTAAAGTTGCTTCTTTTCTTGAAATTAGGTATTTCTGAGTTTCTCCTGACAGAACTTTCTCACTGAGAATAATATGATAAAACATTCAAATTCACAGAGAAAACAAAATGACACATTACAGAAAAAGTTATCTTAACAATGTTAGATTTCAGGATACTGGAAAATTAAGTAATAATATTTTATTGCTTTAATAATTGAATAGAAAGTACAAAATTTGTACTTAATAGATTAATTTTATGAAAGCTCTTCTGTTCTTTAAAAGTATTAGTTGCAGTGTGTTGGTGCATACAGGAATAGTGCAGCTTATATTGCTCAACTGAATGATAAAATCAGTTTAGAATATAATTAGAATATAAAATAATATAATGAAGAGTCTTCCTCAACATTGGTATTTAAGTGTTTTCAGCTTTTAATCCTTGGCAATCTTTCTTCCTGTTTCCACTTTCTGACAAGATGATCAGAAGTCTGCTGTCTTATTCTTGGGTCCAAATGGGAGATTTAAGCTGGACAAGTCCCTGTTTTCTCAAGTAGTCTCTCACCTGATGCTAAACCCCAACTCAAGTAACAACACAAGCCAGTCTCCTCATGTTCGTAGTTGAAGCCTTTAGGATATCCTTGAGAGGATTTCTCATCCCACCCTATAGATTCAGTTATGTAAGTAGTACATTTTGTCATACCCTTTGGGTTATGAGTGAGGTGGAATCAGTTTTGAGATCCAAACCAAACTTTGGGTTGGGATCCTTCCTGATCTTACAATGTTATATTAGTAGGAGAATTTATAGCAACTGATTTGTATAAAGTTATGTCAGGCTCTGAGTTTCTGCCTCTTTCCTATATGAGCTTGACATCTCCACCGTCTTTTCCACCACCTGTTGCATTTCAAGAAGCAGGGAAGTAATAAAGAGAAATAGTAATTTCATGTTGGTGAATTCAAGATAATTTGTTTAATGACTGATGGGTATATGAATTATTAACAAGAAAATAGAAGAAGATCCAGTAAAATAGAAGATGATAAAGTCTACGTTAAGATTATCCAATACCAAGGAGTTGGAGGTATGTGTGTGTGTGTGTGTGTGTGTGTGTGTGTGTGTGTTTATGTGTGTGTGTACCTATATACATATATATTTGAGTTCATTTAGTGTTGCTTATATACATGTATGCAACACTAAATGAATTCAGAAGGTTGTATTTATACATGCATGCATGTTCACACATATAGAGGTACATGTGTGTATGTCTGTATATGTGTTTATGTGACAATAGAAAAGAAGAGTCCAATAACAGAAAGAAGAGAGAAAAAAGAGAGGAATTGGACCAGGGAGAAGGAAGGGTGGGACTGAAGTAAAGACTCTACCCATGCATGATACTCTCAAAAGCATAAATGAAAAGGAATATTTGAACCCTCAGCAATTATGGTCTAGGAAGCCAAGAAATAAACATAACTCATGAAAGAAATAACTAGAAAATGACCAAACTCAATGTATGCAGAAGCTGGACATGAGCCTTAGGAATAACTATATAGTGACAGTAGAAATTATATTGCTGGGTAGTCCTCATTGCAAAAGTGGGGGTGGGGTATGGTTGAGATAGAATTTTACATATTGCAATTATGTGCCAGAAAAGATACTGTGTAGCTAGAGTTTTCCTGCATGGTCCAAAGTCAGGACAAATCTCTGTCACCTGCCAGTCCCACAGCCGCTCAGACCCAACCAAGTAAACACAGAGACTTATATTGCTTAAACTGTTTGGCCTAATGGCTCAGGCTTTTAGCTATCTAATTCTTACATCTTATATTAATCCACTTCTATAAATCTATACCTTGCCACGTGGCTCGTGGCTTACCGGCATCTTCACATGCTGCTTGTCATGTAGGTGGCTGGCATTGTCTCTCACTTAGCCTTCCACTTCCCAGAATTCTCCTCTCTCCTTGTCCCGCCTATACTTCCTGCCTGGCCACTGGCCAATCAGTGTTTTATTTATACAGAATGATATCCACAGCAATACTGAAGCAATTAAGTGTTTTAAAACCCCTTAGTAGCAAAATAAATAGTTTCCTCAGAACTCTAGATCTTCAACACAAAGACAGCTTATCAATACCAGATTACTAGATTGTTTTCTATCAAAAAATTAATTGTTTAAATCAACTAAAGGAAATTGGAAGTATTGCTGATGCAAAATGTTATTGAATAAATTTATACTTTATTTATTGAGTTGACTCAATTAAGACACAATAAATTTTGAATATTGGTGTTAGAATTTGTAAATTGTCAGACTGCTCATCCACTCTGGTCAAAAAGGCTAAGGGGAGGAAAGAGATATATAATTTCATAGTTCATTGGCATAATGAATATTATTAACTTAATTAGTTATTATTAAAATAACACTCCATACTAGAAAGACTAATGACTCTCTGGGAGCATGAGGCTGTTAAATTTCACCTAAAATGTTTCCATAAATTAAAGACAACACAAATCTTCAAGTTAAGAATTCATGCACAATTATTTCCCAAGTGTACTTTGATTTTAAAACAATACTGCCTTTGGACTTTCATTTTAAAAAGACATATAACTAGATCACATAGTGAAGCCTGTATAAAAATGAAGTCATTAAAATGAGTTTAGACACGTTTCACTTACCTCTGAATACTAAATAAAGGAGTAAGTTGGTTTAATGCTTATTTCTGACTTAGATGAATGTCTGTAAAAGAAGGAAGTGTGACTCCCACAGGAGACACAGATGTGAGGTGGAGCAGCTTGTCATACAAAGGACATCTTCGTTATTCTTACATGACTCAAAATCTCCAAATATTAACCTACCAATACATGCTGGAGTCTGACAGATGGCTCAGCAGGTAGATGTGTGCTGCCAAGTCCAGTGACCAAAATTTGATCACCAGGACCCACATAGTAGAAGGAGAGAACTGAGTCCTGCAAGTTGTCCACTCACCTCCACACCAATGAACACACACACACACACACACACACACACACACACACACACACACACACACACACCAAATAGTAAATGAATGCTGAAAAGTTTATGAATAAATAAAAAAGAATCAAAACAAATGTAAGTTAAGTTTTCTTTTGAATTTGAGAAAGATTTATGGTATTTGACATATGGAGATTGAGCCCATGTTGTGTCTTCAGTAATTCTAAAACTTAAAATTCTCAGCTGGGTATAGTGGCACGTGCCTTTAATCCCAGCACTCGGGAGGCAAAGGCAAATAGATCCCTATGAGTTTGAGGCTAGCCTGGTCTACACAGTGAGTTCCAGGACAGTCATAGCTACATAGAGAGACTCTGTCTCAAAAAAAAAAATTAAAACTCTGATAAATATAATTTAAAAAATTTAAAAAGTCTTGCAGGCTGCCAAACACATGTAGTTCATACAAGGAAAGGAATTGTGATGCTGATAGACTTCTATCTATTATGCATTTCTCTAGACAAAGAGATGGACTCCTTGTCTCTCTGTCTTTTGGGAAACAGAGAAAGAGTTAAAATGTTTGGAAACTGACAGTTTGCTTTTTTTGTTTAAATCCAACAATGAACAGGGGACCATCGTCGCACAGATGAACAGGTACAAGTTTTCCTTTTGATGATGAGGTTGATTTTCATTGAGCATGAGTACCCTTGGATACTTAGAATCAATGTGACTCAATATATGTGGCCCAATTTTATCAGCAAATCAAAACTGCAGGCAGCTCCATTGTACACACTTTCTATTGAAACGACATGTAATTCTAGCAATGAACATGGTTAAAGAAAATGGAAAGAGAATTCTGAAGACTCAATTCCACTGTTTTCTATTCTACCTTTGAACCCTTATCTTTTTCTAATCCTAGGATTAAATCAGAAGTACAGAGATTCTTCACCTTTTATTGTGTTTCTTCAAAGAGTTTCCACAATATCTGTAGATAAAATGGAAAAACACAAGAATAATTCAGAGTGATCTACAAGGTGCTTATGTTTCTAATATAGAAATAGTTACATATTATAAGATGAATTTTCCTAGTTTAATATACTGGCATATCGTATTTCTGCAGAAAGACACATTAATTGCTTAGGAGTAGAGGTACAATTGCTCAGGAGACACAGCTTTTATTGCCTAGCCAAATAAAAAAAAATTACAGACAGACTATTTACTGAAGGCCACGTACATGAATAATATGGCCAGAAATTATCTAAAAGCATTAGACAGTGCTATTGTTTAATAATACTTTTTATTTTGTATATTAAATATATTTAAATTGGTTTGCTCTAATGTGATAGTCCTTTAAATTTATGCAACATAAATAAAATAGAATTGTCTTTGCAATAACAATTTACATTATTCTTTCCATTCTATGCCCCCCTTTTTGTGGTGTTACTCAGGATACAAGCAAGGTATCACATATACTAGACAAGCATTCTACCATTGACTAAATCCATCACTCTGAGAAAGGAGAGAGAGAGAGAGAGAGAGAGAGAGAGAGAGAGAGAGAGAGAGAGAGAGAGAGAGAGAGAGTCTCCATTTATTGTACTGTGTAGTTTAAAGAAAAATAGTGAGAATACTATTTCTCCATAATTTTTACCTTTTTGAAATATTCTTCTTTTAAGATGTACAGTTGAAGTAATAAAGCAAGTCAATATTTTGCAACTGTCTAGTTACCCAATTAATGTGCTCCTTCTAGGTAAATTATGTTGACTCTAAACAATAAATATTTAGCAAAGTTACCCTTGTTTTCTAATCTTGGAAGTAAACATTTTATATCCACACTTATCTATGTCCTTCATATGCACATGTCTGTAAGTTACTGATTTTCTTCTGTATTGTGATTTTGCATCAATATTCTTATGCATTGTTTCTAAATAAGCAGTGACAAAAAGCAAACAAAAGCAAAATGACAAATTCAGATTTAAGAATCAAAGAAAAATTGCATTGGATTTATATGTTTGTTCAGGCTAGTGCATCATTTTTAGCTTAGACTGTGATAGACCTCAACATCCAAGAAACTGTTTTTTTGAGATTTAAAAAATGTGTATGTGTTTCTGTGTCTGCATGTCATCTGTGTACAGGTTCTCACAGACGCCTGAAGAAGGGACATTGGGTCTCTAGAACTAGATGAGATCTTCCTGATGTGCATGCTGGGACCTGATTTCAAATTCATTCATAGATCAATAGGCCTATTAACTGCTGAGCAATCACTCTAGACCCAAATTCAAGAAACATAATGGGAACTAAAATATACAAAAACAAACAAGCAAACAAAAAACAAGTACTATGAGATATTCCCGTATTAAGAGATGCTCATAAATATTAAGTAGAATGACTGTAATTTCCCATTAAGTAGAAGATTTTGGGTTTTGTATATGAAACCTTAATTTTCCAATGGCATTCCCACCTATTTTGAAGGCTGCAGTTACCTTGCTAATCTACCACATGAAATTATAACATATAATGTTTCTAAGTTGCTAATTTGCTTTCTTAGAAACAAAATGAATCTGAGACATAGAGAGCTTGTGTGTATGTTAACTGAAGATGAAAAGACCAGGACAACTAGTAATGGTTGCAGCTACTGTGTGTCATTCATATATTCAGTGCAACCCACATACCACCAACAAGCATGCAGACTTCTTGTTTTAATTAAAACAATACCATGAGATATTGTAATTGAATGCTGTGAGATATTGTACTTGACCTTCTCTTCCAAAGATTTGTGTTTTGGATTAAGTAAGTATTTATCACTATTATCTCCCTAGTACAAGTTTTCAAAATTTGATAGTAATGCATTCTTAATGTAAGTGAAAGTTTTAGAACATAAACCACACTTTACTTTCATGGAGCTAATAATTCTCTGTGGCTGTATTAACCAGATACAAATGTATAAGGCTGGTTTGTGCAATCTAGTAGTGCATTTTTCTCTCTGAATTTCATCTATATCAATGCTGATATACTGTAATTCCATGATCAAGGAGGTAACTGTATTTGTACATGTTTTGGCTCTGTTCAAGATGATTTCATAATCTAAGACACATGATCTATTTCTCTTACCCTAGACAATAGAAATGAATAGCGGAAGCTCCACTTAAGTGGCATTCTGGGAAAACTTGAGAAATCTAGCGATTGTGCCTTTGTTCATTTTGTAATCACAGACTCAAATATAACTACAGAAAGTTTAAAGATGCAGAGAACTTCAATGAGGACAAAGACTCATGGCTGCACAAGATGTACATGCATGAACTACTGTACAATAATAAATTGAGACATTACAAATTTGTTGTCAAATTACTATAAATAGTATAAGTAATCAATGCTTCCAGTAATTTCTCAAGGTCTTGTTGGGTAGATTTCTCCATGCATTGAAATAGATATGCATCCCACCTTTGTCTTAAACACTAGACTCAACAAATAAAGGATTGGATGAATGATGTTATTACAAATTCAGCTTGAGGTTAACTGTTCCTACATAGTGACACTAGTTTACAGTCATTGTTATGAAATAGATTTGGATTTTCTGCACCACGTTTTTTTGGTTTATTTACTCTACAGCATTTCAAAAACAACTTTTTAGTTATTGCCTTTCTCGATTTCAGAGGGGTTTAGTTAAAGATGCAGAAAATTCCAATTGAATGATGTGTTTTACAAGCAGTTATATGAACAAACAAGAAGTGCCCTCTGGAAATTTGCATCTTTTATTGTACTTAAGATTTTTACATTTTTTGGTCAGAGAAACTTAATCAAGAGCATGTTTAGGGCTTGAGAAACATCTCAGCAAATAAGAGTATGCATTGCTTTTGTAGAGGACCCAAATTCAATTCTCAGCGATGTCAATTGACTTACAACTACAGGTCCGGGGATCAGATATCCACATATGTTCTCTACAGGCAACTGCATCCCCCCCCCACACACACACACATAGCCCCACATTGGCACACTCCTACACATACAATTAAAAATAAAAGCAATCATTTTTAAAGTCATATTTTATTATTGATTATATGTGACAAAAAGGTGTCTAGATTATCAACTGTGAATTAGTTTTGCTACATCCTCATCCTACTATTGCTGGACCATTATAAAGTTGCAGAAATATATATGATGGGCACATACAGAGATGATGAAAAGTGCCATTTATTTAACCTGCAGTTGGGGAAGAGATTCTGAGGTTCCTGTTATAAAAATATTTTTTTTTCAATTTTGCTGTACTGAAACTTGAATGTAGTGACTTGCATATATATGGTAGGCAATCACTCTGGCTCTGGGCTAATGTATAATTTCAAGTACAAAGCAATTACACAAATTTGCTCTTCTTAAAAAAAAAACATTTAAGTAGATGCTTAGAATTTGTATATATAATTAAAATAATGTAATAGGCCATGCTTAATTTGGCTACTTGGTTAATAGTTTAAGCAATGTGCATATTGACATCATATATAATCCTGTTAAGATTCAGCGTAGATATTTGTTTCTTGATTTTGTATGTGTGACTCTTGAAGAGAAAAAGCCATAGCTCATGCAGGCAAGCATTCATCTTCTGTTGCATTATTTTCACCCTTAGACCCTACCATGATTTTTGGTTCTGCAGCACCATGGAGATGCCCATCTGAAATTTTCAATAAGAGAATTTATATTTTTGTTGAAACACATGGTAATATTAAGTCATTTTACTGAGGGTCATGACTATGTGTATCAGCGGTGGGGGATGGTTCTGTGTTTGATTGAAAGTCTGAAAAATTTGGAAACCTAATATTTGGATTTAATGAATTACAAAAAATTTCATGTGATTAGGTAGTTTTTGATGGTAGTAATATGTTAAAGGTAGTAATACTTAAAAATTGAAGTATAATAATTTATACACAATATAGATGATAACTACTTGTTTAAAGTCCCCTTGTAGTTAATATTGTAAACCTTTTAGCATTATCTGTATGCATGTGGTATTTATTAACACCCAATTATAAATTTAACAGATTATAAAGCATGTACATATTTTAAGATTTACAGTATATGCTATAAATTGTTAGTTCTAGAAGCAAATGAAACATGTATTTTGTGGTCTTCTAAAGCATTTCTGTTTCTATCTTTACTATTTTGCATAGTTAGTAGTTTTAAAAGTTTTTTTAAAAAAAGATTTTATGTATATGAGTGTTTGTGTAAGTCTTTGAACCACATGGAAACCAGAGGAGGGCATCAACCCCCCTTGAACTCTAGTTACAGAAGGTTCATATACCTGCTGGAACTGAATCTCTGTCCTTGGTAAGAGCAACAAGTGCTCTTAACCACTAAGCCATTGCTCCAGGCACCAACGTTATTCAGTTTTTAGTCACTGCATCTCTAATAAAGTCTTGGATATTTTATAGCTGTTTTACAAGGGAATACTGCATTTAATTTTACCTAATTTCACCCACTCCAAGAAACTGACAGTTTATACAACTCTTTCAAATATTATTCAATTAAAGCTCAGGTTCAATACTTAAAGACTCAAACTCCCTGTCATTTTAGTTTTTGGTTTCTAAACAGTGCCATTACCTTTCTCTCAGCAGTCAGTTAACACACTGCTTATTATTTTATTTTATGTTTCCCTTTTACACCATCCTTTATTTTTCACTTCTGCTCTTGTTCTAACATCCCCAGCTTTCCTGGAATGCTCTTCAGTGATTCATGAAATACTTCCTCAATTCTTCTTACTAGGATGAACTATTGCCTTTTGAGGAAGATGGTTTAAGAGGATTTCTTTGTTCTCTTGCTGACAATATCCATCCATAATTTTTTCCTCTTCCTTTTTTCTTTGCTTTTCTTTTCTTTCTTTCTTTTTTTTTTATTCTTACAGATATACATAGGTAGTGCTCTTCTGGGCCAAAAAGGATGCACGGATGCAGATGGTTGGGTCTGCCATGTTTTAGAATTCAAAATAGCACCTGAATTTAATTATACAGATTAACATGTATGATTTACATGTGATAACAGTACCAGAAGTAGAGAACTGATAACTTGGGACTGAAGCCGGGCAAGAAAAACATATAGTGGTGATTCTCTTGGTTTCTCCCTCATAGTCTGGAAGTGATTTGAGTTCCCATATCAAAAACAAATAGAGATACAGAAAGAGAGATATACAGGTAGGGATGGAGGGAGCCTGAAAAGGAGGGGGGAGGGAGGGTAGGGAGAGAGATTGTTTGTCTTTTAAAATTTTATTTATTTATCTATTTAATTATTTATGTATATATATGTATGTATGTATGTATGTATGTATGTATTTTTACATCATGACAGCAGTTTCCCCTCCCTCCTGTCCTCCCATTCCCTCCTTCCACCTCCTCTGTGCCCTTCCATTCACTCCTCCTCCATTTCTGTTCAGAAAAGCACAGGCCTCCCATGAATATCAACAAAACATGGCATATCAAATTGCAGTAAGACTAAGACCTCCCCTTGTATTAATGCTCTGCAAGGCAGCCCAGTATGAGGAACAGAATCCCAAAAGCCAGTAAAAGAGTCAGAGACAGCCCCTGCTCCTGTTGTTAGTAGTCCCACAAGTAGACAAAACTGCACAACTGTCACATACATGCAGTGTGCCTAGATCAGTCCCATGCAGGCTCCCTGGTTGTTGGTTCAGAGACTACTGGAAAGGGAGGGACATTTTGGGGTCAGGTAAGAATCTAGTGCAAGAGAATTTCCCAAGAATCTATAAGGATGAGACTAAGCTAAGGACTCCTAGCAATAGTGGATACTTAGCCTGAACTGGCCTTCTCCTGTGACCAGATTGGTGCCTAGCCCAATTGTCATCAGAGAGGCTTCATCCAGCAACTGATGGAAACAGATGCAGACCCACAGCCAAACATTAGGAGGAGTTCTGGATATCCTGAAGAAGAAGGGGGAGAAAGGATTGTAGGAACCAGAGGGGTTTGGACACCACAAGAAAACTCAATCAACTAACCAGGTCTCATAGGGGCTCACAGAGATTGTGTATTTCAAAAAGAGATGTTCATTTAGCTCTCTTTGAAGAATATCTTCATAATCTCCATCTTCAATTTCTCCTTATATCTCACAAGTCAATATATTTTCCAAATAGCATGAGATATATAGTTTTAATAATAACATCAGTATAGTATTTTTTCCAAAAGGAAATTGAAAAGTGTATAGGAAACGATCTTTGTAACTCAGGGTCTATGGTTTCCATATCAATTGACCATTGTTCTCTTTGTAGTCTAGGAAATGCATTGTTTCAGCCATACAAAACAGAACCCTTGCTAGTGACATTGTCTTGTCCTGTTTCTGAAGATCATCCCTTTAGTTTGTCATTCTATTGACTGTGAAAAGATGAATGTTTTAGATTTATAGAAAACACACAAAGGTTCCAATTTTTATTCCTAAATATTCGATCTAATTGTTTTTTTTTTCTTAGCTGAATTTTGCTTTCCATTGCAAGCAAGAGAAATTTACATAGAGAGCTGTTTGCAAACAGAATAGTATAGCTCCAATAACTTCAGGAGAAATTAAAGAAAATTTAGAAAGTATAGAGACTGGTACAGGGTACCCCAGCTGCTACCAGTGCTCCTGCTCTCTGCACTTGTGTCTCTTCTCATTCTCTCCGGCGGCAGCAGATCTCCTCACATAGTCAAGCGAACTCTGCAACGAGCCTTGCGCTTCATCTCCTTCCCAAGAAGATGAAGGAGACTTTCTCATATTTGTAGCACCTGCACACTGACAAGAGATTCCTGATAACCGACAACTGTGCTCGTGACTGATTTCCACCTGGCCCAACATTGAATCACATCATTGATCATCACAGTTGGCATTTGTAAGAAAATGTGCTGGTATGGTTTGGATCAGAAATGTACTTCAAAGGCTACCCTGGGAAGTAAGGCTAAGTGAAGGAAGGGAGATCACTGTGCATCCTTGAGGGAGGTACTGGACCCTGCCAGATCTGTCTCATAGCTTTGGTGGGAGTAGCTTTATTTCACTGTTCACTTCCCACCATGATGTTCATCCTCTTGACAGACCCAAAGCAATGGAGCTGTGTGATCATGGGGCTATGATGTTGAACCCATTAGTTAAATCATCCCAAGACAAAGTTGACGATGTTAGTCATGTTGTCACAATCAGAAAACTGACCAGCTTGTCTGTGTCTGCCAGGTAGTTTAGTCTGAGAATCAGAACACTGACAAAGTGGTGCAGGCTTGCTCTGCCCCCAGCGAAGAGCCATATCATTGAATCACTGTTGTTTCCAGTCTCAAAAATTACTCATTCTGTGAACAGCTTGCCTGTCTTAAGTGAAAAAGAAAATTCTCAGGAAATTCTATCCAGTGCATTATCATGACCCCCAAAATTGAAAGCCCTAATTTAGTTTAAGTATTTCTAAATTTAAAAACTGATCAGATACTCTTAGCAGTGGGATCAGAGCCTATCGTTAAGGCTTGGGCTGGCTTTTGGGAACCTATTCCTCATTGTGGGCTGCCTTGCCCAGCCTCAGTACAAAGGGAGGGGCTTAGTCCTATCTCAACTTGATATGCTGTGCTTTCTTGACACCCATGGGAGGCCTGCCCCATTCTGAACAGAAACAAAGGGGGAGTGGATGGAGGGAGGGGCAGAGGGGCAGCAGAGTGGGGGAGGAGGGAAAAGGATAGGAGAGAGGGGAAACTGATCAGGATGTAAAATAAATGAAAAAATTTAATTGATAAAAAAGAGAAAGAAAATGTTCAGAGAGGTAAAGAATTAACTATAATATCAAGCACATTCACCAGCTCACCCGGCTTCATTGTGTAACTCATGCATGATCCATAAATGGCATTTAAAGATTTAGAATGGGGGTCTAAGCCATGGTCTTCCTATAATAATTAATTTTGCAACTGCAATTATAGGAAGCAAAGTAAGACAACCACAATAAAATAGTATTTAAACTTCATTCCTACCTGAGAACATTTTATGCCACTGAGTCAAGAGAACAGGAAGGCCACAGGAAGCTCTGTATTTCCAGATGTTAAAGCTTTGCAAACAGGTTATAGGGAAAGCACATAGTACCAACCAGATTGCTGAAGCTAAAAGAAAAGAAAAATGTGAGGCCTAAGCAGCCCAAGGGGCCTTCAAAGGGAGGCTTGCGAAGGATATTTGCAGGAACAGATAGATACATGGGATAAACCTGGTTTTATGTTTCTATTTACATATTAATTGTAATTCAACTATGGCATAATTAGAGAGGCTCAAAACAAGGCTGTAAAAAACATGAATTGCATAAACAATAAGTATTGGGCTTTTGAGGATTATTCCAAAGTTGACTTGAAACGCTGTCACAGTCCTTGTCTCTTGATTTTATTCATGCACAGTTTCCATTTTAATGATTGATTTATTATTGCTCATAAATTGAAATGAAGCTACTTTTGGCAGTAATACTCTTTCATTTCATTATAAATACTCATGGAAAACTATTTCTTGAGGGCTTTAGACATTGCAGTTAGTTTTTTTTTCTTTTCATTTCTTTTACAAACAAGGCAGCAGATTAAACTAAATCTCTATCACAGATTATTGAGAAATGTTTGTTTTCTGCATGGAAATTAGAAGAGCATCATGTTAAATTGATATCTTGTCTTCTTCAGAGGCTTCAAATAGAAAAAAATGAAAGATTTAGAACTTCAGACACCAATGCAACTCAACAATGGTTTTAAAACTAGAATGTTACTTACATATTACATGAATTCTGCAATAGTATCAAGTTAGTCCAGTGACTTGATTCCAAGTGGATCTGGTTATTAATAGGAGTCACTATGCCATGTCAGTTAGTTTTACACCATAAAATGTGCAGATATTTGAAATATTAATTAATACAATTGAATTAAGCTTGAAAAATCTATAGAAATCTCAGTGTGTTATAAATAATATGAACTCAACATGAGCATGGTGACTAGTAACTAGTTGGTTGTGAGGTTGGGATTAGTAGGCCACCTGTAGGTTTGGGTCAGTACGACATCTATTCCTGTGAACCATAGAATAGGTGAGGAAGGATCTCACTGATTTTTAACCTTTTCCTTGTTCCATTTGTATAAGGAATTTTTGTTTTCCACCCTCATTCTCCTCTCTAAACACCCCATTGCTCCCACAGAAATGCTTTTTTCCCCCAAAAGCCCCATTCTGTACTTCCATGTCCTCTCTTTATATGTGACCCACTCAGTTTAATTGGAGTATCTTACAGGAGTGTGGGTAGGAGGTTATTTACTTGAGTAAAGGCAATTTTTCGGTGCTGCATCACTGAAGAAAATGACACCTCCTCCCACACCACTCTGAATCGCAAAACAGGACCTCATGGGCCCCTGCTTCTTGATGTAGTGTTGATGGACCAATAATGTCCACATTTTGTGCATTTAGACACAGCTTCTGAGAGTTCAAGTGTGCAATGACTCTGTCATGTCCAGAAGGCACATTATTTATTGTGGCTCTCCCACATCCTCTGCTTCTTCCGTTATCTCCCCCATCTTCTGCAATGTTCTCTGAGCTTTAGAGTGGGTGATATAGCTGCCCCATTTTTTAAAAGTAATCATTACTTTTTCTTTCTCACATGTGCTTTTTTTTTTTTTTCCGACTTGACACAAACCTAGACATATCTTGGAAGAGGAACTTAAAATGGAGTAAATGCCTCCCTAAAGTTGACCTGCATGCTCACTGTGGCTGGTTCCACTGCTGGGCAGGTGGTCCTGGATGGTACAAGAGAAAAAGCTGACCAAGCCATAGAGAGCACACCCATGAGCAGTGTTTCCCCACGGCTTCTGCTTTTGCTTCCAGTTTCCAGGTTCCTACCATGATCTGACTTCCCTCAGTTACGGACTGTGATATGCAAGTGTAAGCCACATAAACCCTTTCCTCTCCATGTTGCTTTTGGTGATGGTGTTTACCAGAGTAATAGAAACCCAAACTAAGACAGTGATTTTTTTTTTATTGTGTACGTTTTTCATTATGGTTTCATTTTTCATTTTATTTATTCTTTTTACCATTCTTTCTACTGTGTGTCTTTTCCTTAAAAAATATGCCAATATTGTAAAGTGTCCTGTATGTAATAAGAATATTAAGTATACATGGTAGCTACAGGACATTATTTTAGGAGTAGACAGAGCCCATGACACATTAATGGAAAATATTCACTAGGCAGTAATTTTGAAAGTGACAATGCAGTCTGGAAGCATTCTGCTCTCCTCCAATAACAACACCAGTGTGTTCACTCAATAGAACATCCACTGCAACAGGTTGATCCTCACTCTGTCCTGGACCATATGAGAAGTTTGATTAAGTCTAAGGATTCCTTCTCAGGATACTTCTAATACATAATAAAATATACATAATAAAAATGTACAATTACTATAGAAACCAACTATAAAATACACATTGATCAAAATATAAAACATGAAAATTTGTACTGTGATCATATATATTACTTATATACCATATATAAACTTTTTTTTTTAATTTTTATTTTGCAATACAATTCAGTTCTACATATCAGCCACAGATTCCCTTGTTCTCCCCCCTCCTGCCCCCCTCACCTTCCCCCCCAGCCCGCCCCCGATTCCAATCTCCTCCAGGGCAAAGCCATCCCCACAGACTGAGATCAATCTGGTGGACTCAGTCCAGGTAGGTCCAGTCCCCTCCTCCCAGGCCGAGCCAAGGGACCCTGCATAGGCCCCAGGTTTCAAACAGCCAACTCATGCAATGAGCACAGGACCCGGTGCCACTGCCTGGATGCCTCCCAAACAGATCAGGCCAATCAACTGTCTCACCCACTCAGAGGGCCTGATCCAGTTGGTGACCCCTCAGCCATTGGTTCATATTTCATGTGTTTCCGTTCGTTCGGCTATTTGTCTCTGTGCTTAATCCGACCTTGGTCACAACAATTCTCGCTCATATAAACCCTCCTCATTCTCGCTAATTGGACTCCCAGAGATCCACCTGGGGCCTAGTCATGGGTCTCTGCATCCAGATCCCTCCTGGCAATGGTCGAGAGACAGTCCGAACTGACCTACTCTGGTGATGGGATGGCCAAACACCCTAATTGTCATGCTAGAAACCTCATATATAAACTTTTAAAATTGAAATATTATATAATCTGATCTATTTTTGTTGACATATAATACTAATTTCAGCATAGTGATTAGATTAAGGTTTCAGATATTTATACAATTGCAATGAACTATAACTAAGTACAGAGATGAGACTCTGGGGTTTGTTAGTGACAAAGTCATCATGTATGTCTGATTATGTAAGATCACTTGATCATAGTTTTGATTAAAGTTGTATTCAAGGAAATGCAACTTCTAAACTAAAGAGGGATAGTAACAGAGATATGACTGTGGTTTACTTTTCATCTACAGTTAAGTGGCTCCATTCTATCCACTGATCTTGTATTAACAGCTCTTACCATAGGAACCAGAAGTCCTATTATTTCACATTTCAGTTTGTATCATTGCTCTCAGAGCCAGAAGTTTCCATACCTATGGAATATCAAATCATCCAGATGTATTTTAGCTGTTCTTAAATCAAACAAATAATCTTCCTCCCCAATAAAGTATTTGAATTCTCTTCAGTAGTGTTTCAGGAAACTGTGATCCTCATCTCTCAGGGGTTCTTTAACAAAAATAGTTTCTTAGTATCCTAGAGGATTGCACACACACACACACACACACACACACATAAACAACAACAATAACAACAACAACAACAACAGCAACAAAAACAGCATCAAAACCCCCTTATCCTAAGTTACAACACTCTTTAAACCCAGACATTTAAACAAGTAGTTATCTATAGAATCTCTTACCTACATAGCTGTTGGAAAATGACCAGATCATTTGTGTATGTGTGTGTGTGTGTGTGTGTGTGTGTGTGTGTGTGTGTGTGACAGAGTTTTATTCATAAAGACTCAACAATACAGAAAATAGAAAGTGTACAAATGTGGTTTGCTAAATCACTCTTAACTCCCTGCATGTTTAGACAGAAGATTTAATTATTGTAAACTTCGATGTAGAGAATGACAGAGAATGTGGCATACACACAGAATCTGCTATAGAATCTAGCAGAGGACATTTAAAGAGCACTTATGGTTATTGATCTCATCAGTGTTATTACTCCTGATTGCTTCTGCCTCAGGTGTCCATTCTTCTTTATGATCCTCCCAGTTTAAGGAAAGATTCCTTTTGAAGATAATAAGGACCGATATTTATTCATATTTTCTATCTACTTCATTTTTATAGGGCATATAATTAGTATTTACAGCAATGAAATTTTTAATAAAATATAGTAATACTCTGTAAAAATGACAATCACAAATTTCTCCTCTTATTTAAATATGTAAAGAATTTTATGAATCAAATGTGGGTAGTGAGATTTGGAGAGACCATGGTAAAATGTTATGATTCTTCTCCATAAAATTGTGTGTGTGGGTCATTACTGAAAATGCTTAAAAATGTACTATACAAAGTAGCTGTGCAATAAACAATAGGAAAAGTAAATCTGTATTGTTTTTTAGATGGTGGGAGAAGGAGGTACCCCTTTTGTCTTTTTTAGATAAATAATATACCTGTCAACTGACAAAATATAAGGGAATAAATAAACAATTTATTAATAAAACAATTCTGAAATTCTCAACTTCTTATCAAGTGGAAAAAAAGATGTTCTTGGGATGAGAGTGTGAAGATAAAAAATGATTTCAGGAAGAGACAAAATACGTTTAAGATGGAGTAATTGTGCCTCTCACTGCCCCCTTCACAGCCTAACATTAAGAGTAATTCCCCCTGATTAAAGTAATATTCAACTATACATTGTGAAGATACTTATTAGAATATTTTGAAATTTAGAGTCAAAACCAATGATGCACAAGAGAGTATACTGGTATGGTTTTTCGCTTATGCTTCTGGAGGAGACTCTAAAACAATCCACATTGCAAACGGACCAAATGGAAGTAGTAGCTAGAGAACCATGGTAAGGCTCCCAGGAATATGCAGTTTTTTTGAACTCTAAGGCGTCCCCAGATGCCAGAGCTGTAGTTTGTGCCAGCAGTGAGATGGGCCAGCAGTGAGAGTGGCAGTGAGTAGATGTTAGTAAGATCTTCTCACACATGCTTACCACTCTACCCAGTTCCAGGCCCATCACAGGAAGTACACGGGAGACAAAGAGAATAAACCCCAGAAGAACTAAAAGTCTGGGAGCACAGGTCTTCATATGAGCTCATGCTAATGACAGAGCTGGAAAAAGTCTTTGAATCTGTGTCTCCAGTCCTGAGGTCACCTCCAAGGGTGTGAAAGTGACTAGAGTTAAAATAGCAAAGTTTTTCTAAATGAATTTCAAAATACACCATCAATATCTCAGACTAGGTGATGATCCTTTGGAATAGACAAAAATAATAATTTAAAAGTTTTACAAACTAAACTGAAGGACTGAAGAGGCATTTTAATTGGTAGAAAGCTTGTTTGGAAACCCCAGGCATGTCAAAACCTGGCATGTTGACACATGCTTGTTACCACAGTTCTTGAAAGGTGAGGGCAGGAAGATCAGAAGTTCATGGTCATCCTCAGCTACACAGTGAGTTCAAGGGCAGCTTGAACTACATCAAACTCTGTCTTAAAAAACAAAAGCAGAAGGTGGGAATTGGAGTCACATCCTCATAACTATATGAGGTGGGTCAGAAATGCAGTATGAATTTGTGAATACTGTCTTGTAAAATATATACAAACATTATCAATATGCTCCAGAGTATTTTAACAGGATAGAGTCTTATAAGACATTTAAGACATCATCAGGTGTTACTTAACAAATACAAACAAGAAAATCATCACAAATCTTTAGCATGAATTCATTTTGAAATATTTAATAAGTAAAAATGTATTTCATGTATTGACATATGTATGTGTATGAGTAACAGAATCATGTGTTGTACATTTTTTATAGTGCTGTATATATCATATATTCATGTTGTGTACTAATTCACTTAAATTTAAAAATGTATTCACTAGCTGGGGAAATGAGACCAACATTATATTTAGTTGGGTATGGGAGACATTTTTTCTTAAACATATATTTCCATAACATTTTAATTTAATCAGTCTTTCAAAGCTGTATCAAAGTATGAATAATTCTTCTATATGTAGGTTTTCCTTATTTCTATTTTTTTCAATGAATTTGTACTGAAGTAGAAAACAAAGCTTCTATGTTGTGCAAAACATTTTCATAGAAAACAATACAATTCATTCAAATGTTTAAAAAATTAGTCCAACAGTTAAAGAAAGATATAATAAGAACCAAATGCTTTATATTCTAGCCTTGTTATTCTCCCTATTAATTTCCATTCAACATATTTTCTACAAGGTGTTTCTTTTAATAACTTCCAAATTCATAAATAAGTTACATTCCTTGTCATTATTCTATTTCAAAAATGAAGCACTGGTCATGTTTGGTATACTTAGGTCTTTAACAACACCTCTAAAAGCTCATCATTCTATCAGTAGGGTGTATGACTAGTTTGAGCTAGCCTGTTATTCATTTTCTCAGAGCCTTTGCTGGGCTTCTTGTCTTACTGCTCTACAATGCTCACCACCTTTTCCATCCTAACAGTTAAAACCATCAGTACCCCAGCTCTTCCCCTCTGTTCCTCTTCTGTGTTTTACCTACAATTGTTTTTAATGTTTTTTGTCAGTTCTTTGAATTAATAATTATTGTTATAAAACAGTGTAAATTACACTTTTTGTTTTTGAATACAGCTATTACTTCTTGTGATTTGAAAATCAATGTACAGTTACTGATATTATTTGATGGAACATGAAATGTTAATGGGAAATGTGTATAATAGGCATATGTTACTTATGTTTTTTTCTTATTCTTATGGAGTCAGCAGAGCCTGGTACATTCAGAAGAAGCAGGTCCAAGGCCCTCCTCCTTCCTCAAGGCTATGTGAGGTGTCCCTCCAAGGTAGTGGGCTCCAAAAAGCCAGCTCATGCACCAGGGATGGATCCTGATCCTTCTGCCAGGGGACCCCTTAAGCAGATCAAGCCACACAACTGTCTCAGAGGGGAGGGAGGAGAGAAGAAGGGGATCTGTGATTGGTATGTAAAACAGATTAAAAATTTCTTAAAAAAAAAAAAAACACTCCCAGAGAGAAGCTCATATCCTAGGTGAATTCAGATTCATTCAAGTTGACACTAAAGACTAACCTGGCATGATTTCTATGTGACACCTGAGAAGATAAATATATTCTTATGAGTGAGAAATGAACAAACCAAAAAAAGTAACTGTCCCTCTGTATTAAATGGATATTTGAGTGCTGTTTGTACAAAGTAAATGGACCTGTATTTGTGTGTGCATGTGCATCTGTGTGTGTGTGTGTGTGTGTGTGTGTGTGTGTGTGTGTGTGTGTGTGTGTCTAGAACTTCAAAGTATATCCCTTTTATGGTCTCCATATTAAAAAACACCATGGTAAACCAGCCTTAGTGATTTGCTCCTTTGTGTGTTTTTACTAGAACCATTAATTGTCCAAGGGTGGGCTTGAAGTTCAGGCAACACTCAGCCTCCCGCATGCTGGGATTATAAGGTGTGAATCACCATACCCTGTTCATTTTTCTTTTTGCCGTTACCATCCTCTCTTTGACAGTGCCTTCCAAGTTTCAAAGCAAGTTCAAACTCATAATCAGACTTGCTTTTACAAAAGCCCATAAAGTCTGAAGTTGAAGAATCATGATTCTCTCAGGAACAAAACTGACATTAACCACAGGGTATTCACAGAGGACTTTACAGGTTAATGAGTGAATTCACAAACTACCTTAAGAATCTTTTGGCTACAAATGTATTTGGAAATAAATGAAAATACACTTTAAGAAACTATCAGCTAAACACTTCTAAAAACATACCCAGTGGGACTCAAAACTTTTCTAAAATAACATTATGTTCCTCCTCCATTAGGTTGTTTCCATCCCATGATCAGAATAATTTCTTATAATTAGAAGGAGAATAATATCCTTTGAAAGTGAACTAAGTTATGATCTAAAGAAAACATTTAAAAAACAAGTGTTTTTTTTATTATTATTCTATAGCCATATAAAATGTATTGTGTAAAAAGTAAATTTTACAATGAGGCAATCTCCTTAGGAAATGCTACAATAAACCCAATTTTCTTTTAGGAGAACTTTCAGTGTTTTAAATCTCATTTTCTTTAAATTTTTTTTTATAACACAGCTCAGGAGATTGGTGACAAAAAAACAACATAATGAATTTTGAGGCTGCATAATTTATGACTTCATACTCACAGCGACAGTTTTAACCTCCACTCATATTTACATTTGCCCTCTATTTCCCAGATTCAAATGGTCTTTCGGAGGAGATTGGTTTCATGCGGAGACAGGATAGTAATCAGAAATTTCTATCTTACTCACAATAAATCAGAGCCATTTCTGCCCACATTTGTGGCCACCATTGAAATAAAATGCACCTCTCACTGGGAGATGCCTGTGGCTATTAACTGCTTGAGTTTTGATTTCCAATAAAGACACATTTTCAATTTGTTTAATGTTTCTAAATAGGGGTGTGGTTTCCTGGTATATTAAAACAGTTGTACCACTAAAATCCTTTCTACTTCATAAAATACGGGTTGTATATTATTGTACAGCAAGACTTTATGATACAGAAATAATAAAATGATAACAAAAGTATATATATATATATAATTTAGAAAATGTATTTGTAAACACTATCACCTTTTTTAGTTGTTCACAGTATTTTTTTATTATTAAGAAATTTTCTATTCAATTTACATACCAACCACAGATCTTCCCCAGCTCCTCTCTCTTCCCTCCCCTCAGCCTTCCTCCCCAGCCCAACCCCCCTTGCCACCTCTTCCAAGTCAAGCTCTCCCATGGGGAGTCAGTAGAGCCTGGTACTTTCAGTTGAGGCAGGTCCAAGCCCTTCTCTCCTGCACCAAGACTGTGCAAGGTGTCACACCTTAGGCATAGGGCTCCAAAAGGCCTGATCATTCACCAGGGACTGGTCCTGATCCTCCTGCCTGCCCCCCCCCCCAAACAGCTCAATCTAAACAACTGTCTCGCGTATCCAGAGGGCCTAGTCCAGTTCTATGGGGGGCTCCACAGCTATTGGGAAAATGTACAGAGATGACTAGCCACACTAGTGGAAACCCATGAGCTGTGGACCACTATCACCTTTCAATTCTTACTATTTTCCTGAAGCAAAACAGAACACTGTGCTTCCTCCCATCACCTTATATGGACCAGAAAGGGACTGGAGCAGAGATGATTCAGCCACAGCAAAAGATACGTAAATTACTTGAAAATTTGAATCTGAAGAAGTTGCCATTCAAAAGACACAGGTAGCCCAGACAGGCCACTATCCATTTAACCACATAACTGATTCAGACACAACTGCTTGGTAACTGCTGGTACAAACGTTGTAGCTAGAAAACTGCAATAAGCTGACATTGGCCAATTGCTAAATGTGGATGGGATCATGTATAGAGACCTAAAAAGAAAGAAAGAAAGAAAGAAAGAAAGAAAGAAAGAAAGAAAGAAAGAAAGAAAGAAAGAAAAAAGAGAAAGGCTGTTACAAAATGGGCATTTTCGCTTTTCCAGAGAATAATTGTGGGCAAATCATCAAGGGAATACACCCTCAATATGACAGGGTTTAAGAAACAGTAGCCGGGACTTGCCCTTCTTGTTCTGAGTCACAATTCAGATACATGCACAGGATGAAACATCTAAAGGTATTGACATTTCTTAATACCCCCCAAAAAATTGCTGATGAAACAGTCCATACAATGTTTTTCTTTCATGGTTTGATTGTTTATTTATTTATTTATTTTATTAATTTATGTGTGTGTGTTTGTGTGTGTGTGTGTGTGTGTGTGTGTGTGTGTATGTCTGAGACGATGTGGGTATGGAGATCAGAAGACAACTTGCTAGAGTTAGTTCTCTCTTTCCACTCTGTGGGTTTAGGGCATAAAATTGAGGTCATTAGCCTTGGCAGCAAGTGCCTCTGCCTGCTGAGCCATCTACCTGTTCCCTAATACTGGTTTAGTACTTTTTAAAAAAAATTCTAGGTAAGAAACATATTTTTTTCTGATTCTTAATAATCTGATTTTTAAAATATATTCTGTTTAATAAAAAACTGTGAAAGGAAAAGCCAGGTTATGCTATGACAAACAAACAAACAAACAAAAAAACCAACCAACTTGGAAGATATGTTTTTATCTGTTGTTCCATATTAGGATAACCTCCCTTATAAATTCCAAGACTAAGTCACCAAGTAAGCCAACTCAAGTTTAAATACAACACAAAAGGCAAGGGATATGTTGTGAATGAGCAATTCAGTGTTGTAAAAGTGAGGCTATTTTCATGGGTAGAATTAAATGGTTCCTGTGTCACATGATTTTACCATGATGTACATTACTTCCTTTATTTGTTTACTTACTCTAACAACAAGGCAAGATTGTAGACTCAAGGAAAAATCTTCTCAAATTTGATTAAATACATATATCCTTAAATACAGGAAGCTGAGGAAAATACATATAGAAATTTATGACTATAGTCATTACAATGAGACTTCTGGGCAAAGCAAGTAAAATTCTTGAAAGCCATCAAAAAGGAATGATAAATTTGTCTCACAGAGAGATAAATTTTATTGACTTTTCTTCTGAAATAATGGAAGTCAGTAGGAAGCAGCAGGGGCTTTTTCAAATGCATCCAGAAAAGGCCTGATTTTATATCTAACAGAACTACCATTCAGAGAAAAAGGGGAGAAAGACATTCTCATATAAAAGAAACCCCCAAGTTCTTTTTGCTAGCACACATACACTTAAGGATGGATAAAAGAAGTTCTTAAAAAAACCATAAAAGATGGAACATCTGAAGATCAGGTGGAAGGAAACAACAGACAAAGGTGATGAATGAGCAAGTACTACAGACTATATTTCTCCTCTGAGTAATGTGTTCACTTTTACATAGACATTGCGTAAGGATATACCAAGCAATCTTCCAGAATCTCGTCAGTGTCTTAAATGTTTACATACCAAAGAATAGACATCAGTCATATAAGATATAAAAAATTAAGATCTGAAAGAAGTAATAGAAAAAAATCCCCTATATCATGGCATTTCAGCATTGTTTTATTAGCTGAGAGAATTCTACATGCAAAAACAAGAGTTAAGAGTAATTAATCTACATAATCAATCATAATACCTAAGACACATACACTCATACACACACACACACACACACACACACACACACTATTGTGTGTGAATTAATATTCACGTGATATCCACCAATGTAGACTGTGCCATGGACCACATAACAAACCAAGACAACTTGAAATCATTGAAATTTTAATTATATATTATATACTCTCTGAATATAAGTAGAACACTAAATTTAATGACCCAAGGGAGACCAGAAAAAGTCTTAAACACATGATAATTAGCCAACAGACTCCAGTAATCATAGCACATACAAGTCTCAAAGAATGTAGAGACATATAGGATTGAATAAGGGTGTAAGTACTACATATGAACTCCATGAGATGCACACAAAACAGTTCACAGATAATAATTTATAGAACTAAAGAGTAAATAATGAAAACACATACTGTGTTTATGTATTACATGCTGTAAGATTAATGTCCAATCTCCTCAGAATGATGTAAAAGATCAAAATGGTTCCTGTATAATCCCAAGCATTTATTTTGCAGACATTGACAAGAATATTGTAGTTTTTATGGAAATGCATAGGATTTTGAAACAATCTTGACTAAGAACACTGAAGTGTGAGAAATTACTCTATCAAATACTGTGATTTGTTCTACATCAATAGTAATCAAGATAATATAATATCATCACAAGTCTCCACAGCAAGAAATAATGAGCAAAGAATGAAGAAAGAGACAAGCAAATATCTCCATCTAACCTTATTTTTCTTACAAAGTTACAAAAGAAATTCAAAGGAAGAAAGATAATCTTTTAAAATATTTTTTATTTTCCTAAAATTTTTATTTTTTTTTGTGAAAAAGTCTCACTATATATAACTCAGTCTGATCTGGAAGTTACTATGTGGACCATGATGACCCCAAACTTATGCCACTTTATTTGTCCTAGTCTCCTGAGTCCTGGGACTGTAAGCAAAAACCATTATATCTTTCCTAAAACTATTTTTCAAGGCACCAAACTTGAGAAAAATGTTTGTGTTCTAAGCTTAGTAACTGGTAGATATGGGAAATTATTTTGTGCTAATAAAAACTTTAAAAAGTACTTAAGTTGAGGGGCAGCTAGAGCCCCTGGCCCCTGATTGTTCATTATGCATTATGTATATAACAAATTACCCTACTATATCTTAAAATATGCACATTTTAAAGGGTACACTATTCACAGAAGAGAATTTATGTAGAAAATTGTAATTCTGATTAATAAAATCAAACAATGAAGGTTGTTTTTAAAATCCTACTTACAACAAGTAATTGTAGACTTGGTATAAATTGTATGTTATTAAAAAGTTATAAATTGGGTCTCCTACAAATCAAAACCCTTAGCCACTCATTAGCCCATCTAAAGGAATTGAACCTTTTATTTACTCTACAACCCAGCTCACCAAGAAGAATGAAATACTGATGGATAGAGCAATTAGATATCTGCATCACCAATTATCCTCAGTGTTTCTAGAGGCTAATACATTATTCTAGGTTACATATTTATGTATCATGTTTTTATATTATTATATTATTTTGTTATTTATATATGATTTTGATATATTATTCAGTTTTATGTATTACTAAAAATGTATGTCATTTTTCTGAAGCATTACACACACACACACACACACACACACACACACACACACACAAACACAGATCTAGCATTTATTATAGTTACAAGCATTGTGGAGTTTCAATGAAAAAATGTTTATCACACCTTTTAACTAGAGAGAATTCAAGTTTCATTTGCTTTTTCCTGGGCTGTTGACAATAGCTGAGACCTCTAGTCACGCTTTACATCCTTAAAAAAAAAGCTTGTTCCTAGAGGTCCCTTGCAATTTACAGATGTGTGAAAAATTCAGATTTGGCCAGAGGTGTGGTGTATATGCAGACTTAGGCCTCACTAGCAGGGATCACTTCCTTATCCTTTAGAGGTTTTTATCTTAAATTCTATTCTCTGATTACTCAATCCTAATATGTGCTATTTCTGCCCGAGTTGTAGCTGACCCTCACAGTGAAATCCAGAAAACTCCAGGAAAGACTCTCAACGTGGCCTTAGTCTCCTTTTCATAGAAAATAAAATATATTCTGATGTTAGTTTTCCCTGCCCCAACTCCTCCCACATCCTCCCCACCTCCCAACACACCCAAATTCATGCCCTCTCTCTCTGTGTAGCATTGGAAAACAAAGGAATAAAAGTAAACAAGCCAGAATAAAAAGAAAAGAAACACACATACATATGCACACCACACCACACCACACACACACACACACACACACACACACACCACACACACACACACACACACACACACACATACACACACACCACACACACATACACACACACACACACACAACAACGAACTTTCTGTTCAGCATCAAATTCTTTCCTCTCTCCTTTCCCCCTCTCTCTTTCTCTTTCTCTCTTATTCTTCCCTCCCCCTCCCCTTTCCTCCTCTTTCTTTTCTTTCTTCCTTCCTTCCTTCCTTCCTTCCTTCCTTCCTTCCTTCCTTCCTTCTTTCCTTCCTTCCTTCCTTCCTTCCTTCTTTCCTTCCTTTCTTTCTCTTTCTTTCTTTCTTTCTTTCTTTCTTTCTTTCTTTCTTTCTTTCTTTCTTTCTTTTTTTCTTTCTTTCTTTCTTTCTTCTTTTCCTTTCTTTCTCTCTTAAGTTCTTTTCTCTTGTCTCCAATGCATGCAAACTCTACAATTTTTACTTGAAGGATGTCAGTTCAGGGTACTCCACCAGTCTTACTTGAATTCAAGGTGGATATTTCAGAAATCTGAGTTAATATTTTTTTCCTGGAGAAGCTTGTAGTATTGATCATGGCTTTCTTCTCTTTTATCTTAGGATTCCTGACACTGCTTTTCCCAGGGATAGCTAATACCTTGAGAGGCAAGAAGTTCACCTAAAGGCACAACTTTGAAGTGGAAATTTACCTACCTAGAGCCCACACACTGCTAACCACCTCTTCTGCAGAATTTTCATCTTAGGGCCTGATTTTCCTGTCTAAAGTCTCTCAAGGCCGGACAGCAGACCCATGGATACAGCAGACCTGCCAGAGGCTGCTAACATTATTTCACTAAGAAAATTCTTAAAATTGCTTACATGCCCTATCTGTTTCCTTTCATATAAATAACAAAAAAGCCTCTTGTCCATGTTTCCTCTCATTTATTCTGCTTTCTGAACAACCCTACCACTTAGCCAGGTAGCCCTATACCATATGCCCTCCCTCTTATTTTGGTGGAATCTTAGACTGTAAAGAATTATTTGGTGACAGTCATTTCAAGTATGCATATTTTGTCAACTGGGCTCGGACAAATCACATGTACCCTCAAAATACTTTTCCTAATATACCAGGAAACCCACAGACTTACATTTTCCTCAGATATTTCTTAAACTACTTAAGCTTTGGAAACTGTGGTGGGTATGAGCTGGTAAGAAGACACTGATTTTTGAACTAAATTTTAAAGGGGTTAATCTTTTAAAAATGCCAGAACAAAAAGCAGCAAGTATGGAAGAGAAAATGAAAGCTGAGGCCTCTTGTGGGGTATCCACCATTGATCTATTGGGTTTAAGCCAATAGAAGTCTTTATTAACTGGCTGGTGACTATACTGGGTATTTGGTAACCCAGTATTGCCCCAAGACTTTCTCAAGGTGAGCTTTTCAGCACTGAAAAACTGGCTGGTGACTATACTGGGTATTTGGTAACCCAGTATTGCCCCAAGACTTTCTCAGGGTGAGCTTTTCAGCATTGAAAAACCACTCTGGGTTTGTATATTTTAGTTAACAAGAACAGGTAGCTAGAAGTTTGGGTATAGAAGCTCAAAAGGAAGGTTAGTACAGTTAAAGACTTTTCAACAACTATGAACTTGAATAAATTAAGTTGTTGTTTTGGTTTTAGCTGATGATACTGTTTACATGCTGAGTTTTATGACCGGAGTGGTACTTCCACGAAGGAGTCAGTTGCACTAAGGTCCGGAGGCTTACTAATATCTGGGACCTGGTTGTAATACTCACAAGGTGACTGCAGTATAATTGAGGGGTTGAGAGATGGAGAATATGATTCAGGTCCCTTTATGACAGATGTTATTCAAGAAGGTGGAATTTCCCTGGTTGTTTATGGTGGAAGAATGAAAAATTTAATATGAGAAATGACATAATTAGAACCTATCTAGATCATTTTTTCTTTTTTCTTAATATTTTATGCTGTCATCCTGGTAACTAACCAAACAATACCATTCCCTGTATCTTTCCCAAACTTGAAGGAAAGTGGGGGTGTTGCACATGGCTTTGAGCACAATCAGGTGTGAAATGACATAGCACAAATTATTATATTGAATTCTTTTTAAGGCATGGCATGAATAGAATTTAAAATGAGCTAAGTAAAATTGATTGAAATGAACTCTAGCTTAGGAAAAATCACTATGTAGAAATATGTGCTTTTAAATAAGAAGTAGGGGGCAAACAATCAATAATCAGTCAAGTGGAATTTGGATGTCAGATAAAAGCCAAGCCATATGATCGTGGCGAAGACATGCCTGGTGGGCAATTGGGAAAGGATAGATGCCTGTGATATTGACTCTGCCACAGAAAAAACACAACAATATTTGCAAGGAGAAAAGTAAAAATGAACATTTTGGTTCTGTCCTACAAACTACATGGCTAAAATAGTTGTTTTCTTATTTATTATGATAAGCTATGTCATAAGAACGTATAGAAAATTAAATTGCAACAAGTTAGGTTAATGTTTTGGCACATAACCAAAGGGAAGACTTTTGAAATAAATTGGTCCCTGCAACAAAATACTTTGATATTACTCATGTGAAATCTGATTGGATAGGAAATCACAGGAACAGGGAGTGCTGAGACTCATCAATCCCAAACCTTGCTATAGTACCATAGCTGCATATCCTTGATCCTATTCATCATGCCAGAGCTAATGTCTTTAACTCTTGCCTTTGAGTCTGTTTATTTCTTAGAATTTGCTGTAGGAAATATTAATCTACTAATGAAATCAAAGATTCCTCCAGGGCAGTGACATTTCTGCTGTACTTATTAGTAGATGCTCAGTGCTTGGCATAAGCTAGGTTTCAATACACCACTGGTGTTTGTACAGATGAGGGAGCAAGGAAATACATGTTGTGCAAACATACAAGTAAAGAAAAATAACTCATTTAACATTTTCTATCCTTTGGACTTCTCTGGCTATTGATCATTACTGCACGAATTATAATTAAATTCACAAACAAACACCACAAATCTGGTGTTGTCGATATGATTTTTAGGTGAAATTGCTGAGGTTTTGAGGTACGTGAGCAAAATGACAGAAAGCTGCAGATTCAGGATTCGAGCTGAGCTAGCTGTGTTTCCCTAAACAGCGTCTTCAGTGCCGGGCACAAACAAGGCAAGGAGACAATAGAAAATGTGAACAATGATTTCAAAAGCTTATGAATTAGCTGCTGACTTTGAATGTTTTACTTAACCCAAAATTTCAATTCATGACTCAGTATCTCAACTGCCCAGTAAAGTAATTTCATAGCCATTATTTTATGTAGTTAGGAAATGAGATAAACAACACAAGTACAGGGTTTTGTGTGTGTGTGTGTGTGTGTGTGTGTGTGTCTGTGTGTCTGTGTGTCTGTGTGTGTATGCTTATGAAGGTGCATGTGCCTGTGTTTGCATGAATGCAGAAATCAAAGGTTGATATTAGTTGTCTTGCATGTTCACGCTCCAACTTATGTTTTCAGGCTGGATCTAGTACTTGAATCTGAAGCTCAGAAACTTGGCTAGTCTAGCTAGCCAGCTTGCCCTCTGGATCCTCAATCTCCACCTCCCATATGCTGGGATTATAGGTGAATAGACAGACTAGCTTGGTATTTACCTGTGCCCTAGGGACCCTAACTCACTCCTCATGCTTGTATGGCAAATACTGTACTCTCCTTATAAGTAAAGTTTTAGCATGATGGGTATTAGTAATAACATTAATACAGTGGTAATAGCAATGTTAGAAACCAATCCCAACCTTCCAGTAAGTCATGGTGATGAAAGTATTTATTCTTTTAAGATTGTTTATTTTATATTATGTGTATGTCCCTGAGTGTATATATGTGCACCAAATGCATGATGTTGCTCATGGAAGCCTGAATGGGGTGTCAATCACCTGAAACTGGAGTTACAACTGACTGTGAGGGGCCTAATGTGGGTGTTAGGAAGCAAAACCCAATTTTCAGCAAAAGAAGCAATGTTTTTAACTAATGAATAATCTCTCCAGCTCCAGGAATTTATTTATTTTATCTTGGATGCTTTCAATGGAACCCATAGCCTCATATATGCTAAAAGTAGGTTCTAAATTTTATCCTCACCCTCAGCAATTTACAGCTGTGCACTTGTTAATGGGTTTTAATTATAAAGTGAAGAGGCAAAATATTAGTATTCTTCTCCCCCAAATCATAGTCTTCTTGTCAACTTCCCAGAAAAGGGATAAAAGTTTTAAAATGGAGGCTGAATGGCTTTACAGCTATGCAGAGATGGGTAGTTAATTAAAAAAAATTGCCCAGAAATCCCCATTTGCAATTTTGTCTGAGGTTTGGAGACCCTTCACTTTATTGCAATTAGATAACCTTTCCTTGTTACTTTGGTGATTTTTTTTTCATTCACTGAGGCTAATGTGGTCCAAGTGGGGGTATTTAGAATGTTTTGATTTAAATGCTCTTTTTTTTTGACACCCACTCCATTAGTCTTTAAATAGTCCCTAGAGAAGAGTAAATTTCCCAAATATAACACTAATATTAGATTTTAGGGTCTCATCTTCTTAGACCTCCAGAATCATTAAAAGAACAGCTCCCAAGAGACCACAGATGTAAGGGATCTTGTAAGTGAAAAGTCAGTTGAGAAACAGGGGTCATTCATGTGACTAGAATACTCCAGATGCCAAGAGGGAATTCAATATTTAATATATATGTGCTATCCAATAGACTGTCAACACCTGTATGTGTGAATGTATGTGTGTGTGTGTGTGTGTGTGTGTGTGTGTGCTACTATGCATGTAATTGTTATGATAGTTACTTTAAATTGTGCTCTAATGAAGATTACATGATATAGACTTGTAAAAGATTTATTTTGGCATGTAGAAATGAAGGCCATACGTGATGACAGCACCTGTGGCAAGTATGGGGAGGTGACTTTTGAGATTTAAGCAACTGGGTGACATTCTCCTGATGACTTTTTCTATGGGAAACTGCTCTACTCACCAGTAGAAAGGGAAATTGAGATAGAGACAACGAAATGGCATTGTACTCCTGTAGCTCATAATGCAGAGAAAGATGCCGAGATCTAATCACGTATCTTCATTTTGGGGGGGCGGGGGCGTCTATATTAAATTAAAACTGTATAGAGCATGCACTCTTGATTGACAGAATGAGCTACTCTGAATATCCTTAGCTGTGTGACTGTGAGTAAGCTCCACTTCACAATATACTTTAGACCACTGTGACTACACTTAGTGTAGCTCCATAACAGAAATGTCTGTAGTTATCAGAGTCTATGTGTATTTAAGGAGCAGGTGAATAACTCTAAGTAAGGGAGAGTAATGACAGGGTGATGGAACCAGGTGAACATGACAGACCATCCTGCATGATCTGTTGTAGAAGTAACCGTCTTATTCAATAAGAAACACAGAACCAATACAAAGAAGAAAGCCAAGAGGTCAGAGCTAAGAGCTAAACACCTTACCCTTCCTCTCGCGGTGCTCCTACCTCTCCAAAAGTGACCTACTTCCTGTGTGTCTGTCTTTATAAAGACTTTCTGTTCTGCCTTCTCATTGGTTGTAAACCCAACCATGTGACTGCCTTGTCACTGCCTGTCTGTACAGACCTCCAGGTCTTCTATGGTTGGTATTGAGATTAAAGGCGTGTGTCTCCATGCTGGCTGTATCCTTGAACACACAGAGATCTACCTAGCTCTGCCTACCAAGTGCTGGGATTAAAGGCATGCACCACCAATGCCCAGCTTCTGCTATGGCTTGCTAATAGCTCTGACCCCCAGGCAACTTTATTTATTAACATACAAATAAAATCACATTTCAGTACAAATAAAATATCATCATAATCTGTTCCTGCCCACTTGAACTCAAACACTTCTGCTTTCACCAATGCTCAGGAGCATACTTACACATACTTACTTGCTACATTTTCTAAATGTTTTAGTTCATAACACGGAAGTGTTTGATGCAAGTGTTGCTATTAATTTTCTACAATGATAAAAAGAATGTGTACTCCATATTAAAAAAAAATAGGAGTTACACTCAAAGACAAAATGCTTTAGCTGACATTGATTCTCAGGTTGGCTCTGTACCAATGTTTGAACAGGCATTAATTTAATTGGAGCTAAAATCTGCCAGTAGCAAGGACTCTGTAGCTTGGGAAATTGAGCCTTCTGCTACTCTCATTTTTAAACACACCACTTAGAATTTAAGGAATTCACATGACTTTTTTAGAGATATGAATTATTTTTTCGTATCACAAATTATTTTAACTACTGAACATTCCCCTAAAATACAATAATTCTGCTGTCTTATCTCTTTTTTTTTAAATTTTTTATTCATTTTACATACCAACGACAGATCCCCCTCTCATCCCTCCTTAAGTTCCCCTCTTTTCCTCCCCCCTCATTCCCTCCTCCAACAAGGTAAGTCCTCCCATGGGGTGACAGCTAAGCCTGGTACATTCAGTTGAGGTAGAACCAAGCCCCTCCCCGCTTTATCAGGAATGAGCAAGGTATCCAATCATAGGTAATGGGATTCAGAAAGCCTGCTCAAGCACCAGGGATAGATCTTGATCACACTGTCAGGACCCCCTCAAACAGACCCAGCTACACATCTGTCTCCCACATACAGAGGAGCTAGTCCAGTCCCATACAGGTTCCGCAGCTGTCAGTTTAAAGTTTGTGAGTTCCTTTGAGCTTGGTTCAGTTGTCTCTGTAGATTTCCCCATCATGATCTTGACCCCCTGTTGTTCATGTAATTCCTCTTCTTTCTCTTTGACCAGACTCCCAGAGCTCAGCCTGGTACATGGTTTGGGAATCTCTGCATCTGCTTCCATTAGTTACTGGGTGAAGGCTCTATGATGACAGTTAGGGTATTCACCAATCTGATTACCAGGGTAGGCCAGTTCAGTCACCCTCTCCACTATTGCTAGTAGTCTAAGCTGGGGTCATCCTTGTGGATTCCTGGGAACTTCCCTAGCATCAAGTTTCTCCCTTACCCCATGATGTCTCCCTCTATCAAGAATGGCTAAGATCAGAAACACTGATGACAGCTTATATTGGAGAGGATATAGAGCAAAGGGAACAGTCCTCCACTGTTGATGGGAGTGCAAACTTGTACAGCCACTTTGGAGATCAGTATGGCAGTTTCTCAGAAAATTGTGAATCAATCTACCTCAAGACCCAATGATACCACTCTTGGGCATTTACCCAAGGGATTTTCAAGCATACAATAAGGATGCTTGTTCAACTATGTTCATAGAGATAAGAATTACATGTTATATGTAAGTTTCATAAACATTCTTATTGATCATAATTTGGCAGAATGACACTAAGATTATTATATGAGAAAATCTTATGCTTTATATATGATAATAGTATTTTAAGTTATATGAAATAATATATAAATGGTTTTACCATTATAAACTGTGTTACTGAAGAAGCCCAGTGGAAACTCCTCCCACCTCTGAGCATTCTTACTTTATAATAAAATAGTGATAAACATTGATTGAATTATTGAGGATTAAATTGTATTGTACACATATTCCAAGTCCAACATCTGCCACTGACGTCCCTTTATCATCAGTGACTGGTCATATTATGATCTAGTCTAATTCATAGATTTTTACATATGAGAAGACTAAATCTCAAAGACAGAAATCAAATTGACCAAGGAATTGTAGTTACCCAATGGCAGAGCTAAGATTGAAACTCTAGTCTCCTATTGACCTCATCAATATTCTCTTTAGTTTGAACATAATGGTAGTGGAAATTGAAGTCTATGAATTAAGATTTCACATAGGAACAAACTGCTTATAAAACAGGGATGTACAGGAAAGAATTAGAATACAATTGCATATCAAATGGCTTTATTATCCATAATACTCTCCATGTATACTTATTTTATGTTGACTTTCAAATAAACTTATCCTATTTTGTAGAGAAATACAGATACAGCAAGAACCAGCATCCTCTGCATCACACTTATGACCCAGAGCTACTTGAAAATTGAGGTGATTAAGTTCTCCATAAAACAAAAGGTAGACTCTTCAGGTAGCTTATGATTCACTTATTGTTCTTGCTATTATCCTGTTATTATATTTCAAGTTAAAAGTTTGATAGATAGGCCCCAAAAGGCAGTCTTGTAACATCTAGGATATATGAATATGCTTGTTTGCCTGATACAGAGGAAGAGTTTCCAGATGGAAGTAGAATTACTGATCAGTTTAATTTAAAATCATTCTAGATTTTCTCTGTATGTCCAGTGTAATCACAAGTGTCCTTGAGAATGTAATCAGGAGTGAACAATGCCACAAAGGCATCACCTATTTATCATTTTGTGGAAATTAAAGAGGTTTCTAGATAGATTTATGGTAGTGTAAGTTGGAGAAAAATCAAGACAGCTAAAAATTTAAGGCAGCAAGAAAAAAAAATGGAGTGAAGAAAAGTTATTGCCCAGTTTTCTATCTGCTACAGGTAGATGTGGAGATGTGGTATTTGATTCATGGGTATGCTCCCAATAGACTAGTTGGGTTTTTATGCAGATAACTTAGACAGGATTTTAAGGAAGCCATGTACTAAGCCCCCAAATTTAGCAGTCACCTGTATTCAACTGTACAGTTCAATTATCTCAGTTTCTGACTAGACTAGGACAGTGGCTATTGTAATGGTGATTACTGTGAGTGTGTCCTATGTTCTAAGACAAAAGTGACCTTGCGTATTTGTTGAGGATGTATGTATGTTGTGTTGAGTTGTGTTGTGTGTGTTTGTGTGTGCTCACTGAGATTAAAATGATCACGAGCCTATAGGAAAAGCACTACAGAATTATAGTTAGACTACTTTCAATGAAAAAAGAAATGCCATTTATTTTTCCACATGACTTTGTATACAGAAATACATTAAATAACAAGAGAATAAAACCCAATAACATTGACAAAGGGAACTGCAGAGCTGTGTGTGTAAAATTCAAAGACGAATATTTGAGTCTAGTCTAATTCTTTTGAATTATGGATATATATATTTCCTTGTATCCAATAACATATTTAGATTTTTGTGAATATTTTCTAAATAAGTAAATAAATAAACAGAAAGTGCTGGTAAATTCAGATAATATACTTTTCAATGATCTCTAAAACTTGTTAGTTTAGAAAGAAAATAACCTTTTTGGTAGAATCAAATATGCATTAAGAGAGATCTGAAATTTACCAGTTACAGTCCAGGTGAACTTATCTCATTCTTCTAGTTTAGTTTTACCTTAGGACTTCTTAAATACTTTGCTAAATGGCACAGTATGACACTGATTGTTTGATTTTTTTAAACTAATACACACATTTTCTTTCCAGTTGTCCACAAAAAGTGAAAGTTATGATGAAAGCATTTTTGTGTGTTTATGTTTATATACAAGCCTGAACTTTCCATGACCATTTAGTTTTGGAACAACATTCATGAACACTATACAATTAACTAACATTAGTTGAACAAATGTCTTTGATCCAGCTCATTTCACTCATAAGTAAAATATAGGTGCTGACATAAGTTAATAAATTATCAGTGAAAATTTGAATACATATTGAGCATAAAATTGTGAAAGCAATTATTTTTTAGTGTTCAATAATGATAGATGACATATTATTCCTGCTCTGTTAAAGCAAATGTACCTGCCAAAGCATAGTTCCAGTATAGGTGTGGGAATAGATAGTATATGTTTGAATGAATAGATATGAAGCATAAAAATGGGATTTGTCTTTATTTATACATTTTTTTCTTTTATTTTTGCGATCATAATATAATTACATTCCCCCTTCCCTTTCCTTCCTTTAAACTCTCCCATATAACACTCCTTGCTCTTTTTCAAATTCATAGCTTATTTTTCATTAATTGTTGTTACATACCTACAGGTAAACACCAGCAGACTGATAGCATGGCTCATGTGCACATCACATACATGGTGTGTAACAGAATTTACTGTGGATATGCAGTAAATTTGAGGTCCACTATCTAGTATAGATGCTGCTGTACAGGTGTGGATGAACCATAGAGTAGTAGGAAAGAGACTCTGCATTTGAATATTTTGTGTTTAAAGATGAAATGGTCATAAGTGGTTATGACCTACTCTAAGGGCGCAGTTCGAGATTCAGCAACCCCAACTTAAGTTTTCTTCATGGAGACTCACTTGTGGTTACTCATTATTCAAAATTTAAACCTTTACCTATGAGGTTCATTTGCATAATCCTGTAGATGATGCCTGGGATATTTTAAGGAATCAATTTTGAGGAGTCAGTTTTAAGGAGACAATATTAAGTGACTAATTTGAGGTAGTTAATCAAGTTCACCCATGAACTACCCTTTGAGCTTGTCTTTGGGTCAGATCTGGAGCTCTCTTTTGTCATTCCTTGTCTTTGCTTTTCAAGGGTTTTTTTCAATACTTTGATGCCTTTCAGTCCCCATCTGACCTGTGGTCCTGTCTGTCCCAACAGTCCAGAAATAAAACTGTATTTTAGATTCAGAGCCATTTGTTGTTTATTTTCATGTATTTTTAAATGTGTGCTGGTTTATAATTCCATTATCATTCATCTTTAAAGTTAAACTTTTTATTCTTTGAGAGGGTCACACTTTACTCTAAGTAGGATAAGGTGTCCTGGTGGCTGATGACAACATCTGGACTATATTCAGTAATGTACATTTTGTTCCTGACTTTTAAAAGATTCTCAAGGCCACATGGGATATAGACAAATTTTAGAATCTTTGAGGGCACTTCAGGTCCAATACTTTGATTTTCCTATGACCAGACTGGTAACAAACAGAGTCAAGGTCAAATAGCTACTCATCACTGTTTCCATTTCTATGTTTAGTTTTCGGGGTTATGGTCAAAACTGTCAAGATCAAAGATCATTGAAGATTTGACCAATACATGAAGACTTATTGACAACTCATTTTCTGAGAAAGGTTATCTTTCTGCAACTTCGTGAGACTAAAGCTTGTTTCTGGAATATTCATTATGTAATTGAATCAATCAGAGCATGTATAATTTACTTCTTTTACATGGAAGAGAAATAATTATCTCCCAAACTGAAAAATTGGCTTATCTAATAAATCAATGAAATGATTATTAATAAACTAGGAAATATACAGAGTATAGTTATGCAATTTATTGCTAGGTTGATAATGTCCTCAGACAGTGGATATTTCTGTTTCAGTTTTTGTTACCGTCTACTTTGATTTGAATTGTCATTTTTGTGAAGTGCTGGCAATGAAATAGTTAACAATAGTCTATATATTTTACTTTCTTCTTTATTCAACTTCTTTTTCATTTACTTGTTGTCCATCTGTCTTTCTGTCTGTATGTCTATTTATTCATTTATTCTTCACATACAATACATCCTGACTGCAGCTTCCCCTCCCTCCACTCTTCCTACTCCCCGTCTACCTGCCTTCTCCTACAGATCCACTGCTCCCCCTTTTCCCTTTAAAAAATAGCTGGTTTCCCACTGATATCAACCGAACATGGCATATCAAGATGCGTTAAGAGTAGGCACAAATCTTCATACCAAGGCTGGGTGAGGCAACCCAGTATGAGTAAAAGGGCCCCAAGATCAAGTAAACGAGTCAGAGACACCCCTCTCTCACTGTTCAGAGTCCCACAAAAGGCCCCAATCTAAACAATCACAGCATGTGTGCAAAGGACCTAGCAGAGAACCCTGTGATTGGTAATGGCCACTTCAGTCTCTGTGAGTCCCTATAGTCACATTTAGTTGATTCTATGGGCCATGTACTCCTGGTGTCCTCAACCTCTCTGGCTCCTACAATCCTTCATTTTCATCTTCTGCAGGATCTCCCATGTTCTGCCTAATGTTTGGATGTGGGTCTCTGCATCTGTTCCTATCCTCTCTCTGATTATGATTGTCTAGGCATTGATCTATGAGTATAGCAGAATATCATTAGGAATCATTTTATTGACTTTTTTTTGTCAGTCAGGTTATACCCTAGGTCTCTGAGCCTTCCAGCTTCCAAGAATAGAATGGAAGAAGTTAAGATACTTATTGGACCTCTCTCTATATATATTTTACATCCCAACAGCAGCTTTCCCCCTTCTCTTCTCATTCCCTTACCCCAATTCCCCTTTCCCCCATCCACTGCTCCTCTGTTTCTGTTCAGAAAGGGGTAGACCTCCCATGGGTATTAGCAAAGCATGGTATATCAAGTTGCAGTAGGACTAAGCACACCCCTTTGTATTTCAGCTGGGCAAGGCTATCCAGTATGAGGAATAGGTTCCCAAGAGCCAGTCAAAGCATTAGGAACAGCCCCTGTTTCCATTATTAGGAATTCCATAAATACAACAAGCTACACAATTGTCACATATGTGGAAGGTTTAGGTCCATCCCATGCAGGCTCCCTGGTTGTTGATTCAGTCTCTTATAAAACAGGTTAGTTGTTTCTGTATGTTTTCTTGATCCCTCTGGCTCAATCCTTCCTCCCTCTCTTAAGCAGGATTCAGGTTATGCTGGAGAGGATATGGGGCAATACTCCTCCATTCTTGGTGGAAGTGTGAATTTACAGCAATTTGCAAATCAATATGGTGGTTTCTCTGAAAATTGGGATCAATCTACCTTAATATCCAATGATACCACTCTTGGGCATACCTAAAGGATGCTCAATCATACCACAAGGACACTTGCTCAACTCTTTTCATAGTAGGTTAATTTGTAATAGCCAGAAGCCAGAAATAACCTAAATATTCCTCAAAGGAAGAATGGATAAAAAAATGCAGTACATTTACACAATGAAATATTACTCAGTGGTAAAAAAAAATGGCATCATGAAATTTGTAGGCAATTGGATGGAACTAGAAAAAAAATCATCCTGAGTGAGATAAACTAGACACAGAATGACAAACATGGTATGCATCACTCATAAGTGGTTATTAACTGTAAACTAAAGGATAACTATGCTACAATCTACAGTCCCAGAGAGGCTAGGTAGCAAGGAGGGCCCAAGGTGGGGCACATGTTTCTTTCTGGTGAGGGGAAATAGAAGAGATCTCAAGGGTGGACTGGGAGTTGGTGGGCATGGGAACCTGAGGGGTTTGTTTAGGGGTAAATGGAGATGGAGAGTACTAAAAGAGATGCCTGGAAAGGGGACACTTTTCTGGGTGATGTAGAAACCTGATGCAATGGAAACTCCCATGAATCCTCAAGGATGACCCTAGCCAGGACTCCTAGAAGTGGTGGATGTGTAGCCTGATATAGTCCTCTCTTGTGATCAGATTGGTGACTGCTCTAATTGTTATCAGAGAGTCTTCATCTAGTAACTGATGGATACAAATGCTGAGACCCACAGCTGCACATTAGGCTGAGCTTTGGGAATCCTACTGGAGCTATCTCTTTATCAGGGAAAGTAATCATTCATACATGCCTTAGGTAGATATTTTCCCATGTCTGAGTGTGCAGAATTTTGCTATATGCTGATTCAGACCTACAGAAAAGGCTTAGGAAGAAAGAATCCAATGTTTTCAATCTCCATAGTAGGATTCAATTTTTGTACAGAAGGAAACAATACGTCTGTGGTCAGGTACATAATAGCTTTCTGAAGATAGTATGCACTTGCTATGGGTAGATTAAATTTGAATAAAATATAGAGGTGGGTTATAAAGACATATGCATTTTGGAAATGAATATAGATATATTTCTTCCTAATGGATGAAACTGAAGAATTTCTTCTTTTTCAAGATTGTAGAGAAAATAAGCAACCACTGGACAAAAAGAATGAGCAATAAGACAGAAAAAGACTCCTGCACTCAAATAAAATAAGTCTTCACTATGTTGACCAGAAAAGAACTTGGGGAGGGAGTGTAGAATAAATTCTTTATAGCTCTCAGTCTTATATTGAGCTGCCATTGAATAAGATAAACAGCCTACAAGTGCGAGGCAGAGAAACACAGTGTGAATCAAAGGAGGCAGTGTTATTGCTTTCCACGGCAGTGGTTTGACTAGCGTGAGAGTACTATATCTGGTATTTGTCACTATTTCTTAGATGGGGAATAATTTCTCTTGAAGGACTATTGCACTGAGTCACTTAATGTTACCAAGCTTCTAAGATTTAAGATGTAAAGAAGAATGCTAAACATTGTGCATTTGTTCACTAGGAGGTAAAGGGGGAGTTTAAATTCCCCATTAAGCCTATGCAATTTCCATCATCAGCAAAGACTATTTTTCTCTCTCATTTTCACCTCTTGTTTCAATGCCAGTCCATATTCTACTACTGATTCACTACCTCACCGTTTTAGCTACAGCACTTGATGGGGTGGGAACCAAGGGAAGCAAGGCAACAGCATTGTTCTCTGTATCATGAGTCACAGGGAGATTTAAACACGTGCTTTTTACCTGCCCCAGGAAATAAGTAGTAAATGTGTTTTGAGACAAGGACTGAAAGTGAATAACTAGCATATATATCATGATCTAAACAGGAATCTATACATTTTTAGTTTGACAGCCACAATAGGGTGGCCCTATCCATTTTTGTCTACAGAAAAGGAGATAAAGAGTGTGGCTCATCAGAACAATTCTAAGTAGACTAAAACAGACTCAAATGCACCCCATATCTCTCTTCTTTGTCCATTGTGAAACTTAAAAAAGCTCCCTAGCCACCCTGAGCTTTAGCCTCTACATCGGTAAGCAGAGAGGATAAAACCAGGACTCATATATTTACATTGTGATTGTATTTAGATTGTGATTGCATTTAGATTGTGATTGTATTAAATGAGATAATACTCACACATTTTTAAAATCAAATTTAAAGTGATTAATGGGTATTAGCTTCAAAAAGTTGAAGCCAATAGTTAATATTTCCATAGCACTTTTCAGATAAGAAGTCTGAAAAGGCTCCAAAAGGTCAAAGTCAGCTACAGTAGAGGTGTCTGCATACCTATACTTGTTCCGGCACTATTCATAATAGCCTAGCTATAGGACCAGCCTATGTGTCAGTCCCTGAAAGAATAGATAAGAATTTACAGTCTATATACAATAAGGGCACAATTCAATCATTAAGAAGAATAAAAAAATAATATCACTCACAAGAAATTATATACATCTGGAGGACTATCATCAGAAATTAAATGATATGAACTCAAAATGACAGGCATTATATATTTTCTCTCAATAATGGAAGTTAAAATATTAGTAAGTAAATTAATATTTATTAAGTAAGTAAAAATCATAAAAGTAGAACTACTAAAGAATAATATGGGACTCAATAGGAAGGATCTGGGTGTTCAAGTAGAGGTAAAAGAGGAATAAATATGATCAGAAGACCTTCTATGCATATAAGAACATGTCATCACGACTCCCAATGTTTTGTACAATGCATAAACACTAATAAACACACACACACACACACACACACACACACACACACACACACTGTTCTTACAGTAAATGTCTTGAAATCCAGCACATTTCATCTTTAAAGAGCAGGCCTAAATGCCTCTTCAAATGTTAATTGAATTCACTTTGCTTAAGCAATATCTCAGACATTTGGCAAGAATGGCTGAGAGTATTGGCTATTGCCTCATGGCTCTATGTCTTTCATATTAATCTTGATATTTAGTAGCTCTTGGACATTTAAAAAACTGTTTAATTTTTTTGTGACTGAAATTATTCTATATAAACTGGAAACAATTACCATAGAATAACATATGGCTGTTACTGAGGATTGCATGAGTTTATTTTGAAAAGTACTTAGAGTAGTATATGATGTAGAGAAAATATTAAAAATAATTTAGCTTTTATTACTGATAGCAAGACTTAAAATGCCATAAGTTATAGGAGAAAAATGGGCTGAATCCCAACAATGCCTATTACAACCAGAAAAAGGGATATTCAATTCAGATTCACTGGGAATAGAACAGGTTCAGATTCTGCTATCGTTCTTAAATATTTAAAAGGTTTTTTAGATTACAATATAATTACGTCTTTTATCCTTTCCTTTCCTCTATCAAAACCTTCTCATATGCCCATTCATACTCTCTTTCAAATTCATTGCATCATTTTCATTGCTGTTGCATTAATATATGAAAATAGCCTGTATGTTTTAGGAGTCTCTTGGACAAACTTGATCAAAACCTCAGCTTCTCATGACTGGTGTGGTGGTTTTTCTTTGGTGGTCTTTGGTGCTTGGAGAGAGCATTATCATCCAGATGAGAAAATATAGTTTGATCATGTGTTTTTTCCCTCTCAGAAATACTCCAAGATCTTGATTATCTAGATCTTGTTCCTTAGTCCTCAAATGACACTTATGACATCACTGCTATTGTCACGTTCTTGCAATCTCACACATGCAGATAAGAAACCCCCCCCCAAAAAAAAGAATAGAAGTGATAGCTTTCTCAAGGTCATATAGCCTGTGGCTGACACAGCTATTATTTGAGATAAAAAATACTGGCCTCAATAGGAAATTATAAGATCATTATAATAGGACTGCATTACTTAGCAACTAGAATAAATATGTTCCTATGCCTCAACATATAAGGGAGAATTCTCAGAATAGATGGTAATTAAAATTCCTGTGGAATACCTGGTTAGGAAAAGAGATTCACCTGGAATTTAGACATCTGGTTTAATTGTTTTGCAGGCATTAAATTATAGAAAAATTTAGTAAATAGAAGAATCATTCAAAAATTATTGGTTTGCAATCACTTAGGTGTGAGACTTGCTTCTAGATACTAAGAAATTACAAATTAAAGATGCAAATATTACAATAAAATGCCAAGTAGTGGAATCCCAGCTGACTATGCCATCAAACAACTGAAATCTTAAACATGGCTGCATTTTGCATAAATATAATTTCAGTGTATGACGAATCCTATAGCATGAAGCTCATTTGCTTTTAAATGTTATTCTTGAAATCGGCAGCAGCCTGGCATCATGCAGGCAAGCATAAAGCCTCCATTAACTACTGTGCCCAAAGTTTCATAGCTGTGGCATAACAAGCTTTGGAATTTATGGAACAATTATAGAATTACAGAACAATCAGAGCTTTCTGTAACTGCCACAACTGCCAACTTAAGCGCTATAGGTAGGAATTTAAGAATCACTAGTGTTCTTATTGTAAATGCTTCCAAAAGTGTTTTGTTATTGTTGTCTCTTGCTCTTTAAAATACGGAGATTTGTGCTTTTGCTTATTTGGTTGGTTGGTTTTGTGTTTTTTGAAAAAACTTTATTCTTTTTCTGCATGCTTTTCTCTTACATACCTTCTAAACCTACACATACACATACACACACACAACACACACACACATAACACACACACACATATTTGTCTTCTAAGTGTTTAACTATGCCATTGCCTTAGAAAAATTATGTCATTTAATCTTCATAATAATCTTTATTTGCAAGGTGCAAAAATTGAGGCTCAAATGTATGAATAAGTTGCTGAAGGAAAAGCGTTAAATAATCAGTAGAATAAAATATCAAGTGGTGCTTTGTTGACTTGCAATCTTAGGTTTTAACACAATTCTCTTCTTGCCTTCTCATTTAGACCCTCCTTACCTTATAGTCTTCTTCTTCTCTTGGAGTTGTACGGATGATCAAAGAAATGTAGCTCATGTAGACATTTGGGGTGTCTACTTTACAATGACTTTTCTTTCATTCTCCCTTACCTATTGTACATCAAAGAAACTTATTGTACATCAAAATAAACATTTAAATTTTAGATTCCTTTTGGTGAATGAAATAAGATACTTAATAGTCAAGAAAAATGCTCAGTTCTCTGAATTTCAATTGTTTTTCTTCAGAAAACACACCAAGGTCTCCATATTTTTCTTTTTTCCTTTGATTGTCATATTTCTGTTTTTACATCAGTATTCACTGTTTTCTTCATTCCCACCACCATCTTCACATTTATTGTTCATTTTCTTATCCATCTTATTGTTTACTTGTTAGTGATATCAGAAAATTCCAGACCGTTTCTAGCGCAAGTCAGTCCCTAGCTATAATACTTAGCTACATTGAATGGGTTATGGGACATTTTAATCTTAAACCTCTCTTCATCTAGAAAGTTCGGTAGTTATTCTCAGAAATCCTTCCCTGAGCTTCCAGTTTTACAATGCTGACAACATTTTCTTCTGACACTCTAGGATAATTCTGCCCCATTGTCTGCACATTTCATGGGTGTTATTCCTTACCTTAATTTTCTAACTTTTAATCTACCAATATCAAGACATTAAGCACTGAAATTAAATTATGCATTTCAAGGTGTTGTGTTTCAGTTCTCCATATGACTTATGTGATTAGAAATTGTTAGCAAATGTGGTTTTGAGCTTTGCGTGGAGGGCTGAATGACATCAGTAACTACTGATGCTAATAGCTCCCATACACACACAGATCTGAGTATTCTAGTGTCCATCATTTTCTTAGAAACATACGGCAAAGAAAATAACTCTGAAATGCCCTCATCATGAAGGAAGAGAGTCAAGTGAAACATAGAATGAAATTATTTGCATTTATTGGTTTGAAAAAAGGATTTTATTGTTAGAAATACAGACTTTCTTTTTCATCAGCCAGTGCTTGAAGATTCAGGTATCATTGAGAATAACCTGCTTACAGTTAAGGCCATAAAAAAAGACTAGAAGTGTTAGAGTAGGAGCTATAGAATACATCTTCCTTAGGCCTCTGATGACTTAAATTATTGTGTTGGTTCTGTTTCATAATTTAAGTGAACTCCAAGAAGGATTAGTGCAATGCCAGGATGTGTAATATGCCAAGTAAGCCAGGAGATCATCTCTGAGGTTGGAATACAGAAATCAATATCGAAAAAGAAAGATCTGCTGTGGGATGTTCTGTATGCTATGAATGTGTTGCTCTGATTGGTTGATAAATAAAATGCTGATTGGCCAGTAGCCCGGCAGGAAGTATAGGCAGGATAAACAGACAAGGAGAATTCTGGGAAGTAGAAGGCTGAGACAATAGATGCCAGCCCGCCGTCTAGGGAACAGCATGTAACAGTACACAGGTAAAGCCATGGACCGTGTGGCAACATACAGTTTAACAGAAATGGGCTGAGTTTAAATGTAAGAGCTAGTCAGTGGTAGGCCTGAGCTAATGGCCATACAGTTATAATTAATATAAGCTTCTGAGTGATTATTTTATGAGTGGCTGCAGGGTCTGTGGGGTTGGGCAGGACTGGAGAAAACTTCAGTTACAAAGAGCCAGTAAGATTGCGTTGTTACTACAGAACATGGCTACATGAGGAGTGACAACCAATCCCACAACTGTTAACAGTAGCAGTAAGAACTTGGAAGATACTCTTCTGCTTTTGCTGTAGAACCACCAGCCCATAGTAATTAGGTAAAAACAACAAATATTTCTTTTCTTTCATGAGGGTTTAATCTGGATGGAATTTTGCTGGTTGTGTAAATTAACACCCTTTTCACTTGATGAGTACTCCAAATAATGTTTCCTGGATACAATAACAAACCTGGGTTACTGAAAGAACAGAGATTCCAAAATTCTAGATAGAATGGCTACAGTCAAGGACTTATAACCCTAGATTAAAATAGTATTTTCAATGTTCATTTTACAAAGCCTCAAGGATATAAAAATGGGATGACACAATCATAGACAGGGGTCATTATTATGTTTTTTATGATTAATTTTATTGATAGAAGTTGGTCAGCAACAACAGAAGATTACCTGAGAAATAAATGATTTTAGTTGAAACTGTAAAAAAAAATAAACAGAATATTTAATTCACAAGATGACACATTTGTTTAATAATCATCATAACCATTCTAATAAATTATGTAAAAATTTGAGTCTTATTATAAGGTCTGTGGAGACATATTTATGTGTGTCTGTCTATTACTTATCTACCTATCTATCTATCTTTCTATAATTTATTATACTTTAGCTTTTGTCACTTTTTCCTCTGAAGTATCATCCTGTGTATTATAAGCCTTAGATGAACTCACAGGAAATAATATAAAGATCTGGATTCTTTAAGGCACAGAGAAAACAATCAAAGAGCAGGTTTCTGTGTCTAAGATATTGTTCCTTTTCAGGTATTTGGGTTGCTTAAATGTAGTTAATTCTTAGATTTGTCTTTTAAAACAGTCATTGTGTGTATAGAGAAATAAACTACATAGAAAGTGAGCCTCAATTAAGATAAATGGATACTAAGTAAGTAAGCCAACATCTGTCCTTGAATAGCATATACCTATGTATAGCATTTGAAACACATAGACTGCAGTATTAAATACTCACTTTACAGTCTTGTTTTCATGAAACTGGGAAAGTAGACTGAGAGAGAGATGACAATTGTGACCTCAAATTGAACTTATATTCCATATCCACTAATTTATATTTTTCTTTTATTGAAAAGAGTTTTCTTTTCATATAATATATCATGATTATGGTTTCTCTACCCTCTGCTCTGCCCAGTTCCTCCTCTCTTCCTCTCCCATCTGAATCCACCCCATTTTTGTTTCTTATTAGAAAACAAATATATTTATATGGAATAATAGTAAAATAAAATCAAATAATATAAAATACAAACACATAAACATACTAGAACAAAACAACCAGAGAGAAGGAAAAGAGCCCAAGAAAAGGCACAAGAAGCAGACAGAGATGCAGAGACCCACTCATCTGCACACTTGAGAATCCCATAAAAACTCAAAACTGAAAGCCATAATATATATGCAAAAGACCTGTAGGGTAATAAAAATGGAGAAAATTAATTAACTAATTAAATAAAAATTAAAAATAAAAATAAAGAAGGAAAGATCTGGCATGACATCATGAGAAATGAACCTCCAAATACCATTGATTTCATTTTCTGTTGGCCATCTGCTAGGCTTGAAGTCTACCCTTAAGAATAGTTTGTTACTCCAATCAGACTTCCTCAGAGAATGCTAAATTTTCCTTTGCAATTGGTTATGAACTGGAGAAAGGTATAGGTCCACACCTCCTCTCAACTCCAGGACTCCATCTGGTGATGATCAGAGCAGGCCCTTTGCATGCTTCCACAATTTCTGTGATTTCATGTGTGGTGGTTCTGTTATGTTTAGAAGGCCTTGTTACCTTAGTGTCTTCCATCAACATTTAAGCAGTAGGTTGATCCAATTTTTCAGTAATATTTCCAGAATATAAACATTACCAAATTACTAGCCCTTCTCAAGGTTTCATGTCTCATTATTAATCTAGGTATAATGTATAAGATTAATATATAATACCCCTGATCAATTGACATAATCTCTGTTCATAAACTACCTCATAATCTCCTATACCCATAGACACTTTTGCATAACTTTGATTATTGTTCTGGGAAGACACTTTTAGCTCTTTCCTCTTGAATTATATTCACCTCTTAAAATTCAGCTTTCAAAACATATTTTCTTAAAGACTTTTACAAATATTTTCACATCTTTGTCTCTTAAAACTGATAAGAACAGATACTACACTTGATCTTAGCCAAAAGACCGAGAAGCAATATCTTTGTCTCTTAAAAAGCATACACTTCCCATGACAACCAGGAGCACCAAATAGTGCAATATGATTACACAATGAGAAAACTGTGTGAGGTAACAGTTTTAAAGCAACTCATAGAACATTGTCATCTGAGAAATAATAAGAAATAGAAAAGTAATTTCTTTGTAAATTCAAAAGATTTGAAGTATTTATTTCAGTGTTTTTGTGCAGATGCATGCATGTGTTTCTCTGTGTGTAGGTATGTGTGTATGCATGTCTTTACATACATGTGATTGTGAGAGTAGAACTTGGAAATGTCAGTTCTCTTCTACAGCCATGAAGATTCTTAGAACTGAACTGAAGTCATCAGGCTTAGCCATAAGTACCCTTATGTATGGAGCCAATTCACTGTTACTCACTGAGTCAGTTCCATTTTTCCAGAATGTAATTATTTCCTAATTAATATCAAGTATATACTCTGTTTACTGTTCGATAAAGTATTTACCTGTTAAAAAAGACTAAATATATCTTTAACATCACTACTAAACATTATATAAAAGAGAATAAGGCAAAGACTTAATTTATGATACTGTGGTGTATATGCAAAATTCTTGTGTATTTTGATGTTAACTATTTTTTACTTAGGAATCTTTTAGACACAAACTGATACATCTTGGTTAAAACATACCATTTTTTATAACTTAAACAACTTTTGATTACAAACTTCTACCTTGATAAATTATACATATTCTTTTCTCCATGGATACCTTCAAATAAGTTAATTGAGAACAAATATTAGCAGAAAATACTGTTATTTTTATCACCCTTTTATGATGTATGTGTGTACGTGTAATATAAATTCTGTCATTGTTCTATTCTTATGTATTGCAGGAAGTTGTTGGTAGTAAAGCTAAAACAGTGCACTAAATGCTACAATTAAGATATTTGGGTGAAGTCAGAGTACAGCAATTATTAATAAGGACATGTGGGTAAATAATCTGGATTTTTACTGCAGATGTATACTGGGAGTCTGACTCAGGGCATGTTATTTAATGTCTCAGTGTGGATGTTCATATAATAATGAAGCTACTGCTGCTGCTGCTGATGTTGCTAGAACACCTTACCTCCCAGTGGTACTATAGGAAGTAACAAGTATATAACCAATCTGTCCTGTAACTTCCCATCCACCCTGTACCCAATAAAAGTGGCTTCTCAATATTTTGATCTCTTTTGTAACTTTTCTTATCTTCTACCAGTAAAGGCTGCATGCTATTGTACATATAATCACTCCCAAGCCATCTTTCTTACTAGCTGGTCCTTCATTATTTCTTACTGTTTGAAGCCCATTCTCAAGTTCCATCTTCTCAAGGTCTTTATTTCCCTTTAAATTGCTGAATATATCATATGAAAAAAATATCTAAAAGAGATTTTAGATCTTTAAGTTATTATCATATTCTCTCCATCTTCTAATGTATTTAACAATATAAAATATAAAATGTTGATACATGTTCATTAGGCCTATTTTTTTAATTTCAAAAATTGATATTTGTTTGTTTATAATAGAAAAGGCTTCCATACAGGGACACTAAGGTTTAAAATAGTCACGAATACTCACCTGTCACTTTACATGAAACCCAGATCCCTTTGCTTAGATACTTACAAGCTGTTTCTTTTTCCTTTTTTCTCCAGCTGGAAGTCACATGTAGCCTCTTCACAGAGGAACTGTTAGCAAAAACAATGCAGACTACAAAATGGGAGAATCTAAAACAAAAGCAAATGCTGGAGTCTCCCAGGTACATATGTTTCACAACCACATCTTTTCCTTTGCACATTCTGTACCAAGAGAGTGATTTTACCTGCAACTCTAAAGCATGCTGAATCTATAAAATGTGAAAGCTTGCTAGGGTAGGGCAAGAGTAGTCCACACAGGCATGATATTTGTCCTCACAAGACTGCTGTATGTATTTACTATTCTTCCTACTCAGAAACTTTTTACTATACATGTGATGTAGTTTTTGACCAACAGAGCCTGTGTAGGTACAGAGGTCTGAATCTTAAAAATTTAGCTTTTTAAAGGATGTTTATGATTCTAAAATTAAGATGAAACATCTAACTTCAAAAAGCACATGAGAAATCTTTATATGAAATTAGAATACAAGAGTATCCAATGAAGATTTGAAAGGTGATCCAGTATGTAAAACACTTGCCATGTAACCACAAGAAACCTAAGAGATGGGGGACTGTCCTGCATGCTGTGAAAAAATATTGTTCTTATTGGTTGATAAATAAAGTTGTTTGGCCTATGGTAAGGCAGCTTAGAGGCAGGTGGAAAATCCAAACAGATAGGGGAAAAAGGAAAAAAAAGGAGAAACAAAGAGACATGAGCCAGCTGCCCAAGGAGCAACAGCTAATGGAACACAGGTAAAGCCACAGAACATGTGGCGATATATAGATTAATAGTTATGGGCTAGTTTAAGATATAAGAGCTAGTTAGCAAGAAGCTTGAGCCATAGGCCATCCAGTTCATAATTAATATAAGCCACTGTGTGTTTACTTGGGGGACGCTAGTGGAGGAGATTTGCTCCAACCGCTGGCCCGCCAGGACACAGGAAAACTTTCAGCTACACCCAAGTTTGAATCTCCAGGATGCATAAAGGCTAGGACCAGTAATGGATTCACACATCTGTATTTTCAGTATTCCTATAGGTAGCTGAGGTGTAGAAACAGGATAAACCCCAGTAAACAATAAGCCTGCAAAACTATCATACATAGCAATAAATTATCTGGAGATAGACCCCTGTCTCAAACAAGATAGGTAACAATGTCACTGCCAGATATCCCAGACTAACAAAAAAAGTGCAGTGAAAGGAACAGGTTTCCTTCTTTGGAATTGTTTGTCATTGAGGACCCATAGATTCCCAACAACATTGCAGTCTATTGCCCATTCTATTGGATAACCTTCAGCACTTGACAATAAGACCCTATTGGTGACATCAATACATTCTTTTGAGTCTTAGAACATGGAAAATTCAAACTGGTCTTTACATGGGAATTTCATCCCCTTGGCTAGCTCCCATAGATCTGGAAATGCTAAGTACACTATCAGAGAAGAAAAGCATTGATCAATCATCATGAGTTGGGAATCTTGCCTTTTACAATAATGCCAGGCATGAAAATCACAGTAATAACCAACTTCTTTCTGATTAGATTTATGTCCCACTACACTAAAATTGAACTTATACCTGGTACCATTGTTAGACTAAGAATATGTGGTTAGACAGGTTGTAATTCCTAGCAGACAACCTGTATTATTCTATTAGAAAGAAGTCTTTTAGATGAACTCTTAATGGTTTATCATTATACCCATGTATTAATGCAGCCTATAACCTTCATTAGGAATGCTTCTATTTTCAGTAGATGTTATCACAAGAATGACAACTGGTTAAGGTGAAGAGAATAAGAAACTCTGGAATGCTCAGCTCTAAGTGGGTCACCTATCTCATAACCCTCCTCTCAGGTTCAGGGATCATTTGGGAAGAACAGGTAAAAATAGTGTAAGAACCAGAAGTGGTGGATGACTACAATCATCTTTTCAGAACACAACATGGAAGTTACACATATGAACTCATAGTGATTCTCAGAGGATGCACATAACAAGCTCAAGGAAGAAAAATCCCAGCATGGAGAGGAGGTATTTCCAGTCTCACCTCCAGCTGAGGAGATATTGGCATTTGATAGCTACTGGAAGAAGGTGAATTAGTTTTCTGTAAGCTTTGGTATGTTGAGTATACTCCAGGGGAAGGCCACACATTCAAGAATATATGGACATCATATATTAGACCTGATATTATAAAAAAAAACCCTGAAATTTAAGTATAATCATATATCCCCCATAGCTTGCTTACTTTTTATTGCTCTGCTAAGACACCATCATAACATATGGAAGAAAGAGCTTACATGGGGCTTATATAGATCAGAAGATAAGGCCATGCCCACCATAATGGGAGCATGGCAGCAGGCAGCCAGGCATGATACTGTAGCAATAGCTGAGAGGTTACATCCTTATGAGTGGTAGGAAGCAGAGAAAACTAAATGGAAAAGCTCAAAGCCAACTCTAGTGACACATCTTCACAAACAAGGCCACAGATTCCAATCTTGGCTAAAGTTCAAACAACTTGGGACCAAGTATCCATCATAGAACCTACGAGCTTTATTCCCATGCAAACTACCATACCTCTTCCCTTTCCTATCTCCAACTATGGTGATATTTTATTTGTATTAAAATGTTATTTGTATGTTAATAAATAAAGTTGCCCGGAGGTCAGAGCTATTAGCAAGCCATAGGAAAGCAGGGCAGTGGTGGAGTACACTTGTAATCCCAGAACTTGGTAGGCAGAGCTAGGTAAGTCTCTGTGTTCAGGGATACAGCCATTATTGGATACACATGCCTTTAATCTCAATACCAATCATGGAAAACCTGGAGGTCTATACAGACAGGCTGTGACGAGGCGGTCATGTGGTTAGGTTTACAACCAATGAGAAGGCAGAACAGAAATTCTATATAAGGACTTTAACACAGAAAGTAGCTCTGGTTTGGAGAGGTAGGACCACCGCAGGAGGAAGGGTAAGGTTTTAGCTCTTAGCTCTGACCTCCGGGCATTTTTTATTTTAGCTGTATATTTGTGTTTTTCCTGGACTTCACTTAGGAGTATATTCCTATCCTCTTTTAAATTCATTGTAGTGTAGGTTTCTGTCTTCTCGTTGAATTGTTTGATCGTTTTATGATTGATTGTTCTTTTATATTTTGTATCCTGGGGTTCATCTAGATAATCCTTATTAGAGAATGTTTCTATAAGGCTAGTAGGCTTGAGGGGCCATACTGTTGTACCCCTTTATATTTTTTGTGTGTTTAGAATGTAATATGGACATATGGGCTTCTCTCATTGGTTATGTGTTAGATATGAGACTCCATGTATCTCTCCTGAGTGTAAATTTGGATCAGTTTTTGTTGTTGCCCAAGATTTACTGCTGGATTTCATGTCAAGTATGAGGAGTTAGTAGGTCAGAACTTCAGATACTAAGTTTTAATTGGAGAACTGAGGATGATTCCAATTTAGTGGTAAAAAAGTGTGTGACGGTGGAAGTCCTGGCTGCGTCTGTCTGAGCTGAGGGCAGTCACACTACACTAGCTAGATCAGGGCATGTAGGCACTGCATATATATAGGCAGGAGAGAGGAAATTCTAGTTTGTATCCAATCCTTAGAGGTGGGTACTCTCTTGGACAAATTCATTAAACAGTAAAATTCATTAAACATCCAAGTTTAGACAAATTCTGTATACTGGAAGCAAAATTTCCATTGGGCCACATGGCCAGTAGAACCTCAGCTGTGCACTATTTTTTGCTGATATAGGCAATAGTGAGTATATTTCTTCCTGCTATTTTACTAGCAGTAATATTTGAGGTCAGTACTCCTATGCAGAATAACCAAAAGCAAAATACTATTCATTGCCTTAGACTGTCAGTGGCAGGAAGCATAAGAATATGTGTGAGTGGAGATGACCTTGGGTCACAGTCAAAATGTTGATCAGTAAGCAGAAAAATATGGTTTGAGGATGAAATTTGTGCTATGCTCTTCATGTTCCCTGGCTAAATAATAGGAAATAGATCCCCAAATAATGGTCTTCATGAACAAGCTATTATATTCTCATTTTATCAATGTCAAAGAAATAATAATAATGATAATATCTTTTCTTCACACTCAATTCTTTTGCTTGACTGCTTTACACTTCAATGTATATTCATGTATCAGTATTCTTTCAACATATTAATATTGTGTTAAAAAACTTTTTAACAATCATTAAAATCAGGTAATCATTTTCAGTGAGTAGAGATTACTTCAGGTTTTTTTTGAGCAATATTGTATGTTCTGAATCCTTAACATAGTAACTGCGTAATGAAGTCCCTCAATAAATTAAAAGATTAGCCTGGGAGTAGAAGTTGTCATGCTTTTTAATAGTGAAGAAAGCTAGATGATGAAAAGGTAAAAAAAAAATGAAGAAAAAATAATATCAAAACACCAAAATAAATAAATAAATGAATAAAATCAAGTAGCAATGTTGAACTGAGTTGTTCTGTTAAAGGATGAAGCCTTGTTGCAGGATTCGACAGTTCTTCCTTTAGGGTAGTACAGCACTATGTGGGAAATTAAAGGCTATGTCTAGTGTTTTTGTAAAACTTGTATTTTAACACGAGAAAGGGGAAAGGATAAAGGAAGAGAGAGGGGGAAGAGGAGAGAGACAGTGAGACAGAGACAGAAGAAGCAAGAGAGAGATGTTTATTAAAATAATTTTTGATCAGGGAAGATAAATGAAATAAACATTTAATAATTACTGCATCTTTCAAGCCCAGAACAAAGTAAGGTAATCCTACAGAGGAGAAAGTTAAAAGCTTCTTTCTACACACAAACCACAAATCTTTTCTAAATAAATGGCTTTGTTTCCTGATACAATGCTCACATGCATTCAATAACATTCCAAGTAAATTGGCCCCTTCAGCTAACAGTTGGCATATTTTACTTTTCTTTTCCCTACAGAGCTTACTATCTAGAGATGCAAGATAATTGGACAGAGGACAATGTGACTTTAATGACAGAATCATATTCACCTCAGTGATCATGTCCATTCAGATGTCATGCTGGGGTATTGCCTTCACATCAATATCACAGCCACATCCTCACAAACAAAGACATAGGTTAAAAAAAATACAAATTCACTTAACCATCCTAAAATGTGTGATGATGATTTTAATGGCAAAATCAAAGCCAGGAACATAGTATTATGGTGTTCTTTAAGACACAGATAAAATCATATATGTATATATCAAGATGATTTTATCTATAGATCGTATATGTGTGTGTGCATATGTGTGTACGTGTGTGTATAATAACATAAAAGTATCTTTTCCATCTCCCAGACTGAAGTCTATTCCTATATTATTTTCACTGATTCACATAAGCAACATAATTTTCATATCACTATACAAGATAACAATTGAATAAAACAGCTTAGTAGTTTTGAGCAAAAATACTACATATGGATTTCTGCTCTTATTTCTAAAAATTCTACCATGCAAGTGCTTTTTACAACACTTATAACGCTAATCAATATGTAATACCCAATTTTTTACTTTCCTGTTATATTAAGACATATCCAGGTATACCACACATAGAATGATAAGGGACAAGATGATATCTTAAAGATGAAGTAGCTCAATATTATATAAAATGGCTTGGTACAATTTATCGCCTCTGGACTTTCAAAAAACTAAGCTCAACTCCTGCTGTTTTGTTATATAAATATCATTAAGTTAGCATACTGTCTATACAACAGTTCAGTTTAACAACTAGTTGTAGTAATACTACACAGACTGAGCAGGTTGTAATTTTGTACTTGGTAATAAAGACAGACATACGTATACAACTGTAACAACAATTGATAGAAGAAAGTGACTATGAATTTGAAAAAGAGCAAGGAGGGGTATATGAGGTGGTTAAAGGGAGGAAAGGGAAGGAGGAACTGTTGTGATATTGTATCTCAATGAAAATTAGCAAAAGAAAAAGTGCTAGGATATCAGGAATATGAAGGTCAATGGATATTACACATATGTTACACACATTCTAACATTCTAGAGCACACAGAAATTATTCATGAATGTGGATATATGAAACTATACCTTGGTGCTGAGACCATATGACTCATAACTTCATTTTTTTTTTTTTTTTTGGTTTTTTCGAGACAGGGTTTCTCTGTATAGTTTTGCGCCTTACCTGGAACTCACTTGGTAGCTCAGGCTGGCCTGGAACTCACAGAGATCCACCTGGCTCTGCCTCCCGAGTGCTGGGATTAAAGGCGTGCACCACCACCGCCCGGCCAACTTCATTTTTATAATTCAAAGACAAAGTGACTCTGTGGTCTCTATTTTATTCACCTCTAAAACCATGTTCTCGATAAGACCTAGAAACTTTTAATGTTCTAGTACTTGTTGCTTTTGAACTTTAAGCTTGTTTTTGATATTACCATTTTGGATACCATCATTAAGCTCTACACAAAGTAGAATAATAATGTCAGTATCAGAAAGAAAAAAAAAAACTTCAATCTTCTAATCCCTTCCTCAGTAAAGTGTTAACATTTACAAAATGATGTAATTGATTTACAAGATGTTGGAAGATCTCAAAATATAGATTTTGTGATGGTTGGTTGATTTTATGTGTCAACTTGAGTGGTCTAATGAACAATTAGGTGACTGAGTCAGAGTCCATGCATTATAGCTGTCAAGGTGATTACTAGGGATATGTGCACTTAAGTAACTCTATTGAATAATGACTATATATATATATATATATATATATATATATATATATATATATATATATACAACCTTCTGAACCAATGTGAGTGATAATCAGATGGTTTATTGAGGGTACAGCTAAAACCAGAAGGTTGAGATAGTATGTACAGCCTCCACTCTTTGAGCTAAATATCTGTCCTCTTATGCTCTGGAGCAGCACAGTTCCTGGTTCAAAGGACTTCACACAGTAGAATGTATCCCCTTGTCTCTATCTGCAACTCTCTTCCTTCAGTTATTTTTAAGCCTTTGAATTTAGAATGAACCAGATCTTCCACATTGTTCTCTAGCAAAATGATATTTACCTTGGGATTTCCTGTTATTGATAATCCCATGAGTCAGTTCCTATAAGAAAGCTCTTTGTCTTGTTATTAGATAAGTCATTGCTTCTGTTTCTCTGTAGAATATTTACTACATATATGGAAAGAATGTATCACAACATAATACACGCAATATATTAAAATCTCACAGTTAACATCATGCTCCTTGGTGAAACCTGAAAGCTGTTTAAAAACAGAAACCAAACTCAGGGAAAGGAAGGTCACCTCAATCCTTGTTTGCAGCATGGATCTGGAAAGCCTATCTACAGTGGTAAGGCAAGACAAAAGTAATTAATACCAGAAAGCACAAAATGGAGATATCTGATTGCAAAAGTTGTTATAGTCCATGAGGAACACTTAAAAGACACCACAAATGCACACACATTGTCATAACTAATTTAGTCTTGTTAGTTTTTAAGATTTAAAATCAAAATGCAAAACTCAGTTATACCAAATTGTAGATGAACAGTCTTATTAAATAAGAAATACAGAGCCAAATTCAGAGTTAAAAGCCCAAGAGGACAGAGCTAATAGCAAGCCATAGCAGAAGCTGGGCATTGGTGGTGCATGCCTTTAATCCCAGCACTAGGGAGGCAGAGTTAGGCCGATCTCTGTGTGTTCAAGGATACAGCCAGCAAGGAGACAAACGCCTTTAATCTCAATACCAATCATAGAAGACCTGGAGGTCTGTATAGACAGGCAGTGACAAGGAGGTCATGTAGTTGGGTTTACAACCAATGAGAAGGCAGAATAGAAAGTCAATAAAAAGGACAAACACACAGGAGGTAGGTCTCTGGCTGAGGGAAGGACAGCAGGTGTAGGAAGGAAAAGGAGATGCCCAGGAAACTTTATTGATTACCATACAAATAAAATCACATTTCAGTACAAATAAAATATCACCATACCAAATACACTAACAAGCTATCTGAGCAGGAAATACTTTAACTTATAATGGCATTAAAAAAAAAGAATACAGCTGGGCGGTGGTGGCGCACGCCTTTAATCCCAGCACTCGGGAGGCAGAGGCAGGCGGATCTCTGTGAGTTCGAGGCCAGCCTGGGCTACCAAGTGAGTCCCAGGAAAGGCACAAAGCTACACAGAGAAACACTGTCTCGAAAAACCAAAAAAAAAAAAAAAAATTAAAAAAAAAGAATACAATACTTAGGAGTAAATTTAAACAAATAAGCAAAAGACTTGAACATCAAAAGCTATGCACAAATTTTGAGGTAAAATAGACTCAAGTAAATGTGAAATTCTCATGTTTATGGAGTAGAAAATCTGATGGTATAATGCCTATACTTCCCAAAACAATGTATAGATTCAATGTAATGTATATACAATACTCAATGGCATGTACAAAAATTGATGGGAAGTCTAAAATTGTATGAGACTGAAAAATCCCTGAAAAGCCAAAGTAACTTTGATTAAGAAACATAAACGAAAAAATGTTACATTTCCTGATTTCAAAATATATTTCATACCAACAGTAATTAGAATACTTTAACAATGGAGTTAAAACAGGTAACGCAACAAACGTAACACAAGAAAGAGTTCCAATGAGAATCTTGTGTGTATACAACAAAATGGTCATGAGAAGGCTCCAGCAATAGACAATAAGAAGAAAATGGACTCTCTAGGAAATAGTATTGGGAAAATTGGATATACAGATGAAAAAGTAAGATTGTTGAAACCTTGAAATACATCATACACAAAACCTATATTTAAAAATTTAGATTTATTTATTATTTATATGTGTGTGAGTGTTTTGTCTGCATGCATGTATGTGCACCACCTACTTGACTGGTACTGTGGAGATCAGAAGAAGACATCTGTTCTCTGGATCTAGAAAAACAGAATACTTATGAGTTACACTATAAGTAGTCAAAGTCATGTCTGAAAGAGCCACCAGTGATCTTACCACTATGCTATCTCCCCAGGCCCTAATTTAATGTGTTTTGGAGGCAAAACTAAAACTTGGAAATCTGATGCCTTCTAGAAGGTGTAAAGAAAATTTCTTATGGTATGATTGAACGTTGTTTGGGTATATGCCCAAGAGTGGTATAGCTGGATCTTGAAGGAAATCAATTCACAATTTTTCAAGAAACCATCATATTGACTGACAAGGTGGCTGTACAAGTTTGTGCTCTCACTAACAATGGAGGTGTGTTTCCCTTGTTCCACATCCTCCCCAGCATAAGGTGTCATTTGTGTTTTAGACTTTAGCCATTCTGACAGGAGTAAGATGGAGTCTTAAAAATGACTTGCATTTCCCTGAAGACTAAGGATGTTGAACATTTGTTTAAGTGTATCTCTGACATTTTAGATTCTTCTGTTGAGAATTCTCTGTTTAGATTGTAATTTTTTTTATCTATTTATTTATTTTTTAAAGAGAGTGCCTGAGCTGACCTGCTGTGGTGATTGGATGGCCAAACACCCTGACTGTCATGATAGAACTCTCATCCAGTGTCTGATGGAAGTGGATGCAGATATCCACAGCAAAGCCCCAGGTGGAGCTCTGGGATTCCAATCAGTGAGAGAGAGGAGGGATTGTATGAGCAAGAGATATTGACACCATGATTGGAAAAATCACAGGGACAAATAGCCAAATTGGCGGAAACGCATGAACTGTGAACCAATGGCTGAGGAGGCCCCATGTACCCAATTTTTTAATTTGATTATTTTGTTTTTGATGTATAGTTTCTTGCTCAACTATGTTCATAGCAGCTTAATTTGTAATAGCCAGAACCTAGAAACAACCTAGGTGTTGCTCAACTGAAATATGGATAATAAAAATGTGGTGTATCTACACAATGGATTATTACTCAGCTGTTAAAAACAATGACATCAAGAAATCTGAAGGCAAACAGATAGAACTAGAAATAAGACATCTTGAGTGAGACAACACAGACTCAGAAAGACAAACATGGTATGTACTTACTTATTAGTGGATATTAGATGTAAAACAAAGGATAACCATGCTACAATCCAAAGACTCAGAAAGACTAGGTAACAGGGAGGGCCAAATATGGGGATGCACAGATCTCCCTGGGAAGGGGAAATAGAAGAGATCTCCTGGGTGGACTAGGGGTGAGTGGGCATGGGATGTTGAGGGATCACATATGGTGGTAGGGGGAGGGGGAGAATATGAAAGAGATGATTTGAAGGGGCTGAGGCATTTCCAGGTCAGCTAGAAACTTGGTACAAGAGAAATTCCCAGGAATCTACAAGGATCTAAGACTCCTAACAATGGTGGATACAGAGCCTGAACTGGCCATCTCCTGTGACCTGGCAGGACTTTCAGTGGATGTAGGCCCAGGCATGCAACCTTTGACTTACAGTCTGTCCTGCCTATGTGTTGTGCAGGGTGTGGAGGGATGGTTAAGGGTGGCTCAGATATTGTGTGAGCGGCTAACCAATGACTAGTTTAGCCTCAGACACATACAACAAAAGTGAGCCCATCCCTGGTACTATCTGGTGTGCCAGCACCCAGAGGCTTGATGGCCCAGAGTCCTAGAACCAAATACAATTAGAGAAGAAAAAATGTCAACCTAATGATGCCTAATGATATTCTGCTACAGTCATAGATTGGTGGCAATCCCAATTGTCATCAAAGAGCCTTCATCCAGTAACAGTTGGAAACAGATGGATAAACCCATAGCCAAGCATTGAGATGTACTTTGGGAATCCTAATGAAGAAAGGGAGGAAGAATTATAAGGGTGAGGGATCAAGAAGGGGGTCAAGGATACTAAAAAAGAACCCGCAGAACAACTAACTTGACTTCATTGGAGCTCACAGAGACTGGATTGACAACCAGGAAGTCTGCATGAGACCTACCGAAGCCCTCTACATATGTGTAACAGTTGTGTAGTTTGGTCCACTTGGGAGAAATGGTCAAAGAAACTAACTGATTAAATATTTCTTCAAAGAAGACAAACTAGCCAACCAAAGGTGACTTCTTACAAAGAGTCATCCGTCAAATACAAAGGAAAACTATGAGATGTCTCAAACTTGTGAGTTTTCTTTATAATATTATACTGATGTTAGAACTAACATGTGACTGAGCAATCTGGGTATAAATCCAAAGGAACTGAATTAGAGTCTTGAAGAAATTCCTACAAGTCTGTCTTCACTGGAATATTATGTTTGTAGAGATAGAGAGACTATCTACATTCACTGATGGGAAAATGGAAATAGTAAAGGTAACATATGCTTGCAGTGGAATGCTGTTCAGCTTTACCTGTGATGTAGGACAACATGCACTAACCTTGAGGGCATTATTCTTGGCTAAAGCAGCCAGCCACAAGGCAGATACCATACAATACTCTTTAACCAACAAACTTAAAATGCTCATTCTGAGTTGTGTGCCATATAAAGAAATATGTGATTTTAAATAATTCACATTTGTTAGATTCATGGGCTTGTCTTTCAGGGAGCAGTGCCTTTTGTTTTGATTTGCTTTTCTCCAGTTGCTGTTCATCTTATTTGCTTCTATGAGCACTGGGTAGGAATAATAACTAGAAAGAAACACAGAACTTAAAACTTGGCTTGATGTATATTTCATTTTTTTAAACTGGAGATGAAAAAGAGAAATATTTTATTCTATTGTTTTCTGTCTGTCTGATTCTGTCTCTCTAAAGTCAAATTCTAGCCTTTTAGAGAATGAAATATACCACTGACATAGTTGTCCAAGACAAATAGATTTCCTTGAACATTAATTGGAAATGTTGATGGAAAGAAAATTCCCAAATCAAAATGGCCCACGGTCACAGGCATTTTCTTTCTTTCTTTTTTTTCTGTCCAACTCCCAAGAATAGAGTCTGTTTGATGCTTTTGTATAGAATTTTTATAAAATCAACTTTTTTAAAAAGTAGGATGTCTAGTTCTTCAGGCTAAAAGATATAGTTTCTGAACAGTACCCTAATAAAAATTTGTAAGTCAGCAAGTATTAAGTGATTATATACTATGAATTAAGGAGGCCTGTTTTTTTTCCTGAAGATAAATGTAGGAGGAGTGAGTCTAAGGGAGAGAGGAGGTAGGACAGTGGGGGAAGTGGACTGAAGGGAAACTGCAGTCAAGATGTATTATATGAGAGAATAATAATAACATTGAAAAGAACAGTATTAATGCTACAAAAACAAAGGTTATTTAGTCCATGACAGAAAAAAATAATTCAATTAAAAAAACTGACATACCCAAGTGAGGAGATATGGACAATAAGGAAAAAAATCAATGAATTTTCTTGTAACATAGAATAAATACCATATTGTTATTTATGGTAAGCAATATATTTCCATAAAAGTTGGTTCCTAAGTTAGACTTTGTTATACATTACTCTTTTCAGGTTTATGTAGATGTAACCAACCATCTTATTATATAAGAAACACAGAACTAATGCAAAGAAGAAAGCCAAGAGATCAGAGCTAAGAGCCTTACCCGCCTGCTGCAGCTATCCTCTTCAGCCAAGAGACCTCTCCGAAAGACACCTACTTTCTGTCTGTTTGTCTTTATATAGACTTTCTGTTCTGCCTTCCCATTGGTTGTAAACCCAACCACGTGACTGCCTTGTCACTGCTGTCTGTACAGACCTCCAGACACACATTGGAGCGTGTGTCTCCAATGCTGGCTGTATCCTTGAACACACAGAGATCTACCTAGCTCTGCCTACCAAGTGCTGGGATTAAAGGTGTGCGCCACCACCGCCCAGCTTTTGCTATGGCTCTAATACCTCTGACCCCGGGGAAACTTTATTTATTAACATACAATTAAAATCACATTTCAGTACAAATAAAATACCACCATAGGTTTATAAAACATGAAAAGGAGGTTGAAATGATATCAACTCTCATACATAAATATGACAGGTTTGCACATCTATGAACATTCTTTTTTGTTTGTTTGTTTGTTTGTTTTTTTTGTTTTGTTTTTCAAGACAGGGTTTCTCTGTGTAGCTTTGCGCCTTTCCTGGAACTCACTTGGTAGCCCAGGCTGGCCTCACAGAGATCCGCCTGGCTCTGCCTCCCGAGTGCTGGGATTAAAGGAGTGCGCCACCACCGCCCAGCGTTGAACATTCTTAGTTGTCCAGTCTTGGAGTGTCAAGGATTACAAGTCACAAAGGAATATGTGGGGAAAATAATGAATCAGGAATTTACACAAGGGCCCTTCATTTTGAAGAGATGACACTTGGTATGGGATGTTATTGAGCTGAAGACTTGAAACCAAGGACAAATGAAGCAACAACATTTTTTTTCAAGCCCACATTTAATTTTTCCTGGTTATGATTGTATTTATTTTAAATATGTCAAGAAAACATTTGCAATTTTTGACAGTTTTCTTTCCAATATTATGAATAGCTTTTATGAGACAACTGTTCTCAGTTCCTCTCTATACAATGCCTAATCTGTTTTGTAAGGATAACCTTCTCAAGTAAAAGCAGATATAGAGCAAGATTAAATGCAGAAGAATGGGAGTTAACTAATTGGTATTAGTTTGTCACCAACAGATTTAGCTCTTTTAGTATTAAAATGGTACACTGGTTACTTTTCTTGTCACTCTGACATATAACTGGATGACTTAACTTAAGGGAGGAAGACTGCATTGTGATTTCTGCTTTGAGGGGATACACATCACCAAGGTCAGGGAGACATCAATTGGGGATGGCCTGCAGCTAGGGGAGAGGAAGCTTGTGTTGAACATTGTTACATATGGTTTGATTAGGGAACTGGGTGGAAAGCAGACCAGCCTATAACTCTTAGCACCTCCCCTTTCTACAGCAAAATACTTCTTCCAGGTAGGTCACATTTCCTAAAGGCCATACTACCTCCAAAAGTATTACTGACAACTAGAGACCAACTGTACAAATACATAAGCCTGTGGGGCAAGTTTCATATTCAAATCATAATAAATGCCAGAGTTGTGACAACAGGAATGAACTCTTCATTCTCCCTCATATCTCAACTTATTAGAAAAGGCTTCCTTATCATTTCAGCACTTATATAGTTATTCTTTATTACTCAGAACTTTTTTCCCATTCTTGTGACCAGTACAGTTCTAATATTCCCTACATCCTCAAAAGGGTCTTCTGTTTGCAGATCATTATTCTACAGTTGCTCTTAATTTTATCTTTGAATATTTGTGTTGTAAGTTAATTCCAAATTAATGATGAGTGATGTATCTATAACTCAGAACTTTGCCTATTACACAAATATCTTATGTAGAGTTCTCAGAATGGACTTGAGTTCACCTAATCTCTTGCCTTTTCTCATTGCTTTCTTTCTCCCTCTTATGGCTTATGCAACTCTCCTCACTTGAAAGACGATAAACATGGGTACCAGGGGCCATAGTTTGCTGTATCTGGACCATAGCATCTTAGACTGAGTGTAGTAGTAGTCATGCCAAGTCCATGATGATAGTAGAATGATGCATCTGACAGATGACTCACATCAAATTACATCTCAGCTGGAGAAAGCCTAACATTTATTCTAAATCTAGGATTCTGATTTTTCCTGTGTGCAGCTTTAAGACTGTTGATCTGACTAATTGCTATAGAAAGCTTACAGGAAACAGCGGTCCCTGGTCTCTACTCTTCATGGTCAGACCATAACATGCCAGTTCAACATGGGACTCTTCCACACAGGATAATGTCTTTGACTACTTGGGTCTCAGCTAACTGGATGTGGGAGTCATTGCCATGATGGTAGTAAGATACAAAAATGATAAAGATTATGGGACCATTATACTTGACATGTAAAAATTTCAGCAATATGAATTTCCTTACAAAACTATGCATTTTTAACGACTTATTCTGTCTTAAATTCTTTGTGTATATTTGCCTTATAAACTTTCCCTGTCAATAGACATATATGCTATTATTATATCACTAGCTTGAAGTACACATCTGCCTTGAGACCCACATCTGTGATTCATGCATGCTTGTGGTTGTCTCTCATCCTAATTATACATTCACATGTTTTTGCCCAGCATGGCATCACAACACTGCACTCAAATACTGGCATAGTGTTACTATGTAAAATGCATTTGGTCCATAAACCATTTTTTTTTAAATGTGATCATACATGAATACAGTGGGAGTAGACTAAGAGGAGAATTATTTTAAGCACTGAAAACAACACCGGTATCATATTCCCAGGAGTCTCTTTACAGCTTTGCTTTCAACCTCTTTTTGAATTCTTGTTGTGCCTTTGCAATCTGTTTGCGTATTCATTTCTTTGTTCTTCATGCCGTTCCTTTCTTCCAAAGAGCCCTCCTGGTAGCACTGACAAGTCAAGAGAGGATATTCATTCCCTGGGTTTGTAAAGTAGCCTTGGGTAAAATTGTTGAAAGAGTCCCCAAAAGAAAGTAAAAAGTCAATGGAACACGTGCTAAGATGTTCTATTTTTCTCATGTTTGCTATCGCTGCATTTCAAAGGCAGCCTAAATTGCTTGAACTAGAGCTCATGTTCAAATGCTAAATGCTTGGAAGATTCTCTAATGCCGAGACAGTTGGAAGATAGCCTATATATAATAAGTTATGTAGGTCTTGAGTAATTCTATGCCTGAAGCCTCAAGATAAACAACACTAAATTGAATACAAAATTTTGTATAAAAGAATTTATTTAGATGGAAAAAATGTCCCAACTAACTTTAGATTGAATGTTATTATGAATATCACGAAATACAAAATAATTTCACATTTTAAAAATTACTCACGGGTGTATGTGTGTTTGTCTGCACTGTTTTGTGTGCTGTATGCATGTGTAGGTACATTCATTCCTCTGGTTGCATTGCAGATGAGAGTTTAAGGGATTTCTTCCCCTATCACTCTTTCTTACTTTTAATTTTTTTTAATAAAGGGTCTTTGTCTGATCCTAGAGTTTACTGTTCTAGTTACACTGATTATCTAGCAAGATCCCAGGATTCCCCTCTAACTTACTCGCCTCCATTCATAGCTGGATCTCCCATCACTCTGCCTGGATTTTTATATGGGGACATTTTTGGAAGTCATTCATATATTAAGATGGCTAGCAATAACAATCATATGACATATGAATATGTCATGTAGCCCACATATAATTTTTTACCCAGTTCCAAAACTTATTCAGAGTGTTTCAACTTCAACTAAGCAGGAGTGGAAAACTGGATTATTAGAGAAGAAAAACCATGTCTCAAAGTATTGCCAAGTAGAGAGGAAAATATCTCACTTTGCAAGTTGTATAAAAACAAGACTCTAACTACAGTGATCAGCCCCGCTGGCGACAACGATCCCTGTAGGCAAGCCTTCTTTCTATTTTATTAAATATATGTCTTCCTAAGGAAATTCTCTCTGAAAACACAGGTGTGTGTGTGTGTGTATGTGTGTGTGTGTGTGTGTGTGTGTGTGTGTGTGTCTGCACCGGTGTGTGTGCTGTATGCATGTGTAGGTACTTTCATTCTTCTGGTTGCATGTGCAGATGAGAGTTTAAGGAATTTCTTCCCCTATCACTCTTTCTTACTTTTAATTTTTTTAATAAAGGGTCTTTATTACAAGTATGTAGAACTTCTCTTTCATTAAACAGTACAAAACCACTCTCAAGACCATAGAGTTCTAATTCTCAACTATGCTATAGGAAAAATTTAATATTATAATTCTCATAGTAAACCTGATTGTCTGAATACTATAGAGGAAGAGTTTCATCAGCTGTACAGCTATGACATGTAACTGGTGGCTTTTAATATTCCCATGAACATACATATCTATCCACTGCACATGTAAAAATGCTAAAACATAGATGACTTCAAGTACAAACTGATGAAACTGTCATATTCATTGTGGGTATCTGATTTAGCACATACTTTTAGTCACATTCTGATTTTTTTTCCATTACTACTTCAACCTATTGGAAAAGAAGGTGAGTATGAGTAGGAAAATATCCAGCATTTTATGATGAGATAAAGTTAAATTAAATCTCCTTTTTGAATATTTTTTAATAAATGAACTAGTTACTTTGTGGTGGTCATTTAAAATTTTTGTCACTCTAGCAGAACAGTAATATTTGGCTTTACTCTAGGTCATTGGACTATCTCGTCTCAGGATATTGGCTACCCAAGCAGTTCAGGGATGGGTTGCATCTCATGAAATGGATATTAAATCCAATTAGATATTGGTTGACTACTCCCACAAGCTTTGTGCCACTATAGCACTAGCATATTTTGTAGGTCACCATTATAAATGGGAGGTTGGTACCTGGGTTGGTGTTTATCTTTCTCCTTTGGTAGTATACAGTGAACCTTCCAGTGTCATGAACACTAATCAGGAGGTATGAAGGCTCTAAGTAGACCCCAGCTTAACTTCTCCTTGTTTAATGAGTTATGTAGGTATTATCTTCAGTATTGTTTCAATTAGTTTGTGGAAAGCAGGCAATATTCTTGGCAATAGCTTTGGCTGCTTGGAGTACCTTTGGCCAACAACTTGATTAGATGTAACCCACTACTGACATTGGAGGTTTCATTTTGAGAGGAGAGATGTCCAACTGGGGCTTTGTCTCCTCAGTTATTTGTTGATTCCATGTAGAATTCTGCCGTACACGTACATATTAAAGAAGCTTTTACTATAATAAGTTTCCATAGAACTCCTCAAATGGCCTTTAGCTGTTCCTCCCCATATTCTCTTCCTTATCCCTCTCTTCCTTTCCTCTCCCCATTTGAACTTCCTGCTCTAGTTACACGTCCCCATCCATCTCTAAGTATCTATTTTCTTTGCCTTTCTTCCATCCCCCACAGCCCCTTACTCTATACCTAACTTCTATGGTTATATGGGTTGTAGCTCATTTATCAAAGACTTAACAGCTAACAGCCACATATAAGAAAATATGTATCATATTTGTCTTTTGGGGTCTGGGTTACTTCATTCAGGATGAAATAATCTAGTTCAATCCATTTACCTGAAAATTTCATAATTTCATTTTTAACAGCTCAGTAATATTTCATTGCATAAATTACCATATTTTTATGCATTCATCCATTGATTCATATCTAGACTGTTTCTGACTTCTGGGTATAGCAGCAATGGAACATGGTTGAGCAAGTGTGACTACATTCTGTTTTATTCATGTATCACTGTATTACTCAGACATCATCAGAGAAGCTTCCTCCTGAAGTAGTTGGGAACAAATACAGAGATTAACAACTGGACAATGTGTAGAGTATGAGAAACCTTGGAATACTCAATTTTAAATGAAATGTCTCCGTCAAATCCATCCCCTCAGTGCTTAGGAAACACTGCAGAAAAGGAGGCAGGGAGATTGTAAGAGCCAGAGAAGATGGAGGACACCAAGAAAACAAGGGTTTTTAAACACTGCAGGACCAAAGCACATATGATCTCACAGAAGTTGTGGCAGCATGCACATAGTCTTCATAGGTCTCAGCCAGACTGAAACTATTAAATATATGACCATGATGTATTTGAATAATCTAACTAAGACTTGAGCATGTTCATCTTTAAGAAGTGTAAGGGCCGGGAATGGTTTGAATTTGTGAGATCAATCAAAGCTAAATCATTTGCCCAGGAATGTAACTCATTGGTAAAGCTTTTGCCTAGGCTGTTCAAGGCTCTGGGGTCAATTTTCAGTACGGACATAAAAAGCCCAGGCTTGGTGGCACACATCTATAATCTTCACACTTACAAGGCTGGGGCAGGAGAATACGGAGTTCAAGGCAGTTCCACATGGTGGAACTCTTTTTCAAATAAAAAATTAACTGAATAAATGCTTACATCTCTGGAACAATTTATTCTTGATGTTGCCATTCTCCCTCTATGTTGGTAGCCATAGTACCAAGTAAATTACTAGGTGATTTTATTTTTTTACTACAAATAAATCGGAGAAGTTGATACAACACCCCATCCCTAACCCAGAAATTGTCACAAATTGATAACTATTTGCAAAGAAAAATTTAATATTCTTCAACACAGTCTTACTGCATATACAAACCATTCTTAAGGGCAAGCCCCATGCCCAACAGTAGACTGTCAACACAAAATGAACTAAACTGCATTTTTGTAGGTTCTTTGTCTCATAATGCTTTGTCAGGGCATTTTTTTTTTTAAACTTACTGGCCCTTATAGTTTCCACTTTTGTGTTTTTATGGGATTTCTTTGTGTGAGAAGACCTGTCTCTTAGTCTATATGTGTTTCTTGGGCTTTATTGTGCGCTTATTTTCTTCCATTTGTTTGTTTTGTCCTAGTCCAGTTGGTTTGTTTGTTTTTATCTTATTTCAGTATATTATTATCTTTTAGATGCCTGTTTATTTTCCAGTAAGAAAGAAAGAAAAAGAAAAGGTATGAATTTAGGGAGGGGGAATCAGGAAAAAGATAGAAAAGGGAAACCACATTCCCAATATATTTTATAAAAAAATATTTTTAATAAAAAATGTAGAAAACAGTTGAACAAACAGCTGGGGGTGGCAAGCTCCTACCACTCAGGAGTGAGAAGAAGAAAAATTGGCCATGAAGGTAATTCTGGGATACAAAGCAAATTAAAGGCTTGCCTGAATATAAGAAATAATGCCTCAAAAATTAAAATAAAAGTAAAAAAATAGCAAAAATATGAATTTTTGTGTTATGTATATTTTACCAGAAAGAAAGAGTCATCAAAAAATGTGTCCAAGGTAAACTGTGAAAATATACCTCAGATAACTCATTTATAAAAATATTTTGTCTCTTTTCTATACAATAACTACTTCATCATAATACAGTCTTTAAGAATGGTTGAGATATAGCTTTAAATATTGTTTAGCCCATTAGATAAGCAGTGATATTTCCTAATATTTCTTTGCATAGTAGTTTAGGTTCTTGTGTGTTTGGATTTTTCTTTTGTGAACAATGCAGTTATATCACTTAGTCCATTGGAAGATAAAAGAGGTAGATAAATGTGCATTTGTTCCAAGATAAATGGGAACACATTGTATGTATGCTAGTAGTATTTTACACTCTTTTTTTTTTCTGGAAAGTATTATGATTGCTACCATATTGTAAATTAAAGAAAAACAAACCCAAGATTCTAACTACTAAATATCTGACCATGATGTATTTGAGTAGTCTAACTAAGACTTGAGCATGTTCGTCTTCACAAAGGGGAAGGGCAGGGAATGATTTGAATTTGTGAGATCAGTCAAAGCTAAATCATTTGCCCAGGAGTGTAGCTCACTTGTAGAGCTCTTGCCTGGGTTGTTCAAGGTGCCAGGGTTAATTTTCCATACTGACATAAATAAATAAATAAATAAATAAATAAATAAATAAATAAATAAATAAATAAATAATAGAAAAAGCACAGGTTTGGTGGGTGGTGGCTCACTCCTATAATTTTCACACAAAGAAGACTGAGGCCAAGGAATGTGGACTTCAATGCAAGACTGAACTACATGGTAGAAACCTTTTAAAAATAAAAATTAAATGGATAAATCCTTACATTTCTGAAACAAATTTAACTTTTTTCTACAAATAAAGAGTCTGTTTGGGGCTCAGCAATCAAAGGGTTTTTTTTTTTTAAATTTTTTCTTTTCTTTTACACACCAACCCCCGTTCTTCCTCTCTCCCCTTCTCCCGCTCTCCCCCACCTACCCCCATCCCACCCTCATCCCCTCCTCATAGAGGGTAAGGCTCCTTGGGTAGTCAACACATGCGGCCTGCCAAGTTGGGGCTGGACCTAACCTCTCCTCAAACAAAGTTTAAAGAGCTGACAGTGAATGAAATGCACATAGTGTATATATTAATATAACTGCATTTAAAAGACCAATTGCACTTCCTTTTTCATAGGAAGCATGACTTATGTTTTTTTTTTTGTGATTTTTAAAAAGTATAGACCAGGCATGGAAGAAAAGGGAATCAATTCTTAAAGAATACATTTAAGTGCGTTATTTTCATCCATTTGTATGTCTATATTGGCTCTCATTTACTCAGTTTGCATCTTCCTCCTAGGTCTCTTTACTACCAATAAAGTGTCTCTCTCTCTCTCTACTTTAACTTGGACAGATCCCAAATGAATCCGTGATAAAAAACAGATCTGAAGCCATAAATGTGTTTTATTATATGGAGGGAGGCAAAAGCAAAGTGATCTTCTGGCTGTTTCCTTCTGATGATATGACGTTAGCACAATGGTCAAAATCTGGGAGGTAACTTTTTCTGCCTGCTCAATGTTGATATATTCATGAGTGGTTGCAGGAGAAGTCAGGTTATAGTCACAGTTGGAGCAGGTATCCACTGTGAGGACTGTGGAAAAGGAATAATGGGAACATACGCAAAATTCCAGTGCAAACAAGAAACTAGGATAAGACTAAGGACCTGGAGGAGAACACCATCAAGTGTGCTGACAGTTGCTAAGTGTGCTGATGTTTTTGTGGTCACTATATCTCAAATACTTCTGGATGGTGAACTCCATTTAAGATCAGAAAAGCAAATGAAGGGAAGAGCAGAAGTTCAGCTTTACAAACTCAAGTTTATTCCCTAGTGCAATTTGGGCAACTCTGATTGTTGCTTCGAATATTTCTTGGTATTTTACCTACTCCTTAGGTGTTCAGGCTCCTCATTAAAGGATTTAGGTCTATGAAAGCACATTTAAGTTAATAAAGAGTCTCTGCTCAAGTCTGGTATGGCTTTTGATTTTCTCTCAAATAGCCTTGAATGCTTGATCAAAGTTAGTTTTGGTTTTGGTCTGGTCTAGGGTGTGTGTGTGTGTGTGTGTGTGTGTGTGTGTGTGTGTGTGTGTGTGTATTTATCTTTTGGTCATTGGCTTTATATTGTTTTTCCTTGATACTCAAGATTGGCAGATTTTCTCTAATCAGAATGGTGTCTCTTAGTTCTTCCTTCCTGTGTTTCTATAGACAGAGGACAACATGGCCCTTCCTTGGTTTTGTTTGTTTTTAAGGATTAGACTTTGTTGTTTCCAGGTTCTGGCTATTACAAACAGGACCCAGTGGTTAGAACAGGAGAAGCAGACTTGGACACCATTTCTCTCGACCTTTCTGACATTGCACTCTATGCTTGGGGCCATCCTTACTCCTTATCCCCATGGCTTACACACTCCATTACAGCATTTTACTCATTTCTTAGGAAATCCTGGTAGCCCTGGAGCCACATGCTTTTGTATACCTCAGTGGGGTGACTTGATTTCCTCCTGTGTTTCATTCATTCATCGTACTTTGCATACATTTGTCTATAAGGCTTCATTTGAAGTGTTTAAACATTTGGTCTTCAGCTGGTGGCACCATTTGGGGAGATTGGGGAACCTCTACAATGTAAGGCCAAGCCACACTGGAGGAACTAAGCCATTGGTGTTGAAATTTGAAGTTTGTTGTTCAGCTAATCTTCTGTTCTCAGTCTCAGCTTCCCAGTGTGTGAGCAGCTACACACTCCTAACATCAGAGCTGGGATCTGCTGGCATTGCTATGCTTTCTTCTTCATAGTGAAATACACCTTCAAAAAACAATCTCTTCTTTCATGAAACTTTTTGTCATGTATTCTACCACAGCAATGAGAGAAAATCTCCAAAGAAAGTTAGTAAATGCTACAAGGATAAGGACCTATTTTAAGTATCCACTAGTACCATCATAAGTTGGTCTTTCCCTATGCAAGTCCTTCATGGATTTCCTTACAGTACGGTTGTCTCCATAGGTGCACATGCATCCCAGGATTACCTCAAGGATTAGTAAAACTGTGCAAGAATAATAATTAATATATTTTGCACATACCTCAATTGGACACTGTATTAAATTTTTGCAAATATACTTTTGAATTCCTCATAGATGAGAATTTGGAGCTGTTAATGAATCCAAGCTCACAAATCTATTAAGTCAAAGTCAGCTTTCAAAATCAAGTCTTTCTAGTTTCTAAAGTTTTTATTATTAACTTGCTATCAAAATTGTGATATTTTCCCTGTTGCAGGGGTCTTAATATAGGTACATGCTGTTTAGAACCTAAAAATCACAGGGAGAAAAATCACTACCGAATTCCCAGCAGCCTCTCCAGTGCCTGAAACATCGCAGGTGCTTAATAAACACTTACTGGCTAAGCAAACTACATGGTACTATAATAATAAGCTAGATTAGAAATGAATTTGGTAAGCTTCCAATCTGTCAGTTTTCCGTTATTCCAGGAATTGGATTAACTTGTCAAGCAGGGTCTGGGAACCAGTGGAATGGTTCTCACAAAAAGCTTGTTAGAAAAGCCAACTTTCAGTCCTCAACTCAGAGTCAGGGAATCAGCAACTAGTAATTTGTATGCAAATTTCAGAAGGACTGGCCTGTCAGTGAGAGTTCACTAAAGCAGAATGACTTTGGATATCTTCACAGGCATATTACAGGCTCCTTCTCTCTTCTTTACTTTCTGCTGGATAAATGGCTTCTCTTAGTAAAAGAGAGTATTATCTATTACTAGTACCAAGTTACAACCCTTTATACACAAAGATAGTGCTTGAAAACTTGGAGAACCATCTTTTTTTTTTTTTTTTAGAACAAAGAGTTCTATATTCTTTGTAATTTAGCCAAGGTATAATTTGCAGTGTTCTGCCCTGATAGTGATAGAGAAGTAAGTTATTACATAGGGTCAACGCAGTGCAAATGAGTATTTTCTCTGCATACATTTTAACCTATCTCCCTTCATCCAGTAGTAACAAAATATTAATATCATGTACTAATGTGGTCATGATATGTTTAGAAAGGAATTTGGCAAATTTTTAACAAATTAAGTCATTGTAAGGCTCAAATAGTTTTAATATTAATTATTGTTATTATTGCTGTTATTTCTTTCACTTCTTTAATTATGTGATAGTAATAGAGATCTATTTAACCAATAAATCTAATATTTGATCCAACATCTAGGTTTGCTTTTTTTTATAGTATGTGCACAATTAGAGAATATTCATGAGCTTATGTCCTTCCTCAAAATGGTGGTCTTTTTTTTTTAGTATTAGACTAATACAACACACAGGACAAGAGACGATCATTTATCATGTGTTCAGTACTTTCAAGTGAAAGAGAAGAGTAATCTCTTTTGAAATTCTCAAAAGACAACCAAACAAAATTAGGGTGATATTGGGTTGAAGCAAGCATAGCAAATTCTATCAATGCTCAGCTGATGTCATCTGATTCCTAAACAGTATTGCTGGTCACATTCTTTTAAAGTATTATAGACAAATGATAGATTTTTTTTTTTCAAGAATGAAGCATCAAAATGATAAAGGCAGTTTGGAAGAATGATATAAGGATGTGTTCATATTTCAAATGGAGAGGGAACATTCCAGAGGTATGAATATCTTGGTGTACAATAGAAAGAGGAATTAGACATCCTGTGAGTCACCTCATGCTATTGAGAGCTTGCAGTTAAATGAAATTTATCTGTAATAAAACTAGCTATTCTCTCAATTCCGGAGTCAGAATAGTTCAGAAAGTGGATAAGAGACTTAAGTGCTTACTGTTTTACCTGCCTTAACCATGAGTGCATATTTTTTTTTAAATTTAATAATTATATTGTACTTCCATGAGTTTCACCATATCTGCATCAAAACTTTGCTAATTTTCTCTCAAGTTAACTATCTTTTAAATATAAATAAATTAACCCTAAATGGAAACCACACATCAATACACTGGAAAAACCAACAAGTATTAACCAAAAGTAAAACACATATTTACACTGAACAGGTATTCTTATTAATGTACTTAGACAACTAGTGAAAAAAATGGAAAAAGAAGTAAATCTCACATTAATAGTGTAGATTAAAAAAAACCTATCATTTGTCTATAATACTTTAAAATAATGTGACCAGCAATACTGTTTAGGAATCAGATGATATCAGCTGAGCATTGATAGAATTCGCTATGCTTGCTTCAACCCAATATCACCCTAATTTTGTTTGGTTGTCTTTTGAGAATTTCAAAAGAGATTACTCTTCTCTTTCACTTGAAAGTACTGAACACATGATAAATGATCGTCTCTTGTCCTGTGTGTTGTATTAGTCTAATACAGTAGAATAATAATGTACTCATTATTATTATAATAATATTATATTATAATAATAATGTACAATTATTCTATTGCCATAGAGAAGTTCACCTGAGAATGGTGATACACACCTGTAATCCAAGCACTGGGAATGATCAGGCAATAGGATCATAATCTCCGTGCTTGAATGGGCTAAAAAAGAAGGCCTTGTCTCAAAAATTAAAAGCATATATATATTGTTCAATTTCCTGTAAACTGTTCTGAGACTTGGAGCTGGAAAGACAGCTTAGCAGTTAAGAGTGCTTGCTTTTCTTCAGAGAACCTGATTTGAGTTTCCAGCACCCATGTTGGGTGGTTACCAAAAGCCTCCAACTCCAGCTTCAAAAGATCGGACACCTTTTTGTCTCCACAGGCACTTACACACACACACACACACACACACACACACACACACACACGAGTAAAAAAAAAAACGAATAATGTTCTAAGATCAAGGGAAGTATCATTCTGATCCCCACTGAACTGAAACATTTAGATAAGGATCTGGGCAGATAAGAGTGTTTTCTCTAACTTTCTCTGCTTCCTTCAGCTTTCACAACAAACCCTGCTGGTGGTCTCTTTCTGTCTTTAGCAAGTCTCTGCTCCATGCCTTGTGTTGTAGTACCTCGACAAACAGATCAGCCTATACTATCTCCTCTGTGGGAAGATTTTTTTTGTGTGTGCCATGAATTAATTTTTTCTTGTGGTATCTTTTACCCTCTCCCCAATTCCCAACATATATTCCATTTATAACATTGTGATTGACAAAAATCTGAGGTCCTATTTTAATTGTCTAGATAAACTATGTAGGAATCTATAGTAAAATGATGTGGTAGTGATAATTTCGGAGGTGAATCCGTCCTGTGTAATGCAGGACCAGAGCCCTAATTTAAAATGTAAATTTCACTTCCATGTGGACCTCGCTTTTCCAGTCATGTGCTGTGTATGGGGAAAAGGTAAAGTGATTAATGATAGTGTTTTTCATGCAGAAGGGGAGTGATGTTTTGTGTTGAACATTGTGGTGATAAATTCTAAATCTGATGTGTGTCTGCAATTTTTGGCCTCATTAAAGTTGTGATTCAAGTGTGTGGTTGCATGTGTAAAATTACAGAAAAACACATTCATCCTTGACTCTGAAAACCTGAATATGAGTCCATGTTCTTTAACTAACTTTGGGGTTCTAGACCAAATTTCGAACCATTTATTTTCATGTATGATCTTCAGTCATATCTACAACTGTTGATACAGGTGGGTTTTCACATAGTAAGGCTAAATACTCTACATAAAAGGATAGGGGATGTACTATTTTACAAGTTTTATAAATCTCTTACTACGGAGATATGAAATAAAGCAGTTGACTCTGAACAGTGCCATACTCCTGGGGTAATGCTTTTCTATTCTGAAGATGAAAATAACTACACATATCCCAAAGCCTGTTTTTAATGCATACTGCTGACCACTCTAAGTTTAACTTTTATAATCACTTTGGTCAAATGGACAGCCATAGTTTTCTTTTTTTATTGGAATGTTTTTGTTTTTATTGGCCATATAAAGCAATACATGTTTTTCTAGAAAATATATTTAAAACAAATAAAAACAGTAGGAATTGAATTAAGCTTATTTTAACAATACAAGTATACAAACACACACACACACATACACACACACACACTATAAAAAACGCTCCTTGATATTCTCTGATAGTTGAGACAAATCAATGTACATGGTATTACTGTTTAGTAGTTCAGAAAATGGGATTTAAGATTAGTTTAAGCATGGTGATAAAGACCTTTCAAACTTTTACTTTTTTGTTTTATGTAGTTTTATTTTTTTAATAATCATCTTTGGACCCACAGCATACCCTAGACAGATATCTACCTGTTTGATATAATGAAGCAGTGCCATTACTAGGTTATAACAGCTTCCCAATGTAATAATAAGCCAAATAACTTCTAATTCACTGCAAATATCTGTGTCAAAAGGGGAAAGAGAAACGCATAGACTGGAGTTATTTCTGACTCCTCAGGCCTCCATATCTGAGTGTCTTTTTTCATAGTTTAAGCTATAAATTGAATAGCATAATTTGATGTGGACACAGAACTGCGAATTAGTTTTTATTTTGACAAAATCATTAAACATCACATAGGTTGAAAAATGAATCACGAGGCCCTAAGCCTGCCTTGGAAGATTGCACTTCATAAACTGAATTGCTCACATGGGCAACATTTTGGTGGAAGTTATAGATTTTCTAGCATATCTCTGATAGATAGGACTAATATAACTTCAATAAAAACTCAGGATATGTCAATATAAAATTTTTCCCTACCATTGAAAGATGTAAGATACTCCAACTAATAAATCGGACGACAACCTATTCCTTAAGGTATACTAACGTACATATTGGGTTACAACAAGCAACAAAATCATTGAGGCAATAAAACTCAGTCACAGAGGGGCTATTGGGTAAGATTTCTCTATGCTGCAGGAGCCCAGTATGATGGCTGTGGACGTGAAACACTCATAGAATGTTAATTCCTAGTAATTGAATCAGCACATAGCTGAGTGTAATGCTATAGCATTATATAAGTGCTGAACTTGTATGTCACTATCCCATTTATTTATACATTATTATTTATGATACTCCATATGAGCTATAATCACAGGAAATACTTACAGTACACAATCTGCTATGGTTCCTTAGGTGGGAAACGTATTACTAATGTACTTTGTCTTTAGCAATTTGTTCATATGTGTGAGAATGACAATCAAATATTTGATTACTTGACAGGAGTGGCTTCAGTCAGGAGCTGGGTCTCGAGCAATCACATTAGAGCTCATGTGTGTAGTAGATTACAAAAAAATAAAACTACTAAAGGACATCTAATTTACCTATTAATTAACAATTTTTGGTTGCTTTAGAGTGTTCAGGCCTCATTATTGTTATTTGGAAATGGGGGTTATTAATGATTACTTCTCAGGGAGCTATGATGGCTACAGTTTGAAGCAAAGATCTTTTCTTTGGAAGCTAAAGAGATGTTAATTTCCTTGCCTCACACACGAAAAGCATTTTTTTTTCCTGTGACATATTCAACTCTCAATATTGTAGCTCAGTTGTAACCCCTTACTTTCTCCTTTATTTGGTTTATTTCTGGGGTGTAAGTCCCTCCCTTTTCTCTTTGTGCTTTCCAGGGTTCTCTAGAGAAACAGAAACACTAAAGTTTTACATACAGCCCATCCTTGTTTAGATTTATTTCAAATAATTGTCTCATGGTTTTATTTTAAGAAATTGGCCCTTGTGATTATGGGAGCTGACAAGTCCAAAATCAGCTGTTTCATTCTAAAGGCTTTCTGTTGGTAAACTGTCTTCTTGCTCAAGGGATCAGTCCTGCGTTGTAGGCAAGCCTTCATCTAACTAGATTAGTTGTGTCTTACAGGCTAGCATCCAAAAGATGAAACTGAAATGATATTCAAGGAGTTTGACTGGATGAAGCCTAGTCATATCATGGGAGGCATTCAGCTATCTTCCAAGTCTACTTATTCAAATGTTACTCATAGTCCAAGGTAAACTTATGCATAATAATAATTGACTGTGATCCTGGTATGCAAATTCTACCACATGACCATGTAAAGTTAACCATTTTTCTACTCAAAGTAGAAAAGTAAAAGTGAAGTTCACCTGTTTTCTCCTAAAGCCTGTTGTTGTATCTCCACATCAAGTATTGTTCTGTTGTTTGGAACCATATTGCCTAGTGACCAACCTTCACATACACTGGGTGTTATAATTTCTAATTTTGAATAGCTAAATATAAGTAGTCAAATATTTCTTTTAATACAAATGACTTCAAAAATACAATCAATGTCGTGTAGATAAAAATTACTTTAATCTCTCTAAGCACTAGATGTAAAGAGATTTTTCAGAGATTCAAGTTTATAACACATCCCATAATGCCTCAAAATAGAGTTTTAGTCATGTTAAAAGGATTTTTATAATTTTCTTATAACCATGTTACCACACGTAATTCATCTAATTAAAATTGACCAGCTTCCTTAGAAAACCTAGCATCCATGCATAAGAAATTGCACTGTCAGACAATCTAACCTACATGCTTTCAACATGATGGGTGTTTTGTGATGGCTAACCTAGCAATCCATTCTGTTCATTTAAAAATTAATCAGTTGCCTTAATATGTTTCTAGACACTGAAATGAATATTTGATTTATATTTATTCTCTTGAATTTTTCATGTTATTTAATGTATTTTGCCTAATCTCTTTATTTGAAAATCGAAAGTTTTAAGGAGTATCTTTTAGGGAGGTTGATCTTTGAAACAAAAGGCACAAAACTTGAGCCCAGAATATGCTGTTATTAACTCCTTAAAGTAGTGTGTACTTCTTTCAGCAACTTCTTTGAACATTTTTCTTGATTTCATGCATTTTTTTCTTTTGGTTACAAGAGATCTGGGTAAATGCAGGAAAATCTCATGTATTACATAAATAGTGACAAAAAGCATTTGTGGAAACTGAACATTAAATTTTACAACTTCAAAGAAAGCATTTGTAATGTCCCTTGTTACCATTCCTGTTCTGTTACTCCCTTGCACCCAACTCTCAACATCTCCAGAAACTGAGGATATCAATAGTATTATCTCACTGGTAGATTTTTTCTTTTATCCTAATTAGAGGTACCAAACAAGTTTATTACAATTGATGATTTGACATACAGTCTAGAGACAAGTTAAAATCTTTTACATGAGGCAGAAGTACATCAACTTACTGATTGCAAAATCTGTCCTGGAATGAAATCAGGCTTAAAGATGAGATACTTAACTGATGTCTTTTGAATTTTTTTCCCTAAGTAGTTAATACGGACACTTGCATCTTATAATGCAACCATTACCTTCCAATTCCAGAAAGTGTCCCAAGTCCAATCAACTTAATTTGTAGATTTCACCTGAGAAAGAACTCTCCATCCAGGTATTGTCCATGCTAGCCCATTAAATTTTATAACTTCAAAGAAACCACGCAAATTTCAACTTGTTTGTACAATTATGGAAACTTAAAGGCAGAAGTGGATTTCCATCTGTGGGAAGAGCATAGGGTTCTCAAAGATGTCCACACCATAATCTTCTGGAAACTGTGAATGTATTGCCTCATGTGAACAAATAAACATTGCAGTTTGTGAACTAGTTAAATTATAGAACTTGTCCTGGGAAATTTGTTCATGATTATCTAGAGAAGCTTAACAGAAATGCAAAGGGCTTTCTAGGAGAGTATGAGTCTAGCAGATGGTTGATGCTGCAGTACTCAATGAATAGAGGGGTGAGGAGTATAGCTCAAGTATGCACGTGGCCTCCCATAAGATGGTATACACAAAAGATATTTATTTTTCCTGAGCAATTTCAGATGGAATTTAATTCTGTTAGTACCTGTATTTGAGCTTATAGACTTCTGTCCTCCCAAACTCACACATGATAAGTTGAGCTATTTTAAATCAGTTGACTTTTGATAATTTATTGCAGCAGCAATAAAAATACACTATTGCATCTCTGTAACAATGTAACAAAATATCTGAATCTATTTTGTCTTATAGTTTCAGAGGTTTTAGTCCACAGTCACCTAGTTTTGTTGCTTTTGGTATGTGCCAGCATAATCCATCACTGTGGGAGAGTTTTACGAATGGCAGGGGAAGCCTTTTTACTTCAAAGCAGCTGGAAAGGAATAAACACATAGGAAGAGGAGAGAGCATCAAACTCCTATTAAGGATGCTTGCTTGATCACCTCCCAATAGTGCTTGGGCCTGCATAGGGCTGGTATAGGAAACGTGTTCCAGAGACTGTTTCTCTTGTGGTAGGTAGGAAGGGATGAGAGTGGGGAGGAAAGGCTGAGAAATGAGAGAACAGTCATTTTCCTACTTTATTGCATGTCAGTGTCATTAGACTCTGCTATGGTATTATACTGATTCAGACATTTATTCCTCTTTATTTAACTCCTTCTAGAAAATACTTCTGGATATACTCAGAGTATCCTGTAGCAATTTCTGAAGCAGTTTTCCTTCCAGTTAAGTGATGATCAAGGTTTATTTATATGTCTCTAATGTTCTCTTAGAGAAAGAAAAAAATATAAAGGAGAAAAAAACTGGTGTGCATTTCCTCTGTTGGAAAGATGATCAAAACCTGTGACACCAAAACTTTCTTAAACTTACTATAACATGGTGTAGAAGGACAGAAATATCAGATAAATGAGAGAGTTAAATGGGTCAAAGTGCTTGCCACCCAGATAAGTAGTTTTCCAGTAGTTCCCAGGACCCACACAGAGTGGAAGGGCAGAACCCACTCTCATAAGTTGTTCTGCAGCCATGCCACTTGAACACACACACACACACGCACACACACACACACACACACACACACACACACAGAAACACAGAGAATAAATAAATGTAACTTTAAAAATTCAAAGAACAATGTATAGTGACCTAAAAGAGTGTTAAGCACACTGAGTACTTTTAACAACAACAACAACAACAAAACAAGGCATAATTGCAGTGGGAATACTAATTCTGCTAAACTTGATTTCTTCCCTAGGACAATTAACCTTGTCAACACTCATCAGAGTGCTGACGAAGTGGAAGAAGGTGGGTAATGACAGGCCATGGTGATCTAAATGTGGGCCACCTCCATCCACCTAACAGCATTGCTTCCTGTCATGGTAGGGTGGTGTGTGCATTGGGGGAAATTAGAATAGTCAGCTGCTAAGGGGGAGATTTGAGATGGGAAATCCCTCAAAGTGGCTAGCTAATGCTACTCTCTGTGTTCAAGTTGCAACAAAGAACAAATAGAATTATCACCCTGCTTGCAGGAAAGACACTCCACCATGGAAATTTGTCATGGGCTCATTATATACACAAACCTAGTAAAAAGCATTTTGTACACAGACATATCAGATATTAATGCATAAGCCTTAATTAATTATTAACTGATATCAAAGCACTTTTACTAAGTGAATAATTAGTTTCTGCCACTTGCCTTTAATTTTCTTTTGTCCTTACCACTTTGTAGTAATTTCTAAATGTTGGTTGTATTCGGTAGATACAAAGTTTGCTCTCAGTGACATTGGCCTTTGCTAAAATTATAATGGGTTTTGACTCTACCAATTTATGTGATACCAGAGCCTAATGTTTGTAAATCACTGTGCAAATCTACAAACACACACACACACACACACACACACACACACACACACACACAAGCCTATCCTGTATATGTGTATTTTGTATAAAAGTATGTGTATGCATGCATGTCCCAATATACTTGCTGTAGATGTGAATCATTGTAGTGATGGGCACTGTCCTTCAGGTTGAAACAGAGTGGCCTTGTACAAGAAAGCACACAGATAACCAAGATACAGGGAGAAAATAAAGTTAATGTTTATATCTACTATGAGAGGACAAGAAGACCAAGGTTGCAATTTAAAGCCTCATGTATCTTTCAAAGCTTTCTAAGAGGCACATTAAGCCAAAGTGAGAAATTGATATGGGATTTTACTGAAGCAGTCAGAGCTTCCAAATTGAGGAAAATAAGCTGCTAGACCTATCTTCAGTTTTTTGGATATGCCAGCATCTTCCTCTTTGGCACTTAAACAAAACATGATTTTTACACAAAAGGTACTTTTCTTATATATAGTAGTAAATTCTTGCATACACTGCTTATGTGGGTACTAGAATCTGGGTCTTGAAAGGTATTTGTGAACTACAGATGCACACAGGTCCAACGAAGTAAAAAAAGCAGCCAAACAGAATGAAGGAAAGAAAGAAGGAAAGAACATAGGTAGGGAGGAAGAAAGAAAAACAGTCCATTACAGGACTGATTCTAGCAATGACAGGTTTGAATTCAAATCAAGTATTATCAATTCCTCATGATTATATGAACGAAAAAAATGTATTATAATAAAATAGACACAGACTTTACAGGGCTGCTGCTCTATTCATGCTTCTGTATCTTCATTTCTATCTTCTATTTTTCTCCTTATATTCAGTGTTGTTCAAATCATATAAAGATTTCAAGTGGTAAAAACTTGGTCTTTACTGCAGCTGGTTACTTAAAATCCACCCAAGGTGAATAACAATGTACACTGAATGTGTGTGCTCATTAGTGTGAGACAGTACCTCTGACTTCTGCTGTGATTTGAACTAATTAATATGTAGCAGCTTCTACCTCTGTGTCTGACATGTCCTGGACAGGTGGTATTTTGTAATTAATTTAGCATTTGAGTTGGACACATACAATGTTTTATACATACATAGGCTTATGTGTATCGATTGACGACTTAATTGTTACTCTTGAGAAACTCAGAACATGAACAGGAAAATATAAAACATAGTATAATAACCAAACTCATTGTATGTGTATTGTAAAAAACAAAGAAAGATAACAATTTTTTGCGGGCTATCAATTGTTTCCTCTGATAATGTGAATTAGACTACTTTATTCCTCAAAGCTAAACAGTGTCTCATGAGTTTATTTATAGTTAGAGTCCAAAAGACCTCACTGTGGCATACACAGGACTCCATAAATTTCTCCAATGAGTTTTCTCACTATGATAGTCTATCTTTTCTTCTGGTAACACAAATCTCACATGTTGAGATTTCTCAAAAATCATATATATTCCCCTTCCTCGGGCTCCGTATGAATGTGCACCTCTGCCAGTTGTACTCATCTTTGTCTGTTGATTTACTAGCAAATCAAACCACAAATTAGTTTAATTTTTATTCAGAGATTTTTTAAGGTCTTATGAGACACATTTTCACATGATGTCTTCTGGAATATTGCTGGAATAAAAATTTTTGAGAAAATACTCATCCTTCAGAATAGATTAGTACAGGTGAAGATGAAAAAGGTCAGAAATAGTACTATTTCTAATATAGACTACAGAATCTAGCAAGCAAATTGATTTAAGATCTATGTTTAGATAATATAGAGACTAAGACCCAAGGAATGAGGGATGAGAGATAAGGGTTTAATCCTGTGAGTGAAGTAGATAAGGTACATTTCTAAGGAAATCAACAAGGCCATGGTGACAAGTTCTATGAATCATAAGTTCTAGGAATAGGTAACTTAGAATGATTATTCAGTAAAGTAGAGACAGAGCTGAGAGAGTCGTGGATATGGATCATGACAGTCTATCAATAAATCAAGGACTAAAGAAAAGAAAAGAGGAGATATCCCAGAAGAATACATCTCAGAGCAGATGTGAATGAATCATGTTTATGCATTGCAGTGGTCTTGCTTACAGAGTCACAGAAGAGACAAGCTAGAATTGAAACTTCAGTTTCCCATGGAGACATTTCACAGACATGGTGCTGAAGTCTTAGTAAAGATGAAAAAATGTTTTCAAAGAGCATTTATGGGTAAGTTAAACAATTATATGTGATATTATAGCATGTATATTTGGTTTTTGTATATGGTGTCTGGCTAATTAATTTCTCTTCCAAGTGAGTCCCATAAACCCTAATGTTCTGCTGTCTGGAAAACCCCTTAGAAGTATTATCTGACCTACCTTGTCTCATAGAGGTCATAAGACCTCATTATTCTACAGTTAAGACCTTGTTCATTTTTTTTTTTCTAGAAAGTCCAGATACCACTCTTTCTAGAAAGTTCTGTCCCCATAATTTAGAGAAAAGAATGCTGCACATAGAAGAGATGAGGGGCCTGAGTAGACAGACTCTGCTGTTTTGTTGTTTGTTTGTTTTGATTTTCTGTCTACTAGCACATGCCTATACAAGGAAATATAAATGAAAACTCAGGAGGGCCGGGATTGAAAAGCTCACAGAAATCAAATTCATAATTGTCATCATCATCAGAGATAGCTGATCCTCTGGTTGAAAACGGATGTGATGTTCCAAGAAAATGATACCACACTCCAAAATATTTTAGCAAGACAAAAAGTTCTGCCTCTGCAGAAAGATGCACAGGCACCCTTCTGCAAACTAAATTTGAATTCGTACTACAAAGGATTCTGTGCTTCACTATGAGTAGACAGAGCTTGGCCTCACATTCTTCCATTGTTGGCTAATTCAAAATAGAACAGCTAACAAGTAAAGGTTGATTTTTGAGGGCAGGATGCAACATTGAACATATATTTTGATCATAGAAAAATGCCAATTGGGGAGGGATTTTTGAAAGATGATCTCTTTACAAATCTCTTTAAAGACAAAAATTTGTCTCATTTAATCCTTTGATATAGAGTACATTTTTTTTACATTTTCCCCCACACAGGAGCTGAACACTCTTGCTGTTATCTCACTCCATGCATTTCTTCATGTATTTCCTTTGTATGCAACTTTGTAATAAACTTACAAATACAAATATAAATATTTCGACAAGTTTTGTGAGCCACTCAAGAAAATAATGCACCTAATCATGTTGTTAAGGGAATTATATAACACAGATAGAACAATATGGTACTTCCATTTAACTTCTAAAGTGTGTGTGTGTGTGTGTGTGTGTGTGTGTGTGTGTGTGTAGATGAATTTCTAAATGGTCTTATTAAATAAAAAACATGGAGCCAAATATAGGGGTGAAAGGCTTAGAGATCAGGGAAATAGTGAGAGTCACCATCCAACCTTACCTAACCAGTTCTGCAGCTCCCAAAAGTGAGCTACTTCCTGTCTACCTGCACCTTTATGGCCTTGTTGTTCTGCCCTCTCATTGGCTCTTAGCACAGCTACCTTACTTCCTTGTCACTGCCTGTCTGTACAGACCTCCAGGTCTCTATGGTTGGTACTGGGATTAAAGGTGTGTGTCACCACGCTTGGCTCTGTTCCCTAGTGTGGCCTTGAACACAGAGACACTGCCTGCCAAGTGATGGGATTAAGGGCATGTGCTACCACCACCTGACTTTTGTGTTAACTTAAAATGGCTTGCTATTTCCTTTGATCTCCAGGCAAACTTTATTAACATACAAATAAAATATCACTCTGTGTGTGTGTGTGTGTGTGTGTGTGTGTGTGTGTGTGTGTGTGTTTGTGTCTGGGACTGGGACAGAGGTTCAGTCTTAGGGATGACCTTGACCTGTGGTATCTGATTGTTTCTGGGTGATGCTGGTAGACCTGAATTGGATTAGAGAATATTGAGCATGCATCTCCTCCTGGAAAACTCTTTGCTTCTTGCTGGTAGGGAGAAACCCCCATATCATTTGAGCACTTTTTAATTATGTAGGTTTGCTTCAATAGCTACAAGAACAAATTCCTCCATTTATGGACCGACTCTAAGAGAATCTCCATTGCAGGCTCAGAGAGATTGTCTAGAATAGCAAGTATCACACAGAACAAAGCTAGTGTAGTTTGTAGGTTGCAGGAGGATGCACTGAAGCAACTCCACATTTTGCACTAATTCTCTTGCAGGGAGATTCTTAAGTCTTGGGGGAGAACTATATATATGGAACGCCATGACCTACAGTCTGTAACTTTTTTTTTAAGGCAGGAAATGCACATCTAAATACTCAGGAGTCTGTGAGCTTAAAGGCTCTAAGATCTTTGTGAATAAAGATCCTTTTAAATTACCACAAAGAGACAATCTATCATGTTGTTCAGTTTTTTTACCAGACATATGCTAACATACAAAGAGCTAGGTGCAAAATTTTGTGTATACCAATTTTTAGTCATTTAAATACTTATGAATATGTTCAGAACCTCACGCAGTATATGAAAAAAAAAGCAATGGGAGTGTAGGAAAGGCTAAAAGAGTGAGGACTTTTGATACAAGATCATTCATATTTGAGCCTGTTGTAGAGGTGAGGCCTCATAGTCTTCCTCCTCCGTCTTAGCACTTCTGTTGTTTAGCTTACATGTAAGAGGCCATGTTGGTGAGTATTGTTTGTTTGTTTTCGAGATTGCATTTTTAATTACAACATTTCTTCCTTCCTTTTCCTTCCTCAAAAACATTCCATATGCACTTCTCTGCTCCCCCTCAAATTTTTGCACCCCCCTTTCATAAATCAGCAACATGTTATGAACGTAACTTCTGACATCAGGAGGGATATATGGGAGGATTTGGAGTAAGGTAAAGGGGAGGAAAAATGAGGCCATTATTTCATAATCTCAAAAATAAAAAGTAATAAAAAAATTTCAGTTAAAGTCTAAGAAGAACTCAGCTATAAGAGAGAGGGGACAAAAATAAAGTAGGCCAGCCTCACACTCTCAAATTGGCTCAAATACTAGCTGCATGAAGTTAATCAGGATTCATTTTTGTCACCCACCACACAAAAGGCAAGCTTGCTCTGGTAGAAGATTGCATCATTTATTCTCTCTGCACTTTTCCCAAACCCATGGAAGCATTCCATGAATAATCGCCAGGGCAACTTCCACTGCTTCTTAATGTGGAAAGCCACTGGAGGCTCACTCCTACCTTACTGATGAGAATAAGCTGGATAACCTATAAAATCATGTTTATAAATCCCAGCAGAGAGCTCAGAATGTGAGGAAATCTAATGAACTGAAATTGAGAGACTGTTCAGTCCATCCTACCAGAGAACAAACTTATGGCTTCCGTCACCCTCTCTGGAGCAGTGGGAGAGAAAAGATAAAAGAGAAAGAAAAAGAGAGGGGAAAAAAAAAAACTGGTACAGATGTGTGTGGGATGGGGCAGATAGATTGAATTAAATGAATTTAAAAGTTTAAGGGTGAACTGACATGAACGTTTAGAACTCCAGGGAGGCACAGACAGAAGAGAAATCGTGTGCAGACCTACAAACTGCTCTCTCTACGTGCTTTCCAGAAAGGAGAGAGAAAGATACTCAATTTCAGGTGTGGATGGACTCCCCTGCCTGCATTAGCCTACCTTAACTACACTGTGCAGCTGGGAAACTCTTCTCTGTTCTAGGACCATCCCCTATGCTGCAAGGCCTGGCATTCCTCTGGTCTGTGGTGTCTCTTGCTCTACCCTTCATGATCAGGCACTGAGTTGATCACAACCACTCACACAGAGAATCTAAATATTGTGGGGAGAGGTTCATGATGCCATCCTCTGATCATCTGAAAACTAAAAAGATTTTCTCAGAGAAAGTAGTATTTTGATATTTTTATGTGATACAGCAAGTATTTTCAAATAGAAATTGTGAAAGTTATGCAAGTTGAAGACGCAGAGAAACAAATTGTTCCTGAGTTGTAAAGCTCTTTAAATGAGTTTCTCTGGTTTTAGAGAAAAAACACAATAGATATTTTTTTTCTAAAAAAACTTTAGCATCAAAAATAGTGAAATTAGTTATAAAAGTGATAAAATTAATAGTCAGCACAGGAAAATAAATGTCATTGCAAAATATTAGTGCCATAATAAGCATTTAATCTCAACCCCTCAGTCTACCTCTCATCTAGTACATACCTTCATCTCAAACTGAATAGAGCAGTTTAACTGAAAAAAAATATTTAGCATTTTTTATGCTTAGTGGGCTTTTCTCTCTCCCTTTTATTAACTAATGCATAGTATGAATCAAACTAGTCTTTATCTTTTAGATTTGCACAAATTATTCTGCATATCATGTATTAAAAATACACACCAATGCTAAGTAAAAGTGAGGGAGGGGGAACACTGCTGAATGTTTCATGATCAGCATTTCTATCTCTTCCTGCATGTAAATACAAATGACACCCTGTCTGTGATTATGGACGATGAGTCTTACACACTTGAACAGCCTTGGCTTCTTCATGCTAATTTCTGCCCTGTGTGAAATCCTATAAATGTCACATCTGCTACAGTCCTTTCCCTTAGTCTAGCATATGTTTTCCATGGAGCTGAAAGATCATTGTTATCAAATGAAAGAAATATATGTGTCAGGAAGGACTTGGAAAACTATAAGCCTGAAAAAAAATAGATAAGGGTATCTATCCATCACCACAGAGGAGTACTTGGTTTTAGACTTAGTAACTTTTAAAACATGGTCTCATGGTGTAGCCCTCAATGGCTTGGGATTAAATAAGACCAGGCTCACCATGCAAATTTGAACAATGAAGAATTCTTAGATGGTAAAGAAAATTGTTCATTCCATGTATGCTTACTTGAGGAATCTAGCCCTCTGTTGGTAAGCATAGTCTCTTCAGTAAAAGAATTAAAAAACAGATTCAAATGGAGACTTGCAGGTAATTATATTTTTAGTTTAAATGAAAAAGAAAACAAAAACAAGCCCACAAACCAAAAGTGCCTCTAAAATAGGCTAGATGAAAATCTAGGCAACTTCCTGGAGGAGGGAGACAGAGAAGAGGGAGAAAGAAAGCCATGCCAGTCACGGTAACTTGGCATGGAGGTAGGTTACATGTGCGTAACTGCCACCTGGATGGAAGGCAAGCTTTACAGAAACAGTAAAGCCCACAGTGTTAGGGAAAGCATTCTTAGAAAAAAGATAGAAGAAAGAAAAGGAAGAATCATGGTTTTGGGGGTAATTTTAAAAAGGGGATGACGTAACAACTGCATGACTGCAGCCGTTTGAGCAACTACACACCAGTGTGGAAATTCTGAGAGAGAGAAGCATTTTATTTCATTAAAGAGATAATTACTAATCCTCTCTCCTTAGGAAGATTCAGAAAGGTTCTGAGTCACTGAGCGGTAGTTGTATTCCAGGTGATTGACCAGTCAAACTAGAATATCAAGCCCTCCTCTAGGCCAAAGATTTCATTCTCTTGACCAGAGGTTTTCCCTTACTGGGCTTTTGCCTTTGTGACAAAAGCTTAAGGCTTGCTTCACAAGAAATTCTCAAGGACTTGGTAGACTCAGTCCTTTCAAGGATTGAGGAAGGTCACAGACATCGTCTTGCAACTTTCACATTCTAACTGAAAGTTCAGCAAGAATTTTTCTTTTTCACACATTTGTCTAAATGTAATCTATAAATAAAACAGTATATATTGAAATTGTATCAACTAATAATTTTATATATGTACACAATGCCAAATAATTCATACAGTCAAGCTAATTAGCACAGCTATCAATTCACATGGCTATCATTTTTAAAGTGAAAATTCTTAAAGTCTATTATTTCAGCACATTTAAACTGAACAATACAGAATGTCAAATACTCATATTATAGACACTGGTGTGTGTTAGACCCTCAGAAATCTTGGATAGATCACAGAACTGTAAATTTGTACCATTGAGCAAGTTTTAAAAGGCAGAGTTAAACAAAACAAAACAGAACAAGCAGTGTGTGGTTTTCTGCAGTAGATATGTAAAAGAACCTCCTGGGATGAGGGTTAGCAAACTTTGTTCAAATGTTTCCCTTCTCCAGGCTTCTGCTGAAAGAAAAAGAAAGGATATTCTGTGATCAATCAAATGTGTGGGACTAGACTGAACTCTGAATCCAGGAAATGAACAGCCCTGGATTTTTCTCTAAATAGGATGATTCCATTTAATTCTTTTCCTTAAATGTGAACCTTTCCTTCCTCCCACCGCATCACCTTTCCTAGCCCACAAAACAGAGATATTTTACAATCAGGAAGGAGATGATCAAGCAATTAGGATGTTTAGCTGTCATTAGGCACTGACGCTGCTGCTTCCTGCTATTCCACACTTCCTATCTCTGTAGATGAAATATCTGAAAACAATCACTGCAAGGGAGAACCTTAAGTAAAATCAGATATGAGCAGCTCACATCTTGAGAAGCTCTGAGCCTTCATGAATAATTCTTGAATAGTGGTGTGAATGCTGCTCGCTCAACTCGCAGGCTCTTTCAAGTTGTTAGTTTCATGTTTTATTTAAGCCCAACATAAATGTTAACGTGGTCCTCATCAGATTCCTTTTATCTAACTCCGAAGACTGATGTGTTGATGTTGTAATGTGGGAAGAGGGCCTTGGGGAGAGACGGTAAATGCCCATCTAGCTATTCTGTGAGGAGTCATAGAGAAATTTCTTTTCCAGGAACTCAGTTGTAATTTTTTTTACTTTTATTTTATTTTTAGATTTTCTTCTCACAATGCTGTCTTGGCATACATGTCTGCTGATCATTGTCCATTGGCTTTCAAATGTTCCAGTTTGATATCTCTGTAAGTTCTATGGAGGGAGAAGTAATGAATCACTGGGCACAATCTTTCTCTGAAAACATCTTGCTGAGCAAGTGACAATAAATTGTACATGATGCAAGTGTTACTCAAAGAGAATGCCATTTAAGTGTCTCCATTGAGAAAGAAAAGAAGAGTATAATGGTATTATCTTCATTATGAATTTTTACTATTATGTTTAGAATATTCCACAACAATTATGATTCTCTTATGATTCAATTAGTTAATGTTCAAGAGATATTTACATCTTTATGTCATGTATAAATTGGACCTCATGTCATTTGTAAATAAATTGTTTCTTATTGGAAACTATGCTTTGAGGTAAAATATTCCATTTGGTAATTAAAGTATTTACCTACTCAGAATACTGTACTGCCTTTGCATTTGAAGGTTAGGGAGAAAAACAAATGCAGTTCATGGTATCTACTTGGATAAGCCATACTGAAACATACACCATACTTAATGGAAAGGCCTTTCTGACTTTTAAGTGGGGCTTAAACAAAATACAAAAGCATGAAGTGATGGAATATTTATGAAAGCAGCATTAACTGTAATTATCATAGTGAATAAATTTCCAAGATACTCTAGACTTGGAGTCTACATCCTAGCTCATGTATGTATGTTTAAAGTAGCTTTGAGAAACTTTGGAGGATTTTCCCCGGGACACATGCTACTAGATAGCATATGTAAGATGATTATTAGGAAAATGGCCAGCTCCTTAAATAAGCTCTATACATGGTGAGGGGATTTTCCAACAGACTAAATGGCTGTCTGTAGGAAGATGTGGCTTCATAATTTTGTGCAGAAAAATCCTTTTATCTAGTAGCACTTGCTTTCTGGGGTTCTTTACTTTGAACCACCACATGCATTTCAGCTAAGGCCAAATGCTTGATTCCCTGTACCATGACTTACAGTGTGGTTTTCATTTGACTGAACTTTACAAGACTGCAGAAGGATTTGAAATCCAATATGTCAAAGCAGGCCATCTGTCTATGTGTTCTGAAGCCAGGAAGACTGAATACTCTGTGTTGCTTTCATTTATTGCCTGAGAATTGACCAGTGTCTTCTTATGTCTCTTCACTGTTAGAAGATAATAAATATGAAGTAAATTAATTTATCAACCCAGTGCTCTTTATCTTGACTCAAGGAAATAAAAATTATGCTTTTCATTAGTGTAATGACTGTACTTATAATATTAGCTGGTAATATCCATTGGACAAGCTTGTTCTAAAAGTGTTAAACACACATTTTGCACACAATCACCATAAAAACTCCATGCATTTGGAAATACTATCATTGATATTTCCCAAACATGAACAAAGAAAAAAACATATTTTAGGCACAGGAATTAAGTGACCCACTACTCCATTAATAAGAATATAATTCTTGCATTGAAATGAGGAACATTTGACTTGACTCCAGTTTTAGGAGTTAAGAACTTAAGCTTAGCATGCCACTATGACTTTACACACCCCACAAAGAACTACAATAGATTTTTATTAAAAACGTTTGAGATAGTCAAAGGCTTTTATAGTCAGTCTATTATCATCTCTAATTTTCTGGGAAAATATTTGAAATTTTCTTTAATGTTTACTTGAATCATGAGTCATTTAGCTCATAGCACAAAAGAAAACAAAATGGAAGACAGGAGGACTTTCCTGGAGGACAAGAAAGATTTTTCCCTAATTGTTCCTCTTCTGAGCTATATGGACAGCAGAAATTCCCTTGACCTTTTGGACTACCATGTCCTCATCTTTATAAATGAACGGAGAAGACTAAATTAAGTCTAATTCCCTTTCAACTTTGACCTTCCATTTCTAACCAAGCCACATCTATTGTATTTATAGAGGGGCAAAGACTTTAAAAAATGTGTCTAAACATGCTTGTAGATTTGTTAACCTTGTACTTTGAGTAGCCTCTCCAATGCATTGTCTAAGACACCATCATGAATTTTCCACTCATTCCTGCCTAATACATATAAATTAGAAGAAAAATAACTTTCTGAGGGAAAAGGTGCCTCTACTTTACCACATGACTCGAAGGCTCAGAGAAAGACTTTATCGGAATTTAAAAAATATGCTGCTGTTTGAACTTAGTGACCTTGTCTTGTGCATTTGAGTTTCGGTCTTTAGCTTCAATATTCATTAATAACACTGTGAAAAAAGAAATATGAATGACATTAATAAAAGGAGCACTGTTCAAGCTCCTACAGTGATGTTTGGGCATATATATATATATATATATATATATATATATATATATATATATATATACCCATATAGCAAAATATTTGAGGTTCAAGTATACAGGGCTGGTTTCAAATGATCATGAAAATGTGCTGAGACTTTTCATGTGAATAGGACGTTCAGAGGCATGCTCATTTTTAAAAATAACAATAAAGGCAGAATGTACCTTCCCATCCCAAGCTAGAACGTCATTATGTATCAAATAAATTATTTGGGGCTGGTATAGAGCATGACATACTAAATGTTCTGACCGTTGTAGCATATGCATAGATAATATATGGCTCATGCAACTTTCATAACCCTCTCTGCTGATTCTCTTCTAATATCTCTCTAAAGACATTTGCGGTATCATTCTTCATTTATTTTGCATGCTGCTTTCACCCATTGTGGATAAACATGAATAAAAAATTCTGGAGTTACGAATAGTTATCTTTGTTGAAGCTTGGTGAGATTTTAATAAAATATACATGACACCGGTGTCTGGGTATGTATTTGTGAGTCACACAGCAGTGAAGAAATCTGGAAATAATTATTAGCTTTTTATGATGATGGAGGAATTAGCACCTCAGGAATAAGCAATGTAAAGTAGCATGAACATAGTCTCTTACTTGCCCTTGAACCACTTCATGTGAATGCAAATAAGTAACACATACATTTCTAATTTAGTGCTTAGTGTTAGGAATTCAGGAGGAAAATCAAAATCTGAAGATTTATTTAAATTTAGAGGGAAAATCTTCAACTTAGTTAATGCATGTTGTTTATGCTGCCTGCAAACAAAGGTTTCCAGAAAGAAAGTCTAGACCTAGCATAACAAAGGAATTCCTTCCTCTTCCCTGACCCTTCTTTAACTGTGTTTCGCAGCTATGCATATAAAGCAACCTTTTTCATATGTCAAGAATTACATTCTTTGTGATTATTTAGTATTGTCTGTGTCTGCTTTGTGCATTTATGAAACATGTTAGGCTCATTTCCCAAGCCCAGAAGTGTATTCTTACGCATTTCCAGCGTCTCCCATGCCAACCTGAAGGTGCTGGCGTTTGGTGGGTGTTTTCTTACTGTATCCTGACATGGCAGAAGGGCAAGAGAAAGCAAATCCATTGTCCTCACATAAGCGAGCTGGCCAGGGTGAATCTACTTTTGAACTGCTTTTTTATAACAGCATTAATCCATTCATGAAGGTAGAGCCCTCATGACCTAACCATCTCTGAAACGCCTCACTTCCCAATACTGTTGTTCTAGGGATTAAGTTTGGAAGGGACAAAACCATTCAAACTATATCAGTAGATTATTCATGCCTAAAACTTAGATTTCTTGAATTTGTGAAACTGCCAAATACATGCCTATAATTTTTGAGCTCAGAAAAGCACAGATTATTCACCATATCAGTCATTTTCAGTTCAGTGGAAGATGGAAGACATCTAAACATGAGGCCATGCTTACAGCATTTAGCTGGCTAGGAATATCTCCAATCTTTAATAGAGGGAAAGGGGTAATTATGTAACAAAATGGGGAGATATGTGTATTGTCATACCAAGAGTAGTGGCTTCCCTGTGATCAGCATTTCTTCATATTTGAAATGTTCCTGATACAAAAACTCACCTCAGAAACTGAGGAATGGATTTAATAACAAGGTGATGGAACTAATTAAGTCTCTCTTGGAATAACTATACTTCATTTTTTCACTACTGAATTTCCAGTTTTGAGCAACATCAGATTACATCCTATGATATTCTTTTATATAACATCAATAAACGTATTTAAAATGTCCCAGATCCTGAGGAAGAACTATGGATGAATTAACTCTAATCTGTTGGTATTTCTGCAAGCCAAACATTATTGTTTTGTACAGTGAGTCAACTTTTTGTTTGTTTGTTTTGTTTTGTTTCTACTTTATAAGCAAAAAAAAAAAAAAAAGCCAGACACATCAAAACCCATATTGTCACTAATCACATTCTTTCCTTTGCTTGAAAAAGATCTGAATAGTAGTCATCTCATACATCCTTCTCTTCCTGTCCCTAACTGTGATATGACCAAAACTGTTACATTTAATTAATCTCTATTTCCATTTTAGGTGAAGCTTTCTAGAGTTACATTGAATGTAATTTTAAATCATTTTATCTATGGGTTTAAAAACCATTTTACCATGAAATGGATGAATCCAGGCAGTTATATGACTATAGGAAACAGTACATGCTTTAACAATGCTCATCATCTCGAGCTCTTTCTTGCCAAATGATGGAACATATTTAAATCAGTGCATTCATTTTATTAGTAAGCGAATTCCTCCTTTCATTAATTTGATACTTTGCTTGAATGTCTAACATTTGGAATCACATAAAACTTGTATGGGAGAAGAACTTCATCTATTGTAAACATTTAAATGCTCTATCCAGGGCTTTTGTAAGATATAATCCTCTTAGGATGCCTAATTTGAAAATGAGCACACCTGAGTTATTTTATTGATTCCTCATAAATAGTGAGTGGTGTCTACTTACTAGCTCTATTTTTAGCAGCAATGTAAAGCAACAGTTAAGAGTATGGACTCCAAGGTTGAAATGGCTTATCTGTACTCTGGGCTGCACCACCACTAGTGTATCTTTATGACCTTGGTAAATGACATGTACACTTTCTGCTTCCATATCTAATGAAGCATTTGCCTTGTACCATTACCTCTAGAATGATAGTTAAAGAAATTATTTGGCCTATCTTAAATGCTATGGTATTTCTTGTTAATATTTTAATTATTATTCTTGCTTGTATTTGTACATTATTTTAGCCTTCAAAGAAATTTTCTAAAGTGATAATTATCTGCATTGTACACATTTATGGATGACATGATGCTAATTTAATATATGTACACAGAGAATTCTAACCAAATCTAGGGAATTATGCCTTCATGTTTTTATCGTTTCTAGAATCTTTGAGTTCCATTCCTCTAGTCATTCATAAGATATATGAGAGTCTGCCATATACTCTAGTTTCTTGGCTTGGCTATGATAATTTTCTTAGCTGCAAAAACATAAAAATAAAGCAAATAAACTGTGAGAATATAACGCTGTCTGAGCATTCTTAAAGTCAACCTGATCATGAGGTATAATATTTTCTTGGAAGATAAAGCAAAGAATGAACTGGCTATGACCTCCTGTGCACATAGCTTTCTATCGTACAGCGAGGACATTTAATACATGGCACTGCAGTTTCCAGGCTCTTCTTGTCTGTTCAGCTTTCAGTCCACTCAGAGGCAGAGCCATAGCTTCTTCTGTGCTTAGAACTCAGTGTAGCTAGACTTTTCCTGCCTGACCCACGGTCAGGACAAATCTGTCACCTGCCAGTCCCACAGCCACTCAGACCCAACCAAGTAAACACAGAGACTTATATTGGTTACAAACTGTATGGCTGTGGCAGGCTTCTTGCTAACTGTTCTTATATCTTAAATTAATCCATTTCTATAAATCTATACCTTGCCATGTGGTTTGTGGCTTACCGGCATCTTTACATGCTGCTTGTCATGGCGGCAGCTGGCAGTGTGTCGCCCCTGCCCCCCTGCCTTCCTGTTTTCTCTGTTCTCCTTTCTGTTAGTCCCGCCTATACTTCCTGCCTGGCCACTGGCCAATCAGTGTTTTATTTATTGACCAATCAGAGCAATTTGACATACAGACCATCCCACAGCAACTCAATACACCACAGGTTCACAAAAAATATCCGATATTATATAATCATGTTAAAGGATCAAGTGAGGTGTATAATCAGAAGAGGGAAGTATAAGCAGTTTGGTGAATTTCTCTGATTATGGTTCTTTAATTAATGTAACTTAAACCACCCTCAGTTAATTTTTAAGCACAAGACACTGATGGCAACTAAAACATTAAATTCTATTGCCATCTTCTGATGCAAAGATAAGTAATTTTATTACTTAATTAGAAATATCTTTATTGTAAGGATATGCATTCATATAAGATTATTTTTGAAGAAGAGATATTTATAGTGACTGACAGAGAAAAAAGTATGTGTGAAATCTTTGCCAGGAAACCTAAATACCTTGAATGCAATTGGCTTTACTAAATGGGAACTGCAGCAGATACTTTGGTCATCCTCCTAAATGAAGTCCAGTGTCACACATGCTGAAAGTAATTAAAAGGAAATAAATGCCATTAGTAATGTGATGGGTCCTTAACTCAAGCATTTTAATATAAACTCATCTATCTTTACTAGAGGAAAAATGGCACAAAGCCATTTGATGATGTTACTGAGCTATTATGTCCTTCTTCTGAAATGAGAAAGCAAGAGAGTGAGAGAGCGAGAAAGCATCTGAATGCAGAACTTGCTATGTTAGATTGTTGTGTTCTGATGTTCTATGGTGTCTTTGTTAGGAGTTCTGTTGCTGTGATAAAATATCATGATCAAAACCAACTCAGGGAAGAGAGGGTGTATCCCAGCTTACAACTCCCTGTAACTCTCTACCACTGAAGTGAGTCAGGGCAGGAGCCCAAGGCATTAACCTGGAATTGAAAGTAAAGCAGAAATTATGGGGAAATGTTGCTTAGTGGCTTGTTCTCCATGATTTGCTTAGTCTGTTTTCTTATATACTTCAAGATTAACTGCCCAGGGGTGACATCACCCATAATTGTCACCCCCTCACATCAATTACTAATGCACTACGCATGTGTCCACAGACCAATCTGGTGGGAACATTTTCTCAAATGAGGCTCTTTTTTCCCAAATGACTCTAATTTCTGTCAAGTTAACTAACATACTAAACAGGACAAAGACTAATATAGAAAGTCTCCTCTAGTTTCACCCCCAATTTTTGGATATTAGAAACAAATTAAGCACCCATGTCAGATAGAGTTAATACCACAATCAAATATCACTTGCCTATAGTTTTTGAGATTTAAAAAAAATAAAAATTTTATAAGTCTGGTTCTAGAGTCTTAGTTAATTTATTGTGGTCAGTGGGGCTTTGCCCTGTAGAAGATTTAGTCCCCCTCCACTGAAAAACAGAGTAAATTTTCCCAGGACAGAAGGTAAGTAGAGACGACACGATAATAAACCATAGTAGAGACTTGTGTCTTGATCAGATTTCTGTTTTAGTTTAATATAAGCTATAAAAGCAAAAAATATACTTTTTTCTTTAAAGTTTATATTTCAAAAAGCTTTTCAGTGAAATTAGCCAAAAACAATCAATGTGACCAAAGTTCTTTACACTATTGACTTTAATGACTATAGGCATATTTAGTCTAACCTAAAAACTTTGATATAAACAGAATCATGAGATATCTTGATCAGTAAATCCATGTTCAAAAACAAAACATGTGATTTGCAAACCCAGTCTAGCCGGGTGGCAGTGGCATATAACTTTAATCCCAGCACTAGGGAGGCAGAGCCAGGCAGATCTCAGTGAGTTCGAGGCCAGCCTGGTCTACAGAGTGAGATCCAAGACAGGCACCAAAACTACAAAGAGAGAAACCCTGTCTCATAAAACCAAAAAAAAAAAAAAAAGAGAGAGAAAGAAAGAAAAAGAAAAAATATACCTTATATCTTGAGTTGCAAACATAATTAAAAACAGGAGAATGGGGCTTCTGAAAACAGGCTGGAAGAAGAGCTTCAAGATCATGGTTCTGAAATTCTAATGTGTATTTTTGAGCAAATTTCAATGCATCTGGCTGAGAATTGGTTAGTTATGAATGTACGGATCTTCATAAGGTAGTTTCTTACCAAGATAGAGAAAACACAATTAATGTTCCACAAGTGTGAGCATCCTGATTGGTTATTCAATATAGAGTTCTAGAAGGTTATGAATGTAGGCAATATTGAATGGACTCAGAAGCTTGTATTTATATGTTGATTCATTTATACCTATATGTAACAATGATTAAAGAAGAGGAGGCCTTAAATTTTGGAAAAAGTGGGGATAATAGACATGGAAGAGGTAGAGAGGGTATCAGAGAGGAGAAAAGATGCAATTATACTTTAGTAGACTAAATAAGCACAACAGATTCCGTAACTCTTAATTTTTAACAAAGTAATCCCTTTGAGTCTATGTCCCTTCATGCTATAGCCACAATTTTGTGTGGTCATATATATAGATAAATGGCTCAAAATGCCCAGTTCCTTAGTCTTTCCTACATGGCCCACTATCTTTGTATCACCAAAGGTTTTCATGTAGACATGTCCAGGGTTTAAATGTTCATTCATTCACATGGCATCATTTGATACAGTTAGCAACAATTTAAAAAGATTATTTATTTACTTAGTGTGTGTGTGTGTGTGTGTGTGTGTGTGTGTGTGTGTGTGTGTGTGTGTATGTGTGTGTGTGAACGCTCAAATGCATGTGAATCTGAGTACAGATGCTCATGGAAGTCAGAGGTGTCAGATCTCTTAGAGCTGAAGTTGCAGTTAGCTGTGAGCTGCCTAACATGGGTGCTAGAAACTGGACAGTGGTACTCTGCAAGAGTGCTGTTAATAGATAAAACATCTTTCCAGCCCCAATAACATTTCCTTTAAAAGTAAATTTCTTACTTGACTTCCTAGGATTATCCATCTCTCAATTTTTCTGCTTTTCTGCCTTCTGCCAGAAGAGTTTCTGGTTCCATTGCTGGATCCTCTATTGCTAATCTTGATATCTAAGTGGAGGAAAGGACCAAGGATCTATTATTATATTTCTTTTCCCTAAGTATGCTTAGCATAACAATTCTCACCTGTACTGTGAAACATAGGTTGAAAATACTGAAAGGTGAGCTTCTACATGTAGTGCTCACATTGCATTGCCCTTAAATCTCACTGGGACTACTCTGTATCCAACATATCTAGTTTATGCCTTACCCTCACAAAAGAAGAGGTAGATCATTTGTGCTTGCTCAAACTGAATATACCCCATGTTTACATCTCTGTAAATCTCACTGACATTCACACTGTTATTTAGACTAAATACCTCCTTACCTCGGTAGTTACTCTTTACTCTTCAAATTCAAGGCTTCAGCAGTTCTATCCTCCCCCATGCTAAATTCCAAATGATTAATTCTAATGACATTAGAAATATATTCCCTTTACAGCATATATATGAAACTACAATCTTTTTCTGTATCTTTTAGACACTTATAGGTTTTTTTAATTGCTCTCTGGTCACCTTTTCTTTTTCTTTATTCTGCTTCAATTTTGCCCATACAATGAACTGGAGTGTTCCATTTTAATCATAAATAAATAAATAGATAGATAAACAAACAAACAAATAAATAAATAAACAAGTTCTATTGCTGCTCAAGTCACTCCTAAGAGTCTCCACACTGCTCACAATAAAATACCTCTCCCCACCACAGCTTACAACCTTGCCTATGTGGCCTGTTTGCTGCCATGTCTGAATCTATTACTTGCCATCTCCTTTCCTACTTATGCCTCTCCATGGTTCTTGTTCTTCATTGGCTAAAACAATTAATCCTCCAGATTATAGGAACTGCCACTGAGTATTCACAGGAAACTCAATATTTTGTTTGTCATATTCAAAATCATTCCTTTATGAGTCTATTGTATATGAATGCCATATGTAAAGAACATTTTAGTGTAAAAATGATTGAGAATAACTTAGTTGAAGACTAAAAGTGGCCATGTAGGACTAAAGCAATACTTTGTCATGGTTTTTTAACGGGCCACATAGACAAAATTGTAAGGTGTTGTGAGGACAGGCGTTTTCTTGTGAACAGTATGGGAATTGGCTAGCACATCCAGTTCTACATCAATCTTCATCAATCAGCAGTGATTGTTACATAATCCATGTGTTCTCACTACCTAGTAAGCTGCATAAGGAAAACAGGGTTGTTTGTTTTCTCTCTTGTTCTCTATCAGCACATCATAAAACAACATAGAAGGTTATAAGTCTTTGCTGTGTTATTTGCTACCCAGTGGGCTGAGCATTTGTTAATGTGAAAGCTCCTAATCCTCATGGTAGTACCGGGGAGATAATGGAACCTTTCCTGGATACTTTAAGGTAAACATCAGGATTGTTCTATTGTAAAAAGACTTATTTACTTCTCAGTATATTCAAGCAAATGTAGCAGCGCAGAAACATATTTTCCTCTTTTCATACACTACAAATGCTAACTTGTACCTTTTATCTATGGGGTGCCTTTACCAATAACAATTTTTGAGACAAAAAGATCACTTTCACATATGAGAACTATCTGGATTTAAAAAAAAAAAAACAGAAGGTTCACAGGTGTCATTAAGAAAAACTTACTCAAATATTTTAGGAAGAGTCCCATTAAACATACAGAGAGAGAGAGAGAGAGAGAGAGAGAGAGAGAGAGAGAGAGAGAGAGAGAGAGAGAGAGAGAGAGAGAGGAGATACCGGGGGATGTGATACATAGACTAAGGCTTTGTAATTGTTTCTTACACATTTAAGCTGGCCCAGACCATGGCACAAGGGATAGTTGGAATCCTAAGGCAGAGAATGCTGCTTGACAAAGCTATAGTGGAATTTTGCCAAAAGGTTCAGTCCCAGGTATGAGGCTTCTGCTTCTGCTTTCAGGAGCAGTTGTTTGCTTAATGGGAAGTTTTCTGCTTTATGTAGCCCCAATGGAGATATATTCATGTTCCTGAGGGAAACTATGAAGACAGGGCTCTTGGCCTGAAAGGAGAGTCACAGAAAAAAGAGTCTTCCTTGTGCTTCAAGCATTGTGGTACCAATAAGGTAGATTCTGAGAAATTTCTTGCTCAGTTCTATATACAAGATGTCACAGCATGTCCATTGCCCTATCCTGGAGTCTGTACAGAGGCAACAGGAACAGTGTGGGTTGATGGAAAAAGAATGAAATACCAGAGTCTTTTTTTTCTGGGAAAATATGTAAAGAACCAGGCCCTTCTATAAAACTGAGGAACAGAAAAATGCTATAATCAGCCAGTTAAACGGTTATTATGAGACATTTTGTAAGGCTTGCATTTTAGAAAACATCAAAAGAGTCTACATGTACTTGGTTAAGGCAAAAATAATTTCAGACTGTCTAAAATATTGTAACCGCATGAGCAGCCAGCCTAGACACAGACTGTAAAAATAGAAGGGCCGATGCTTTGCAAACCTGGAGAAATTTTCATCTTCTTGCTTTGACAGATGCTGTCCAAAGATGTTGTTTCAGATAAGACTGTCTGTTTTGTACTTTGACTTTCCACCCTGGACATTTAACGGTGGAGCGGAAAAGAGATCCGGGGCTCTGATGCTTGCCAAGTGACTCATGTAGTCAATATGCTGTATAAATAGAGGCTCTCTGGCTGAGGGAGAGAGCTGCTGAGCCCTTAGATGTGCATCCTTCTCGTTCTTTCCTCTGACAACACACCTCTTCTTTGGGACCTGAAATCTCCTGAAGCTGGTCTCTGGCAATAAGCTAATCAATTGAATGAAGTATCAATATCATTTCTTTACATATAATTTGTTGATCAACTTTGTTTGACTTTGTATACATTCTTTTTTTTTTTTTTTTTGAGACAGGGTTTCTCTGTATAGTTTTGGTGTCTGTCCTGGATCTCACTCTGTAGACCAGGCTGGCCTCAAACTCACAGAGATCTACCTGGCTCTGCCTCCTGAGTGCTGGGATTAAAGGCATGCGCCACCACCACCCGCCCAGCCTTTCTTACACTTGCATAATTAGAAATGTCTATATAAGTTGTGACACTTACAATCTGATCATTCCAGATAAATGAAATATCTAACATTATAAATATGTCCTTGAATTTTAAACCATTCACATGTCTGTCTATGTCATTTGGCTGTCCATGTATTTATTTTCAAAGTTAAAAGATGTACATACATCACCATTTCATTTCATTAATTTAATAGCAAAATACAAACTCTTATTGCTATCCAGTTATTAACATTGCCATTAAGTCAAAGACATTTGATATTACATATTAACTTGGTATAAAAAAAGTACTTTAAGTGATGAAAGAGCCTCTCTTTGAAAAGAAAATGTTGTACAGATTAATGAAGTTATATGAGAAGCACTTTAGTCTCCTCAGAAGGATAGTAAAAGAAAATACATATTATTAACTAACTTAGAAACTGCTAAAACAGAACTTAAACAGTAACTGCTATTTTAAAATGCTTGAGGAGCTCCAAGAATATAAATTTCAATCAGGTTACTCATTATATGGCAAACTTTCACTGGGATAAGGTTACTGGAAAGGCTTCCTGTCCACTTTTGGTGTCAGATTCAAACACCATAAACCCCAGACAATTCCCAGTTAGTGGCCTTTTAGGGTGACATGTATCTATCACTACAGAGGACTCATCAGTTTGTGAGAAGAATGAGTACTTGAACAGTAACTGTAGGTGAGAATTCCTAGAGCATAAATTTATAACAGACTTGAGAGAAATCTAGTGTGTTTTGTATTTAAACTAACATAGCTGCCTTATGAGTGGAATATAAAATTTACATGTATTTTTCAAACAAATCCAGAGACTTAAAAGAACTTCTGCTTTTCCAGTCAGCTGAGTGCCTCTGGAGGTTCTTTCTCACTGACTCCCCTTTGCTATTAGAATAATTCAGTGGGAATGTGTGTGGAAGCCTGCACCAGCAGGTCTTTGATAATCTACATTAAAAAATAATGAATTTATGCCAAAATGGCAGCTACATATACTCTACAGATACTTGATTATTCCTCTTTTGTCAAGGCTAGGTTTAGCCCAAATTTGGGTTGGAAGATTTTGGTAAAGAGCCCATTTTTTTTTCATCTTCCACTGCTTCTGCCTTCCTTGATTTTGGCACATGCCATTTCTTTCATGTTTTCTCATTTGTCTGTCTTCTTTCCTTTCCTGTTCTTTTTTCTGTCTTTACTTCAGTTCAGCAAGGACCTCCTATCTTAGGTTGGGTGCTAAGTACTGTGGTTATAATGATGGGTATGTGAGTTCTTAGACTGGAGAATTCTGTCTTAAGGTCCTAGAAGGAATGATCTATATTTATCTATTGTTATGTTTGCAATTAGTAGTTTCCAACAATGTATACACATATAGGATAGTCGATAAATATTTATGTATCATAAAAAAGTAAATAAAACTAATAAAGTAATGATAGGTAATTATTTGTTACTGAAGTATGTGTAATCTTTCTATCACCCATATGAACAAAGAGTAGAAATTGGAACACAGGTATCATGCTGCTGATTATCAGAGAGCGTATATAGCACTGAATCTTGAAGGGTGACCAAAAACATCTGCAAAAACAATGGGCACAGCATCCTTCATAGATGGAAGAACACATTTCAAGACAGTAAGTTGCTCGGGAGATGGGTTAGTGAGTGAAGTATTTGACTTCTCCCTACCCCCAAGCATGAATCCCCGAATTTGGATCCCCAGAATACAGCAAAAGCTGGAATTAATACGGCACATCTGTACCTTAAGAGCTAACGTGTAAAGAGAAGGATTGGGGGCTTGCTGAGTAGAGAAGCTAGTAGGAACAGTGAGTATTAGGCTAAGGGAGACCATGTTTCAAAGAGTAAGGTATAGAGTGAAGGAAAAAAGAAATCCAAAGTTGGCCTTTGACTTCTACATGTGCCTCCATGAGCACGAGCACCCTCAGACACACATATGAATGTACCATCCAGCACTACACACACACACACACACACACACACACACACACACAGGGAAGGGAGGATGGCAAGAACTGGTTTTATTTCTGTGTATCTCGTCCAGATAAGACAAGTGTGGGAACAGAGAAAGTGACTGTGTGTACCACGGTATTCATACTTTTTTCTCTTGTATCTTTTACCTTTCTGCTGCTTTGCCTCTCTCTTTCTGCCATGATTCCCTAGGGCAATAAGTGACCCAATTACTTTTTTCATACACTAAATACATAGAAATGACGGAAGCATCAAACTTCTCAGGCATCCTGTGTTTAAGTAGTATTAGGTTGCTTGGCTTATCTTTTGAAAAATAATTGCTGGATGACTTCAGTGATAATGTTCTTGCTTAAAGGCTTCAGGTCAAGCTAATTGTTTCAATCAGGGGCATGGATGGATTACTATCAGATACTCCATTTTTATAAGTAGATAGAATTTCCATGCTGAAATATAAAATAATATTCAACTGCAGAAGAAAAATAGAAAGACAACATTCCACAGATGTGGAAAATTGCCACAAAGTTCACCATTTAAGTTTAGTTGTTTGCAGTCTTTAAATCATAAATACAACATGGGCCTCATTATATAAAATAAAGGTAGTGAATATCACTACATCTTGTTATATTCAGAACGCTCTAGGGGCGATTCCATTTCCTTTCAGTGCTTCTGAAGGATCCCGCATTCTTTGGCTCATGCCTGCATTCTCCATCGTCAAAGTCAACAATAATGATTTTTTTCCTAACTTTTTCTTCTATAATCAGACAACCTCAAAATTCTGTCTTTGTATGGTCCTTCACTTCTAAGGAGTTCTTTAATTAGATTGGTTCATGATTTATTCAAGATACTCTCGCTATTCTGTTCTCAAACTGAATAATATGTGTAAATTCTCTCTCACACACATTCTCTCTCATGTATATTTGTGTGTGTGTGTGTGTGTGTGTGTGTGTGTGTGTGTGTGTGTGTGTGTGGTGTGTTTGGACAGATAAATGCATGTACGCATGTGTTGAGGTCAGAGCACAAATTTTAAAAGTTGCTTCTTATCATCCAACTTATGTGAGAGAAGGCCAAGTTCTCACTCTGCTGCTTACACCAGACTAACAACTTACAAGCTTCCAGCCAATTCTCCTTTATTCATCCTCCTTATAGCCTACAAGTCTTTTTAAAAGTTATTTATTGTATTTTTCTTTTATTTTTATATTATAACATAATTACATAATTTTCCCTTTCTTCTTCTTCCTTGAAACACTCCCATATCCCCCTCCTTGCTCTTGTTAAAAATCCATGGTCTATTTTTTACATGAAAAGGAAATAACTTACCACAGGAAAAAAAAATAATGTGAATGTTTATATATATATATATTTAAATCACTACTAAGAGACAGAGGTAAAAAATTCAAACATATTTTCAGATACATAGTGCTTACAATTCCCCAAGCCATCATGTGCTTATATCTTCTTTTGGGGGGGACATATTTTTTTATTTTATGATTTAATTTAATTTTATATATCAGCCATGTATTCCCCTGCCCTCCCCCCCTCCCCCCTCCCCCCCATTCCTATCTCCTCCAGGGCAAAGACTCCCCTGGGGATTCAGCTTAATCTGGTAGATTCAGTCCAGGCAGGTCCATTCCCCTCCTCCCAGGCTGAGCGAAGTGTCCCTGCATAAGCCCCAGGTTCCAAACAGGCAGCTCATGCACTAAGGACAGGTCCTGGTCCCACTGCCTGGGTGCCTCCCAAACAGTTCAAGCTAATCAACTGTCTCACTTATCCAGAGGGCCTGATTCAGTTGGGGGCTCCTCATCTATTAGTTCATAGTTCATGTGTTTCCATTCGTTTGGCTATTTGTCCCTGTGCTTTTTCCAATCTTGGTCTAGAGAGATGGCTCAGCCATTAAAAGCTAGGCTCAAAACTTATATCTTCTTAAGAAATCCAGGGAAGAACGATGTAAGAAAATTGATAGAATAAACTATGTTGGCCCCATTATTCCTCACAGAAATTGAACCAGAAACTATCTATAGATAAGAATATCCTTATAAATCACCCAGAAATAAATCATAGGGCTGAGATTCACTTTAGGACCACAGATGTAGAAAATGTGAATTAAAATTGTAAGGCAGTATGATGACACACTCAGAGTATTACCCAAGTCCCATGATTTCTACAGTAGGAAAAGAATCATAGATGAAATTTCAATTTCCACCTCATTCTGGAATCTTTGATAGAAAGCCAGCTCTAGTTTCTTCTCAAAAAGAACATGTTTGGTACTGGCAGGGTTAGAGAAAAAGAAGCCAGTTAGAAACAAATAGGAGGGATGTGACTCACACCCATTGCATTGGTCCATCATTGGGGCCCTCCATTCCAACCAATGGAAGTTCCCCATCAGAGAAACTAGTTAATAGCATTTCTCTGAACAGACTCTAATTGGCATGTCTGCCAGGCTACAGGGATTTGCTGCCTTTACTAATCAGATTTGGTTGTCTTCTTAAGTACTCCATTAGCAAGAAATAGCTGGCCTGCCAACATCTGTGAATAAGAACAAATACATTGTCCAACTTCTGTTACAAACTGGAATATCTTCAAACCTTATTTCCTTGTTTAAATTTTCTTTAGGTCAGGAATCAAGCTTAGATATATGTATGTCAATATATGGGAATATTTGGTTGTACCTAAACTAATTGATTTCCTTCAACAAATTTTGATTTTTCTGTTCTTGTTGGTGAGAAATAACCTCTAGCCTTGCACATCATAACTGAACATTGAACCTATCCAAGTACATGTTTGAAAATTTAATCTTAATCAGTAGAGGGTTTAGTCTGTAACACTGACTGGTAAGGTGGCATCATGGAGAGCAGCTAAGATTGCTCTTCCTGACTTTGGGGTCTAGCCAGTCATTACATAAGACTATAAGCATAGAGGATAGTGAAGTATTTACAACCTTCAGGACAGGCAGTAAGATGTCCAGCCTAACCAGAGACCCAAAAGGCTTTATGTGCCTATCGGAGGTTACTGTCTCTTTGTCCATCTGGAATTGCAGGCTAGAATAAACAGTGATGCGTGTTAACAAAAGAAAATCTTCAAAAGGCAGAAGAGATGATTGTTTCCACACATGTATGAGAAATAATTAATAAAATCTTACAGAAGCAAATGAAGATAGTATATCTGCAATGTTGAATCCTAAACTAGGGGAAATTTATGATTTTTATAGAACAATCTAACTGATTGTCTCAGTAATCTTTGCTATTGTTGTGACAAACACCTCGACTGACCAAATGCAACTATGGGAGGAAAGTGTTTATTTTGTCTTCTAGATTATAGTACATCTTCATAAAGGAAAGACAATTCAGGAACTCAAGTCAATAACCTAGAAGCCAGAACTGATGCAGAGGCCATGGAGGAATGCTGCTTACTGCTCCTCATGACTTGCTCAGCCTGTTTTCTTATAGAACCCAGGACCATCAGTCTGGGAGTGGCATCACTCACAACCATCAGGGCCCTCCCCATCAGTCATTAATCAATAAAATGCCTTATAGGCTTACCCACAAGCTAATCTTATAGAGGCATTTTGACAACTGGGTTTTTTTTTCCTCTTAGATGACTCTAGTTGTGTCATGTTAACAAAAACTAGACAGCACATTGACAAAGAACTGAGAATAATCCCCTTACAGAAGGACAGGGGCTAGGTATGCTAACACATGCCCATAATCAAGGCACTCAAAAAGTTAAGGCTGGAAGACCAGTAGTTCAAGATCATTGTTTGAGACATAGTGAGGTCAAGGTCAACCTATGTGATATGACTGCATAGTGTACCACCTCAAAGACTTAAAACAAACAAAAAGCATACCCAAACAAATTCAAACAAAGCAAAAGAAATAAAAATTAAAATAAAAAGCAAATAATGAAAAAAAAGGAAGAAATTTTGGGAACATGACAATGTAATGAAACTTAGAAAATAATCCATAAGAATTATATGGAGTCTTAAAATAAAAAATGGAAACAGTAAAATACGGAGACAAACTCAACAAAAATTAATGGAAAGTATTTACAGTAGGCCAGAAAAATCAATAAAAAGAAACTGAGTTTGAAGACAAAATATGTTTACCTCTCTAATCAGAGGGACAAAATTTTTAAAGGGGTAAAGACCAACAGGTATCAATGAAAATATTATGAATAATAATTTTAGAAGAAGAAAATACAGAAAAATTCCAAATAACTTCTTGAAGGAAAACAAATTGAAAAATGTACAATCTTAAGAAAAATGACAACATAGATGTAGGAAGTTCAGTGATGTCCAATTAACTTCAACCTACAAGTACTTTCAAGACACAGGCCAAACTCAAAGCACAAGCGACAAGAAGCATGTCACATTCAAGGGATTCTTGATATAGCCATCACTAAATTTCACAGCAGAAACCCTGCATCTCAGAAGTGAACAGAATGAAGTATTCAAATTATTGAAAGAAAATGAAACAAAATAGAATATCAATAAAGAATATTTTACTAGGGGACATAGCTTAACAGTCAAGTCCAAGGTCTTAGATCCTATCCTTTATAGAAAGGAACAGAGTGGGAAGAAAGTATACCTCATCTGGGGGAAAAAGGTCTTCAGAGATGAGGGAGAAACCATTATTTTCAATACCAGCAAAAATTGAGTCAGTAAGTTCATAATTCCAAGGCTGACCTTACAAGAATTGGCAAATAGAGTTTCAAAGTGGAGAATGTGCTGTCAATTACAAACAAAAAGCAAATGAAAGTAGAAGTAAAGATCTGTGATAAAAGTAAGAAATAATTAGGTCAGTGAGATGGTTCAGCTGATAAAGATGCTGGCTGCCACACCTGGTGACCTGAGTTCAATTTCCTTGACCTACAGGGTAAAAAATGATTGACTCCAGTAAGTTGTCCTCTGATCTCCATGTGTGCAACATGGCATGCGCACGCGCGCACACCCACACCCCCCCACACACACAATAATAAAGAAATGTGAAAATATTATTGAAGGACTGCTTAATCACAGAGCATTTTAAATCATAGGATGACAGATGAAAAACTTGAATTATAAGACTAAAAAAACAAAAATATTTGAACCAATAGTAGTTATTGGCATTTTTCAAAGGACTCAATTATGAGAAGATGCACATTTTCTCACCAAAAGTGTAAATTATGGAAAGGAAGCAACAAAAATATAGAGCTCATGGACACATGCTAGGTTAAATGGTTATCAGATTGAAACAACCAGTCATAAGTAAAAGATAGTTTTTGTAAACCTGAAAATAACCAAAGAAATAAATGATAGAAGTTTTACAAAATTCGAAAATAAAATTGGGAAATATACAGCTGTAGTGGATACCTGTTCTACCTAGGACCCTGAAGTATCAGCCCCTGGGGCATGGCTTGGGGGCTACCCTGAAGATGTGCAAGGTACCTGGGCTTGGTCTCTTCTCTCCCTCATGGGCTTAGATGGTACAGACTGACTCAGGAGGCAGGGGCAGCTTGGGACAGGACCTCAGCCTTCCAGGACCCTGCAGTGATTTGCCTATTCTGTTTAGTGAGTTGTCTTTTTCAATTTGTGTCCTAATAATTTCATTATACCCCTTGAGCAGACTCCCTTGGGTTTCTCACTATGTACAACTATATTAGGGCCCAATTTATAAAGGAAGTTATGGAGAAGTGAAAGAGATGGAGGGCAAGAAAATGAGGGCAATGTTAGAGGAAAGGAAAGAAGGAAGGGAGAAAGGAAGGAGAGAGAGAGAGAGAAGAAGGAATTAAGGTAGAGAAATAATTATAAAACAATGAAAAAATTAAAAGTAGCAGAAGAAAGTTCATAACTATTGACACTTACTGTGTATATAGTTGGACATGGAATAGATGAATGTATTGAAAATGCATTTGTAGTCTCTAAGATATTACCTTTACTTATTTTTTAAAATAAATTTATCTATTTATTTTATATCCCAGCCACAGTTCCCCCTCCCTCCTCTCTTCCTAGTCCCTCCCACCTCCATGCCGCCTCTGTTTCCATCTCCGAATTTACTTCTCTGTTTCTGTTCAGGAAAGGGCAGGTCTCACGTAAGTGTCAAAAAACATGGCATATCAAGTTGCAGTGAGATTAAGCACCTCCCCATGTATTAAGGCTGGGCAAGGTGACCCAGTATGGGAAGTAGGGTCCCAAAAGCCAGTAAAAAAGTCAGAGACAGTCCTTGTTACCACTGTCAGGAGTCTCACAAGAGAAGCAAGCTATATAAGTCACATGTATGTAGAATGCTTAGGTCAGTCCCATGCAAGCTCCTTGGTTGTTGGTTCAGTCTCTGTGAGCTCCTATGAGCCAGGGTTGGTTGATTCTGTGAGGCTTTTTTGTTGTCCTTAACTCCTCTGGCTCCTACAATCTTTCTCCCCTCTTCTGCAGGATTCCTTGAACTCAGCCTAATGTTTGACTGTTTCTTTCAGTCACTAGATGAAGCCTCACTGATGACAATTTGGCTAGGCACCAATCTGATCACAAGAGATGGCCCTTTCAAGCTAAACATCGGTTATTGTTGGGAGTCTTGCTGAGGAGACTTGCTGAGGTTATCCTTGTAGATTCCTGAGAGATTCCCTTGTGCCAGGTTTTTACCTGACCCCGAATAGCCCCCCCTTTCCGGTAGTCTCTTTCAGTACTCTCTCCCTTTGCTACCCCAACCCAATTGCATATACTCACACCCCCATCAGCCCTCAGTCCACTTGCAAAATCTCTTCTATTTCCCATTCACAGGGATATCCTGGTATTCCCTCATGAACCCTCCTTGTTACCTAGTCTCTCTGGGTTTGTGGATTGTAGTACAGTTATCCTTTATTTTACAGCTAGTATCCACCTATGAGTGAGTACATTCCACATTTGTACTGGGTCCTGGTTACCTCATTCAGGATGATTTTTTTTCTCTAGTTCCTTCCATTTGCCCTCAAATTTCCTGGTGCCTTTGTTTTAACAGCTGAGTTATACTCCACTGTGTAGATATAAAACATTTTCTTTATCCATTCTTTGGTTGAGGGATATCTAGGTTGTTTCCAGATTCTGGCTA